>NW_028317971.1:11687500-12887500 GCF_062004578.1 Staurois parvus
TTAGACTAAAACAGTGCTTTACTAATGCAAGGCAAAGCAACAGCTTCACTTTAATGATGACCCTACAGCTGCAAATGCTGTATTAACCTTCTCTTTTCCATCCTGCCTTAATGTTCAAATGTGAAGAGAAGAAGCACCATGTAGGATCTAAGATAAGACTTAAGAGCTTACAGAGGTGTATGGACTCTTTCCTCATCTCCATTGAACAGTACTGAGTGCCTGAGCAACCCATTGCCAAGCACCATATTTGTCATGTGGGTCTGAGTTATATGCTCCCCCATGCCTAGAAGCATCAGGAATGTCACTTTGCTTTTCTAAGTGTAGCACTACCCCCTTGAGGGCCGCTGAGTAATTTTCAGGTTCCCTGTCCTTCGTGAGCCTGCCTTGGAAGCTCCACCCCTGTTGGCAACACCTTAGACCTTTTGGCCAGAAGAACCCTCTGACTACAACTATAAAATAGACTTACACACAATTTTAGGTATATGCATGAAGTATGTGCGTAAAATAACAGCTAATACTATTAATAAATTCAAATAAGGGTTGCACCACAGCACAACTCAAATCAATTCTAGATGTCCTGCAATTCAGAATTTAAATGGTAACCCCAGCCCTGAGATGTTTCTTCCCAACTGAGCAGAAGGGGAAACAATTGAATTGGCAGGTTAGCTCATGTTGGGCCCTCAGGTATTATTGGATGGGTTTAATTCTCAGAAAAGAAAAAGCTCTTTAATTTGATAGGTCCCTTTAAACGGCAGCATCCAATCTTCTGCATGCTGGATGGGGCCCTAGTTGGTGCACATGAGGATTTAAATCTTTCTTGATGTAAAGGTAGGAGTTCTTCAAGAGAGGGTTAACACAAAGAAAAGGGAGATGCTCCCTTAAGTGATGTTAAATTTGAATGGTGTCTCTTTAACACACACAAAGTAAAATCTAAAATTAGGCTTAGATTAAGGAAAGGGGCAGATACACACTTCTGTAGCGGTTAGTTCCTCCTTAAAAGGGCAGCAACTACAGTGCTAAAGAAGTTCCTTGGTGAATGGCACAGGCTGTAACTGAAACATTAATACAACTTGACCCCCAGGAAGCAGATATTACAGCAGGCTCTTGACACAAATGATGTTAAACTGAGAAGAAAATAACTGAACCTAGCAACGTCTTTTGCAACTTAGGTGAGTTAGGTATGGAACTCTCGCACCTAATCTGTGGCCATCTCTGTGGTTGGGGGCCCCCTTATTCTCTTGATTCCTTCATCAAAGATCACTCCAGATGACAGCACTCTAGTCTGTCTGCTTGCAGGATTGTCAGTCCCGCTTGTCACTGGTGTCGACAGTCAGGATTCCTCCTCACTCCTTCACTGTCTGCTGCCTGACCCAGCCTGGACCTTCAGTTTCCCACACAACATTCCCCTCATTCCTGCTCTCCAGCTATCACCGTCCACTTTCTGTCCTTGGGTTCCTGTGCTTCTGTATTTATCTGCCCCAGCCCATCAGCCAGCTCCTCTGGGAAAGGTAGTTTTTCAGCTCTACATTAAACAATGAAGTCCTGCTATCAGCCTACAAGTCCAACAAAGCTTTTCTTTGGCAGAGTCTGTATAACTCAGCTGCAGAACTCTGCCATCTTGTGTCCATTTAACATCCTACAGTCAGTATTTCTCCAGGGTATTACATAAGCAAATGGAGCCTCAGGGCAACAAATGGCAGATAAATATGAACGTCTGCAGAGTTTTTTTCCTGCATGAGCAAAAGCACAAGTTTATGTTAGGACAGATATCAGGCAGAGAACTGGAAACCAGAAGAGAGAATGTATGACTTTATTACAGGTATTTTAATAATGTGTGTAGCACTGTACATTTTATGTATTCACATCAGTCCCTGACCTCAAGGAGCTTACCAATGCAAGGTCACTAGATCACACACATACATACTGTACACATACTAAGCCAATTTGGTTAGGAGTCAATTATCTCACCAACATGTCATGAGTGTGGGAGGAAACACACACACGCATTGGGAAAATATACAAACTCTATGCAGTTTGGAATGAAACCAAGGACCCCAATGCTTCCAACCAGAAGTGGCCAATTACAGGTTAATCAATCCCTCAAATAATCAGGGGAATATTTTGCTCATATACTTTCCAATACTACAGAAGTGATTTTTATAAAAGATGTTTTCACATCAAGGGAAACTTCAACATGTCCATGATGCTGTAACTACAGACTGGAAGAAGGATGGCAGTGGTGGAGGAAGAATGTCCCATGAGACAATGCCACTGCCTGCTTGTGCTTTGCGATGTTACCTTGTACAATGCTTGCTGCAAAAGTCACAAGCATGTAGAACCTTATTACAGACGCCTCAGTATCTCTAAACATGTGAATTCTGTTTTTCTGTTCCATTTGCATACTTTTTGCTTGGCTTATGGGGAGTTTCAAATGCCTTCTTTAAGGTTCATTGCACATTGGGGTGTTAAGCAGCAGTAGGTCCCCCCTGATGCCTTAATGGGCCCAGTAGGGACAGGTTCAGTGTCCAGCCCTGCTGCAGGCAGTCTGTCAATGTCTATGGCAGGCTGTGGCTGGACAAGGCTGAACGCAGTACCAAGTAGTACTGGCATTTAGGGCCCTGTCTTTTCAGGGATAAGGTGCTGGAATGCAGTGTGCTGCTGAATGCCCCAGTGTGTAAGGGACCTAACAGCACAGGTCATTATAAGTCTCTCCAGACACTTGCATATGTCCCATACACCATAATGTGAGTCAGAAATTGCTGCATCTTGGGACCCATCCAGACTTGGATGAATGAGAGTAACCGCAACCTCTGCACCTCAGTTTTACATACGGTTGTTGATAAATAATCTCTATAGCCAATTCTCCTCTCTATAAATATATTTTATATATATATATATATATATATATACTGTACACACTGAGGTGAAACTCAAAAATTCATTTATTTCAGTAATGCAACTTAAAAGGTGAAACTAATATATGAGATAGACCCATTACATGGAAAGCAAGATAGTTCAAGCCATGATTTGTCGTAATTGTGATGATTATGGCTTACAGCTCATGAAAACCCCAAATCCACAATCTCAGAAAATGAGAATATTACATGCAATCAATAAAACAAGGATTGTACATAGAACAATATCGGACCTCTGAAAAGTATAAGCATGCATATGTACTCAGTACTTGGTTTGGGCTCCTTTTGCAGCAATTACTGCCTCAATGCGGCGTGGCATGGAAGCTATCAGCCTGTGGCACTGCTGAGGTATTATGGAAGACCAGGATGCTTCAATAGGGGCCTTCAGCTCTTCTGCATTTTTCGGTCTCATGTCTCTCATCTTTCTCTTGGCAATGCCCCATAGATTTTCTATGGGGTTCAGGTCAGGCGAGTTTGCTGGCCAATCAAGCACAGTAATCCCACGGTCATTGAACCAGGTTTTGGTGCTTTTGGCAGTGTGGGCAGGTGCCAAGTCCTGCTGGAAAATGAAGTCAGCATCCCCATAAAGCTCGTCTGAGGAAGGAAGCATGAAGTGCCCTTAAATCTCCTGGTAGACGGCTGCGTTGACCCTGGACTTAATGAAGCACAGTGGACCAACACCAGCAGATGACATGGCTCCCCAAATCAACACAGACCGTGGAAACTTCACACTGGACTTCAAGCATCTTGCAGTGTGTGCCTCTCCATTCTTCCTCCATACTCTGGGTCCTTGGTTTCCAAATGAGATGCAACTTTTTGCTCTCATCAGAAAAGAGCACTTTGGACCACTGAGCAACAGACCAGGTCTGTTTTTCTTTAGCCCAGGTAAGACGCTTCTGACGTTGTTTGTTGTTCAGGAGCGGCTTGACAAGAGGAATATGACATTTGAAGCCCATGTCCAGGATCCGCCTGTGTGTGGTGGCTCTTGATGCACTGACTCCAGTCTCAGTCCACTCCTTGTGAAAGTCCCCAACACTTTGAATGGCCTTTTCCTGACAATCCTCTCCAGGCTGCGGTCATCCCTGCTGCTTATGCACCTTTTTCTTCCACTTTTCCCTTCCACATAACTTTCTATTAATGTGCTTTGATACAGCACTTTGGGAACATCCAACTTCTTTTGCAATTACCCTTTGAGGCTTTCCCTCCTTATGGAGGGTACCCTTTGCAGGTGTTATGGCTTAATTAGCTGATTAGAGTGGGACACTTTGAGCCTAGAATATTGCACCTTTTCACAATATTCTAATTTTCTGAGATTGTGGATTTGGGGTTTTCCTGAGCTGTAAGCCATAATCATCACAATTATGAAAAATCACGGATTGAACTATCTTGCTTTGCATTTAATGAGTCTATCTCATATATTAGTTTCACCTTTTAAGTTGCATTACTGAAATAAATAAACTTTCGCACGATATTCTAATTTTTTGAGTTTCACCTGTATATATATCCCTGAATACTGTACTATTGAACTGCAGTATTAATGTGTATATGAATATAGTTGGTATATAGCGTAAAAGAACAAAGCTCTGCCCAACAATTCTTCTAGGGAAGTGAGCTCTACTGACTCCCTCTCCTCCTTGCTGTACCTCCAGTCAGCTGTGATTACCAATACATTTTATGATATATAGGAGTAATATGAGCACCAGTCACAGCTACCAATGAGGCACTTCATGCTTTGTGACAGCCTTTCCAACCATTTTACTCCTGTTCTGGGTCTATCAACCACTCAAATCAGAAGAAATACAAGCACCTAGGCTATTGCATGCAGACCTCCTTTGAGCAAAGTAAATTTTGAACTGCCATGGTCTAGACACGAGTAGAGCTGTCTAAAGCTGTGAAGGAATAGTAGTGAGGAACTTACAGAAATGCTATTTGCTTTCTAGTTTTTTTCACTGAACTGACCCTCTACAAGCAGGCTATGGCGCTCCTGTAGGTAATTAGAAGGACCAGAGCCTTCGCAAGCTGAGTAGATTTGATAATAAAGTTGGCAGTACCCCAACACAGGACAAGGTATCTGTGAGCAAAGGGAATTATCATCAAGGGAACTAGTTATCTAAGCACTGTAATTAGGAGCAGCTACTACACCTAGCCTATAACACCAACCATAGATATATACAGTAGATACACACCAGTATCAGAGTGATACAAACTTTATATGATAAAAGAATAATAAAAGAATAATAATAGTATGTACATCCACCATACAAACAAATAACATCAGCAAATTAAAGTATAACTCCTTTAAAGGTTTTCTTCTCTTATACAGGGGGGTTGTGTCCACACTGCATGGGTTAACTGCTCATTTTGACTAGGGGCACACTGAAAAGCTATACTTCTAATCCTTCGATCCTCTGGAAATTTGTGCTCCCCCACAATCAGCGGTGGACTCTTCTATGGGTGTGATGACATCAGGAACAGTCCATTCACTAGACTGCTAGCGTGTGGAGAGTCAGAAGCAGAGGGGACTGGTCTTGCGCTCGGAGGATCAGCGGATTAGGTAAGTATATCTCCTCTCTGAAATCCCTTAGACAAATATTAACAGTTAACCCATGCAGTACTGGCACAGCCCCACCACATGGGAGAAAGAAATCTTGACTGGAGTTCCTCTCTGCCCCCAGCAGCAACAAATATCCCAGCAGCCAGTATCAATAGACTCCCTAGCAGCCACCAACCTTTCTTTCAACAGTAGATCCATATCAGTAACACATAACACACCCCAACAACAATAGATCCCCCACCAGAAACAATAGGCTCTCACACAAAAACAGATCCCCACCAGTGACAATAGATCCCCCCAGCAGCCAGCATCAACCCCACACCCCTTGCCATTACATACATTCAGTGCTGGAGGTGACCCCCATGTTCCCGCTGAAAAAAAGCCCTGTGTTCAGAGGCGTAGCTGGGGGGGGGACAGGGGGGTACATATGTACCTGGGCGCCAAGGTACAGGGGCACCAAAATGAGGTCACAAGGTCACTGCAGCGGCTGCAGCAGACGTGTTATCTGATACGTCTGCCATCCACAGTGAGTTATGAGAGGAGAGAGGAGCCGGCCAGGGGAGGAGAGGAGAGGGGGGCAGTGAGCTGAGCATGTGGCGGAGGGGACAAGGGGAGAGCCGAGCCGGGTGAGTATTGCCATGGATAGGGGGGGGCAATGTGATCGGGACGGGGGGGGTGTCTACAGGAACCATATGAAGCGGGGGGGGGGGTGTCATGAGGTGGCCATTTGTCCCCAGGCGCAAAATATCCTAGCTGCGCCTCTGCCTGTATTTATACACTATATTGGCAAAAGTATTGGGACACCCCTCCGAACCATTAGATTCAGGTGTTCCAGTCACCTCCATGACCACAGGTGTATAGGAGGAAGCACCTAGGCATGCAGACTGCATCTACAAACATTTGTGAAAGAATGGGTCGCTCTCAGGAACTCAGTGGTAACGTGATATGTTGCCACCTGTGCAATAAATCCATCCGTGAAATATCCTTGCTACTAAATCTTCCACAGTCAACTGTTAGTGGTATTATAACAAAGTGGAAGCAACTAGGAACAAGAGCAACTCAGCCACAAAGTGGTAGGCCACGTAAAATGACAGAGCTTGGTCAACTGTCTGCAGAGTCAATAGCTAAAGACCTCCAAACTTCATGTGGTTGTCAGATTAGTACAACAACAGTGCGTAGAGAGCTTCATGAAATGGGTTTTTATGGCTGAGTAGCTGCATACAAGCCTTACATCACCAAGTACAATGCAAAGCGTCGAATGCAGTGGCGTAAAGCACACCGCCACTGGACTCTAGAGGAGTGGAGGTGTGTTCTCTGGATTGACAAATCACACTTCTCTGTCTGGCAATCCGATGGACATGTCTGGGTTTGGCGGTTGCCAGGAGAACAGTACTTGCCTGACTGCAATGTGCCAAGTGTAATGTTTGATGGAGGGGGGATTATGGTGTGGGCTTGTTTTTCAGGGGTTGGGGTTGGCCCCTTAGTTCCAGTAAAGGGAACTCTTAAGGCGTCAGCATACCAAGACTTTTTGGTCAATTTCATGCTCCCAACTTTGTGGGGATTGCTTGGGGATAGCCCCTTCCTGTTCCAACATGACTGCACAGCAGTGCAAGCAAGGTCCATAAAGACATGGATGAGCAAGTTTAGGGTGGAGGAACTTGACTGGCCTGCACAGAGTCCTGACTTCAACCTGACCGAACATCTTTGGGATGAACTAGAGCAGAAATTGTGAGCCAGACCTTCTCGTCCGACATCACAAATGTGCTTCTGGAAGAATGGTCAAATATTCCCCATAGGCACACTCCTAAACCTTGTGGACAACCTTCCCAGAAAAGTTGAAGCTATTATAGCTGTAAAGGGCAGGCCAACTCAATATTGAACCCTATGGATTAAGATTGGGATGCTATTAAAGTTTTTGTGTGTGTAAAGGCAGGAGTCTCAGTACTTTTGGCAACAGGGGCGGACTGACCATTTGGAAACTTGGGCACTGCCAAGGGCCCGGGGTCAGTAGGGGGCCCCATGAGTACCTTTTTCATAGGCTTTTTTGAGTTTGGGCAAGGACACAGGGGCCCCATGATCCCCTACTGCCCGTAGGCCCCATGAGTTGTCAGTCCGCCCCTGTTTGGCAATATAGTATATATATATTAGAAGAAACCTAACTGTCTGGCAATGTGCATGTGAGGTAATAACAATAGGATGGAGACATTTCTGTTACCAGATTTCAGATACACAAATAGGCTGCAAAAGGTAAAAAAATCAGAACACAGGAACATTTGCCTAGTCTCTGCTTCTGGTCTGGATGATATACAGCAGTAGAAGCTCCTTCGTTCCCCTTTTTGAAGATATAGAAGAAGAAGAAAAACAAAGTGATTAAACCACAGACAAAATACAACTGATTTTTTTTTAAAAAAGTACCAATAAAATCATATTTTCATTATATCAATTTATACAAAATGCATATATTTATACATATTCACGGTTTGCACTTAGAGGTCTTTTATAGAAGGTAATGATGTGTTTTCAATTTTGTTGTATGTTTGAAGTATAAACACTTTAGGTTATGTTAACATAAAACATGCTTTTTGCTGTTTCAAATTCTTTAATGCTGCATATTTTAGGGTTTTTGTTTGTGATTCTCAAACTCAGAAGCAAGTCAAACACAGCAGGCTTTAAGAAAAAAAATGACTTGAGTTTGAGAACAGTTTGGTGCCTGGTTGAGATGCGTTCTTAGGGATTCAAAAGCACGTGTTCCTCTGTAGGAATAAGGCATGCTGTTTAAAACACTCTTTATGATATGACATTGGATGTACCAAACACTGATATTTTGCAAAGAGATTTTTCCATCGGAATGAAATGACCTCTGAAGGTTTGTGACACATGGGGGTCTGTTTTTAAATGTTTTCACGCAAGATTCGAATAAATGTCGTCCAGGTTTCTCCCATTTTTTTTCCAAATGAATCCAGTAAGAAAAATGTGTGAATGCTGGGTGAAAGGTGGGTGATCCTTGTGTAAAACATGTATAATTATACCTTTTAGTGTTATAAAATTCTAGACCTTCATCATCTGTCAGTATGCCAGAAGAGTGCTTCTTTTAAAAATTCTTTGTAGGGTTTTTTTGCATATTTTATTTTTTATGTGCATGCTAAGAATTCTAAAAAACTCAATTTCTTTCTAGTCAGGCAAATACAAAATATTGCATATAAACATTCAATCTTTACAACTTGCAGTCAGGCATTGGAACCCTAGGTTAGATGGATAAAACTTGTACTAAAAGACCTAAATAAATCAGAGCAAGGACATGCCTCTCCACTAGCAGATATGTCAATGTCTTAAAGAGATACTGTCACCTTGCCCATGAAAGGACATCTCTGCCCCCCTTATCTGTGCTCCCTTGCAGCTCCTTAGCTGGAGAGAATTTTCACCACTTCCAGCTATAGGATAGTATGTGACTTGCTCCCCTAAGATGATTCCTAGCAGCTAATTACTAGATCTAAGTGTTGTCGCATAACCAAAGAAGTGAAATCAGCACACTCTCAGAAGGTCAACACAGTCAATTTCAGCGCCAGTAGTAAAGGAGTTAGAAACTTCAAGGGAGCTAGTGAGATGAGTATATGGGGTCTTCTCCTTTCTTTAACCAGTGTATTAAAGCATTGTAAAAAGTATACAAGCAGTGCTGGGCTTTCTTTACAATAAATAAAAAGGTTCCCTAAAATATGCTGAATTAAAGGAACACTTCTTAATCAGAGTATAGCATCGAGTCACTTAACCTCCTGGGATATTGATCTGGTAAGTTAAGTAGCAGAGGGGGTTGTTCATCAGTTTCAGCTGCTTTGGTGTTAATAAAATTAACAACAGGTGCACTAGATGGGCAACAATTTATCAGACTATCGCCTACTCTGCTCACTTTTAGGCGATCTCTGAAAACCTATCTCTTCAGGGAAGCCTATCCTACCCTAAGCTAATAATGGAATCTTCTATTCCTTCTACCAGTCTATTCCCTACAGTTACTACCTTTTGTACCACTAGCCCCTCCCTCTTAGGTTGTAAGCTTCATGGAGCAGGGCCCTACGAACCCTCTTGTATTGAACTGTATTGTTGCTGTATTGTCTCCTGTTATATTGTAAAGCGCTTAGCAAACTGTTGGCACTATATAAATCCTGTATAATAATAATAATAATAATAATAATAATAATGATAACAATCCCCAAAACAGGAATGGTTTTACAGGTGGAGGCCACTGACATTTTTTCCCCTACTCATCTTTTCTGACTGTTTTTCACTAGTTTTGCATTTGGCTAAGGTCAGTGTCACTACTGGTAGCATGAGGCCATACCTGGACCCTACAGGGGTTGCACAAGCATTCCAACTCCTCCAGGATGGCACATCAATACAGGCCCTTGCCAGAAGTTTTGCTGTGTCTCCCAGTACAGTCTCAAGAACATGGAGGAGATTCCATTCCTTTGTGGAAGGCAGAACAGGATGAGCACTGCCAGAGCCCTACACAATGACCACCAGCAGGCCACTGGTGTAATTGTCTCTGACCAAACAATCAGAAACAGTCTTCATGAGGGTGGCCTGAGGGCCCGATGTCCTTTAGTGGGCCCTGTGCTCACTGACCTGCACCATAGAGCTTGATTGGCATTTGCCATTGAACACAAGAAACTGGCAGGTCCACAACTGATGCACTGTGCTTTTCACAGATGAGAGCAGGTACACCCTGAGCAGATGTGACAGAATTAAAAGAGTCTGGAGAAGCCGTGGAGAACGTTATGCTACCTGTAACATCATTCGGCATGACCTTTTTGCTGGTGAGTCAGTGATGGTCTGGGGAGGCATATCCATGGAGGAACACACATACCTCTACAGGCTAGACAATTGGTCCTGACGAAGCTGAGTGAGATACGCCCATTGGCGAAACGCGTTGACATCATACGTCAGATACGTCACTTCCGGTCATGCGCATTGGCGATATGCACGCGACCTACAAGGAGGCAGCCATTTTCACATGCCATGAGTCATGCAAAGGCTTTACAGGCGCCATGGAGAGGTTGGAACCCGCGAAATGTCGGCTGATGTAAGCGGCTGTTCCCTGGATCAACACGGCAGTACCTATGAAGGATATCTCTATTTTCTATTACCCATTGCACAGGTGGTGAGTGGACTGTTACAGGATTAACGAAGAAGGTTCCTTGCTACTTATACTATATATACATTAGAGTGAGAGTACCCAGAGTGACTATTCCTATATTGTTTGTCTTATTACAGGATGGGGACATTATGATGCTTTATCTAGATGCAAGGCATACTACATATATTGCAACAGGCGGAAGACCTACTGGGCCTCATCTTATTTCAAATATTAAAGTGGTTTGTAGTCCACATGTTGTGGTGAAGAAACCATATAAAGCAGGCCTTTGCTATTTACATTCATCTCTCCAACAAGACATCAACAGGGACTCTTTCATCTATAAGAATCTTTGCAATTATTTACGTATATTACAGATAGATGGGCCCCAACCACATGTGCATCTACAGGGTTGTACTGCATGAATCCATTATCATATTATTGAGGTTTATTTCCCCCCCCCCTTTTTTTTCATTCACTTTTTTACCCACATTGCCTTATATAGGCCTAGGGTTATGCTACTCTCCAGGTGGTAACTGTATTTGCCTTTATGCTTGCATGTGATATTATATACCTATGGTACAATTTTTGAAAACACCTCCTTCAGGGAGTGTAACCTATGTGGTAACTACATGTGCTTATATGTATAGCACGTGACATTATATACCCATGGTGTAATTTTTTGATAATACCTCCTACAGGAAGTGTAGCCTATGTGCAGGTGCTGCAAATGCTCTAGACCAGGGGTAGGCAACCTGCGGCTCTCTAGCTGTTGTAGAACTACATTTCCCATGAGGCATTGCTACACTACAAAACTGACAGCTACAGCTATGACCTGCAGAGGCATGATGGAACTTGTGTCCTGCAACAGCTGGAGAGCCACAGTTTGCCTACCCCTGCTCTAGACTATGGTGGTCATAGCCTTTGCAGCACATATATCCAGACCGGTCTTGGTGTGATTTTAATGGTTTTAGGTCTGTGTGTATTGTCTCATACTGAGGTGATGGTAAACCAGGGCGATTGCCCGAGTGTCAATTATTAATGTGTAATAAAGCATAATTTTTGGAAACTTTTCTGAGTATCACATTCTGTCCATAATGTAGCCGCTTTCTTGTGAATCTCTTTTCACAAATGTCTTCTTTGGTCTGCATATTTTTTGGCTACTGGATGGAAGCCATATATTGGGTGATACAGTAATTTAGAACCTCTAAATCTATCTTTTACTAACTAGGAACACACATACCTCTACAGGCTAGACAATTGCACCCTGACTGCCAGTAGGTATCGGGATGAAATACTTGGACCCATTGTCAGACCCTACGCTGGTGCAGTGGGTCCTGGGTTCTTCCTGGTTCATGACAATTCCTGGCCACATGTGGTGAGAGTATGCAGGCAGTTCCTGGAGGATGAAGGAATTGATACCACTTAATGGCCCCTACGTTCACCTGACCTAAATGCAATAGGACACCTCTGGGATGTCATCAGGGCCATCTTTAATATTGATTGGACCCTGGGCAAACATTTTCATGGGCACCCATGCAATGTTACTCTCCACCTGCTCTGAGACATACAATAAATAGCAGACTCAAAATCAGTTTATTTAGCAGATCAGGTAGCAATTGGTTCCCAAAGATTACAGCATATTACAGCTCACTGACTGGTTGGTAGAGGTTACAGCACACATTATGGCTCGGTGATTAGTTGTTAGAGGTTACAGCACATGATTTATGCTTGCTGATTAGTTGCTAGAGGTTACTAAACATCATTACTGCTCACTGACTGGTTGCTAGAGGTTACTGCATATCATTACTGGTCACTGATTGGTTTCTACAGGTTACTGCACTTCATTATTGCTCACTGATTGGTTGCCAGAGATTACAGCGTATCACTACTGTTCACTGGTTGTTAGAAGTTACTGCACATCCTTACCGCATGCTGGTTGCTAGAGGTTACTGCACATTATTACTGCTCACTGATTGGTTGCTATTGGTTACTGTGCATCATTGCCACTTGATTATCGATTGCTTGAGGTTACAGCTCATCATTACAGCTCCATGATTGGTTGCCAGAAGTTACAGTACTTAATTACAGTATGTCTCATTGATTGGTTTCTAAAGGTTAAAGCACACCATCTCCTCACTGCCTGCACACCATGGACTGGGAAAGTGATGGGACCCACTAATAGACAGAAAACTCCTAGGGATTCTAGGGACTCCAGGAATCAGTGATAGTGCTGGGGGAAGGGTGTGATCAGTGGCAGTGCTGAGGGGGTCAATGGAATCAGTGGCAGTGGTGGAGGGATGGGATAAGTGGCAGTGCTGGGGGATGGGATTAGTTACAGTGCTGGTGGGGGGATGGGATCAGTGGCAGTATTGGGGGGGATGGGATCAGTGGTAGTGCTTGCGGTGGATGGGATCAGTAGCAGTGCTGGATGGGGATGGGAGGTGCCATTTCTACATTGACCACCAATGTAAGTGGGGATTTACACTGACTACCAGTGTAAGGGCAATTCTACACTTACCACCAATGTAAAGGGAAATTTACACTGACCACCAATGTAATGGGGAATTTGCACTGACCACCAATGTAATGAAAAATTTACACTGACAACCAATGTAATGGGGGATTTTACACCAACAACCAATACATTTCTACACTGGCCACCAATGTAAGGGGGGAATTTACAGTGACAACGAATTTAAGGGGAGGGCTCCCCAACATGGACCACCAATGTAAAGGAGGATTCGACACTAACCACCAATGCAAGTTAGGAAACGCATGCAAAATCACTTTCCTGACACCACAGAAATGTGCTGCCCTTTAGCAGACCTAATGACACCCTTGCGCATCTGCTGACGTTTCCACATGCACCAAAATTCACGGTGCTGTGGATGGGTGTGATTGTGAAAAAGGGTCGGGGACATTATTTCCACATTTCTAGCGGATAGAGCAGCCAATTGAAATGAATGGCCTGCCCTACAAGTGACGTACATCTTTATCCACCCTGTCAGTACACTTTTGCATCCTAAATTTTCCTGCTAACCTCTGCACCTCAAACCTATCCTCTTCACTTTAACCTCCCCACCTTAACTCCACATTCCTCATCTGCTCATTTTTGCACCAATCATCCTTACCTCTGTACATCCCCTCCTTGCTCACCTGTGCACCCCAAACTGTAATTCCTTTTCTGCCAATCTCTACACACACACACCACACCACACTACACTTTGCTTACCTTTGTAATGTATATATATATATATATATATATATATATATATATATATACAGTCAGGTTCATAAATATTGGGACATTGACACAATTCTAACATTTGTGGCTCTATACACCACCACAATGGATTTGAAATGAAACGAACAAGATGTGCTTTAACTGCAGACTGCCAGCTTTAATTTGAGGGTATTTACATCCAAATCAGGTGAATGGTGTAGGAATTACAACAGTTTACATATGTGCCTCCCACTTGTTCAGGGACCAAAAGTAATGGGACAACTGGCTTCTCAGCTGTTCCATGGCCAGGTGTGTGTTATTCCCTCATTATCCCAATTACAATGAGCAGATAAAAGGTCCAGAGTTCATTTCAAGTGTGCTATTTGCATTTGGAATCTGATGCTAGAGTATTTTACATGGTAGGCAAGACCAGCTACTTGAGTACACACAAAAAAAAATGGTAAACACTCTAGAAAATATTAAATCAACAAATTATGAAACTGCTAAATTTCTTTTAATTTGCAAAAATAAGTGCCGTAAGATAGCTCTGACAGATCCCAGGCTGGAATTCCCCAGGCAATGAGGGAGATGTCAAGCTATCACAGCAGGCAGCCCAGCCCACACAGTCAGAGAGAACACCTGACCTGAGCGATCACACACAGTGACAGATCTGACACAACACACCACCACCAACACTGACACAGATCAGCAGGCACTAGAAGGGCAGGCTGTGTTGGATCACTCACTGACACATTGCACATGTGATGGATGTCCGGCTGGCCAGGTCACACTCACACAGTCAGACATTACCTTCCTCCGCAGGCACAGTTCTGCCTCCGCTGATAAATGGGAAGCGAAGGGCTCGAACTCCACAGTGATCAGCAGCCACCAGCCAGCTTGCAGTAAAGGACTGAGTCTGAGAGGAACACTGGAAGGAGCAGCAGTTCAGCTGCTACACTGGACCCAGACACATGGAATCTTACTCTGTCCTTTCTTCCTCTCCCTCTGCTGCCCCTCCCCTCAGCTCACGGATCATTAATGATGTGGCGGCATCCCACACAGAGAGAGTCCTGGCCTGTGCTGGCAGTGCACTCTAGGCAGTTGCCTAGTTTGCCTACTGGAGGCACCAACCCTGATTATAGTCTTTTTATCATTGCATTTTAGGCAAACAGCTGAATATGTAGTTGTAATACATATATGTAAAATGTCTAATTTTTCTAAATATTGTCAAATCTGTTAAGCCACTCTCATGATCTAGGTAAGCATCCCTGTTAGAAAACATGGGTAAAGCTAGCCAAATATTGTTAGATTTCTTTTATTCAGCCTCTGGGAGATTTACATTTGTTGAACAGAGTGGGGTTGGCAGGAACACCCATTTCAGTGCTTTATGAGAAAAGGACTAACATTCGCTCTGTGTATGGCTAGTTTCAGCTGATGACCTTATTTCTCCTTCTCTATGTATAAGTAATTAACTTGGTCACCAACCCACTCCAGTCTGTTATTGAACAGTGAAGGAACAGTACTACTTTGATGAGGTAATGGCTCTGCTTTATTCTCCCTATAGCATATTCAGGAAGGGAGGAAGAAAAACAGAGCATAGTAATAGATCCCTGTTAGGGCTGAGTGCTGCCTTTCCTCTCCCTCTCTGAGTTCTGCTACTTAGAGGATTAAAAGAAGCTATTAACTTAACATAATCAAGTACTTATGCTGGTCTTATGTAACAATATATTTTTTACAAATACATAGCTGGAATAAATTGTTTCTTTTGTATTTGCCTGAAGTTCAGCTTTAACCTGGTAATTTCCTGATAAAGTGGTCTCAATAAAATGTCACTCTCTGTAACATGTCAATATTTCTTTCCCTCTAAGCTCTGTGGGTGAGTGCCACTTGTAACTTGTACCATGCTGACCATACACTGATCAAAATTTGGCTGTTTTTTTAGAAGGGACTGTGTCAGGAGCATGTAATGTTCCTGCTCCATGGCAGCTGCTGGTCTCATTCCAGCATCCTGGTTTTGGCTGAGCTGCACTCTCCCTGTCTGACTGTCCACCTGCAGGGTAGTTGGTGTACGCACAGTGGCGTCCAAGCCTGTTTTAAGCCTGACAAGCCTGTAGTATCATGTTTGTGATAGTGTTTGTAACAAGTGCTTCAAGCTCATTGTTTACCTGCCTTTTTCCAGTGCCTTGACAATCACCTTCACCAGATCCCCGCCCTGCCAACTAGTTTGGATTTCCTTGTTATTGACCCTGGATTGAACTTTGGACTATTGTCAGGAACTCTGACTGCCTTTTTGGCCATGGATTTGACCCCAATTACCCTCTGAATGCAGAAAGCCATTAGATCACTTTGTCTGTCTGACAACTGCAAGTACCTGTTTTCTGTGCTTAGCTCTCGCCTGCCCCACCATCGTAGCCAAGCACTCTAGCATTGTGTATAAAACCTGGGAACAACTGAAGACTGGTAGGCCTGTTTGCCTTATGAGAAGGGGAGCTGCTATAGGCAAAGAACACAGAGCCAACTATAGTGATTGAACACCAACACTAGAGGTAGGTGTGATAGACTGGTCAAATTTTGATCAGTGTGTGGTCATCCCTGCTCAACAAAAGTTAATGTCTTGATCGCAGGTAGGATTCCTCCATTCACTTCTCTTTTATTTATTTATTTTTGATGAGTCAGTTAGTCATAGACTAACTGTCTGTGGCCAGCTCCAGCTTGAACTAATGAAAATAAAGACAAGCAGTAAGAAACCAAGCACCGAAAAAAGCCACATAAATTAGGACATAGTGCTGCCTTTTGTTTTAATATTTACTAGTATTTATACATATGTATCTACACTAAATGCATTCACCACCTGAATTGCTCTTTATGTGACACAGTGTCGGTGCCAGGAGGCTGCTTCTGTGTGGTAGAGAACCCCGAAAAAAATTCTTCTAGCATCCCTACGAGCACACCCATCAGCAGCCACCACAGTCAGAGACTGCATCAGGGCCAGGATGGGAGGGTGTGACATTAGAAGTTCCTTCTTTGCCCCCACATGCAGGGAAGTGACTGCAAAACATCTCAGTTCTCAGTGACTACTGATGTAAGATAGGATGTTGCTGTGTGTATTGGAGCAGTAATGCATCACAATGAGTAGACAGTGTTTGACTTCTTCATTTTCTACCAGAGTGGAAAATTGTCCTCTAGGCCTGAGCTTCGAGGATTGGTGCATGAGTGGTGTGGTAGGAATCTGTCATGTATACCTGCGGTAATAATCCCACTATTATACATGACGTTTGCTGAATGGGGAAATGTTCAGGCATTCATCTAAACTACTGAACAGTCAAGGTTCAGTCTGAACTCATGTTCCAGTGATCAGCGGTCATGTGATCACTGAGTTCTCACACTTAGAGCAGGCAGGGGACAGATGTAGCATTGGACCAATGCTGCATCCACCTCGGTAAGTATGATTCACTCTAGAAAAATAATAAAACCCCATACTTCTCTTTTAAGTTCATCCTGAAGCCTAATAAATGCTGGGTGTTATTATTCCTGACCCTGATGCCTGCTAAGGGTTATTGCTTGTTTTTATCATTGTTGAACTGACACTTGCTGAGGGTTTTGCTGGGGGTCATGATTACTGGCCTGACACATGCTGGGGGTTATTGCTGAGACTTATCACTGTTGGCCCTGACAAATGCTGAGGGTTATCATTGTTGGCTTTGACATATGCTGTGGCCTATTTTGTCTAAACTATAGCAAAGAAAAGAGAGAGAAAGTGGCACACTACAAGCCACACATCATGAAGCAACACTTAAGCCCTTTTCCCTTTTTTTGTCCAAGCCCACAAGCGCACAGAAGGCTGTGCGCTCCTTGCGTCACATTTTTTTTTCAGTCAATTCAGAGTGTTACTCCTAATTCTTTTCAAATGTTGGAAGTTGTGGTTTATTTTTACATCCGCTAACACCAATCATAGAACTGATTTTTGCATTTTCTGACCTGCAGTGTAATACATACTACTAAATACTTCTGACCATTGCACTCTGTACATTTCCATGTGCTTAAATGAGGCTCATTAAACTGTGAATGGCTTCTAAATAAAATTGCATATTTCATTTTTTTGATGAAGCATTTCTCATCATGGTATGTCTGGTTTTATTATATACATGGAATCCAGGGTTGGAGACTTAGCTACCACACTTATATTCTAAGCACCAGCATTGAACCCCCCCAAAAAATAATGTTTAGAACCAACCTTTACGTGAAGCCATAGGATATATCATTTCCGTCTGGGACCACTTGCTATACCTCTGTACGATTTGCTTTCTCTAACTTTTGATGAGTATCGGTCAGATTTTCAATTTCCCAGTTAAACACTTTTTGTAAACCTTTGGGCTTTCTTGGGAACATTACTGAGATTGCATGAAATCGATGCTGAGCAGGTGCGAATATTACACAGAGATTAACCATTTCCTCTTCATAAAACTGTCTGCAGTCCGTACTGAATAAAAATGAATATTTGAATAGTATTTATAACATGTCACACCTTGGGACAGACTGTTCCAGGGAAGATGACTAGTTGTGCTCCTATAAAATCAGTGTGATTGTACCCAGCTCCAGCCTCAAGTTTTAAAGTGACAGATCACCCAAGACAAAATGTGTTCCAATTCCAGAATAGGTCTTAGGGAACTATTTTGCTAAAATAACTCATATGATATTATGTGTATTTTCTATACGCAATCCCTAGTCATCTCCCTAGTCATATGTTGGATAACACCTTAGGACTTCCAAACTGCCTATAAAACACTACTGTAGAGTGCCTTAGTTTGTTTGTTTAATTCTTCATACATATTAAAAGTTTTCTTGAAGCAGTTACTTTGAAGTGATATTTCCTATTGAACACCATAACATATGCTCAGGTTGTGCTGAACATGTTATTTTACATTGGTTTAGCTATGGCTAAATGCAATAGGCAGTTGAAATATGCCCCTTGGTTTACTGATTTAGGCTATGGTGCTTTGCATGCTGTTCTCCTCATATTGTTTATTTGCTTTAACCTGTGATCTCTATTCACTGGGATCCCCCTGTGGGAATCAATACTAACTTTAAAAGGGAAACTGATATGTGTTTCCCACTGCATACCAACGCCACTGGATCCTTGAAAGTTCACTTTGATTAAAATTCAGGTAAAATCAAATGCTTCAAATCAAGTCTTGTAACTCTTGTAAAAGGAATTCTTATTTTCCTACAGCTGAATGCAAAGAACAAGCCTCAAAAAATATAAACAAAATGAGAGTAAAAATGGCAGATAGAGAATCTTACATTCAAGTTTCAGGTCCCCATCTTTCCCCTTAAAGTGGAACTGCACTGCATCTGAGTACCACAAACCAAAAATGCTATATAATTAATTTTTAATATTGAAAACAACGTCCATGTTTCCATGCTTTATTTTCCTGAGAATTCATTTTGAATAACACCCCCTGGTATTTCTGGAAGTGGCCATCTTGGGTAAGGGCAGATGATTCATGTAGCATTTACTTCCTAGAATCCATCTACCCTTAGCTCAGGCATTTGCTGAGCTGAGAACCCTCCCTCTCCTCCTGAAGACTCTTGGGATGTATGACATCATTTGCCTAAGCATGGAAACCAGGAAGTAAATAAAGGAATGAAAAAAAAGGTTAAAACAAGTAAATATGTTATACTTTCCTATCTATTTACTAATGCTAGCAGCATAAGGATTATAAATAGTTCATGTTGAATGAGAGAGTGAAGTTCTGCTTTAAATTCAAAGCCAATCCCCTTATAATCATGTGAGTAAAATGAGTGCAAATCTTTGCATCCACCGAAAATAAGCCACATGTGTGGCCTATATAGGGCTCATTCTACACTGTTCACAATAATGCAACCCTGACTAAGCCCTTTTCTGGGTGAACATTTTGAGTTTTTGGGAGTGGGTTGTTTGTTAACCTTATGGTTTTTTTTTTAAAAACAGGGGTTTAGTTAACACACATTTGCAAATACATACGTAAGCCACAGAGCCACATCACGGCACCCCGAATTTCTGTGGTCCTAACTCTATAAATCCTGAGAGTCCTCATAGTAGAGGAACATGCATTTAATGGATAGACCAAGGGCAGGTGGACTTGAGGGAGCCCACCCATCGTTAAAGGTACAGGAGTGCACTGACACCTAGCATATAGCACAATGGCAGCCAGGGTATCCAATGCACCCACAAACCTCAAAAATTACATTCAAAATACTGGTCACCGACCCAGGTCTATAACTGGCTTTTTCAGCAGTGAACACAGACGGGCATCACATCGCATACAAAATATAAATAGGGCTACCCTGTTCAACTTGCCAGCCAGCTAACCAACAACATTGGTCAGCAACCACAGTCTAAAAATGGCTTTTATCAGCAAGGAACACGGATAGGTATCACTTATCAAAAAGGGGATAAGAAAGCCAGTTCAATCTGCCAGCCAGTTAGCCAACTATCAAAAACCAAATTAACCTGTCTAACAACATGGGTTTAGTTAGCACACATTTGCAAATACAGTGGGGATCGAAAGTTTGGGCACCCCAGCTAAAAATTTGTATTAATGTGCATAAAGAAGCCAAGGAAAGATGGAAAAATCTCCAAAAGGCATCAAATTACAGATTAGACATTCTTATAATATGTCAACAAAAGTTAGATTTTATTTCCATCATTTACACTTTCAAAATAACAGAAAACAAAAAAATGGCGTCTGCAAAAGTTTGGGCACCCTGCAGAGTTAATATCTTGTACTGCCCCCTTTGGCAAGTATCACAGGTTGTAAACGCTTTTTGTAGCCAGCCAAGAGTCTTTCAATTCTTGTTTGAGGTATCTTTGCCCATTCTTCCTTACAAAAGTCTTCCAGTTCTTTGAGATTTCTGGGCTGTCTGTCACGCACTGCTCTTTTAAGGTCTATCCATAGATTTTCAATTATGTTGAGGTCAGGAGATTGTGAAGGCCATGGCAAAACCTTCAGTTTACGCCTCTTGATGTAATCCCCCGTGGATTTCGAGGTGAGTTTAGGATCATTATCCATTTGTAGAAGCCATCTTCTCTTTAACTTCAGCTTTTTCACAGATGGCATCAAGTTACCATCCAAAATTTGCTGAAATTTTATTGAATCCATTTTTCCTTCTACTCGTGAGATTTTCCCTGTGCCACTGGCTGCAACACAACCCCAAAGCATGATTGATCCAACCCCATGCTTAACAGTTGGACAGAGGTTCTTTTCATTAAATTCTGTGCCCCTTCTTCTCCAAACGTACCTTTGCTCATTCCGGCCAAAAAGTTCAATTTTAACCTCATCGGTCCACAGAACTTGTTTCCAAAATGCATCAGGCTTGTCTATATGTTCATTTGCAAAGTTCAAACGATGATTTTTGTGGTGAGGACGTAGAAGAGGTTTTCTTCTGATGACTCTTCCATGAAGACCATATTTGCACAAGTATCTCTTTATAGTGGAATAGTGTACCACAACTCCAGTGTCTGCCAGATCTTTCTGGAGGGATCGTGCAGTCTAATGTGGGTTTTGAATTGTTTTTCTCACAATCCTGCGAGCTGTTCTGTCTGATATTTTTCTTGGTCTTCCAGATCTTGCTTTAACTTCCACTGTTCCTGATGACTGCCATTTCTTAATTACATTCTGAACAGAGGATATTGACATCTGAAAATGCTTTGCTATCTTCTTATAGCCTTCTCCAGCTTTGTGAGCGTCAACTATTTTCAGTTTCAGTTTTCTAGACAACTGCTTAGAAGAACGCATGGTGCTGATTGTTGTGGCAAGGTCAGATGAGTCTGGGCATTTAAAACCTTTGAGATTGACATCACCTGGTCTTCCCAGATGATGATTGAGAACAATCCATGACACTGGCAGGTCTCAGCTTGGCAAAGGGGGCAGTGCATGCAATAAATTCTGCAGGGTGCCCAAACTTTTGCAGACGCCATTTTTTTGTTTTCTGTTATTTTGAAAGTGTAAATGATGGAAATAAAATCTAACTTTTGTTGACATATTATAAGAATGTCTAATCTGTAACTGGATGCCTTTTGGAGATTTTTCCATCTTTCCTTGGCTTCTTTATGCACATTAATACAAATTTTTAGCTGGGGTGCCCAAACTTTCGATCCCCACTGTACATACGTAAGCCACAGATCCACATCACGAATTGCCTTTGACTCTAAGGAGAGAGATGGGAGCTTGAAACTTGAAAGAAAGAGGATCTCCAACTAACCATTTTTTACCCTCATTCTGTTTAACTATTATGAGGCTTGCTATTTGCATCTGCTGAAAGAAAATAGTATTCTTTATACAGGAGTTGATTTAAAGTATTTAGTGTTTGCTGAATTATAATCAAAGCAAAGTTTTAAGGTTCCAATAGTGTTGATGAGTTGAGAAAAGTGGTTGTAAACCCTTACATAAGTGACTGATAGGTGACACAGAGAGATGAATAAAATCCACCTACATAAGTTGTACCTGTTTATCTGCAGTATTCTCTTCCCTACATCTGTTCAAAGTGCTACATTTATAATGGCTGTCTGAGAGTTTAGAAAACAGGGGCAGAGAGCTGAAATTACACTCTGCAGAGATCAGTGAGGGCAGCTGATTGGAGGGAAGGGACACCCCCTTATACAGCACAAGGAAACAGAGCCGAGGCTGTCAATCACAGGCTTTGTGCTGGAGCTTCCTCCCCTGTCAACCTTTTTCTCTTGGTGTCAGGAAAACTTGTCAGAAGTGAATCATGCTAATAGTAGATGAATGAAGCAGCATACAGAAATTATACTTAATTGAGACATATACACACTATAGAGGGATATGCTTTGCTCATATTTCATGTCTGAGGTTTACAACCACTTTAAGTGCCTTCTTTAACCCCTTGGCACCAACGTAACACAAATGTGTGGTCTCACAGAACTGGGCTTTTTTCCGTGGGGCCGCATAATTGCGTACCTGTCTTTGTGCTCGGAGCGCGCTGCACAAAGACTGGGTGTCCTAATGATCAGGACCTGGGACTCTCAATTCTGGGTAACACGATTGCTGTGATAGCCTCTGATTGGCTATCACAGTGATCAATCACTGTTTTTTTGCCTTGGTTTTGATCAGTCACTGGTTTTTAGTCTTTCTATACAAGGAGAGAGAGAGATACAATGTATCTTTCTCCTCCATTCAGAATGGAAAAAACAAACAAACAACTGTTTGCAAAAAAAGAAAAGAAAGATAAATACATGCATAAATAAATATTTAAAAATAAAATAAAAAAATAAAGAAAAAATTAAGGTTTGATTTAGTTCAGTGCCAGGGTTAGTGTTTGGGTCAAGGTCAGGGTCAAAGGTCAGGATTTTTTTTTTTCCAAACATTTTTTTAAATTGGTCAGTGTGTTTTAGGTAAAAAAAACAAAAAACAAAATGCGCACTACCGTTTCTGGGCTGTACTACAGGTATAAACAACAAATAACGTACATATATATGGTAGCGCTGTGATCGTCAAGAGCTGGAAAATTTATTTTGGATTCTTCTTTGGTGGTAGGTTATGGTAGTAACAAGAAACACACAGCTAAATGTAAAAAAATTATTTGTTTTACTATATTGGCCAGTTTTCCTTTGCTAATAAAAAAAAATCATTTACCACCAAATGAAAGCCCAATTTGTCCTGAAAAAAAACAAGGTATAATTCCCCTGGGTGTACAAAGTAGTTGTGATGATATGTACGGTTTTACTAATACATGGCAAAGCTGTAAAATTTGACTTAGGCTTTAAGATTTGTTTTACCTTTAGGCGTGAGGGGGTTAAATTAACACTCTCAATGTATAGAAAAAAAAGAGAAGAATTGAGTTTAGTCCAGTTTTTGCAATTCTGGAGATGATAATGTCATCACAACTTAGTTCTTCATCACATGACTGTTTACTTATTATAGTGTTAGTTATGTTTAAAACTATACAGCCAAAGCCTAGCACAAACAGGGATACTTCTAAAACTGCAGCTGACTAGCGCAACTGAGGAAGTCCTTGTGCTTTCCTAAAAATACTGAAGAGATTTCTCTGAATAGTGAAGGCAGGGACTATTTTATGGTTAGCCCCTAGCAATAGGACGGTCAATGATTCACTAAGAAGAGGGCTTTTAGGTTAAAAATGGAAATATCTGGTGATACCTGACTTTACAAAGAACTTCTAGTTTTAATAATTTAAAAAGGCTGATAAATCCATCCTAATTGGCCATGTTTTTTTAAACAATTGGGGCATAACCAATATTACTTTAAAAAGATATTTTGTGTTGGTTAATAGGAAACTGGACCATTATGTGGACTTTTATGCAGCTAGTAATATGTCATATTCCCTAGTCTGAAAGTTTTTTTTTTAACTGCTTCCCACTCGGCCACTGCACATAAACGGCCAGGTGGGAGCTTTCACATTCTGAGTGGATGTCACTGAACGTCCTCTCAGAACGTGCATCTTGCTCAGCCTCAGGCCTGCGCAGCCTCAGGGCCACACAGAGGCGCGATCCTGCGATGGCTGTCCACAGATCGGGACATGGACGCTGTCACTGGCCCTCCCAATCACATGATGTGACAGCTCTCTGCATAGCTGATGATTTTAGTGTTCTGCTATGCAGAGAACACACAGATTGCAGTCATCCCACACAGTACAGCAAGCACCATCTGTCCCTGTCCCTGTTCAAGTTTCACATGAATATCTGTTCCAGTGTCACATCAACATCTGTACCAGTGTCACATCAACATCTGTACCAGTGTACTAGTGCACAAAACATCTGTGACAGTGTACTAGCATCCAATCAACATCTGTCACAGTATACCAGTGTCACATCAAAATCTGTCACAGTGTACCAGTGCACAAAAACATCTGCAATAATGTTCCATTGTAACATCAATATGTGTTGGTGTCCGCTGGTGGACGATCAACCTCTGTCACAGTGTACAAATGCACAAAAACATCTGTCAGTCTACCAGTGTCCCACCAATAAATAAATAAAAAAATATAAAGCGCCCCCATTCTCGTGTGCAAAGGCGAATGCATGTGTTGGTCCCGTACAGAAATGTAAATGGCAATCGCACCACACATGTGAGGTATTGCTGCGAATTGCTGAGAAATAATTCTAGCACCAGACCTCCTCTGTAACTCTAATCTGGTAACCTGTAAGGCTTTTAAAGCAATGCCTATGGAGATTTTTAAATACTGAAGTTTGGTGCCATTTAACAAGCGTGTACAATTTTAAAACGTGACATGTTTGGTATCTATTTACTCGGCCCAACACCCTATTTTATATTTGACCAAAATTGGGTATTAAATTGTAATTGTGTGCATTCAAATATATTAAAGTGTATTTTTGCGTTAATGTGTGAAATTGCATTCGAAAAAACGCTGTGAAAATACCGTGTGACAAATATTTGCAAAACCCACCATTTTATTCTCCAGGGCCTCTGCTGAAGAATATATGATGTTTGAGGGTTCTATGTTCTTGCAAAAAGTGTCAGAAGGCAGCCTGGTTTTAAAAGTACATACCACCTGAAGGCTCTTCTTGGATGTTGGGACTCTCTTTGTGGCTAGGCTGTGAAAAAGCCTCACACATGTGGTATCGCCATATTCAGGAAAAATAGCAGAATGTGTTTTGGGGTGTAGTTGCAAGTATGTCTATGCCAAGTGTGAGAAAAACTTGTTAATATGACATTTTTGTGGGAAAAAAAATACATTTCTGTGTAAAAAAAAACATTTTATTTAATTTGTTCATTTTTCAAAGAACTGTGGAAAAAATTACAATTTCAAAAAACTCGCCATGACTCTTATTAATACCTCATACTGTCTACCTTCCAAAAATGGGTCATTTGGGAGGTATTTGTACTGTGTTGGCATGTTAGGGCCTCAAGAAATGAGATAGGTTGGACAGTACATTAGGTGTGATCAATTTTCAAAGATTTGTACCGTAGCTTATAGACTCTATAACATTCACACAGACCAAATAATATACACGGATTTGGGTTATTTGTACCAAATAATAGTATCAGTATACATTTTGATAAAAATTTATGAAGAAAAACTACTGATTTGCAAAATTTTAGAACAGAAACTAAGAAAAACACACTTTTCTTTCAAAATTTTAGTCTTTTTTTTAGTTTATAGCGAAAAAAAACCCCAAAAAAACCCAGTGGTGATTAAATACCACCAAAAGCTCTGTCTAAAAAAAATAAACAATTACCATTCAATTTTTATTCAAAGTGTGGCAGCGCTGAAAGCTGAAACTTGACCTGGGCAGGAAGGGATGAAAGTGCCCCGTATTGAGGTGCTTAATCTACTCTATTTTTTTTTTTTATAATTTAAATATTTATTGATTTTCATTTTAAATACTTTTCAACATCATGTTATACAAACATATAAATATATCTATACACCATAGTATCCAACATTTCTACTTTATTTACTTTATTCCAAATTTCTCCCCCCCCTCCACCACCCTCTCCCAAATCCCATCTTCCTACTTTTCCTTTTCTCTGCATCATTTTATCTCAGCAAGTGCAGTTTTCCTATTATTTTCTTTAATCTTTCCTATATTTCGTATATAACTTAGCTTTTTCCCAATTCTCCCATTTCCTATTATAAATCTCCATCCTATCTTCCTGGACATGGCACAACCTTTCCATCTTTTTAATCTGCTCAACTTCTTCTACCCAGTCTTCTACCCTCGGTACTTCTATTTGCTTCCAAAACCTGGGTATCAGAGCTTTTGCAGCATTAATGTAGCACCATATCCCTGATTTTTTATATTTATTGACTGATATGTCCATGTTATGTAAAATACACACTTCTGGGTCTAATCCAATATCTATTTCTGTTATTTTCCTTATCAAGTGGGTTATTGTCTTCCAGTATAACTGAATTTTTGGGCAACCCCACCATATGTGATATGTTGTACCCATTTCACCACATCCCCTCCAGCACCACGGTGAACTCTCTTTACACATCTTATTTTCAACAATTGGTGTAATGTGCCATCTTGTCAAACACTTATAGTTCATCTCTACTTCTCTCATAGAGATGTTTTCGTGGGTTAATCTATATATTCTCCTCTGCTTCTCCTCATCTATCACACTTCCCATGTCAGTTTCCCATTTTATTATATATGTTGGCTTTGTATTTATATCTAGTTCTGTGAGTATTTTATATACCTTAGCAATCCCGTGTTTCCCGTCACCTTGTGTGCCCAAAACCTTTTCAAACAAGTTCCAATTGTCTCTTGTCCTTAAAGGTTTTGGCAAGCTTCCAACAAAACTCTTCAACTGAAAATACCGCCACTTGTCTAATTTAGTGAAAATCTCACCCTCTTTTTTTTTCAATTCCTCAAATGATCCTATTTTATCCCCCACCAAAATATCTCTTAATTGAACCTCTTCCTTTTTAAACCACCTACCTCCTATTTCTTCTCTACCAGGGGGGAAAAACTCCGTGTTTTTTAGTGAAATTAGTGTTGAATTAAAAGACCATTTCAAACTTTTGTGTAAGTTATCCCAAATTTTTAAAACATTCAAAGTGTATGTATTTACATTATCATTTAGGCCCCTATACTGTGTTGGTATCCATATCACTTTACCCAAATCTATTCCACTAAGTTCATTCTCTATCCTCACCCAACTTTTTTTATAGTTCTGTATCCAGTCTATAGTTCTAGCCAATATTACAGCTTTATAGTATCTTTTAAAATCTGGAAGCCCTAAACCACCTCTTTCTTTCCTCCTACTCAACAACTCATATGACAATCTTGGTTTTTTATTCCTCCATATGTATTTTGTTATCAGTTTCTTAATTAACTTAAAAAAGGTCTCTGGGAGTTTAATTGGTATCATTTGATATCTATACATAATTTTTGGTACTATTATCATTTTTACTAGGTTAATACGACCTATCAATGTCGGGGTTCCCTCTTGCAATATTTTTAGCTGCTCTCTAATCTCATTAATCAGTGAAATATAGTTTAATTTGTAAAGGTGTTTATATGAAGCTGTGAGATTTACTCCTAAGTATTTTATATCTCTATCTTTCCATTTAAAGGGAAATTCCTTTTGTATTTTTTCTTTTTCATTTTTTGAAATATTTATATTTAGAATCTCCGTTTTTGTTGGATTTATCTTTAAATTTGACAATTCTCCATACTCCTTCAATAGCTTCATTAGGTTTGGCAGTGTCATCCTGGGGTTTCTCACGTAGAACAGCAAGTCGTCAGCAAAAGCGGCGACTTTATGTTCCGTGTCCCCTATCTGGATTCCCTTTATATCTCTATTTAGCCGTATTGTTGACAGAAGTGGTTCCAGTGATACAACATACAACAATGGGGACAGTGGACATCCCTGTCTTGTACCGTTTGACATCTCAATGGGTTCTGACCTCTCCCCGTTCACCACAACAACTGCAGAGGGGTATCTATACAACTTTCCTATCCACTCTCTCATCTTGGGCCCAATTCCCATGGCTTCCAACGTATCCATCATGAATCTCCAATTCACTCTATCAAACGCTTTTTCAGCGTCTATAGAGAGTAGAATCACCGGTTCTTTTCCCTTTTTACTTTTTTGGATCAGCATCAATGATCGTAGCCCATTATCTCTACCCTCCCTCCCGGGAACGAAGCCCACCTGGTCCTGATGTATCCATTCCGGCATTAGCTCTTTCAATCTATTTGCCAAGACCTTTGCGTATAGCTTAGTGTCAGTGTTTAATAATGAGATAGGTCTATAGTTCGAACACTGTGTAGCATCTTTTCCCTCTTTTTGGATAAGCACCATTTGAGCCTGTAGCGATTCTTTTCTTATTTCCATCTCTCCACCTAATGCATTCATATATTTTCTAAGTTTTGGTACTAAGATTTCACTATATTTTTTATAATATCTCACAGTATAACCATCTGGACCTGGACTTTTCCCAGACACTGTACCCTTCAGAGCTAATTTTATTTCCTCTTGTGAGATATCTGCATCCAGGGAGTTCATTTGGACTTCGCTTAATTTTAGTAACCCAGCCTTCTCTATATATTTCTTTCTCTTATGGTTCTTCTCACTTTCTATATTTTCAGATTCCCGCAGGGGATTTATATTATACAGATCTCTATAATATTCCATAAAAACTTTGGTGATTTCTCTATTTGAGTGTTTCAGGTTCCCCTTAACGTCTTTTATTTTTTCTATATAATTTCTATTTTTCTTTTTCCTTAGGGCCCTCATCAAGTATTTTCCCGGTCTTTCTCCCCATCTATATCTCTCACTCAAAACCCTATTATATGCTTTTCTCCTCTCCTCTTCTATTACACCTTCCAATTCTTCTTTCTTTTTTTTTAACTTCAACTCTATTTCTTTTATTATTCTATTCTTGTGTTGTTGTTCTAGCTTACTTATTTCTTCTAAGAGTCTGCTCATTTTCTCTCTTCTTTCTTTTTTCTTTCTTGCCCCAATCGCTATCAATATTCCTCTTATGTATGCCTTATGAGATTCCCACACTGTAGCTATGGACACATCACCTGTCTCATTTTCCTGGAAATACCGTTCAATCTCTTCCCCTATTTTCTGGGCTATTTCGTTATCTACTAATAGTGTCTCATTAAGTTTCCATCCCAGCCCTCTTGTTTTCCCCTTCCCCCATTCCAATTTCATTCTGACTGGGGCATGATCCGATAAAGAGATTGTCTCTATTTCAATTTGAACTAGGTGGTCGATTAATTGATGTTCTATTAATATGTGGTCTAATCTTGAATACCTCTTATGCATGTTTGAAAAAAAGGTATAATCTCTATCTTGCATGTGTGTAATTCTCCAGGCGTCTACTAATTGGCTTATATGTAGTTCTTTCTTCAAGAGTTTCAGAGCCCTACTTCCTTCTCTCTGTGCATGGGAGGTAGCATCTTTTTGTGGATCCATACAAAAATTAAAATCCCCTGCGAGAATCAAACAGCCTTTTTTAAAGTCCGTCAACTTCCTCAGCACTTTTTTCAGATATATCTCTGGACTTTTATTAGGACAATAAATATTGGCCAATGTACATTCGATCTCCTGTAGTTTTCCCTTTAAGAACAAGAATCTCCCCTCTGGGTCTGTCATTCTATCGTCCAGCTCAAACCTAGTATTCTTTGCCATACCTATTGCAACACCCTTCGCTCTCTTAACCGGGGAATCAGCATAATACCATGTTGGGTGATTTCTGGATCTCAGCCTAACGTTCGATTCTATCTCAAGATGTGTCTCCTGTAGGAATACTACTGAGGCTGCTCTATGATGTAATTCTTTAAACAGTCTAAATCTTTTCCCAGGGGAGTTCAACCCATTTACGTTATATGTTATAAACTGAATCTCTTCCATCTTCCATAAATCTTCTCTTCCCCTTCTTCTCCCTTCTCACTTGCTTTTGTATTTTTTTGCAGGAAAAATACCCCCCCTCCCCACTTACCCACCCCCCCCAACTTCCCCCTCCCCCCCACCCCCTTCCCCCCCCCTCTTTTTAGGCCCATCTTTTGCCTATTGATCATTTATGGAAGAAACTTCCACTTTTGATCTAGTCCTTGGGCTAAAAACTCTGGGCATGGACGACCTTCCCCTTGTCCGACCTCCTCATAGCTCCCCTGGTCCCTCCTAGGTTCATCTCCAGCACCGTAAGGCAGGGGCAGTAGGGTGAGGGCTGATCAGTGTAGAGGAAAGACCCAAAAAAAAAAAAAAACCAGCCTTATCTTCCCTCCACCACCTCTCTCCCCCTCCCCCTCTCCCCCCGCCCCCTCCCCCCCACAAGTTGCCAATCCTCTTTTCTCTTCATTCTAAATTCCCATTGATCTTCTTCCCAGCCTGGAATCTCCATTCTTTGTATTTTTAAACTGTCACAAAAATGTTTCAGATCTTCTGGGAACCTGAGGTGCGCCGTAACCCCGTTTTTCCATCCTATTAAACATTCAGGAGACCCCCATCTGTATTGCACATTATATTCTTTTAACCTTTCCAATAGGGGCCTCAAAGTTCTCCTTCTCCACAGAGTCTCTGGGGCCAAGTCCGCATATATCTGTATGTCGCCACCTTCATACTTAATAGCTGGTTTCCCTTTGATCTTCTTCCAAATTTTTTCTTTATCTCGAAACTCATAAAATTTAACTATAATGTCTCTCGGGTTTTCTTTCCCCAGGTATCTCTGGATGTTTCCTTTTCTGAAAATTCCTTCTATTTTAGAGTTTTCCATTTCAGTGCTGTCTGTTATAATATTTAATATTTTACAAACCACTTCTTGCAGGTTTTCTCCCTTAGAGTTCTCTGGGGCCCCACGTATCATGATGTTTCTCCTCCTGTCTCTATTTTCTTGTATCTCAGCTTTATATTTCAATTTTTCTTGGGCTTTCCCTATGCTAATTATTACTTTTTCAAGCTCAGAGATAGCCTGGGTCTGATTTTTAACTTTCTCCTCCGTTTCCTCCACTCTCACCAGCAGGTGTCCCAGGTCACTTCGGATATTTACCATTTCTTGTTTTATTGTTTTCTCCAGTTCTTTAAACATTTCTGCCATTTCTTTTTTATTAGGTATTTGTAGATCTTTTTCCATCTCTGTATTTCCTAATGCTTGCTGATTGCTGGTGTCCAGGCCTAATGATACTCTAGGGCTATTTTCCATGCTGAAATCAGCTTCTCCTCTTTCAGTCCTATTCTGGGATCTTTCTGGGGTTACGTTTCCTTGGGAGGTATATTTTTTAATTGTACCAGTCTGGGACCCTTTAAGCCCACTTCCTTTTACACTTTTATTTTTCATTTTCTCTGTAACTTTTGTTCTTTGCTCTTCTATTTTAAAATTCCTGGATTTAGGGGGGATAGAGAATCAAAGGTCTTGTATACTAGTCTCTGCACTATTCCCCGGCTGCTTTTTGGGCTGTTCTGTCCTCAAATCTTTTCCACCTTTTTTGCAGTCGCCGGGGTCCCCCCTTTCACTTACCCCCTGCTACCCTTTAGGGAGCCATGTAATGCATCACAGTTAGGGTATAGAAGATTTCAACTTAAAGTCACTCACCCTCCTCGTATGTTTCCTCCAGTGGCCCCGCTGTTTGCTCTCTCCTTCAGGTCACATAGGGTCTTTATTCAAGGAGAAGGGGGGGGGGGGACCCTCCAGAGTCTCTTTGATCTTCCGTTTACCAGGGCTCAGTGAATGTCTTCTTATCTTGCTTTATGCCCTGGGGGTCTCGGGGGAATAGAGGGAGAATGCACCGATCCCCAGCCGACAGGACCTTTCTGCTCTCTCACCGCAGAACGCCGGCCGGCCGGCTTCCCGAACTCCCAGGCGTGCTTTGCGGTCGGTCACGTGCTCGCGCCGACTTCCCAGCATCCAACCGCTCTCTCACCGCTATTCACCAGCCACTCTCCACTCTCCCCCCGCACACCTCCGCTTTCCGTCCCGGGTAGCCGCCAGGCCAGGGTAAGAGGCAAGCCACCAGGCTATCTACATATCTCGGGGGGATCACAGGGGACCTGGGGAGGTCAGGACATGGAGCTCCGACCGAGAGCTCCTACATTGAGCTCTCCTCCGCCGCCATACTCAGGCTCCGCCCCGTGAATCGACCACTTGCTTAATCTACTCTATTGAGTCAAATGTTGTTTGCTAATAATATGTAAAATTCCCTTGTCTAAAAGCTCATTTTTGATCTACTTTATTGAGTCAAATGTTCTTCAAATAAACTAGGCAGAATTGTATATTTTTCAGTATTGTAGAGTGCATGTAAATCATTTTCATGTCATTCTATTATAAAACAATTTATTGTGAGGTCATAAATACGATAATATCATCTGCCAGTGGTTCCATTTACTTAGAATTGTGTATATTAGGCAATGCAGTAGCGTGGATATGTCAGTGACTGTTTTCTTTATAGAAAAGTTAGAGCAAACCATTGCCGCAGTCTTGTCTGAATTTGTTAATATCAGATTGAACTAATGGAAATGACATGTTTAATCTGAAAAAGAGTCCATTTTTTATATGAACAAAGGCATCTAATGACAGTGACAAGTTTAATAGGTTAAAAGATCAGTCCCTTGTGCAATTAGGTGATTGATGAATGAAACCAAAACAGATCAACTTGAGTATTTATAGTCATTTTGTTTAGATTTTCCCTTAATAAAATTGTTCAGCATGCTTCAATCATCTACAGCACTGAGTGCATGCTTCTGTTTCTGAGGCATACATATTGTTATTTTTTAACCCACAAGGGCCCTACAATAAAAAGGGACACATCCGTGAAATGATGAGAGGAATACAGGAGAACCTCCTTAAACAGACAGTTGTGAATTACAGAATGATGCTGTGTCCCCACTGTTGATCACCTGTAGGCTTCTCACTGGAAACATCATATCTCATGTATGAGATTTGGCTGTTTAGCAAGATCTCTGATCATTGATTTTATGCCTAATGCAAGTAAAGTTATCTGTCTGAGACAAGGAAACAATGGAAAATAGAAAGCTGCAGCTAGCAGAGGCTTGCAAAGGTCCTCCGCACGTTTCTCAAAAGGACAACTAATGCAAGAAAATTCTGGTGCAAAATGTGATTGCCTTGTCACTTAACAGACAGTCAAAATACCATTCATTGCAATTGGGCATGCATTGGCTGGACTTTTTGTAAATCTCTGAAATGAAAAATGAACAAAGCATATCCCTCTATATTGTGTACTTGCCTCAATACAAAACACCTAGTGTAATTTCTCTCTCCTTTCCTATTCCTCTGATATCTGTATGAATCACTTCTTATAGTCTATGTCGGCACCAAACAATCCCAGGAGACAACCCTTCCCCCCAGCACACAGCAGGTGATTGACAACATCAGCTATGCATGTTTTCCAGTGAGACTATGTAGAATGTTGGGGTTCTATTCCCTGTGCTGTGCAGTGTGTAGTATCAGAACCCTTCCTCCTGCCTTCTGAAGCTTAGAAATGTTGACTAAATTATGTACTTTGAACAGCTGTAGAGGAGAGACGGCTGCTGATAAACAGGCATAACTTATGTAGGAAGATACCTGAGGGTAGTAACTTCAGGGAGTATACAACCACTGCAAAGAGAGACCAGAACTAAATCCCCCAGGGAATCTGCAACAGGAAGTGGATGGTCTAACCGTAACTTAACCCGGGAAGCTGGGATTTCAGAAACTAGGATGTCCTTTACCAGATATGGTCTTGACTGTATTTGGTCAATGAAATCACCCAGGATCACTGGCTTGTTAATTTACAAACAGAAGCCGACTGGGGATCTGTCATTTTGCTGCCGTGTGGTGGTTCATCATGGTAGTGGACAACACCGTCAGGCAGCCGGTTATTGGGGCGATAGGTCATTATGATTGACAAGGATTTACACTGCTGAACAACATGATTAATGTTGAATTTACATTGAGCCTGGGTTCACATATGTCCGGTGCAGTATATCGCATGTGATTTGCTCAGGAACCGCACCACATTCCTGTGTAAGGGAGAATGTCACCAGCACATCGAGGATCACCAATATGGGTCCAAAAGTTTTAATGAACGATCACATAGTTACAGCAAGGCAATGTTTCGGAGTCTCGCAGGACCCCTTCGTCAGGCATGTGACAAATTGTGACAGAAACTGGAGAACTATTTAAGAAATACACTTATACACACAGCCATTTTAATGCAGGAATGTGTGCGTTTGGATTGCACACTTATATTCCTGTGCAAATCACATGCGATTTGTGTGCGGTGCGATTGGAGCCATACATTCGCACCCGCACCAAAAACATTCAGGACCCTTTTTTGGGTCCGCACTAGAATTGGATCGCATAGGTATTCACACTTATGTGATCCGATTCTGCACATCGCACCGTGTTTTGCGGACTGCTTTCGGGGTGTTGTTAAATTAACATACACACCCGCAGCGGTTCGCATGAACGGGGTGAGATTCTGATGTGGTGTGTAATTTGCGAATTCTGCACCGCATCAGTGTGAACCAGGGTTGATAGTCAATTACATCAACCAGGATCACTGGTTAGTCACAAACAGAAGCTGGCCAGGATCTGTAATTTATCAGCAGCAGTGATACCTCTACTACATGAAAGATCCTAGGACAATTTGTATACAAACAGTAGCCAGAGAGTTGTGCTGGCAAATTGGCCAGATTTGGCTAATTTGTGCAGCAGTCTGCTGCGCCAGCTGACATTACATACTAGGGCATGGCACTCCTAGTGCCATCCATGTTAATTTCCTCTTTGTAACGCAGGGATTAAGTAGGGCTCCAGAAAAAAACACAGAACTTGCTTGTTCATAGTCTACAAACAACATACACGTACACGCAGCTTACAGGCAAAAAAAAAAGATCTTTACAGACTTACAACCAAAAGAGTTAATATAGTTGTCAGAATTATATTTCTACCTTTGTACCTTCATAGGCACTTGCCGATTCCTTGTTTTTGCAGACACCATTAACTTTTAATGTGCTGTTAACGCAAAGAAAACATACTTAACTTTTTTTATTTCATAATGTTCCAGTGTGGGAGCCTGTCCGGCATCAGCTAACGAACCATGTAGCTCATTTTAAAATAGCTGATTAAAAAGAAATTCCTCTCATCTGTTAATAGGTATGATCGTAATCTAAATATAAATTATCTTTAATGGTACTTTTATAGAGATATAACTTCTTTATTGATTTAACACATATTTTCCGTACCCTATCTTTATACAAAATCAGAATGTTAAAATAAAAGAACTTGTCAGTGTTGATGCCGCAATCCTTGTTTTTTTAGTGGTTCTCCCAAGTGAGTCCCCAAAACAGGAATGTGCCATAGGCTAGGCAGGCATAGGAAACTTAAAACAGCTGCATTTCTCTACCACCTAATGCTCCTCTGCAAGAGAATGAACGTACTATCTTTCTCCATGTAGACCTAAGAAATTAAGACTTAAGAAAACCTATGTCCATCACATTGCAGCCGAAAAAAAATCAAGCATGGATATAGTTTCATGCATCTTAGTCCTACATTCTACTGTACACAAATCAGCCATAACATTATGACCACCCACCTAATACTGAGTAGGTCCCTCTTTTGCTGCCGAAGCAGCCCTGACCCATCAAAGCATGGGCTCCAAAGTATGAATGGCAGGACCCAAGGTTTTCCAGAAGAACATTGCCCAAAGCATCACACTGCCTCTGTTGGCTTGATTTCTTACCATAGTGCATTCTAGTCCCAGGTAAGCGACGCACATGCACCCAACCATCGATATGTCATAGAAGAAAATGTGATTTAACAAACCAGGCCATCTTCTGCCATTGCTCCGTGGTCCAATTCTGATGCTCATGTGCCCTATGTAGGTGCTTTTGTCTGTGAACACAGGTCAGAATGGACACCCTGACTGATCTGCAGCTACACAGTCCCATACACAGCAAACTAAGATGCACTATGTTCTGACACCTTTCTATCAGAACCTGCATTATCATGAGCTACATTAGCACTTGTTTTGGATCAGACTAAGTGAGTCAGCCTTTGCTCCCGAAGTGCATCACTCATAACCTTGTTTTACCAGTCTTCTTTCCTTGCACAACTTTTGGTAGGTCCCGATCTCTGCAGATCCACAATTGGCTGGAATTTTGGAGATACTCTGACCCAGTCGCCTACCTATTATCATTTGGCCATTGTCAAAGTTGCTCCAATCCTTACACTTGCCCATTTTTTCTGCTTTAAAACATCAACATCGGGAAAACATCTTCACTTGTTGGCTTTTATATCCCTCCCACTTTCAGGCTCCATTTTATTGAGATCAATGTTATTTACTTTACTACTTGGCTCATCGGTGTATGCAGTATTGTCTCCAGTGTCAATTATGGTGGTGTAAACCACTATAGCATCTGATATCATTGTTTCAGAATTGGTGAAGCAGTGCTTACTATTTATTATTATTATACAGGATTTATATAGTGCCAACAGTTTGCACAGCGCTTTACAAAATGAAGGTAGACAATACAGTTACAATACAATTTGGAAGAGGAAACAGAGGGCCCTGCTCGTTAGAGCTTACAATCTAAGAGGAAGGGTTGAGTGATACAAAAGGTAATAGCTCTGGGGGGATGAGCTGATGGAGGAAATAAATGGCGGTTTACTAGTTAGAAGTAAGATAGACTTCTTTAAAGAGAAAGGTTTTCAGGGATCGTGTAAAGGTCGATAGACTAGGAGACAGTCGGACAGATTGGGGTAGAGAATTCCATAGGATGGGATAAGCTCGGGAGAAGTCCTGGAGGCGAGCATGGGAGGAGGTGACATGGGAACTAGTGAGCAGAATGTCTTGGGAGGATCGAAGAGAGCGGTTTGGTTGATATTTTGAGACCAGGTTGGTGATGTACTATCAACCTGAGCCTACATCTCACCCACAATATAGAACAGGTAACATGTGACAAAGGTTGATAGATTAAATCAAATGAGAATTGAGTTAGGTACAGATGTAATCAATAACAGAATACAAAGCAGAGCCATCCTACTACTTTTAAACTCCTGTATGCTCTAAATAAGAAAAACCTACGTATGTCAAGAGAAAAAAGGAGGCTGGTTTACAAGATCTTACCTTCTTAAAATGCTAGTTGTCTGGCTATCTTGCTGAACTAATGGCTTCAGTACTTCCTTGACTTCACTGACCTTGAATAAACATATGAAGTGTTCCAACTTTGCTCTGACTTCACAAGCTGCATGCATGTACTAGGTAGGTAGCACAGAATACAGAGCTCAGAGGATGACATGAATGTCAGACAATTAGCATTTCCAGAAGTAAATTAGCAATGGTAGCCTCTTTATTTCCATTGGTACAGGTTCCTTTAGGGAGGTTACATGAGAATGTTGTACCTACAGGTAAGCTTACGGTGAGGCAGGGGCGGACTGACAACTCATGGGGCCCCCAGGCAATAGGGGATCGTGGGGCCCCTGTGTCCTTGTCCAAACTCAAAAAAGCCTATGAAAAAGGTACCAGGGGCATCTCATGGGGCTCCCTACTGACCCCAGGCCCTTGGGCAGTGCCTGAGTTTCCAAATGGTCAGTCCGCCCCTGTGGTGAGGGTTATCTGTAGGTGCAATGAATATCTCCTAAACGCATACTATTTAGAAGATATTCATGTTGGCAATAGCCGATGATTTCACCTGCGCATGCACAGTGATGCTCTGTATTCAGGGCATACAGTATTCTGTGAAATGCAGATCGCCGCGCTCCCATGCGAATGTGCAGGAATGACGTCATCATAGTACTGGTCACTCAAACAGTCAGAGCCCATGAACCCAGAAGGAAGACCAGATGTCAGGAATGAACTCACCGCTGGTGGTGCTGGGGCTCATCTGCCGTGTGGGCTGCAGTACCGGTGCTTGCCAGCGGCTGCTTTCAGCAGCCAGGATCTCACTCCTGCAATCAAGTCATCACCTGAGGCTGATTGCAGGAGGTGTATTTAAGCAGGACCAGGCCTGCAATCAGCGCCTTGGTGTTGTTTCCCATGAGCCCCTGTACCTGGTCCTGTCGTCTGCCTGCCTGTTTCCTCTGCTTGACTCTGACACTGATCGAACTCCGCCTGCACCGACCCCGGCTATTCCTGACCTTTCTCCTGCCTGCTCCTTTTGTACCTTGTCTGCCCGATTGTTCCTGACCTGGCCTGCCTGACCACTCTACCTCTCCAGCCTGACTACGCCTGTCTGTGTTCCTGAACATACTGACATTAGTTGGAGGTTTGGTTTTGTTTGTACTGTGCGTTGTATATTCGTGTAGTTCCTAATAAATTATATTCTTATTGCATCACTCCTGAAGCCTGCCATTCCCTGTGTCAGTCCACACACCTCTGGTCATACTTGGATCCCTGACACCAGGTGAAGATGGAAGTGCTGGGGAGCCGTGACAGCGCTGCCCTGGAGGGCTCCCTGTATAGGTAAGTCTGTCATAATGTGCTAGTATGTCGTGCATACTTGTACATTATGACTTAATGTGGAGTTCCGGCCCCCCTTTCAAAAAGTAAAAGTCAGCAGCTACAAATACTGTAGCTGTTGACTAATATTAGGGTACTTACATGTCCAGGGATTAAGCGGTGTCCTCACCCCGAGCCAATTCTTTAATCAGATATCAGGTGCTGGTGCCGCCATCTTGACTAAGGGAAATCAGCAGTGAAGCCTTGCGGCTTCACAGCCATTCTCTTACTGTGCAAAGTGCTCTGCACTTTGTGAATGGGCCGCAGTCTTCTGGGACCTGTGAAGTGTCCCAGAGGGCTGCGAGGGAGAAGGAGGAGGGGGGCAGAACTTTCTGCTCAGTACGCCGTGAAAAACTGAGCCAGAAGTGGGAGCAGGTACCTGTCAAAACCAGGTACCCGCTCCCCCCCTCCCCCCAAAAGGTGTCAAATGTGGCAGGGGGGAGGAGGCAGATAAGAGAAACTTCCACTTTTGGGTGGAACTCCGCTTTAAACTTTCAGTGGCTATTTTTTTTTTATTTTTGTGGTGGTTTACTATTGCTTTAACAGCATTTTGGGTTCCTGGGAAAAGTAATGTAAAGCACTGGGGCCCCTACCAGGGAAATGGCGAACTGTGGGGTGCACTGCAGCAAAAGTAGGTGTGACTAAATCATCCTTAGAGTTAGAATCAACAAATAAACACAACCATGGAATTTTCCCAAATTAAATTCAGCCCCTGTGCGCACTGTCCTGCCTCTCTACACACTGCCTCCCTGTATACACTGACCCACTTTACTGCTGTACACACTGCTACCGATGCATTTTTACCATACCCCTATCTGTACACATGGCCTCCTATCATACATGCCTCTCTAAGTTTGTCAGCATCCTGTATTTATGAATGTCTCTGTTGGGCCTTGTTCACATTGGCATACTTAAGCGTACACTTGTTTGAGAGCCGTGTTTGCCCACACAGTCTAGAACAGTGTTTCTCAAACTTCTTCCAGTCAAGGAACCCTTTAAACTTATGGACAATCCCAAGGCACCCCTTAAAATTATGGACAGTCCCTAGGCACTGCTGATGACACCCAAATCTATCTCTCCACTCCCCAGCTCACCCCCTCAATCTCCTCACGTATCACAAATCTACTAGGCAACATATCAGCAAGGATGTCACTTCACTACCTCAAACTCAATCTTTCAAAAACAGCTTGTAATATTTCCTCCTCCCCGATCCCCCACTCATGACTTTACCATTAAGATCAACAGCACAACCATTGGTCCTTCCCCTCATGCCAGGGTGCTAGGCGTAATCCTAGACAATGACCTCTCCTTTGGGCCCCACATCCACTCACTGGCTAAATCCTGCCACCTCAACCTCCGGAACGATTCCAAAATCCGCCCCTTCCTGACCAATTACACCACAAAACAACTCATCCACACCTTGGTTATATCCCGCCTCGATTACTGCAACTCCCTCCTCACTGGTCTACCGTTACACAGGCTATCCCCCCTTCAGTCTATTATGAATGCTGCTGCTAGACTCATACACCTCACCAACCGATCAGCGACTGCTGCCCCTCTCTGCCAATCCCTTCACTGGCTTCCACTAACCCAACGTATAAAATTCAAAATACTAACCACAGCTTACAAAGCCATCCACAACACTGCCCCTAGCTACATCACCGACCTCATCCACAGATATCGGCCAAATCGCCCACTCCGCTCCTCCCATGATATCTTCCTCTCTAGCTCCCTCATCACCTCCTCCCATGCTCGCCTCCAGGACTTCTCCAGAGCCTCTCCCATCCTCTGGAACTCCCTACCACAGCATGTCCGGTCAGCCCCCACCCTGTCTGCCTTTAGGCGATCTTTGAAAACTCACTTCTTCAGGGAAGCCTACCCCACCTCCACCTAAGAACTGTACTTGAATCACCTCCACCAGATCATCCCCCACAGCTATCACCTTTTGTATTATCTCCCCCTTCTTTTAGATTGCAAGCTCCACGAGCAGGGCCCTCACATTCCTTCCTTTCTGCCTTATATTGTAAAGCGCTGCACAAACTGTTGGCGCTATATAAATCCTGTATAATAATAATAATAATGATAATTTTAAAATGGCACCGCATTCTAAAATTTGAAAAACTATTCTAACAGCAGCATCCTCACATGAAGGACACTCAACAATAGAGGTGATTTATTCTTCCAAAGCAAATATACTTTTGCCCACTGATACTGACTAGTATTCCAATGTTTCTCTTCTCCCTCAGTTTCTCCATCACTGAGCTAATGTGACCCCAGCACTGACAGAGAAGGACAAGGGAGGGTCAAACTAGGATGCTGTGCAGGCAGCTGACATCCTCCTTATCAATTGATGATGCCATTGCTTGTCAGGACGCTGGCGGCTAGAAGGTTGTGATGGCGCACAATGAAAACGTGGCTTTGTGTAACTAAAAGGCAGGCTTGTTCCATCTCCTGGCTTGTATACAAGTTTTGGGCAATTTTTAGACATTTTACCAAGGCACGCCCTGAAGAAACCTCAAGGCACCCCAGGGTGCCTGGACACCCTGGTTGAGAAAGACTGGTCTAGAAGTTGCACAAGTGTATAGTGCATCCTCATGCAGGCTGTCAAATTCATGTCAGTTAGGATGCAGAGGCTGCAAGGACACAGCTCTGAATCTGATATCTGTGTAGATACGGGTCCCTGAATCCACGCTGCCTTGTTTGGGGACCCGCACCCACATTGATGTCTAATTGAAAGCAGCGTTTGTGTCCATGCAGCCCTTGCATCCCAGTTGACATGAATGGGACAGCCTGCTTGGGGATGGGTGTACTCTTAAGTATACCCATGTGGATAAGGCCTAACAGTAACTTATAGACATGCACACATACATATTTACATATGTTCGTACATACACACATGCACACTCATACATACACACACACACATACATACACACTCCCATACATAAATTGCAAAGCCTTTTGAAAAACCACAGCTTACTTTACCTGATTGACCAGCGTTTGACACCTGCACCACAGAGTAAGGTGCCTATGTACAAAGTACTGCATGGAAAGGAGGAGGGGCAGGTCAAGACGCAGTTTTCCCCGTGCACTGCTCTGCCCATTACTGCCCACTCCAGATCTGCAGTTCAGTTTTTAAAGACAGCTGTCATGGATGTTGTGGAATACTACAAAAATGGTGGATGCCTTTGCCTGGCTGGCCACACTTTTCAACACCAGGTGGCACTGTTGTGCTTCAACTCCTCCCTGCTGAAAGGAGTAGTGAGTGATGCCTGCTGTCACAACTCCTGTCAGCCTATAGTGGCAGACTCTAATGCAAGATTATCATGGGGCACCTATGCACCTGGGGCCCCTGGACAGTGCCCAGGGGGGCCCATGCATTAAGACAGCCCTGATGTAAGCGGATTCTTCATAATCTGTACATTATATACCCTGACTTAGGAGCACACAGTTGCACTTTAGGTCTTTTCAAAGCTTTCTATGTGCTGCAATTCAAGCAAAGAAAGTTGGTAAAAAATTCTTTACCCTTGAAATCACTCAAGGTGCTGGGCTTACACTCAAAAGCAAAGATCTTCACTAAGCAGCTGAGTTAGGAAAGGCTTCTCTAAGCTTCTGAGTATGAAAATAAAGATAACGAATGCTTAGAAAGCAGTAGGTTACAAAAAGAAGGAGAACCTATGTGCACTTTTAATACAAAAGTCAGCATCTGAAGTATAAAACGTAGCACTTAGATAAAACAGTTGAATTTTGGAGCCAAGTGCTGTAGTCTGATAAAAAAAAAGTTACTATGTGGCTACAATCACCAAATGTGGTTTAAAAGGAATAAAAAAGGAAAAGCATTTGAAGAAAAGGACACTTCGTCAACCATTAGGCATAGAACTAGATCTATTATACATGTGCATGTGACTAACAAAGGAAAAGGCACTTTCAAACCTTACCACAAAAAGAGTTAATACAAATGTCAGTGAAGAAACTGAAAAGAGGTTGAATATTCCAATGAATTATTAATTCAAAACACACTTCAAATCCATGATGGACTGTTCAAAAACCTGTGGGCTTAAAATGATATTAAAGTTTTATTATTATTTTTTTCATCAATTTCTTCTGATAAGGTGAAGACTTTCAATATATGCTGCTTTTGATGTATAAAAGTTCCTTTCATTTGATTCAGGTGGTCCCTTCAGCTCTATCCCCCCTTTCCAGTTTTAGGGTGGCTCCTTTCTTCTGGGTTCTATGGAACCACCTTTGTGTAGGGGCTCTGGCTTGGGACTACAACCCAATGTCCTTTGCTGTGTGCATCAACACAAATGCATAGACTAGGATGACAAGCTACTCCCCTTCTCCTGCCACCCATTATTTAGTACATATATGCACTAAATAATGTACTGGTAAATGTCTCACTTTTTACTGAGAATGTATTTTTTTTAGAAAAATTGTAGAGTTTAATACTTTTTTAACCTGTTCTTGTTACCGTGTCCTGGCTCTTTAAGACAACTGAATTGCGAAGGCAGGCATTCCAATCTTGAAACCAACCAACAAAATGGCCGACCATACACTTCCGGTTTGTGTGGCGGGATGTCACTGGCTCTTCCCAACATGTTATGTCATTGGATCATGTGAATTCATAAGGTGTAACGCATATGGTCGGCCATTTTGTTGGTTGGTTTCAACAATACATGCCTGTATAGTGTGTGCACCAGATTTGTACACCACAAAAGTTGAGTGTAATATATTTTTAAGCAATAAATGGTAGTTTGTATTTTGTTGGTTAGTTTCAATACATGCCTGTATACTGTGTGCACCAGATTTGTGTACCAAAAAAGTTGAGTTTAATTTGTAAGAAATAAATGGTAGTTTTTATTTGGAGAGCGCTATATTTCCAAGCCACTGACCCTGGATCCAAGCCACTGACTCCACCTCCCCTGCTGCCCTCTCCTATGGAGGCATTGTCTGGACCCATTCACCCAGACCGAGTGGCCGCAGAGGTGGTGGGGTCGGCATGCTCCTGCCACCGCTGAGCACCTTCCAGGTCCTCCCTAACCCCCCCTCCCTATCCTTCTCCTCTTTCGAGGCCCACTGCATCTGGCTCTTCTCCCCCACCCCCCTGAGGATTGCGGTAATCTATCGGCCTCCTGGCTCCGCATCCCTCTTCCTAGATGACTTTGCCGCCTGGCTTCCCTTCCTCCTCTTCTCTGAGCTACCGACCATCATCCTAGGTGACTTCAATATCCCCATCAACGCCAACAGCCTGGCTACTTCCAAACTCCTCCTTCTAACCTCCTCCTTTGCGCTCACACAACACACTCAGTCTTCCACCCACACCAATGGAAACACCCTGGACCTCGTTTTCTCCCACCTCTGCACCCCCCACGACTTCACTAGCACCCCCTTCCCCCTCTCTGACCACCACCTCCTCACATTCTCCATCTCCCCCTCTTGTAACTCCCCCCCCAAGCGTCTATCCATCACCCGCAACCTCCGCAATCTGAACCCGACCCATCTCCACCCGGCAGCTGACCGTCTGTATGACAGTATCCTCCCTCTGTCATGCCCTGACCTGGCTACTACTGCGTACGCACTGTCGGCTGCCCTTGACTCCCTGGCAGCCCTAACCACACATATCACCAAACCCCGACCGCTTCAACCCTGGCAAAACGACCAAACGAAAAGTCTCAAATGACGCAGTCGGGCGCTGGAGCGCTTATGGCTCAAAACCAGATCCCCTCGCGCGTTCTCCCTCTACAAAGCCGCCTACCTCACCAACACCACCTCCCTCCACGCCGCCAAGCAAGCCTATTTTGTAACCCTTATCAACACCCTCTCCACCTGTCCCCTCCGGCTCTTCTCCACTTTCAAATCCCTGCTCTCTCCCCCCCCACCCCCACTCAGCACCTCACTCACCGCCCACGAGATTACCAATCATTTCCAAACAAGATTGACACAATCCGTAAGGACATTGTAAACTCACAATCTACCTCTCCACCCAGCCTCTCGCCCTCCTTCAACCCCTCAACACTCCCCTCCCCTGACCTCATAGCCGATCTACCCGCCACTATCCCTAACGCCCCACACACTATCACCTCCTCAACACTCCGCTACTTCAGCCCAGCTACCCCTGAGGAGGTCCCTAAGGTCTTCACTGATGCCCGCCTCACCACCTGCCCCCTGGACCCTATCCCCTCTCAACTCCTCCAGTCACCCCCCTCTCCATCATTTGCTCCCTCGCCCCCATCTTCAATCTCTCCCTCTCCACTGGCACTTTCCCCTCCCCTCTAAAGCACGCGCACATCACCCCCATACTCAAAAAACCCTCCCTTGACCCCACTGACCTTAACAACCTTAGACCCATCTCCCTGCTGCCATTCACTTCCAAGCTCCTTGAGCGCCTGGCCTACAATCGCCTAAGCACCCCCCTCACTGATAACAACCTCCTTGACCCTCTACAGTCCGGCTTCCGTCCCCTGCACTCCACCGAAACTGCCCTACTTAACATCACTAATGACCTGCTAACCGCCAAAGCTAATGGCCACTATTCTGTCCTCCTGCTCCTTGACCTCTCCGTGGCCTTCAACAGTGTCGACCACCCTCTCCTCCTTGCTAAGCTGCACTCCCTTGGCATCAGGGACGCTGCTCTCTCCTGGTTCTCCTCCTACCTTTCCCAATGCTCCTTCAGCGTCACCTATAACACTGCCACCTCTCCCTCCCTCCCCCCCTCTGTCGGAGTCCCCCAAGGCTCTATCCTCGGACCCCTCCTCTTCTCCAGCTACACCTCCTCCCTTGGCAAACTAATACACTCCCACAGCTTCAATTACCACCTCTATGCCGACGACACACAAATTTTCCTCTCCACCCCCTACATCACCCCCTCATTCTCCGCCCGCATCGCCCACCTCCTAAATGACATATCTGACTGGATGTCGCTCCACTTCCTCAAACTTAACCTGTCCAAAACCGAGCTCCTGGTCTTCCCCCCACCTCGCGCCCCCCCGCCCATCTTCTCCATCACTACTAACAATGCCACCATCACTCCCACCCCACATGCCAAAGTCCTGGGTGTTACCCTGGACTTCCACCTTTCCTTCCTACCCCACGTCCAATTGCTTTCAATGCAGGCTCCGCAACATCTCCAAGATACGTACATTCCTCACCCCGGACACTACCAAACAACTCGTACACTCCCTCATCATCTCACGCCTGGACTATTGCAACTCCCTTCTCACTGGCCAACCCAAACGAACGCTATCCCCACTCCAGTCGATCCTGAATTCAGCGGCAAGACTCATCCACCTCACCAACCGCTCCACATCTGCCATTCCCCTCTGCCAATCCCTTCACTGGCTCCCGATTGCCCAACACATCAAATTCAAACTGCTAACCCTGACCTACAAAGCCATTCACAACGCCGCCCCAAACTACCTAACCGACCTGATACCTAAATACCACCCTACCCGTGCCCTTCGCTCCTCATAGGACCTCCTACTCTCTAGCTCCCTGGTCTCCTCCTCCCATGCCCGATTGCAGGATTTCTCCAGGACCTCCCCCATCCTCTGGAATTCCCTACCCCAGTCCATTAGACTGTCACCTACCCTCATCACCTTCAGGCGCACCCTGAAGACCCACTTCTTCAGGGAGGCCTACCCCACCCTCACCTAACAACTGACCTCCTCCACTCCTCCTACCACTTCATTCCCCGCAGCCATTTCCTCTTGTTCCACTTCCCCTCCCTCCTAGATTGTAAGCTCGAAAGAGCAGGGCCCTCGAACCCCTCGTGTATTGTATTGTTTCTGTCCTGTCTCATGTTCTGTCCCCCTGCTTATGTACAGCACTGAGCAAACCCTTTGGCGCTATATAAATACTATATAATAATAATAATAATATTTCCTTCTTTATTCTAAGTGTATTACCAATATCCACCTAAGGATTGCAAAGGATGGAGATGGATTTAGAAGCACCAGTGGATTGGAGAAAGCCGTCACATCTGTGATATAGGGTCCCCATTACAGGGGGCAAGTGCATTAGACCTACTTGTGAGGTCTATTAGAAAGGTGAGAGCATATTATTGCCGGTGAAGGGTTATCCGCAAAATGGAGTATTATTAATATAGAGTGAAAAAGTGACAGATGACACAGTTGGATGATTGCACGAGAAGGATATCTATGAGAATATATGAACACTTGGGACTCTTATGTTTTATCACAGTGAATGTTGATTTTTCAAGATATATTGTTTACTATAAAATGCATATGATATATGCATTTTTAGTTAATATTCTTGGTATAGTTGGGATTCAAATGATATTTTTTCAGTAGCGCATGGTATATGATTTTATAATTTATCAATAGGAATATTTGTACTGCATGGCACTTATTCATTTATATTGCTGCTTTCCTACCTTCCTAGAATATGTAGTCTGTCTTCTGGTTGCCTCTGTAGTTTCTGAGAAACAGCATGTGCATTCTTTTAAATCATGGGGTTAATCCCCTGTGTCTTCCGGTTTGTAAGACCGGTGGTGGTGGTTGCTATGCCTTCCATTACCCCAGCCACTGGTCTTGTCACATCCCTCCTGTAGTTCGCATGTCAGAAAGCAGTGATGCAATTCTTGCTGGGAGTCTGAGACTCCTGGTCTGAACTGCCCACACAGGCAGTGTGCCCCATCCTCCCATCCAATAGTAACAGCTGTCAGAAAACCTGGAGCCCAAAGCATTTAACTCCATACATGCCTGACAACAACACAGGCAGGCTGGGGTAAAGGATTTCACTGGGGATTCAGATGGCACCATGACAGCCCAGCAGGGAGACAGACATCAGTCATCACTATTAACTGTGCAGATCCCCCAGACACACAGAGAGAGATAAGGGATTTTATTGCCACTCTGTATAAGCAGAGGAGAACAGGGAAGGGAGCTGAGCTGCTACACAGACAACTCCATAGCTGCTGGAGAGTGAACAGTTAACCCATCAGGTGCCAGATACCTTTACATTATACTACTAAAAACACCAACTGATTAACTTAACTGTCTGGCAATTAAGGGGTTAACTGTTAGCCACAGGCTCACCCGCCTCCCTGGCAGTGATAGGGTGATGGAACATGTGTGCAGAGAGAGTACAGGGATGGAACATGTGTGCAAAAAGAGTACAACGATGAAACGTGTGCAAAAGAGATACATCGATGGAACATGTGTGCAGAGGGAATACTACAATGGAAGATGTGTTCAGAGTACAGCAATGGATCATGTGTACAGAGGGGATATATGTCAGGGCTGGGCTCCTGCTACTTAACGAGCAGCTCTTTTCTTTCAGTGCTCAGAAGCTGCTCAGCTTTCAGCCACTACCAGCCACTCTTTGTCTCCACAGTGACTCACCTGGATACAATTACCTGCCTCATTAGTCCAGCCTACAGCCAGCCCTTTTTGCTATTTTAGCAGCTTAGCTCATTTCTTCCTTGCCCTTGCATGGTCTGTGATCTCCAGTATGGTCCTGCCTGTGTTCCTGTGTACAGCTCGGTCTTGCTAACTCATTTCTTCCTTGCCCTTGCATGGTCTATTATATCCAGTGTGGTCCTGCCTGTGTTCCTGTGTACAACTCGGTCTGGCTGACTTCTCTTCTGATTCTTGTTCCTGATTTTTTGCTCCTGACAATGCTGACTTCTGGTTTCCTGACCCTGGCTCGTCTGCTTACCCGCTCTGGTACCCAAACCCTGGCTTCTGTCTTGACTACATTCTACTACTTTCTGTCTCCACCTGGTTAATGGTTCCTGACACCTATATACTTAAAAAATTGCAAATGGGATTTGAATATGGGGCTTGAATTTTGAATAATAAGACTATCTATTTAATCTTATTTTACCATTCAGGTTAGTATTACAGGTAAAAAGCTGTAGAGGGTCAAGGTTTGCAGTTTTTGCAAAAATATTGGGCTGGTAAAAAATCTGGAATTCCACTTTAAAGCTAACAGATGATTAACAGCTAACTGAGAGAATGCAGAACAGGATGTCTTTGTGCAATTACATGCAGGGGTCTACTTTGGAGTAAATGAAAAATCATTAATGTTTTTGTAGTCTCACACTCTTAATTTCATGTTTATTTTCAAGTTTTATATTTCAGTTTCTGTGATTCTGATCTAGATTTAATCACTTGAAAATACGCTGTTCCTAAACCTCTAATTTAATTAGCATGATTTAAAATAACTGTGTTATCACCTTTCCTCATTCTTTCTTCTAAGTGATAGAGGTTAAGGTTTTGAAATAATTCCTGGGGACTTTTGGCATTTAGAACATGATCTCATTTGGTTTTAATTCATTAAAATCATTTTGAAGGTAGGACCAGGGAAACTAAACATGTTGTTCGCTGTATTAATGTATATTATTTCCATTCCTGTACCTCTGGTTATTGTGTTATGGTAAGTAGAAATTTGGAGTTGGTAAGTATCTTACTGCCAAACCACAACCCCAATTTGGCAATATAACATTGCCTGCAAGAGTGGCCAGTAATATAGAAAACATATAGGAATAGCTGAAGATACCTTCTAGTTTTCAGAGCACCCCAGAAGCCCCCAAATTAGGGGCACTGACCTCACAGTAAATAAAGAAGAATTCATTGTGAAGCCTTCTTGCACATCAATGGAAAGTTAGTTTTTTCAGCCATGGCTCCCTAGATTTGGGAGCTTTGGAGAACTCTGGAGAATAAAATAAAATATGTGTAGATACTTCTAGGGGCACACTTTTAGGTTCTCCTGTGAATTCAATCATTTTCCAAATGGCAGGTTTAACTTAACTAATTAGCGTTCAAACTATTTTACTCACATTCATGACCAGGTCATTTTTTACTATTCAGCACTGCGCTACTTTAAAGGAAAAAAAAATTATACACACCACTCAACAGTATAAGTGAACCATAATAATTGATAAAAAATTGTCCGTAAACATCCAGTTTATAATACAGTGCTTCCAATTCAATATTGATTTTTTTCCAATAAAGTGCTCCATGCTCTGCAAACCATAAAGAGACTTTGCGCTCAAAAAAACACACAATGTGGCCCATGATCTGTGCCTCCTATTTTGACCGCACTCACCAGATAAGGTGGACCCCAGGCTGTTAGCAAAAGAATCAAAAGAGCTCCTTCTGGTGAGGAAAATCTCTAGTAAACTGGTGCTTCAAACAATAAAAATCAGAGGGTAAGAGCAAGCCCTCATAGTGTACTTTTTATAAAATATAATAGTATATATAATTACACCTACATCTTACATAAAAACATTCCGCTTTTAATAAGAGGTAAGAAACCTAATGGGCAGCTGAATCACAGTCCGGGAATGCTGCTGGTCCACGTGTGTTCCACAGACTGGATGTGGTGTCACCAGAAGCCGAAAATCAGAAGATCCGTCCAACACGTTTTACCCCTTCCACTGAGCATCTTCAGAGACAGGAAGTTCTACTTTGACTGGCAATAGAGCGGTCATACAACACTATACACTGGGTTTTTAATTTGTTATTATTTTATTATTAAACCTTAATATTTTAATTTTTTTCTATAAAACACATGCAATTAAAAAAATCTAATTTCTTTATAAATGTAGGTCAAAATGTATTCTGCTACACGTGCCTTTTAAGTAAAAAAATCCCAATAAGTATATATTAACTGTTTTGTCTAAAAGCTATAGCATCTACAAACTATGGGATACATTTGAAAATTGATGAATCCTGATGTACTGATGGACAATCTCATTTTTTGAGGCCTTTAAAATGCCAGGGCAGTATAAATGCCCCCCATATGACCCCTTTTTGGAAGTAGACAGAGACATGGCGAGTTTTTTTAAAGTTGTAATTGTTTGTCACGGGTTTTTGGAAAATGAAGAAATCAAATACAATTTGCTTTTTTGCCACAGTTTTTTAATACTGTAACCAGCGCAGTACAGCGCCATCATATGACTGGTGTGGTGGTGATCAGAGATACTGACTTATTTTACTTTTATCTTATTTAAATTAAATACTTTTTGTTCAATTTTTTATCTATTTTTTAATTTTTAAACTTTTTTAAATGTTTTTTTTCTATTTTTTTACATACTTAACCATACTAACACTGTACTACTCTGGGGGGGGGGGGGGTGATCAGGGTTTTTTTTCACACTTTGATTGCTTCTACAATGCAGTTCATTGTACCAGCAATGCTTTGAACTGTCATGAAGAGTAAAAGAGTATCATTCATGACAGCTGTGATTACTAGTGATCTGTGATTGGCTACAGCTAATCACATGGTACAGGGTGCTGTGATTGGCCCAGGTACCATGTGATAGCTGCGGGCTCACTAGCTAACTAGTATAAGAAGCAGAGCTGTCATGAATGAGATCCGCAATCCACTGTGTCCTGCTAAGCTCCTGCAGGCACAATGATGTATGTGTACATGGTTGTGCCTGTACACGACAACCGCCTGCAGTAAAATTTTTGTGGGTGATCGGCAAGTGGTTAAAAGGGTATGTAACCCTATCAATGAACTTCTCATATTTTATCCCTTTTAAAAATAATTCTAACAAAGTTGTCAGAAAATGCATTAGGACTGCAGAACACCTCTCCTTATGTTCTGGAGATAAGGAGAGCAGAAGGTGTTCTATAGTCTGTTCATAGAGTGACAATGCTGCTCCATCATACAGTATATGATACTGTATGATACAGATACAATGAATAAGCATTTTCATCCTAGGTTACTGTGTTACTGGCAGGAGAACCATTTGAAAATACAGAAAAAGAGCCTTATAAAATGGAGCTTCCACAATCAAGCTACGGTATAGTAACCCATTTTTGTACAGGGTACATTTTTAAATAGTCACCAATGTGCCATTAAAAAACATTTATAAACACCACTGAATAAATAGTATTGTGCAGCCATTCTTCCCTCTAATCACCGAGTACCGAGCCAATCTGAGTGGCTCTGTACCTTGTAATCTCTGTAACTGGTCATCACAGTGATCACACAATATTGTTTACATGGTGGATCCCCCCCCCCTTCTCCTACAACAGAAGCAGGAGAGAGATCATAGTAATTTTTGAGTGGGGAAAGAGAAACTGAATGAATGGATCTACAGCAGCTACAGATCCATTCATTCAGTTTTACTGACTGTGATGTCATTCTCACATATCTGTGAAATCACTTCTACACATTCTGGTCAAAATGTTGTCTCTGTATGTAAACTATAATGTATATTAAATCCTCACCTCCTCTATCCTGCAGACCTGCACATTAACACATTTGTCTCCATACTAGGGCAGCACAGTGGCTAAATGGTTAGCACTTCCGCCTGGCAGTACTAGGGTCGTCAGTTTGAATCCCAACCATGGCACCACCTGCCTGGCATCTGCATGTTCTCCCTGTGCCTACATGGGTTTCCTCCAGGTACTCCAGTTTCCTCTCACACTCCAAAGACATTCTGGTAGGTTAACTGGCTCCTGTCTAAATTTGTCCTAGTATATGAATGTAAGTTATGGGGGCCATAGATGGGTCGAAAATCGGCCGATTTTCGGATCGTTAGTGGGCTATTTGTTCGGCCGTTTTTCGGTATTTTGGCAGATTTTTTTTATCGGTAAAGTTGCCAATCGGCAATGATGGGCAAATCGGCCGATTTTTTACCGATAAAAAAATCTGCGCATGAGCAGTGACCAGCAAGAGGAAGACAAAAAGAAGAAAAAGAAGAAGAGGATGAAGAAAAAGAAGAAGAGGATGAAGAAGAAGAGGATGAAGAAGAAGAAGAAGAGGATGAAGAAGAAGAGGATGAAGAAGAAGAAGAGGATGAAGAAGAAGAAGAGGATGATGATGATGATGCAGAAGAAGAATAAGAAGAATAAGAAGAAGAAGAGGATGATGATGAAGAAGAAGAAGAGGATGAAGAAGAGGAAGAAGAAGAAGAAGAAGAAGAAGAAGAAGAAGAGGATGAAGAAGAGGAAGAAGAAGAAGAGGATGAAGAAGAAGAAGAGGACGAAGAAGAGGAAAAAGAAGAAGAGGACGAAGAAGAAGAGGACGAAGAAGAGGATGAAGAAGCAGAAGAGGATGATGATGAAGAAGGAGAAGAGGATGAAGAAGAGGAAGAAGAAGAGGATGAAGAAGCAGAAGAAGAGGATGATGATGAAGAAGGAGAAGAAGAAGGAGAAGAAGAAGAAGAAGAAGAAGAAGAAGAAGAAGAGGATGATGATGAAGAAGCAGAAGAAGAAGAAGAAGAGGACGAAGAAGAAGAGGATGAGGAAGAGGAAGAAGAAGAGGATGAATAATAATAATAAGAGTTTGAAGAAGCGGATGAAGACGAGGACGAAGAAGAAGAAGAGGAGGAAGAAGAAGAAGAGGACGAAGAAGAAGAAGAGGATGAAGAAGAGGATGATGAAGAAGAATAAGAATAAGAGGATGATGATGAAGAAGAAGAGGATGAAGAAGAGGAGGAAGAAGAAGAAGAAGAGGACGAAGAAGAGGAAGAATAATAATAATAATAAGAAGAAGAGGATGATGATGATGATGATGATGAAGAAGAAGAAGAAGAAGAAGAAGAAGAGGAAAAAGAAGAAGAAGAAGAGGATGAAGAAGAGGATGAAGAAGAAGAAAAGGATGATTATGAAGAAGGAGAAGAAGAAGAAGAGGATGAAGAAGAAGAAGAGGATGAAGAAGAAAAGCATGATGATGAAGAAGGAGAAGAAGAAGAGGATGAAGAAGAAGAGGATGATGATGAAGAAGCAGAAGAAGCAGAAGAGGAAGAAGTAGAAGAAGAAGAAGAAGAAGAGGATGAAGAAGAGGAAGAAGAAGAGGATGAAGAAGAAGAATAAGAGTTTGAAGAAGAGGATGAAGAAGAGGATGAAGAAAAGGATGAAGAAGAAGAAGAAGAGGATGAAGAAGAAGAGGATGATGAAGAAGAAGAAGAGGAAGAAGAAGAGGATGAAAAATAAGAGGAATTCCAGTCCGGCAAAAAGTGTCCCTGCAGAGAGCTCCGCTATTTCTTTGACAGTTCTTTGACATTTACAGCGGTTGCAACAATGTATCTATTTGTTTCCGAATAAAAACATCTATATCCTAAATGGATACAAATAGATACATTGTTGCAACTGCTGTAAATGTCAAAGAACTGTCAAAGAAATAGCGGAGCTCTCTGCAGGGACACTTTTTGCCGGCTGTAGACGGGATGAAAATCGGCCAATTTTTTTTTACCATTGCTGGTAACGTCGGCCGCTTGAACGACCAATTTTTTGTTTTTTTAAAGAAAAATCGGCCGTTTTTCTCCCCGTCTATGGCCTGCATTAGGGGCTTTAGATTGTACACCCCTTGAGGGTTAGGGACTGATGTGAATGTACAATATATATGTCAAATACTGCATAAATTGATAGCGCTATATGAGTACCTGTAAAAATACTGCCAGTGTATGCACCCTGCAATTTAACCCATTCATCTCCAATTTCCTCAATGTATGACCTGTATCTAGTGCATTATTACCAAGGTCCCATGTTTTAACCCCTTTAATACCAGCATGTTCTTCATTTCCAAAAAAACTGTGGCAAAAAATGAGATCATTTTGGGGTGTCTAGTTTCCAAAAAGGTGTCATTTTTAGGGTTTTCATACTCTCCTGGCATTGTTACTTTCTATTTTATAACAGAAAGTAAGGGAAGTGTTCTTATAGTAAAAAATGGTTATTAAATACCAAAACATGAAAGCCCTCTCTGTCTCAAAACATTTAATCTCTTTATTTAATCTGGGTACAGTGTTAAATGGGCAAGTAATTGTCAGTCCAACTATTACAGTGCAGAAAACTTAAAAATGGCAATGAGAGACTTTACAAGTTGGTACCCAACTTGCTAAGCACTGATAAGACCTCATTAGGTATTACAGCATGAAAAACTTTTAAAGGATAAGTTCACCTTTCTCAATATGATAAATGTTACACCCATATTTAGGGTGCCACATGTTCAGCAAACTCCCCCCGAACCCAAATTCCCCCTATTCCGTATGACAGCAGGCAGGGATTCTTCTACCAGCACCCGCAGCCAGATTTCAAAAACAGTATGGCTGTGTGGGCTCAGCTGTATCATTTGTTCATAGGAATCTGTGAATGAATGAACTATCATCTGAAGTATCATCTGCAGCAGATGGCTTGTAATTTTCAATGAACTGCAAGGGCACTGGTGAGAGCTTTCATAGTTCATTGACACTTTCTACTACAGATTTTAAACAGAAAGCCAGTACATTGGTACAGGCAGAAAGCTGTAGTAGGTGACTGCATGCTCCTAAAAAATTAGCAATGCACACTTTTTACCTATAAAATATGTGCATTTATTATTTTTTGTAAAAGGTGAACTTAGCCTTCAATCTATATCTTAAAAGATAAATAGGACACCTTGGGATTCTAGTGTAGCTTAAGCGCTGTGTTGTCAACTCAGGTAGGAAGTTAGGAGCTCACTGGATTTCTGAGAGAGTAACAGGAATTTTCTGTACTTACAGCATTTTTTAAAACACAAAATATGGTGAAATGTGCATGTACCCCATATCGATGAAAAATATATTTGAAATATATTTTTTAAATATTCCTCCCAAATAAAAATACTACAATTTTGGCCATATTCAATATATTTAAAAAAAAAAAAAAAAAAATATATATATATATATATATATATATATATATATATATATATATACACACACACATACACATACATACATACATACATACATACATACATACATACATTGTATGTTGAAATGTGTTTTTATTACAAAATATATGAAAAATATTTTTAAAAATATATATTTTTTAAATATACTCTTCAGATTTTTTTTAACAGATAAAAAGTCATTTTAACATATATTTTTGCATATATTTGTAAATGCATTCCAAAAATGTAGATTTGTATTTTTAAAGACATACAGTATATTTGAAAATGTATTTTTAAAAATATATTTCATATATTTTGTACTAAAAACGCATTTCAACATACAATATATATATAAATGTTTTTTTAAATATATTTTTTAAATATATTGAATATGGCCAAAATTGTAGTATTCCAAATATATGTCAATGGATTTGGGAAGCATATTTTTAAAATACCGTATTTTTCGCTCCATAAGACGCACCTAGATTTTAGAAGTGGAAACCAGGAAAAAAAATATTCTGAACCAATGGACTGCGGACATAGTACAGTTGATGACCAGAGACTGCGGACATAGTACAGGAGATGACCAGAGACTGCCGACACGTTACAGGGGATGACCTGAGACTGCGGACATAGTACAGGAGATGACCAGAGACTGCGGACATAGTACAGGAGATGACCAGAGACTGCCGACATGTTACAGGGGATGACCTGAGACTGCGGACACAGTACAGGGGATGGCCGGAGACTGCGGACATAGTACAGGGGATGACCAGAGACTGCGGACATAGTACAGGAGATGACCAGAGACTGCCGACACGTTACAGGGGATGACCGGGGACTGCAGACACAGTACAGGGGATGACCGGAGACTGCGGACACAGTACAGGGGATGGCCGGAGACTGCGGACATAGTACAGGGGATGACCAGAGACTGCGGACATAGTACAGGAGATGACCAGAGACTGCCGACATGTTACAGGGGATGACCTGAGACTGCGGACACAGTACAGGGGATGGCCGGAGACTGCGGACATAGTACAGGGGATGACCAGAGACTGCGGACATAGTACAGGAGATGACCAGAGACTGCCGACACGTTACAGGGGATGACCGGGGACTGCAGACACAGTACAGGGGATGACCGGAGACTGCGAACACAGTACAGGGGATGACCTTAGACTGCGGACACAGTACAGGGGATGACCATAGACTGCGGACACAGTACAGGGGATGACCAGAGACTGCGGACACGGTACAGGAGATGACCAGAGACTGCGGGCACGGTACAAGGGATGACCAGAAAATGCGGACAGGGGATGACCAGAGACTGCGGACACGGTACAGGAGATGACCAGAGACTTCGGACATAGTACAGGAGATGACCAGGGACTGCAGACACGGTACATGAGATGACCAGAGACTGCGGACATAGTACAGGAGATGACCAGAGACTGCAGACACGGTACAGGAGATGACCAGAGACTGCGGACATGGTACAGAAGATCAAAGACTGCGGACCTTTGGGGAGCGGAGGGGGGAGCGGGTACCCGAATTTGACAGGTACCCACTCCCACTACCGCAGAGTTGTCCTTCCCCCTCCTTCTCCGTAATCTTCTGGGACACGTGACAGGTCCCAGAAGATTTCAGGGCTGTTCAAAGCGTGGCGCTTCCTGCGCATGCACAGTGGGCACTCGGCTGTGAAGCCGCAAGCTGTCACAGCCGGGTGCCCATGCCGGTGCTGGGTAGAGAAGACTGAGGACACCACTGGACCGAGAAACAAGTAGGACCGCTAGAGGTCTTCAAAGAATGGGGGAAAATGTCTGTGCGTCTTATGGAGCGAAAATTGAGCAGCTGGCCTGGTATTCTAACATGGGGGGAATACCGGGCTGGCTGCTCGATATTCGCTCCATAAGACACAGACATTTTCCCCCATTTCCTGGGGGGAAAAAAGTGCGTCTTATGGAGCGAAAAATACGGTATATTTCAAATATATTTTTCTTCCATGTGGGACTGCAGAGCTGTACTGCATATATTTTTTGCCCAAACATATATACTTTAACTTTATCTATTATCTTCATATTGGCAGGTGTATCTCAATATTAAATTAAGAGAAACTGGGAAGTATCCATGGAGATGTTTATTTTTCCAATGCATGTTGAAAACATGTACACAGTATGTACAATGTAGCCAGTATTGAAAATGTAGCATAGCTTACCTGTTCATGTGTCCGTCATCCTGGAACATGCCTGCTTGAGATGTCGGCACGCATATGCAAGACCCTTAACACCTCTCACATGTGAAAGCCTGGTGGAATAATTGTCAGTAATAACAACTTCCTTACAGCCTCCATGCAGAGTTAAATCTGCCATAAAAGTTTACAAATGACTGGTAATACAGAAAGCAGAAAGGAAGCAATTTACCCAGCACAGGCCCTAGGAAGTATAGCCCCACGGTCTTCCTTCCGACCCTGTTAGATGGTCTGTAAATGTGGACCCAGTGAATTACAAAGAACTCAAATTTATTTATTTATTTATTACAGGTACTTATATAGTGATGTCAATTTACACAGTGCTTTACATATATATTGTACATTCACATCAGTCTCTAACCCTCAAGGGGCGTACAATCTAAGGTCCCTAACTAATATTCATGCATATACATACTAGGGTCAATTTAGACAGGATCCAATGAACCTACAAGCATGTCTTTGGAGCGTGGCAGGAAACCGGTAAATTGTGGGAACTTTCTGATTTTTCATTATTTTCTTGACAGCAACTAGTAACTCACTGGTTGCTTTCACCTATTGCTTGGGATCGTTCACATGTAAGAAATTTCACGTTCTGTATCACACCTTGCCCAAGATAAAAAAAAAAAACAGACCTATTACAAAAATGTGCAATTTTATCAAGTCAGCCAGTAAATGTGTCACTTAACAATAGTCTGTTGCCTCAGAGTAAGCTACAGTGAGTTTATATTTATTATATTGCCTTTTCACTCGTATACTAGATCCACGTTGCTTATACAGTATATTTTGTGCCTTAAGACTATGATTGTTGGCCAATGAATATAAAAATATTATATTATAACTAGAGATGAGCGAATCGAAGTAGGCGAAGTGGAATTCGTTTCGAATATTAGGAAAATTTCGATTCGAATTCGATTAGATTCGAATCGATTAGATTAGAAATTTTTCCTAAAATGGCGGCGACATGTGCGGCGACGGAGCGGGGATGTCTGGGAAGGCGCGCAGACAAGGCGCGCTGACCCATAATGCATTCATTCATGACATGTGATCGCATTAGCCAATCAGCAGCCAGCCAGCCAGCACAGTGTAATGGTCGAGCTATAAATGGCGGCCATTTTAGAATTCTCCATTTGCCTCCAGTCATTCAACAGAGGCAGACCTGGCTGTATTCAGGGAGAGAGTTAGGGACAGAGAAACGTTACTTAGGGACACAGAAACGTTAGTTAGGGCCACAAAATCGTTACTTAGGGCCAGAGAAACGTTACTTAGGGCCAGAGAAATGTTACTTAGGGCCACAGAATCGTTAGTTAGGGCCACAGAAACGTTACTTAGGGACACAGAATTGTTACTCAGGGACAGACAGAATTGTTACTGAGGGATACAGAATTGTTACTGAGGGCCACAGAATCGTTACTTAGGGCCACAGAAACGTTACTGAGGGCCACAGAATTGTTACTGAGGGACACAGAATTGTTACTGAGGGCCACAGAACCGTTACTTAGGGCCACAGAAACGTTACTTAGGGCCACAGAATTGTTACTTAGGGACAGACACAGAATTGTTACTGAGGGACACAGATTTGTTACTGAGGGCCACAGAAACGTTACTTAGGGCCACAGAAATGTTACTTAGGGCCACAGAAATGTTACTTAGGGCCACAGAAACGTTACTTAGGGCCACAGAAACGTTACTTAGGGCCACAGAATCGTTACTTAGGGCCACAGAAACGTTACTTAGGGCCACAGAATTGTAACTTAGGGACAGACACAGAATTGTTACTGAGGGACACAGATTTGTTACTGAGGGCCACAGAAACGTTACTTAGGGCCACAGAAACGTTACTTAGGGCCACAGAATCGTTACTTAGGGCCACAGAAACGTTACTTAGGGCCACAGAATTGTTACTTAGGGACAGACACAGAATTGTTACTGAGGGACACAGATTTGTTACTGAGGGCCACAGAATCGTTACTTAGGGCCACAGAAACGTTACTTAGGGCCACAGAAACGTTACTTAGGGCCACAGAATTGTTACTTAGGGACAGACACAGAATTGTTATTGAGGGACACAGAATTGTTACTGAGGGCCACAGAACCGTTACTTAGGGCCACAGAAACGTTACTTAGGGCCACAGAATTGTTACTTAGGGACAGACACAGAATTGTTACTGAGGGACACAGATTTGTTACTGAGGGCCACAGAAACGTTACTTAGGGCCACAGAAACGTTACTTAGGGACAGACACAGAATTGTTACTGAGGGACACAGATTTGTTACTTAGGGCCACAGAAACGTTACTTAGGGCCACAGAAACGTTACTTAGGGCCACAGAAACGTTAGTTAGGGCCACAGAAACGTTACTTAGGGACACAGAATTGTTACTCAGGGACAGACACAGAATTGTTACTGAGGGATACAGAATTGTTACTGAGGGCCACAGAATCGTTACTTAGGGCCACAGAAACGTTACTTAGGGCCACAGAATTGTTACTTAGGGACAGACACAGAATTGTTACTGAGGGACACAGAATTGTTACTGAGGGCCACAGAACCGTTACTTAGGGCCACAGAAACGTTACTTAGGGACACAGAATTGTTACTCAGGGACAGACACAGAATTGTTACTGAGGGATACAGAATTGTTACTGAGGGACACAGAACCGTTACTTAGGGCCACAGAAACGTTACTTAGGGCCACAGAAACGTTACTTAGGGCCACAGAATTGTTACTCAGGGACAGACACAGAATTGTTACTGAGGGACACAGATTTGTTACTGAGGGCCACAGAAACGTTACTTAGGGCCACAGAAACTTTACTTAGGGACACAGAATTGTTACTCAGGGACAGACACAGAATTGTTACTCAGGGACAGACACAGAATTGTTACTCAGGGACACAGAATTGTTACTGAGGGACACAGAATTGTTACTGAGGGACACAGAATTGTTACTGAGGGACACAGAATTGTTACTCAGGGACACAGAATTGTTACTCAGGGACAGACACAGAATTGTTACTGAGGGACACAGAATTGTTACTGAGGGCCACAGAACTGTTACTTAGGGCCACAGAAACGTTACTCAGGGACACAGAATTGTTACTCAGGGACAGACACAGAATTGTTACTCAGGGACACAGAATCGTTTAATTAAAGAGTATGTCAGACAACATGCAGAGGAGTGGCAGAGGAGGCAATGTTTTAGGAGCGAGCAGACGTGGCAGCAGAGGAAGGGGTCGAGGCAGCACTATTCGCAGCCAGAGGCCAGTGCTCCCGGTGTCATCCAGTACAGTGAGGAAGAGCTAACAGAGGGCAGTCAGGAACGGGGGGAGACATCCGCCTCTTCAGCAGCCAGGCGAAGAAGTAGTGGCGAGGAGAGTGGCTCGGTAGCCGGTCTAGAGACAGGTCTGTCTCCTGACCCACACGCAGCCGAGGGGGCTAGTAGTGAGGCGGAGACCCTAATTGATGATGATGAGGCTGATCGCACTTGGCAGCCTCGTCGTCATCAGGCTATTGCTTCCGCATCATCAGGAGAAGAGGGTGGCAGCTTGGCAGCGAGCAAAACAGTCGGTGGGTTGTCTCCATTGCCACACTCTGCCATGTGCCACTTTCAGGTCTCCTCACACACTGCTGGTGTGTTCAATTTTTTGACATAGGGTGCTGGCAGATTACGTGCCTCCCATAGCTGCTGCCAGGCCCCTAATCTGCCATGGGCCCCTGTACCGCCTCCTCATGCTGCTGCCAGGTCCACAGTGTCTCATGCCATGTGCCACTTTCAGGTCTCCTCACACTGCTGGTGTGTTCCATTTTTTGTCATAGGGTGCTGGCAGATTACGGGCCTCCCATTGCTGCTGCCAGGCCCCTAATCTGCCATGGGCCCCTATACCGCCTCCTCATGCTGCTGCCAGGTCCAGAGTCTCTCATGGGTCCCTGTACGGCCTCCCATTGCTGCTGTCTCCATCGCCACACTCTGCCATGTGCCACTTTCAGGTCTCCTCACACACTGCTGGTGTGTTCCATTTTTTGTCATAGGGTGCTGGCAGATTACGGGCCTCCCATAGCTGCTGCCAGGCCCCTAATCTGCCATGGGCCCCTGTACCGCCTCTTCATGCTGCTGCCAGGTCCACAGTGTCTCATGGGTCCCTGTACGGCCTCCCATTGCTGCTGTCTCCATCGCCACACTCTGCCATGTGCCACTTTCAGGTCTCCTCACACACTGCTGGTGTGTTCAATTTTTTGACATAGGGTGCTGGCAGATTACGGGCCTCCCATAGCTGCTGCCAGGCCCCTAATCTGCCACGGGCCCCTATACCGCCTCCTCATGCTGTTGCCAGGTACAGAGTCTCTCATGGGTCCCTGTACGGCCTCCCATTGCTGCTGTCTCCATCGCCACACTCTGCCATGTGCCACTTTCAGGTCTCCTCACACTGCTGGTGTGTTCCATTTTTTGACATAGGGTGCTGGCAGATTACGGGCCTCCCATAGCTGCTGCCAGGCCCCTAATCTGCCATGGGCCCCTGTACCGCCTCCTCATGCTGCTGCCAGGTCCAGAGTGTCCCATGCAATGTGCCACTTTCAGGTCTCCTCACACTGCTGGTGTGTTCCATTTTTTGTCATAGGGTGCTGGCAGATTACGGGCCTCCCATAGCTGCTGCCAGGCCCCTAATCTGCCATGGGCCCCTGTACCGCCTCCTCATGCTGCTGCCAGGTCCAGAGTGTCTCATGGGTCCCTGTACGGCCTCCCATTGCTGCTGTCTCCATCGCCACACTCTGCCATGTGCCACTTTCAGGTCTCCTCACACACTGCTGGTGTGTTCAATTTTTTGACATAGGGTGCTGGCAGATTACGGGCCTCCCATAGCTGCTGCCAGGCCCCTAATCTGCCATGGGCCCCTATACCGCCTCCTCATGCTGCTGCCAGGTCCAGAGTGTCTCATGGGTCCCTGTATGGCCTCCCATTGCTGCTGTCTCCATCGCCACACTCTGCCATGTGCCACTTTCAGGTCTCCTCACACACTGCTGGTGTGTTCAATTTTTTGACATAGGGTGCTGGCAGATTACGGGCCTCCCATAGCTGCTGCAAGGCCCCTAATCTGCCATGGGCCCCTAAACCGCCTCCTCATGCTGCTGCCAGGTCCAGAGTGTCTCATGGGTCCCTGTACGGCCTCCCATTGCTGCTGTCTCCATCGCCACACTCTGCCATGTGCCACTTTCAGGTCTCCTCACACACTGCTGGTGTGTTCAATTTTTTGACATAGGGTGCTGGCAGATTACGGGCCTCCCATAGCTGCTGCCAGGCCCCTAATCTGCCATGGGCCCCTATACCGCCTCCTCATGCTGCTGCCAGGTCCAGAGTGTCTCATGGGTCCCTGTACGGCCTCCCATTGCTGCTGTCTCCATCGCCACACTCTGCCATGTGCCACTTTCAGGTCTCCTCACACACTGCTGGTGTGTTCAATTTTTTGACATAGGGTGCTGGCAGATTACGGGCCTCCCATAGCTGCTGCCAGGCCCCTAATCTGCCATGGGCCCCTGTACCGCCTCCTCATGCTGCTGCCAGGTCCACAGTGTCTCATGCCATGTGCCACTTTCAGGACTCCTCACACTGCTGGTGTGTTCCATTTTTTGTCATAGGGTGCTGGCAGATTACGGGCCTCCCATTGCTGCTGCCAGGCCCCAAATCTGCCATGGGCCCCTGTACCGCCTCCTCATGCTGCTGCCAGGTCCAGAGTGTCTCATGGGTCCCTGTACGGCCTCCCATTGCTGCTGTCTCCATCGCCACACTCTGCCATGTGCCACTTTCAGGTCTCCTCACACTGCTGGTGTGTTCCATTTTTTCTCATAGGGTGCTGGCAGATTACGGGCCTCCCATAGCTGCTGCCAGGCCCCTAATCTGCCATGGGCCCCTGTACCGCCTCCTCATGCTGCTGCCAGGTCCAGAGTGTCTCATGGGTCCCTGTACGGCCTCCCATTGCTGCTGTCTCCATCGCCACACTCTGCCATGTGCCACTTTCAGGTCTCCTCACACACTGCTGGTGTGTGTTCAATTTTTTGACATAGGGTGCTGGCAGATTACGGGCCTCCCATAGCTGCTGCCAGGCCCCTAATCTGCCATGGGCCCCTGTACCGCCTCCTCATGCTGCTGCCAGGTCCAGAGTGTCTCATGGGTCCCTGTACGGCCTCCCATTGCTGCTGTCTCCATCGCCACACTCTGCCATGTGCCACTTTCAGGTCTCCTCACACACTGCTGGTGTGTTCAATTTTTTGACATAGGGTGCTGGCAGATTACGGGCCTCCCACAGCTGCTGCCAGGCCCCTAATCTGCCATGGGCCCCTATACCGCCTTCTCATGCTGCTGCCAGGTCCAGAGTCTCTCATGGGTCCCTGTACGGCCTCCCATTGCTGCTGTCTCCATCGCCACACTCTGCCATGTGCCACTTTCAGGTCTCCTCACACTGCTGCTGTGTTCCATTTTTTGTCATAGGGTGCTGGCAGATTACGGGCCTCCCATAGCTGCTGCCAGGCCCCTAATCTGCCATGGGCCCCTGTACCGCCTCCTCATGCTGCTGCCAGGTCCAAAGTGTCTCATGGGTCCCTGTACGGCCTCCCATTGCTGCTGTCTCCATCGCCACACTCTGCCATGTGCCACTTTCAGGTCTCCTCACACACTGCTGGTGTGTTCAATTTTTTGACATAGGGTGCTGGCAGATTACGGGCCTCCCATAGCTGCTGCCAGGCCCCTAATCTGCCATGGGCCCCTATACCGCCTCCTCATGCTGCTGCCAGGTCCAGAGTGTCTCATGGGTCCCTGTACGGCCTCCCATTGCTGCTGTCTCCATCGTCAAACTCTGCCATGTGCCACTTTCAGGTCTCCTCACACACTGCTGGTGTGTTCAATTTTTTGACATAGGGTGCTGGCAGATTACGGGCCTCCCATAGCTGCTGCCAGGCCCCTAATATGCCATGGGCCCCTGTACCGCCTCCTCATGCTGCTGCCAGGTCCACAGTGTCTCATGCCATGTGCCACTTTCAGGTCTCCTCACACTGCTGGTGTGTTCCATTTTTTGTCATAGGGTGCTGGCAGATTACGGGCCTCCCATTGCTGCTGCCAGGCCCCTAATCTGCCATGGGCCCCTGTACCGCCTCCTCATGCTGCTGCCAGGTCCAGAGTGTCTCATGGGTCCCTGTACGGCCTCCCATTGCTGCTGTCTCCATCGCCACACTCTGCCATGTGCCACTTTCAGGTCTCCTCACACTGCTGGTGTGTTCCATTTTTTGTCATAGGGTGCTGGCAGATTACGGGCCTCCCATAGCTGCTGCCAGGCCCCTAATCTGCCATGGGCCCCTGTACCGCCTCCTCATGCTGCTGCCAGGTCCAGAGTGTCTCATGGGTCCCTGTACGGCCTCCCATTGCTGCTGTCTCCATCGCCACACTCTGCCATGTGCCACTTTCAGGTCTCCTCACACACTGCTGGTGTGTTCAATTTTTTGACATAGGGTGCTGGCAGATTACGGGCCTCCCATAGCTGCTGCCAGGCCCCTAATCTGCCATGGGCCCCTATACCGCCTCCTCATGCTGCTGCCAGGTCCAGAGTGTCTCATGGGTCCCTGTATGGCCTCCCATTGCTGCTGTCTCCATCGCCACACTCTGCCATGTGCCACTTTCAGGTCTCCTCACACACTGCTGGTGTGTTCAATTTTTTGACATAGGGTGCTGGCAGATTACGGGCCTCCCATAGCTGCTGCAAGGCCCCTAATCTGCCATGGGCCCCTAAACCGCCTCCTCATGCTGCTGCCAGGTCCAGAGTGTCTCATGGGTCCCTGTACGGCCTCCCATTGCTGCTGTCTCCATCGCCACACTCTGCCATGTGCCACTTTCAGGTCTCCTCACACACTGCTGGTGTGTTCAATTTTTTGACATAGGGTGCTGGCAGATTACGGGCCTCCCATAGCTGCTGCCAGGCCCCTAATCTGCCATGGGCCCCTATACCGCCTCCTCATGCTGCTGCCAGGTCCAGAGTGTCTCATGGGTCCCTGTACGGCCTCCCATTGCTGCTGTCTCCATCGCCACACTCTGCCATGTGCCACTTTCAGGTCTCCTCACACACTGCTGGTGTGTTCAATTTTTTGACATAGGGTGCTGGCAGATTACGGGCCTCCCATAGCTGCTGCCAGGCCCCTAATCTGCCATGGGCCCCTGTACCGCCTCCTCATGCTGCTGCCAGGTCCACAGTGTCTCATGCCATGTGCCACTTTCAGGACTCCTCACACTGCTGGTGTGTTCCATTTTTTGTCATAGGGTGCTGGCAGATTACGGGCCTCCCATTGCTGCTGCCAGGCCCCAAATCTGCCATGGGCCCCTGTACCGCCTCCTCATGCTGCTGCCAGGTCCAGAGTGTCTCATGGGTCCCTGTACGGCCTCCCATTGCTGCTGTCTCCATCGCCACACTCTGCCATGTGCCACTTTCAGGTCTCCTCACACTGCTGGTGTGTTCCATTTTTTCTCATAGGGTGCTGGCAGATTACGGGCCTCCCATAGCTGCTGCCAGGCCCCTAATCTGCCATGGGCCCCTGTACCGCCTCCTCATGCTGCTGCCAGGTCCAGAGTGTCTCATGGGTCCCTGTACGGCCTCCCATTGCTGCTGTCTCCATCGCCACACTCTGCCATGTGCCACTTTCAGGTCTCCTCACACACTGCTGGTGTGTTCAATTTTTTGACATAGGGTGCTGGCAGATTACGGGCCTCCCATAGCTGCTGCCAGGCCCCTAATCTGCCATGGGCCCCTGTACCGCCTCCTCATGCTGCTGCCAGGTCCAGAGTGTCTCATAGGTCCCTGTACGGCCTCCCATTGCTGCTGTCTCCATCGCCACACTCTGCCATGTGCCACTTTCAGGTCTCCTCACACACTGCTGGTGTGTTCAATTTTTTGACATAGGGTGCTGGCAGATTACGGGCCTCCCACAGCTGCTGCCAGGCCCCTAATCTGCCATGGGCCCCTATACCGCCTTCTCATGCTGCTGCCAGGTCCAGAGTCTCTCATGGGTCCCTGTACGGCCTCCCATTGCTGCTGTCTCCATCGCCACACTCTGCCATGTGCCACTTTCAGGTCTCCTCACACTGCTGCTGTGTTCCATTTTTTGTCATAGGGTGCTGGCAGATTACGGGCCTCCCATAGCTGCTGCCAGGCCCCTAATCTGCCATGGGCCCCTGTACCGCCTCCTCATGCTGCTGCCAGGTCCAAAGTGTCTCATGGGTCCCTGTACGGCCTCCCATTGCTGCTGTCTCCATCGCCACACTCTGCCATGTGCCACTTTCAGGTCTCCTCACACACTGCTGGTGTGTTCAATTTTTTGACATAGGGTGCTGGCAGATTACGGGCCTCCCATAGCTGCTGCCAGGCCCCTAATCTGCCATGGGCCCCTATACCGCCTCCTCATGCTGCTGCCAGGTCCAGAGTGTCTCATGGGTCCCTGTACGGCCTCCCATTGCTGCTGTCTCCATCGTCAAACTCTGCCATGTGCCACTTTCAGGTCTCCTCACACACTGCTGGTGTGTTCAATTTTTTGACATAGGGTGCTGGCAGATTACGGGCCTCCCATAGCTGCTGCCAGGCCCCTAATATGCCATGGGCCCCTGTACCGCCTCCTCATGCTGCTGCCAGGTCCACAGTGTCTCATGCCATGTGCCACTTTCAGGTCTCCTCACACTGCTGGTGTGTTCCATTTTTTGTCATAGGGTGCTGGCAGATTACGGGCCTCCCATTGCTGCTGCCAGGCCCCTAATCTGCCATGGGCCCCTGTACCGCCTCCTCATGCTGCTGCCAGGTCCAGAGTGTCTCATGGGTCCCTGTACGGCCTCCCATTGCTGCTGTCTCCATCGCCACACTCTGCCATGTGCCACTTTCAGGTCTCCTCACACTGCTGGTGTGTTCCATTTTTTGTCATAGGGTGCTGGCAGATTACGGGCCTCCCATAGCTGCTGCCAGGCCCCTAATCTGCCATGGGCCCCTGTACCGCCTCCTCATGCTGCTGCCAGGTCCAGAGTGTCTCATGGGTCCCTGTACGGCCGCCCATTGCTGCTGTCTCCATCGCCACACTCTGCCATGTGCCACTTTCAGGTCTCCTCACACACTGCTGGTGTGTTCAATTTTTTGACATAGGGTGCTGGCAGATTACGGGCCTCCCATAGCTGCTGCCAGGCCCCTAATCTGCCATGGGCCCCTATACCGCCTCCTCATGCTGCTGCCAGGTCCAGAGTGTCTCATGGGTCCCTGTACGGCCTCCCATTGCTGCTGTCTCCATCGCCACACTCTGCCATGTGCCACTTTCAGGTCTCCTCACACACTGCTGGTGTGTTTAATTTTTTGACATAGGGTGCTGGCAGATTACGGGCCTCCCATAGCTGCTGCCAGGCCCCTAATCTGCCATGGGCCCCTATACCGCCTCCTCATGCTGCTGCCAGGTCCAGATTGTCTCATGGGTCCCTGTACGGCCTCCCATTTCTGCTGTCTCCATCGCCACACTCTGCCATGTGCCACTTTCAGGTCTCCTCACACACTGCTGGTGTGTTCAATTTTTTGACATAGGGTGCTGGCAGATTACGGGCCTCCCATAGCTGCTGCCAGGCCCCTAATCTGCCATGGGCCCCTATACCGCCTCCTCATGCTGCTGCCAGGTCCAGAGTGTCTCATGGGTCCCTGTACAGCCTCCCATTGCTGCTGTCTCCATCGCCACACTCTGCCATGTGCCACTTTCAGGTCTCCTCACACTGCTGGTGTGTTCCATTTTTTGCCATAGGGTGCTGGCAGATTACGGGCCTCCCATAGCTGCTGCCAGGCCCCTAATCTGCCATGGGCCCCTGTACCGCCTCCTCATGCTGCTGCCAGGTCCAGAGTGTCTCATGGGTCCCTGTACGGCCTCCCATTGCTGCTGTCTCCATCGCCACACTCTGCCATGTGCCACTTTCAGGTCTCCTCACACACTGCTGGTGTGTTCAATTTTTTGACATAGGGTGCTGGCAGATTACGGGCCTCCCATAGCTGCTGCCAGGCCCCTAATCTGCCATGGGCCCCTATACCGCCTCCTCATGCTGCTGCCAGGTCCAGAGTGTCTCATGGGTCCCTGTACGGCCTCCCATTGCTGCTGTCTCCATCGCCACACTCTGCCATGTGCCACTTTCAGGTCTCCTCACACACTGCTGGTGTGTTCAATTTTTTGACATAGGGTGCTGGCAGATTACGGGCCTTCCATAGCTGCTGCCAGGCCCCTAATCTGCCATGGGCCCCTGTACCGCCTCCTCATGCTGCTGCCAGGTCCACAGTGTCTCATGCCATGTGCCACTTTCAGGTCTCCTCACACTGCTGGTGTGTTCCATTTTTTGTCATAGGGTGCTGGCAGATTACGGGCCTCCCATTGCTGCTGCCAGGCCCCAAATCTGCCATGGGCCCCTGTACCGCCTCCTCATGCTGCTGCCAGGTCCAGAGTGTCTCATGGGTCCCTGTACGGCCTCCCATTGCTGCTGTCTCCATCGCCACACTCTGCCATGTGCCACTTTCAGGTCTCCTCACACTGCTGGTGTGTTCCATTTTTTGTCATAGGGTGCTGGCAGATTACGGGCCTCCCATAGCTGCTGCCAGGCCCCTAATCTGCCATGGGCCCCTGTACCGCCTCCTCATGCTGCTGCCAGGTCCAGAGTGTCTCATGGGTCCCTGTACGGCCTCCCATTGCTGCTGTCTCCATCGCCACACTCTGCCATGTGCCACTTTCAGGTCTCCTCACACACTGCTGGTGTGTTCAATTTTTTGACATAGGGTGCTGGCAGATTACGGGCCTCCCATAGCTTCTGCCAGGCCCCTAATCTGCCATGGGCCCCTATACCGCCTCCTCATGCTGCTGCCAGGTCCAGAGTCTCTCATGGGTCCCTGTACGGCCTCCCATTGCTGCTGTCTCCATCGCCACACTCTGCCATGTGCCACTTTCAGGTCTCCTCACACTGCTGGTGTGTTCCATTTTTTGTCATAGGGTGCTGGCAGATTACGGGCCTCCCATAGCTGCTGCCAGGCCCCTAATCTGCCATGGGCCCCTGTACCGCCTCCTCATGCTGCTGCCAGGTCCAGAGTGTCTCATGGGTCCCTGTACGGCCTCCCATTGCTGCTGTCTCCATCGCCACACTCTGCCATGTGCCACTTTCAGGTCTCCTCACACACTGCTGGTGTGTTCAATTTTTTGACATAGGGTGCTGGCAGATTACGGGCCTCCCATAGCTGCTGCCAGGCCCCTAATCTGCCATGGGCCCCTATACCGCCTCCTCATGCTGCTGCCAGGTCCAGAGTGTCTCATGGGTCCCTGTACGGCCTCCCATTGCTGCTGTCTCCATCGCCACACTCTGCCATGTGCCACTTTCAGGTCTCCTCACACTGCTGGTGTGTTCCATTTTTTGTCATAGGGTGCTGGCAGATTACGGGCCTCCCATAGCTGCTGCCAGGCCCATAATCTGCCATGGGCCCCTGTACCGCCTCCTCATGCTGCTGCCAGGTCCACAGTGTCTCATGCCATGTGCCACTTTCAGGTCTCCTCACACTGCTGGTGTGTTCCATTTTTTGTCATAGGGTGCTGGCAGATTACGGGCCTCCCATTGCTGCTGCCAGGAGGCAGCAGGGTCGCAGCAGTGTCAGTGGAGGCAAACGGCCACGGAGTAGAGCACCAGCTCCACTGCAGCCTACCACCAAGGCCAGTAGTGGTGTCGGTGTGCACGGAGAAAGTAGCAGTCAGCCAGTGAGGAGTAGCGGGGGCAAAGTTTCCTACTCGGCGGTGTGGCAATTTTTCGTCAAGCCGCCCGAGGAAGTAAACGTAGCCGTATGTCGACTATGTGGCCAGAAAGTCAAGCGTGGCCAGGGGGCCCATGTTGGGACTACAGCGTTGCGTCAGCATATGCAGCGTCGCCATTCGGTGGCCTGGGAAAACCGTGATAAAGATACGGCGGTTCTGCCTGCCCCAGCCCAGGGTTCCATTTTGTCATAGGGTGCTGGCAGATTACGGGCCTCCCATTGCTGCTGCCAGGCCTTAATCTGCCATGGGCCCCTGTACCGCCTCCTCATGCTGCTGCCAGGTATACAGTGTCTCATGGGTCCCTGAACCGCCTCCCATTGCTGCTGTCTCCATCGCCACACTCTGCCATGTGCCACTTTCAGGTCTCCTCACACTGCTGGTAGGTTACATTTTTTGTCATAGGGTGCTGGCAGATTACGGGCCTCCCATTGCTGCTGCCAGGCCCGTAATCTGCCATGGGCCCCAGTACCACCTCCTCATGCTGCTGCCAGGTCCACAGTCTCTCATGGGTCCCTGTACGGCCTCCCATTGCTGCTGTCTCCATCGCCACACTCTGCCATGTGCCACTTTCAGGTCTCCTCACACACTGCTGGTGTGTTCCATTTTTTGTCATAGGGTGCTGGCAGATTACGGGCCTCCCATAGCTGCTGCCAGGCCCCTAATCTGCCATGGGCCCCTGTACCGCCTCCTCATGCTGCTGCCAGGTCCACAGTGTCTCATGCCATGTGCCACTTTCAGGTCTCCTCACACTGCTGTTGTGTTCCATTTTTTGTCATAGGGTGCTGGCAGATTACGGGCCTCCCATTGCTGCTGCCAGGCCCGTAATCTGCCATGGGCCCCTGTACCGCCTCCTCATGCTGCTGCCAGGTCCACAGTGTCTCATGCCATGTGCCACTTTCAGGTCTCCTCACACTGCTGGTGTGTTCCATTTTTTGTCATAGGGTGCTGGCAGATTACGGGCCTCCCATTGCTGCTGCCAGGCCCCTAATCTGCCATGGGCCCCTGTACCGCCTCCTCATGCTGCTGCCAGGTTCACAGTGTCTCATGCCATGTGCCACTTTCAGGTCTCCTCACACTGCTGGTGTGTTCCATTTTTTGTCATAGGGTGCTGGCAGATTACGGGCCTCCCATTGCTGCTGCCAGGCCCCTAATCTGCCATGGGCCCCTGTACCGCCTCCTCATGCTGCTGCCAGGTCCAGAGTGTGTCATGGGTCCCTGTACGGCCTCCCATTGCTGCTGTCTCCATCGCCACACTCTGCCATGTGCCACTTTCAGGTCTCCTCACACACTGCTGGTGTGTTCCATTTTTTGTCATAGGGTGCTGGCAGATTACGGGCCTCCCATTGCTGCTGCCAGGCCCGTAATCTGCCATGGGCCCCCGTACCGACTCCTCCTGCTGCTGCCAGGCCCGTAATCTGTCATGGGCCCCTGTTGTCGCTTGTTGGCATATTCCGCTCGTTCAGATGCTCCTTCTCCTGCTACTCCTCTTCACGGATTCCGTCAGCAGTCTTTCTTGGAATCCGTTTCCAAGAGACAACAGTTTGCGAGCACGCACCCGACGGTGCAGAAGCTGAACGTCCTCCTGTCCAAGTTGCTGCTGCCAGGCTCGTAATCTGTCATGCGCCCCTGTACCGCCTCCTCATGCTGCTGCCAGGTCCAGAGTGTGTCATGGGCCCCCGTACCTACTCCTCATGCTGCTGCCAGGCCCGTAATCTGTCATGGGCCCCTGTACCGCCTCCTCATGCTGCTGCCAGGTCCAGAGTGTGTCATGGGTCCCTGTACGGCCTCCCATTGCTGCTGTCTCCATCGCTACACTCTGCCATGTGCCACTTTCAGGTCTCCTCACACTGCTGGTGGGTTCCATTTTTGTCATAGGGTGCTGTATGGCCTCCCATTGCTGCTGCCTCCACCGCCACACTGTGGCTCCACACTCTGGTTTTGGCCCCGTGACTGCCCAAATGAGTGAAGTGTGCGGTGATTCTAAGATCGACGGCACTCATCTGCATGTCATACTGACTGTCAGTATTATTTCTCTTCCCCAGCAGACTCCAAGGGCATTTAAAGTAAAGGTACAGTGTTCTGCACTAATATAAAGGCTCTCTGAAGCCTAGAAACACCCTTTTATAAGTTAAATTCGTAGCGAATATATTCGACTCGAATCAAAATTTTTCCACGAATTCGCCGAATCAGTCGAATCGAATTTTTGAATACTTCGCTCATCTCTAATTATAACAAAACTAGACACTTTTAATCAATTTCTGCTGCCCTCCAACAAAAAATTCTAAAGAATTCCTACAGTTTAATATTTTTAACCATTTAAGCTTCCTGGCCAGGCTATTTTTTACTATATGGCACTGCGCTACTTTAACTGGTAATATGAAGGAGTATTTAGAGGCAAAAAAAAGGTTCAAACAAGCATATTGTAGGCCAGTATGAATGAGGCCTTACTTATGGTCTTTAACCACTTCAATGCCGGGCACTTTTACCCTCCTCCTGCCCAGACATATTTTCAGCTTTTCAGTGCTCTCACACTCTGAATAAAGACCGATAGCTTTGAAAACATTTTTTTTTCACTATCTGCTATAAAATATATCCAATAAAAAAAATTTAAAAACCTAATTTCTTCATAAATCTTGGCCAAAGTGTATACTACTACATGTTTTTGATTAAAAAAAAAATCCCAATAAGAGAATATGAATTGGTTTGCATGAAAATTATAGCCTCTACAAATTATGATATAAGTACTGGAGTTTTTTTTTTTTTCATACTACTAATGGCAGTTATCAGCGACTAACTGACACTGGGGAGAACTGACTAACTGCCACTAACCAGTGACACAATACAGTGATAATAATATGCACTGTCACTGTACTAATGACACTGGCTGGGAAGGGGTTAAGATATAGGGCAATCAAGAGGTTACCCATGTGTAATATGTGTAAAGTGTGCTGCGTTTGGTTCTCACATCTGCTGTGCACAGCTGATTAGCAGGTCCCCGGCCATGAATCATTGGCCCGGACTTACTGAGAGTCTCCTACTCTGTACAATCACAGCGGGTATCGGTGGCGGGGGTGCACATGTGTGCGCCCTAAACCATGAAGCATGCAGTGATGTACCAGTATGTTGCTTTGCCTGCACCGGCCCCTTTAGGAGCGCTACTATGTGTAAACTTTATAAATGAATTTTGCACATGAATAATTAACATCAGTATGGTAGCTTAATTATATTCTATTGGGCGCTGACTGTATTCAGCAATATTGCAGTTATTGACCAAAAATGAGTGCCACAGCTGTAGTATGATCAAGTAATTGATTGCTGACTGAAGGGTATAAATACTATCTTCAAAATGGCGGATTTTGCACTTCCTGATGATGGTCTATTGATCAAAACACATCGAGGTTTGATGACGCAACTTCCACTGACATCACTTCCGCCCTTTGGAACGTACGCTGGAACGCAGTGGCCATTTTAACTTACATTCATATACAACAAGGCTGAATACACCTAGTGCCAGGCAAAGGCACTTTTTTTGTGAGTGGCATTTTTATTGTTTGACCCCACTATTAAAGCTTATATGGTTTTACACTATGGGATGTCTGGTTTTGTTTTATTTTATGCTGAGAATTTTAATTACTGACTGTGGAAGAGAGGAGCTTTCTAATATTGATGCAGCCCCAGCAGAGGATCACTGGTTAGCATTAACAACAATGGCTAAGGGTGTGAAGGAACATCAGTCAACAATACCACGTTGCATACTGGGATAGTCCCAAAAGCGCATTTGACCAACCTAGAGATAGGTGGTGTCAAGGTCCTACCTTTCCTCAGAGCTTGTGCTGCTCCATGTGCTGGCATCCATCTTAGGTTTCTGCAAAGCATTGTGGGTTCCTTTATGCTCTCAAGCCTCTGTGGCTCCTCCCCCAGGAGGTGGTGGCTTAGCACATTTAAGCCTGCTGTCTGCAGCTGCTCTTTGCATTCGTGTCCTGTCTCTTGCAAAGCAACAAGCTCCTGTTTAGCTACTCATTGCTTTCCTGGATACCGACTCGGCTTTGGCTAAGACTCCTCCTAACTTCTGACCCCGGTTCTGGCGACCATTCTTCCTGGCTTCTGACCCCGGCTCTGGCGACCATTCTTCCTGGCTCCTGATCCCGGCTCTGGCAACCATTCTTCCTGGCTACTGATCCCAGCTCTAGCGACCATTCTTCCTGGCTCCTGATCCCAGCTCTGGTGACGATTCTTCCTGGCTCCTGATCCCGGCTCTGGCGACGATTCTTCCTGGCTCCTGATCCCGGCTCTGGCGACGATTCTTCCTGGCTCCTGATCCCGGCTCTGGCGATGATTCTTCCTGGCTCTTGATTCCGACTTTGGCTACGATTTCCGCTGTTGCACTTGCATAGACTCTTGTCTTATATTTATATTAATAAACCTACCTTTAATTGCACCTCCTTGTGTGTCTGGCTCCTCGCTCCCTGACAGGTGGTCATGGGATAAGGATGAGTGTAAATCCATGAGGGGCACCAGTGTGAGCACAGTGAAGCACTTGTCACCTCAGTACAGAAGTTTACCATTAAGGATAAAGCGCCATTGCACTATATTCACATATTGGGACTGAATACCAATATCTGACACATTTGTCTATTGTTATCACCATTATTTGCATATTGTCATTAAGTTGATTGTTTGCACAACCTAAGCGTGGTCTATATGAAAATTATATAAGATTTTGTGTCTACAAGTTCACAATTAGGACTGCTGCTATATAGATATTTGTTTCTTTTTTTTGTTTTTTTTTTTTAAACCTAAGTGCAGCATCTTTCCCTCTTTTTACTGGTTAAAGCTTGTAGGAGGAGCTTTCATTCTGCTCTAGGAGGATGCAGAACCCCTGACCTCTGTCTGGACAAAGCTAATTGGCCCTGTGCTCATTACATGTACTCTCCCAAGAAAAAACAAACAAAACATTTCTGCCAATACACACCAAACTGAGCATGCGCATGTGGCTACAGGTTCAGTCTGTCTTATCAGGTGGACATCTTTACACAATGCAGAGGATTAACCGCTTAGGTTCCACAGTGAGTATAATAAGCATGCTTTACTGCATATACAGACTTATTTTACTGTTGCAGGTTTAGTAACACTTTTAGCAATTAATATGTAGTACCCCCTGCGGTATTATAACGTTAAAATGCTAAGCAGCCAGCACTTAAGTGCCACAACCCAGGCACCAAACACAGTCAGAAAATGAAAAACCTAAAACAGTGCAGCGCTACAAATGTACATATAATATGTGCTAATCCAATAATATATCTCATCCCTTATAAGAATATAGTACTGTGGTCACTCCCAGTAACATTAACAATACTAAGTCCTTGAGTGTCCGAATAAGTGAAACACAACAAATCTTCATGCAGGTGCTCCAAACTGAGTGTGAATCCACAGTGACAGGGGTGCCTCCTCACCTTCCTGCCCAGGCCCCTCAGGACCAATGAGCTAAAAGTGCCTCTTTTTGCTCCTCCAAAACCGTGGAATCCTCCTCAGCAATAGTGGTGGGACTCTCCTCCTCTGGTGGATAATACCTCCCGGTACTAGGACAGGTGCCTCTCAATAAACATCCCCAGTAAAGCAAAAAGATCCAACATAGTGTAAAACCGTTTGACTTTATTGCAAACCACACTACAGTAGTCTACTCACATTTATGCAGCTTATCATCAGCGTTTTGCTACACCACACCATAGGTGTACTGTCTGTGTGAATCCTAATAGGGTGCACCAAGATGGCACCTACGCCGGATATGATGTCACTGCGCGGTCCGTTCTTATAAGGGATGAGATATATTATTGGATTAGCACATATTATATGTACATTTGTAGCGCTGCACTGTTTTATGTTTTTCATTTTTTCACTTTTAGCAATTAGTGGTCTTTTTCTAGAAACATATTTTATATTATATTTTAAGATTATCCCACTAGTCCATGTGCCTATGATTATTTAAGTCATAAGTCATATAAAATGCACCTATGCAGGGAAGTAGCAATTGGTGTGCGGAAAACGTATATCACTGAGCCTTACTGCACATTTATAGGAACAAGTAAATCCTCATCGTAAATACAGATAGTGATGAGCCTCTGATTATTTTAATCTATGAGAAGCTGCAGGTATAAATCAAGAATATATATTCTGACCTCTTTAACCAAGCGTTGTATGTTAGAAGCCTTTACTGTGTCCATCATGTCATAGAGTGAGATATATGGCTTTGTACAGCAGTTGTATAAAGTAAATGGACACATGTAAAGGCTCAGAAGAGATAGTGTAGGTTTTCCTTGAATATAGTATATTACACAGACAAGAAACAGCCTTCCATGACACTGACAGTAGCAAGAAGTTCTCAAGGTCCCTGTCTTCTACCAATAACATTAGTGAATGTCAGTTACATTTTCTATCGGCCTTTCTCGTCTATCCCCACTGTAAGCAGCACCAAGGCAACATATTCGCTGGATGTCTTTATCAACTTCAGCTGGGAAACTGTCTTCGCAGTGTCATTCAGTGACAGTGAAACAAAATCGTCAGCATTAAGAGGTTTGGGATGTGGGGATGGTTTCATAATTGGCAATTGTAATTTCTAAAAATGCTCAAGGCTATTAACTTGCTCAGAATTTTTCTCCTGAATCATTCGTATTGCTTATTCTTTTTCCACTATATGCTCTTACTTTAACAATGTAAAAAAATATAGATGTAATTATAAAACAGCAATGTCAGATGTCGTGCTATCTTATAATAGCATAGAATTCTTATAGCAAAACACTACAAAGCTTTTATAACCTGCAGCAAAATTTCAGTGGATAATTAACAGGGGGAACCTGTCTCAAACAGTAACACAAGTCTTAATAATTGGAAATAACACATACAGATCCATGTTCCATGAAGCACTGCAACGTACATACTTTTGATGCACCGTATGCTTACTATCATTCGCCAACAATTCGTCCCTAGGTACAGTTATTTATTATTGGTACTTATAGCGCCGTAAATTTACACAGTGCTTTACATATATTGTACATTCACATCAGTCCCTGCCTCAAGGAGCTTACACTCTAAGGTCCCTAACTTACATTCATAAATACACATATTCGGGCCAATTTAGACAGGATCCAATTAACTTACCAGCATGTCTTTGAAATGTGTGGGAGGAAACCGGAGTACCGAGAGGAAACCCACGCAGGCACAATGAAAACATCAGGCAGGTAGTGCCATGGTTGGGATTTGAATCGACGACTCTAGTGCTGCTAGACAGAAGTGCTAATCACTTAGCCACTGTGCTGCTGTACAGTATTTATTTATTTCAGGTACTTATATAGCGCTGTCAATTTACGCAGTGCTTTACATATATATTGTACATTCATATCAGTCCCTAACCCTCAAGGGGTGTACAATCTAAGGTCCCTAACACACATGCAAACATACATAGTAGGGCCAATTTAGACAGGATCCAATTAACCTACCAGCATGTCTTTGGAGCGTGGGAGGAAACCAGAGTTCCTGGAGGGAACCCACGCAGGCAAACCCCAGGCAGGTGGTGCCATGATTGGGATTCAAACCAATGACCCTAGTACTGCCAGGCGGAAGTGCTATACATTTAGCCACTGTGCTGCCACTGTGTTGCCCAAATATACAGTAAATATATAATGTAATCCATGAATCCTGATACAAAGCTTTTGCCATAGTAAACATTTTAAGAGAAGGATGTGTAGCCACCCTGCCCTGAGCAGCAGTGTCTATTTGAATTTATAGATGCTAAGCTGAAATCAGCCTGAGCCTGATTGATAATTCAAATTTTGTGGGTCTCTACTGATCTCTGGTTATTGTTTGCTTATGCCTGCTTCTGTAGAGTGTCCCTGACAAGTGTGGGAAGCTGCAATAAAAATGTTATGAATATTTATGCTCTTCCTAGCCACTAGGAGGTTTATTGGAAGTGGTGCATGCTGGGAGAGGGTATAAATATGGAGGAGTGACCTTGGAAAGACAGTTTTCCCTCAGGCCTCCTGTCTAGGGAGAAGGAGCAGCTGGCTTAACCAGCTTTCTGAAGAGGATGACTGAAGAGGAGAGCAAAGGGATCAAAAGCACCATGGGGGAACTTTATCCTAGCCCGGGTATCAGAGAATCTGTGTAGCAGCTTGGTCTTAGACTGCAGTGTTGTGACTTCTCTGCAAGGGGTCAGAAGCTGAACTATTCAGGACTTTGCAGCCAGAGTTCACAGAATGCTGGATTGACCTAAAGGTCCTCTATATGTGAAGGCTGTAAGTACGTTTTGTTCCTCTTCTGGAGTTTGTGACATCCAAGGGTTTCCTGTGTCCTAACCTTCTCTCTCAGCAATCTGACGTAGAGCTAATAACCTCCTTGTTTCCTTTGATACGTGACTGGTGCCCTTCCATACACATTACTGCACTACTGCCAAGGATCAAACCCTGAGGTGAACTGCTACCCCCCTGCCTCTGAGGTTCCTTGTGTGCCTTTGCGGGTCAGCAGTGCTACACACATAAAGGTAGAACTCCAGTCAAAACCATTTTTGGTTTCATAACAGTTTATTTGATTTTTAGTATAGTAAATGGAACAGAGAAATACAAGAATACCCCTATCCAGCAACACAGATTTGATCATAATCACTTTGCACAAAACGTTTGGATCAGTATACAGTGTCAGTAAGCCATAGTACAGGAGTACAATTGCCATGGAAAATGATTTGCATCTATAGAACAATGTACAAGGAAGGGGACCATATACAAGGAGCTCTAAGTAGCATATCCCCTTGGTAGATTTGGACAAGGCTTGCTGTTATGAAGCCTATGGCTTTCCCTACCTTTGTTCCAACCACTGCTTCATGTAAATTGTGTCACTGGATGGTTGATAACGGGGGTAAGTATCCACAGTGTCCACAGGTTGGCTAGGCACCCAGCCCATAGGAGAAAGAAGCTGGAGTACAAGAAATAGCAAAATGGCACCCAATAATGAAAGCTGTGTAAGCAAGGGCGAGAAACAGACATAAACAGAAAAGAAAACAGAAAGTGGAGAAGGGCAAAGACAGAAAAAAAAGAGAGAGAATGTGAAGGGGGAAGAAAAAAAAGAGAGTGGGTGGGAGGCAAAAAGGAGGTGGGGGAAGGAGGCAAAAGGAAAGGAAAAAGGAAAGGGGAGGTAAAGTGGGTGGAGGACGTAAGGGAGGGGAAAGAATGTGGCTTATTGGCCCATTTTCTTTCTAGTACTACCTTGTAGTGTGGAAGTATGGGGTGAGTGTGCACCATATTTTGAAGGTTCAGTTATCTCTAGTGAAGGGGGTCAGAAAGGAGGACACTGATGTAGAAATAACAAAGTTGAGATGTGAAACCCTTTTTTATTAGTTTCTGATAGAGAAGGAGCACCTATCTTTCAGATAGATTTATACTCAGACAAAAAAGTTGATTAAAAACCCCCCATATAAATAATAAATAAAATGGGGCAAACTCGATGATCTATTTGGTCTTTTTTTCTACCATCACTCTCGTATGCTTCTGTGTTTCTATAAATCTTTGTAGGATTTTTCTTTTTCATGGCATCATGCATAGTGAGCATCAAAAATGCCACTTTTCAGCCTCTAAATGCCCCTCCATGTTAACCTAGGTGTCCGTGCACACATAGGTGTTTACAGAGGCAGAAAAAAAAAGGTCCAGCACTTTAAGAAAAAAAACATTTTGGTGCTAAAAATCCCTGATGCGCCTAAACACGTGTAAACGCATTTAAACACATGGTAATGCTAGGTGCGTGAAGTGCTTGAGGTTTCATTCATTTTAGTGGCCAGTGTAAATTAATATTCTGGCCAGTGCAATAAATGAATGCCCAAGCGCTTCACGTGCCTAAACGACTTTGGGCAAATTTTTTGCTCTGCTTTTCTCCTGCCAGGTAAAAGGAGTTTAGAAGAGCTGGGAAAATGCTCAGCGTGCGTGGGGCCTTTCTGTCTCATTGACTGTGCTCAACAAGACAGGAAGTGGATTTTAACTTCTGTTAAAGTAATTGTAAAGTCTATTAAAAAAAAAAAATAACAAACATGTTATACTTACCTGCTCTACGCAATGGTTTTAAACAGAGCAGCCTCAAATCTCCTCTTCTGGGCCCCGCTCAGGTGCAGGGGGCTCCTCTTCTCTGTGTGCCCCAATATTAGCTAGGGGGCACACATGTGTGCTCATTCCCAAGCTGTGCCCCACTGGGCATTTTCAGCTCAGCCCCGCCCCCTGGTCCCTTCATACAGTATTTGATTGACAACAGCAGTACCCAATAACTGTAGCCTGTGAGAAGAGGAAGAGAGGGGAGGGAAAACAGCAGTCGGGCACAGCGCTGGATCCCTTACAGGCTCAGTTAGGTATTTAGAGGGGGGAGGGAAATAGTTAGTGAGGTGTTTTTTTTTACCTCAATGCGGGGAATGCATTAGGGAAAAAAAACACTCAAACTTTAGAACCCCTTTAAGTGTTTAGGTAGTTGTCTGCATTCTGGCTAGGTTTACTTTTTGTCCTTGTGATAACATTATTTATTCACTAGTCCTGAGATTTTGCACAGCCCCACTTTTGCTGCAGTTAAAGTGAATGTAAATTCTAACAGCTGACTCTTATTTGCTCCATTTTGGTCCATTAGAAATTCAACTGAAAAGATTTTGTTATAATTGTTCAATAAATCCTGTTGATCCTGCTGAAAATCCAGCAAGCATCTGATTTCCTTTAGTGAGTTGACAACAGAGTGCATCTACTGCACTGAGATCACAAGGTGTCCAATCAGATTACCTCTGCGGACTATAGATAACCTCCTTCAATATGTTATGGAGATTAGGAGGGGGCACGTGTTCTGTGATCTAAATAAGGCGCATGCAGTCTAAGGTGACAATGATGCTCCTCTGTAAACATATTATAGTAATTAAGGAAGTATATTGAGAGTTTTCATCCTAGGATAGGAACTTGGTTATTGGCAGAATCGCTAGATGGAAATTAAATTGAAAAAGTCCTGAAAAAAGAAAACTAACAAAGCCACCATATAAAGGACTGGTAGGCTACAATATACAAAATCTCTGTTTTTGGACTCGGCTTACCTGCAGTCTACCATTAAAGCCATGATAACAACAGCAGAGCAATGATGTCATCACTCCCTTAGCTCCGATCATCATCACATGTACATGCATTACAGCCTGAGTGGCCCCTACGATTTGCCCTTCATATTCAAAGTGCTGTTGTGCAGGAGATACCAAGAAGTCAATATTAGAGGCTAATTATTAGTTACATTAGAAAATACATTTAATGATTTAATGATTACACAACCACATGAAAAGGTGTATTTTGTTAATGTTTACCTAGAGTTTAATTTCATCTGTAAATCTTTGAACTGGAAAAGGCAATGTTATTGGTACTTGTGAATAAACTCACACTCAGTATTGATAAATAATGGAGCTATTGTGAAAGGGAGTCTTGACTGTTGGATGCATGGCTGGATAATGGGTGTGTAGATGTAATACATGAGGCCATGCATATTAAAATCTTTAGACTTATCAAAACACTTCAACTACACAAGACTTTTGGGGATTGGCCCCTCTGACATCTTATTAGTTAAGTGCCAGAGTGCATGCCCCTCAGCTTCAAGACTGAAGATACTAGGCGTGTTTCCCGCCTTCCCTCCCTTATACTAGTGATCACAGTTTTGGCAGTAGTTTCCTTGCCAGAATCAATATAATTGTCTGGTTTATGCCTTAAACTGGGTTTTTGGAATAATCCAGCGCATAGGCAGCACGGTGGCTAAGTGGTTAGCACTTCCACCTAGCAGCACTAGGATCATTGGTTTGAATCCCAACCATGGTACTACCTGCTTGAAATTTGCATGTTTCTTCCCACGCTCCAAAGACATGCTGGTAGGTTAATTGGCTCCTATCTAAATTGGCCCTAGAAGGTGTATGTATGAATGTGAATTAGGGACCTCAGATTGAATGCTCCATGAGAGTTAGGGACTGATGTGAATTTAAAATATATGTAAAGTGCTGTGTAAATTGACGGTGCTATATAAGTACCTGAAAAAATAAATCTTGACATGCAATAAACAGTGGCATCCATGCTAGGCTAGGTTTTCATTTAAGGCAGTCCATAGGAAATGAGATTTTTTTGGTTGCAGGAAAGTAAGTTACTCAATTCCCCCATCAACAGAGTCTATGTTGATGGGGGAATCCCTCCTATGCAGCTATTGTGTTCTCCCGGTGTGTGTGTGTGTGTGGGGAAGGGGGGGGGGGAGTAAGGTGCTGACCCTGCCTGGAGAACACAGTGATTATTGCCAGCGGCTATATTCATATGAAAAATCTGATGGGCTGGTTGTACCCAAGTCATACAACAATCAAATTGGGTACAATCTGCCTGTTCATAGATGGTCTGAATCTCAGCCGCTAAACACGCCTAGCATTTAAGTGCGTTTACACGCGTTAACACACATTTACATGCGTTTAAACGCGTCAATAGTTTTTTCAGCCAAACACCACTGCCCACTATGCTCACTGCATAGAATAACATGCAGGAGAGTTTAGATGCAGTAAAAAACCCACCTCTGCCATCCTTAGCAGTAGAGTCAAAAACGCCCATTGTGCATGAGGTCTAATAATATTCAAGCAGCTACCATTTTCAAAGGAAGAAATCAGTAATGGTTCCTCTTATAAAATGTGTCCTTTAACATTATGGTGACATTAATGTTAAGAACTGCGAGTGCTAGTGAAATGTGAAGTGTGCTGTTAAGTCATAACTAAGAGACTTACTGTATTAGTTGCTGCAGAATGAGAGATAACATTATGATGCTTGAACTGCTCACCCAACATGCATGAAAAACAAAAACTCCAGGGGGTGCAGTATAAAGTCCTGAATCTCAAACCGATACCTTTTAGTGAAGTGAAGATTAGGGGACTCTGATCGTTCAAACTGAGACACTTGAATCAACTGCTTTTCACCTGCCCCAGCCAACCACTGTTTAATGCATGTTGGGTGATCTTTCTGAAACATCTTGGAGGCAGCAATAGATATCAACAGATAATCTCTATCTCAGGAGAGAGAACATTAGACAAAAATTTTCACACCAGATAGTAACAATACCAGCTTTCTTCAGTCAGGTACTCCGATCCTTCCATGTAACAAGAGTCTACTGTATAATAATGCAAAAAAAAGCAAATATAATGTATTATACTATGTATCTGTACATGATGGGGCTGAAAGGACAGGTGCCCTTTAAGCATAAAACCATCTCATATCCCACAGGAGCAATACGTTCAGAGCCTTTTAGAAATCCTCGACTGGATTTATTTAGAGTATTTACTATTTGGACTTCCCAGATCTAAAGAAATCCAGTTCTTTATACAGGCTACATTGCTTTTACCTTTCCTTCTCTATCACTGATATTTTTCAGTGGTGGCCAAGCATTATCATAAACTCCATTTTTGTGACACGGGTGATGCGGCAGTGACAGGAAAGAATAACATGCTATAGTTTTTTTTTTGTTTTCTTTCAGAAGATCACAGTGGCAACATTTGCCCATTTAATATGGCATTTTGCAGTGTCATAATAACAGCATGCAAAGCCTGCACTTCTTTTATGTATGTGTCTAGTTTCACAGTGACAAGTTACTTATTAAGCATTTTATGACAGCCTTCAATGCCAGCGATGGAAATTCTCCTTTTAAATGATGCCACGGCAACAGATAATTTGAGACTACATGCTCCCTTCATGAGATGACATACTGTCAAGGCTGCTGTCTTTTTTTGGGTCATGAATTCTTGATGTCCTTTCCAAAGTGACTGGATTACAGGTGTACAGGAGTTATGTTCTGCGGAATGAGCCCCTCCCACTGTAGGGTGACAGGGTAATGTATGTGACAGATTACAGCCTAGAGGAAGCCACAGTGTGCAGAGAGAGTAGATTAAGGTTCACTAAACAAATTTCTTTCATTTTCTCTAACTTGTTCTGCCAAGCGGAAAAAAATGAACTTTCCAGAAATTGTTCTTGAAATCCCATTAGTTCTTTGAAAACCATTTTCCCAGCAGCTGCTCAGCACCCATTGCCATCACAAGAAGCTGCTTTCCTGCTACCAGGATATTTTATTAGTTTTTTTCTCCTTTGCCTGTCTTTCTTTCTTTAACCCATGGTATACTAAAATCCCTTATACCAAATCAATATTTAGCCACACCTCTTAGTAAGTACTTCATGCATGGACTGTCATAAAGAGTTGCTTTTCCATTGATTTTTTCATACACTTTTTCCTTCTTTATATTTATGTGCTTAACCCATGGCATGCTAAAATTTCAACTTGTATATTAAGTTCCCATTCAACCAGCTATTTTAAATGTAATTTGTGGAGGTACTAAAGGTACCTCCTGACGTATCATTGAAATTATTTTTTTTTTTCAAATTAGCTGGGTGACGATCTCAAATCCATGGGTCCTCTTTGAAGCCATGAACTTATGTTGGGGGAAAAACTGATTAAGCATTTTAGCAGACCTGTCCTCCACTAATGTTGGCCCCTATTAAACCCTTGCATCCCATGCTTTTGCTCCCCATTCCTCATAATCACATTCATGGAATTTTGAGGGTCAACTAGCCTACTCCTTCCTGGTCTTTGCCGCTTCTTTTTCCATTGACATAACTTTGTATGTTTGGCTCTCGTCCTTCTCTGTGCCACTCCTTTCAGCATTGACATAACCTTGTATGGTTGGCACTCATCCTTCTCTCTGCCAATCCTTTCTGCATTGACATAACCTTGCATGGTTGGTTCTCATCCTTCTCTTTGCCCCCCTCTCTCTACTGACATAGTCTTGCATGGTTGGCTCTCATCCTTCTCTCTGCCCCTCCTCTCTCTACTGACATAGCCTTGTATGGTTGGCTCTCATCCTTTTCTATGCCCCTCCTCTCTCTACTGACATATCCTTGTATGGTTTGCTCTCATTTTTCTCTCTGCCCCTCCTTTTTGCATTGACATAACCTTGCATGGTTCGCTCTCATCCTTCTCTCTGTCCCTCCTCTCTCTACTAACATAACCTTGTATGGTTGTCTCTCATTCATCTCTCTGCCCCTCCTTCTTGCATTGACATAACCTTGCATGGTTGGCTCTCATCCTTCTCTCTTCCCTTCCTCTCTCTATTGACATAACCTTGCATGGTTGGCTCTCATCCTTCTCTCTGCCCCTCCTCTCTCTATTGACATAGCCTTGTATGGTTGGCTCTCATCCTTCTCTCTTCCCCTCCTCTCTCCATTGACATAGCCTTGTATGGTTGGCTCTCATCCTTCTCTCTTCCCCTCCTCTCTCCAATGACATAACCTTACAAGGTTGGCTTGCCTCCTCCTCCCTGGCCCTCCTCTTTAATGACATAACTTTGTAAGGTTAACTACCCTTGTAAAGGTGGGTCAAATTACTCCTCTATGTTCCCTAACCTTCCTCTTGCCATTGACATAACCTTGTAAGATTGTTTTGCTTCTTACTTGGTGCTCCCCACCCCTCCTCTCTTCATTGATGTAAACTTGTATGCTTGTTTCTATTTCTCTCTGCTCCCTCTTCTTTTCATTGAAGGCCAGTGTAACAAATTTATGGGGCACCCCACAGCTCTTTGCAGACAGCTTGCCCTAGGGGTCATTGGATTCAGCTTTCATAACAAATGTCCTTTCAAGTCTATGGGCGGCTTAAAATCCGACATCAGATGTCTAGAGACCAGTAAATTAAATAATAAAGATTATATATGTTGAATGAAGACACATGCACAATGATGAGGAATATACAATGTAAGCTTGGAATGAAAGCTAAAAAACATACCTGTTAAGTATATTGACAACAGCCTTTTAATCAATAAACAAAGGCATATGAAGAAATTAGACACGAAGAGAAGGAAGCAGAACAAGGAAGGAAAGATAAGAGAAGCAGACATCACATAACCTCTGAAGTAAAGATGAGATAGAAGCACAGACAGTCAGTGTTGGGTTGCTAGGAGAAGAGGAGAATGTTGAAGATAATGCTGAATTTGAATCTCACAGAAAGGGGAGACTGAGGCCATTTCATTCAAACAAAAGATCTCGACTTTTTATAGCACAGTCAGTGTCTCACCAACCCAAATTCTAAACAAGAGACTCCGATACAAAATGAAAAAAGTTTTTTTTTCTTAAATATCATGAAACTATTTATAAACTTTCCAGGAGAGTACTAACACACGTAAGCATACAGTCTTTGACATTAAATTAAGACTCTATTCATATTCGTGCACTTTGTATGCCACTTATGTGTTTTAACTGTACTTAAAATATTTCTCAGTATTATCACGCATGCTTTTACATTCTGCCCCCTGCCAAAGGTACAGCGTGAGTAAGGTTGAAATACACAAAAGCACACAAAATGCTGATAAATACAGTTGATTGCATGTTTCATGAATTGAAAAGTTAAGAAAAAATTCCTGCTTGGAAAATTTGTAACCTAAAAAAGACATACAAAACACAACTCTTTGTACAAAAGTAAACTTATTTTAGCCTCATCTATCCTAAGCTTACAATAACACTGGACAGCGCTATATTACCTGACCCTACACTTTGTGGTTGTAAGTCCAGGTTCACGCTGATGCGTTGCAAATTAAATCCAGTTTTCAGTGCGATTTCAGGAGCAGCTTCAATGTGAGTAGGTACTGGAATCTCCAGGAGTCCAAGAGTCCACAGCAGCAGTTTCCATTCACGTCTGTGGAGCTACAAATTGTAGCGCACTTGTGAAGGACCATTCTTCGAATACCATCAGATTCACACTGCACATTTGTGAACAGCCTCCATAGAAACTCGTGTCTTTTCACTTGTCATGTGATTCCGTGCTTTCTGGAATGCATCAGAAATTGCATCAGTGTGAACCAGGGCTAAAGTCACTGTGAAATGGCTTTAAAGTCACACCATGTTGCTGGGAAGTCCTACAGCTAAATCACCTAAAAGTCGGGGTGACTTTCGTGTTGCGCTAGTGTGAACCAGAGCTAAAGGCAGGTTTTTTTACCTTGAGGCATTCAAGTTAATCTTTTGCACTCCACTTTGTATCATGCCTCTGAAATTCTCGGTTGCACATGTAAAGACTCTTCCCTGCTGGAGCTTATGATGACAGAATGAGGTTATAATACCAATGTATGTTTTTATATTTTTTTTTAGAATTTTTGTTTAGCCTGTTTGGCAGAGGTGGAGAAAGCACAGATCCACAGAATGAATGACATAGAGGCAAGGTCATCCTTGCACTGGGGCCCTCAGGTACAATTTCTTCTGCAGCAGGCCATCACCAGACGTCACCAAATCTCACTTCAAATTTTGTGACAATAGAAGTCATCAAGCTTGATCTGCCCTTGATGATCCCGCACAGCCAATATACAGCTCTTAGCCTCTAGAAACAGGAGTACCTAACAGGCACATGGCAGGACGAGTACTGCTATTCACCAGCAAGAAGTTAAGGCAAAATGTATCCATAATTAACTTTACTAGTTGATCCTACAACAATATAAATCTGTATTTTCCTTAGAATAGATCAATTTTAACCATTTCCATACTGGGCACTTTTACTCCCTTCCTGCCCAGGCCATTTTTCAGGTTTCAGCGCTCTCACAGTTTGAATGACAATTGCGCGGTCATACAACATTATACCCGAACTAAAATTTTATTGTTTTCTTCACACAACTAGAGCTTTCTTTTGGTGGTATTTAATCACCACTGGGGTTTTTATTTTTTGCTAAATTATCAAAAAAAGACCGAAACAATTTTTAAACAATACACGTTTTTCTTTGTTTCTGTTATAAAAGTTTGCAAATAAATAATTGTTCTTCATAAATTTAGGCCAAGATGTGTTCTACTACATGGTGAAAATAACCCAAATTAGGATGCATTATTAAGTTTGTAGGAAAGTTATAGAGTTCACAAACTATGGTATAGATCTGAAAATTGATCAAACCTGAAGTACTGACGGCCAATCTAATTTCTTGAGGTCCAAGAATGTCAGAACAGTACAGATATCCTCCAAATGCCCCCTTTTTGCAAAGTAGACAGTCCGACGTACTTCATATGAGGCATGGTGAGTTTTTTTAAGTTAAATAAAATTATTTTCACTATTTTTTTTTTAAATACTGTCACCAGTGCAGTACAGCGTCATCATTTAACAGGCATGGAGGTGAACAGGGACACCTACTGGTGACAGTATAAAAAAAAAAAAAATTAAATTTGTTTATTTTTTTTATTATTTTTAATTTTGTATTACTTCTTTTCTTTTTTTTTAAGATTTTTTTTCATATTTCACTATGACTAAAGTAGTAACATTGTACTACTTTGGGGAAATGATCAGTATTTTTTTTTTTTTTTTTACACAATTTGCTTATAGCAAAGAAATACTTTGCTATAAGCAAGCATTTACCTGAATGACATCGATTCATTCAGGGCTTTTTTTTTTTTTTTTTGTGCTTAGCTGTGATTTGGCCACGGCTAATCACATGACACAGCTGGGCTGTGATTGGCCCAGCTTGTGCATGTGATCGCTGTGACCATTCACAGCTAGGCCCACTAGTATACAATGGATGGCATGAATGAAGTATGAAATGTATGTCATGTGACCTGCTGTGATTGGTCACAGCAGGTCACATGGTACCGGCAACGGGGCCGGTACTCAGATCTGTCATCGGCCATGTCCGAGGTACACGGCCGGTGAAAGATCGCGCCGCTGCGCGGCTCTGCAGGTGCGCAAACTGTGCGTGCCAGGCAGGACGCCATATGGTGTCCACCCGGAACGCTGAGGAATTTTGCCGGCCGCCATCTGGCCATAGGCCAGGCGGGTAAAGGTTAAAGTTGCAGTAGGCACTATATGGTGTCTGTTGTACAGTGAAAGAATTCCATTTGGTGAGAAGCAGAAATTTTCATATTGCTTTAAGGTCAGCATTAAAAATACAAAATTAATCTAAATAACATGATTGTGGGTGCCCTTAACTTACCTTAACCTACCTATGAAGTGACACATCTGTATGATATATACAAGCTTATACAACAAACTGACATTTACAAAGAAAAAAATGCTGTTTAAAGTGTTGGCAAATAAAGCTTTGGCTGCTTAAAGTCTGTTTATAAATAAACTGCTAGGGATTCCCTTCGTCTATACCAGGGGTCTGCAACCTTTAAGACATAAAGAGCCACTTGGACCCGTTTCCAAGAGGGAAAAAAAGACTGGGAGCCGCAAAACCATTGCAACATTTAAAACAAATCCGACACTGCATATATTGCAAAAAGCGCTCTGGTCATGAAGGGGGTTTAAGGGCCCAGTAAGCAAAGGGTTAATCAGGGCCACAGTGTATCGTCATAATCACAATCATAGCCTTAGGTCAGTGGTGGGCAACCTTTTCAACTGAGCCAAATCTCGCCAAAACCACGATTAAAATGTATTTTGAGAGCCACATTTTTAAAACTGAAAATACATCCCCCATATAGTAATTCATCCCCCATAGTAATTCATCCCCCCTATAGTAATTCATCCCCCATATAGTAATTCATCCCCCATAGTAATTCATCCCCCATATAGTAATTCATCCCCCATAGTAATTCATCCCCCATATAGTAATTCATCCCCCATATAGTAATTCATCCCCCTATAGTAATTCATCCCCCCTATAGTAATTCATTCCCATATTGTGTCAATTCACTTACCTGTACTCCGCGCGTTCCTCTCGCCGTGTTCCCGCGCAGTTCTGGTCTTCAGGGCGGACTGTGAGAGGAGAGGAGTTCGTCACGCTGCCCCGCCTACATCCTGACAGCCAATGTTTGCCACGCTCCGCGGGCTGGATTATAAGGTCCGCCGGGCCGTAGTTTGCCCATTGCTAGGCTAGCTGCAGAGTCCTGACTTTTGGGGCGGCCGCCCGAGAGGAGGGAGGGGAGCGGGCGCCCAGCACACAGAAGAGCTGCATTAACCTCCCTGGCGGTATGATTCCTTCCGATTTTTTGTGCTGAAAGCGGTACCATTTTTTCGCATGGAAATAGTTTTTTATTGTAGGCTGTAATTTTTAGGAAAATTTCCCCACAAATCATTATCACTCAATTCTGCAAGTGGTTCTGATTTACTATCGCTGTTCTCTAGCTGGTCTAAAACCGCTTTTGACCTAAAGGGACGCTTTTTGGACGTAATGGACTTTTCTAAGTTTCCAGGCAGAAAGAACAGACAAAATGCAGGCAGGGCGCCGGACAAAGCACTCGGGACAAAATGTATGTGAAATGGGATGAAACAGCAATGTTTTACTATGGAAAATTGAAAAAAAAAAAAAAAGACATTTTTTACATTTTTTAAATTTCCCGCCGCCGGCGGCGCCCGTACGTCCCGACGTCACGGGGACCGGAACACAGAAGCCGGATGCCGGCATCGGCCGGAGGAGATGGCCGGGGACGCTGCAGGGGACACATCGCGGGAACGAAGGACAAGGTAAGTGCTGCAGGGACCCCCAGAGCAGCACCGCATGGTAAGCCCGAGTGTAGCTCGTGGTATAGAAATTCTACCACGAGCTACACTCGGGAAAACCGCCAGGGAGGTTAAAAGAGCCGCGGCTTGCCGACCACTGAGCTACGGCAACCCTATTGCCTGTCAACTGGTGGGCAGTGTGCTCCAGAGCCGCAGCAAAGGTGAAAAAGAGCCGCATGCGGCTCTGGAGCCGCGGGTTGCCGACACCCGGTCTATACCATACCCTTAACTTAAATGAGGATCTGATAGAGATGTTAATGGGCAACACCACAGAAAAAATTAAAAAACAGCATGGGAGGTCCAAGCATGCAGCTCCCCTCCTGATCCAAACCAGACTGCATGCCCTCAACATTTTGAGGTACATTGACAGGGGGTATCCCCCTGGCAAATTAGCTTGTCCCCATGTTGATAAGGACAAAAGCCTCTTCCATACAATCCTGGCCCTGCGGTTGTGGAGTTTTGCAGGCAGGGGGCTTATCAGAATCTGGAAGTAGATTTCACAATAAGGAGGCACCCAGATACCACCTAATCTATGTGAACATAGTACCCCTACTCATTCACACAATAAAGTAAACAGTAAAAAAAGTATACACAGTGGTAAATGACATTCTCCTCCCTCCTCCTCCTTGTCCTTCTATTACTAAACACTATGGGGGCAGGATATTGATTACTTTCACTAACTCATAAAAAATATAAATCACTATTAAATATATCAAATGTAATTGTTATAACCTGTAAAGTAAAAAGAAGAGGCTTGGATGCAGATGCTGCCTGTACAAAGATTTATAGGGAGCTGTAAAACAGTTTTTGATATGTACCTGTAGCACTACCCCCTTAGGGGTTGCAGATTAATTGGGTCCCCCTATAGTCCTGACCAGCCAGGCAATTTGCATTCTCCACACAAGCTCAGATGCAGAAATCACTCCTTTTGATTTGTAGTTTATCGAGGGGATTTAGAATGTGGATAGGGTAAGGGGGGTATAGGATGACCAAGGAAACCGACAACTGAGGACAAACTTCCTGGAACTATTCACAAGCTTCTCTTCTGCAACACTGTCTCTGTTGGAGAGCTAGTCAGCATCTCCTTGATGTACCACCCCAGACCCTAGATGAAATTCTCCTCTTCACCCAGCAATCTGGTGGTTTTCCTGACCAGGGAATATATCTCCTGTTCCTTTAAATGGGGGAACAGTCACTAATAGGGGGCTAATGTGGTTTTCCACGAGTGCTTCTTCCCCTATCTGCCCAGGGGGTGAAGGTGTACTCACTTAGATCCTTTCCTGTACCGCTTGCCAGTTGGCTGCTGCTACCAGACCTATCAGTTGAGATGCTCCTTCCCTGCCATACAGGTAGTCCTCAATCAGGGGGCCAGTGAGCTCTAAGCTTTATGCCTTTCCAGCTCCAGGCTCGCAGGCAGGCCCCATCCTACTAGGCCTCCTGGCAGCCTCCTTCCTTACAGCCTCACATCTTCCTCTCACCTCATCTCCCCCACTCCTGCCACTGAGCAGGCTCCAACACTTTTAAGGAAGTCCCAACCCCTTGCCAAGCCTTCTGTTGGGGATTGGCTGAGGTCTCTCAAGAGTACAGTCAGCTATTCCTCAGATCCTCCCACTGCCTCCAAGGCCTTCCTCCAAAAGCCTCAGAGTAGGAGGAAATTTAAGAGGGGCTGACCTGCAAAGCCTCTCAGCCCTGACAACAATTTGACCCCTCTGACCATTACACCTGAGTTGCTAACAGCACCTGTCTAACCATTAGAATCTAGCTCCCCTTAGCTAAACTAGGAGAGTGCTACATATTATTTTATTTCAGAAACGTTTTTCTGTTAAGTCATGTGAGTGGCACAGCACCAATCAGGGCTGGTCTGACACAGACTCATAGTTTAGTAACAGAAGCCCCACCTAAGGATCTTTCCCTGCAGATGCCAAAGAACAGGGAAAGATCATATCACCACACAATAGCACTACAGGAATAAGGTACTTAGAGGATTAAAAAAAAACAGACTACAGCGGCATAATATATGTGATTTATGTGAATGAATTATGGCAATTAACACTTTTCTGTTTAGTGTCACTTTAATACCACTCACCCATTACTATTAAAGAACCTTTTGGGCCTTTTCCTAATTCCTATACAGGAAACCTCCCGGATATCACAGATTTTCTGCCAAATGGTTCTCCTAGCTTCATAGAGAGAGGACAGAGTTATGCTAGCCATACAGTAGTTGAAACGTGTTTTCGAAAAACGAACACATGGTCATGAGAACAAACAATATTGCCATCATGTAATGACCGAATTTTGAACATTAAATTGTTCAATAAATAATATAAGTGAATCAGATTTTCATTCTTTTTTGCTTTTGGGTCACATATGAAACACATTAACCTTTCAAATTATCATCCGATCAGCAGAAGTTTTCCGAACTTTTTCGGCTCAAAAATGTTACAATCAATTTTCGATGTGTGCCCATTAACTGGACAAAAAAATTAACAAACTGTCCAAAAGACAGATTTTCAAACAATTTTTCGTCTAGAGTGTAGCTCGGGGTAGAGTTTCAGTACCAAAAGGGGTAACCCTGAGCTACACTCAGGCTTACCATGCAGCGTTGCTCAGGGATTCCCTGCAGCGCTTACCTTGTCCTTCGCTCCCGCGATGCATCCCCTGCGGCGTCCCCGGCCATCTCCTCCGGCCAATGCCAGCATCCGGCTTCCATGTTCCGGTCCCTGTGATGTCGGGACGTACGGGAGCCGGAACCGGCGGAAAATTTGAAAATTTAAAAAAATGCCATTTTTTTAAAAACGATTATTTCATAGCAAAACATTGCTGTTTCAAAGCATTTCACATACATTTTGTCCCTACTGCTTTGTCCTGTGCCCTGCCTGCATTTTGACTGTTCTTTCTGCCTGGAAACTGAGAAACGTCCATGGCGTCCAAAAAGCGTCCCTTTATGTCAAAATCAGTTTTAGACCGGCTAGAGAACAGCGTTAGTAAATCAGAACCACTTGCAGAATTGAGTGATAATGATTTGTGGTGAAATTTGTCATCAGACACTGAAAACGATTCTGCGACTTTGCTCAGTGATGTGCGAACTTGGCGCTATATTTCAAATTTCAGTGTTTTTGGTTTGACTATATTATTGAATTAAATTTATTATTATTATATTATTATTTTTTATGAGTATTTAATACATTATAATTTATGATTTTGTGTTTCAAGTTTTACCATTTCCGGAATGTTTACTAGACTCTTGTTCGGACAGATTTCAGTGAGTTATTGCTAAATTACAGGCCTACAATAAAAAAACTACATATTTCCATGCAAAAAAATGGTACCGCTTTCAGCACCAAAAATCTGAAATAATCATACTGCTAGGGAGGTTAATCAAATATACCACACTCCTGGTAAAGTAAATGCTCTAGGTCATAGGTGTCCATGTATATACTACAAGAGTTGCAATGAGAAAGCTCTTTTTTTTCATACCATTTGGCACTGCAGACATATTTACTAGTTTTTGAATCAAAAAACTTTATAAAAAAATCATATGCCTTGAAGAATGTTCTTTCCCCTGAAATATGCCTCCTAGGTCTGCTCAAGGACATTCGTCTAGCTGCATATTCAAATAAATTTGAAACAATTTTGTTCTTTTATTAAAAAAAAGTATAGAGGATTTTATAGTTGTTGCTGCTTTTTTCACAGCACCTTACTATATTGTTTGCAAAAATGTGCACCCAAAACACACTGCACCCTCAACTTGGAATTACTGCAACTTTCTGCTGTATTCCCCATATTCTCAATTTTACCAAAATATCATCGCTTTAACTCCTAGGCATAGTTTGGTAAGGAACTGGTCAGAAACAGGACAGTATGTGAATGTGATCAGATAGTATAGGCTTCAATAAAAAATTTGAGTAGCTGTAAAGACTGAAGGTTTTTTACCTACATGCATTCTATGCATGAAGGTATAAAAAGCTTCTGTGTCCAGCCCCCTCAGAAAATCGAGATCCAGCAATGTGAATGACAGCCTTGGCTGCCCCTGGTCTCTGCCTCCTCATTGGCTGAGCCTCTGGTAACAGGCTGTGTATGGTGTTGGTGGAGGATTTCTTCTCTCCCCCTTTGGGACAACTCATCACTCCTTTTTCTCATGTGATTTATGGAATATTTAATCACAACTCTAAGGACTGTTCTTCCTTTAAGACTTTTATTTATAATGTTTATGTCGGTTATGAGATATTAAGCTACATTTTGTACAGTTATTAATCTTCTATCTCTCGCTTTCATACTCTCTCCACCCAGTTAGATACAAAACTTGGCCTTGACTAATGAATGGTACATTGCCTGTGGCTACTAGCAAGGCAGCCCTATAAGAATGATCAATGCTCAATTTCATCCCCACCACAATAGTTCTAGTGAAGAACAGATACTTCCAGAGCTAGCACCTTTGAAAGGAAATGTTTTCATCCTGCTGGTTGCAGTGGGAGTCCTCTGCCATTCTAGTTAATCATCTTCCAGGGTTTTTAATGTCAAAGTTTAAACCCTGAAGTGCTGAATGAAGAACTCATCAATTGTAAAAAAAGAAAATAATAAATTAAAGTCAGCAGCTACAAACACTAATAATAAACATATAATACAAATACAAATATTAAACAGCACTGCCATCTTGAGTTCCTGCTATTTAACAGTTACTTCCCACTGCACTTGCACAAGAAGTACTACATTTTTGAACTGGTCCTGCAGCCTCATGGGACCTGTGAGATGTCCCAGGAGGCTGCGGGCAGAGAAGGGGTGGTGAACCACCACTCCAGAGGATATGTGGAACGTTCATTTTTAAGCAGCCATTCCCCATGCCTCTGTATTGTTTACTGAGTAAAGGGGGATGATCCTTTCCCTGTGTATGCTTTGTAAGCTGTGTAAACCAACTCAGACTTACACCAGAGGTTGCTAAAGCAGGTGAATGGAGTAGTGGGGGAACAAACAGAAGGTAAATATCAGCAATGGAGGTGACCGACTATCCACTGAACCTGAATATTGGACTTGGGCACTTAACAATAACAGGGTTAAAAAATCACCTGTAGAGGGGAAAAATTAGATATTATATTTATCTTTCCCCTGACTTGCATAGTCATCACTCTGCTGAGATCCCAGGGAAAGCTGAGCACTCCAAATCTTGTGTGAAGATACTGCAGAACAGTCTACTCTATAACTGTCAGATCTTCCTTGACTTAAGATGACATCAACTTTCTCTGGACGCCATGGGAAGAACCCAAAGACAACATAAAACTATTATCTAATGTAAAAACCAGACCTGGCTTTTTAGTTGTGAAATCCACTTTAATATTTATCAATAATGTTAATCCTTAAAACTTGATTTTATCTTATTGGGCACCACCACTCTTAGGGCTGGTTTATACCACAATCTCTGCAATCACTGTGCATTCTGCATGGGCATTTGCATGTGTTTTTATTGCATGCGCAGTGCATTTACATGTGTTTTCAGTGCATTTGTGGTACTTTTTTGGTATAATCTTTTAATTTATTAAAATTGATTTTTTTTTACATTTTTATGTTTACACACAAATACAAACATGTGTTTGTGGTGCATTTGCGCACGTTTACATGCATTTTCAGTGTGTTCCATTGCGGAAAAATCATGCCTGTACTTTTAATACACATGAAAGTACTGCAGTGGTGTAAACTAGGCCCATTAGAATACATTCATTTTTCTTACATATGCATTCGTACGGCATCTATGCTGTGGTTAAAAATGCACCTAACCGCATCTAGTGGAAACAAGCCCTTACACCCCGGTCACATACAACTCTACTTTGAAATCGTGTGACATACAGTGAAATCTCATGATTTCAAAATCGGATGACATGCCAATTTCAGGTGCGATTTGCAAGACATCTGATACAGATGTCTATGCAAATCGCACCAAAAGTAGTGCATGTACTACTTTAGAAATTGGCTTGGCTCCGACCAAGTCAGAACCGCACTGATATGACCGCTCTTATTGCAGACAATAGGCTGTGATTTGTCATGCGATTTGCAAGTCATATGGCATGCAAATCGTATGCCAATTTGCATCCAGTGTGACCGGGGTCTTAGTGCCAAAAGTGTAAGGACATTGAATAGGTTTAGGCTACATTCACAAAACAAAGCTGTATCTTTCCCATCATATCCCAATTTCATGTTTTCTTGTTCAATGTATTTTTGTTAAAGGTTTACAATACAATACAATATAATACAAAATAAGTGAAGTAATGATCCCCTGAAGGGGCCACTGGAAATATACTGAGTCCCCCATACCTGTTCAGAGGCTGCCTGCCCTATGTCCAGTCCCAGTAGTACACCAACAAATTCAGGCTCACTGTAAGGTCTTTTTATAGTTTTATTAAAGGTCTTGAGAAAAATGTGGGAAGGAGGGTTGTTGAGGATACAGGATACTCAAGGAACTGACAAATCTTGGATGACATCTTCCTGAATATCTTTTCCGAGCAGTATTAGGCCCTCTAGTAGCAACCTCAAAAATAATGCTGATTGATGAAGAGACAGCCAGTAAATCTGGTGTTTCATCCTCAAGAAGTACTTCCATACCTGGATCTACAGGCAAAAGGACCCACTTCTCCAGCCGAGGTTTCACAGGAAAGTTTCTTCCAGCCCCTGGAGCTACAGGTGAAAGAACTCACCTCTCCATCCGAACTTCCACAGGCAAGTTTCCGTTAGGCAAGTAGCCTTCAGGCCCTCAGCCCTTAACACATGCTGAGGCCTAGTAGCAGTAGTTTATTTGCAATGCACACCTGGCAGCTCCCTGGAAGAAGCCCCAGAGAGACTGATCAGATCCTTCTAAATATTTATCTTTTCGCCAGCCATACCTTCTGGGTCAGATAACTATTTATAACCTAGTATTTGATCCTTCCACACTAGTGCTGGAAGATTCTTCCAGCAGCAGACAGAAACAAACAACCAACCACCAGGTTTGGGGAAAGCATGAACAGACTTGAAAAATTAATTGCGGCTCAGCTGACTGCAGCAGAGCTATACGTTTACTAAATTTAGCCACCTCAGGGCAAAGGCAATACATCAGAAAGTTAGCCAATTTCCTGACGGCTCCATGGCAACACAGCTTGCTGAGGCCCCACCCATGCCCTACCTGATCAGGACGTAACTCAATAAATTTTTGATCCACCTCAGCCTAGGCGTTCCTTTTTCTTCCACCTTCAATCAGGACAGGTGGCGTCTCCCCTCCTAGCTGGTCTAATAGCTGGTTGTCCGATCAGAATCTCTGTCAATGACGACATGGTTCCTATACTCCTTTGCTAACAGCAGTTTGACCAGGGAGCCCTGCTGTTGATCTTCGGGGCGGCATCAGGCCGTGATAAAGTACTGCCAGCTGAGGAGTGTTACCAGGGGCGGACTGACAACTCATGGGGCCCCTGGGCAATAGGGGATCATGGGGCCCCTGTGTCCTTGCCCACACTCAAAGCACACCCAAAAAGCCTATATTCCTATTATACAGTATTTATATAGCACCAACGGTTTGCTCAGCGCTGTACATCACAATGGGAGACAGTACACAAGACAGTACAGTAACAGTACAATTCGATACACGAGGGGTTCGAGGGCCCTGCTCCTTAGAGCTTACAATCTAGGAGGGAGGGGATAGTGGTACAGGAGGAAATGGCTGTGGGGGATGGAGTGGTAGGAAGAGTGGAGGCAATCGGCAATTAGCTGAGGGCTGGGTAGGCTTCCCTGAAGAGATGGGTCTTCAGTGTGCGTCTAAAGGAGAGGAGGGTAGGTGATATTCTGATGGATTGGGGTAAGGAGTTCCAGAGGATGGGGGAAGCCCTGGAGAAGTCCTGGAGACGGGCATGAGAGGAGGAGACCAGGGAACTAGAGAGTAGGAGGTCTTGTGAGGAGCGGAGAGTACGTTTAGGGTGGTATTTGGATATCAGGTCGGTGATGTAGTTTGGGGCAGTGTTATGAACAGCTTTGTACGTCAAAGTTAGCATGTTGAATTTTATCCGTTGGGCGATCGGAAGCCAGTGGAGGGATTGGCAGAGGGGAGTGGCGGATACAATGCGGTTAGTAAGGTGGATGAGTCTGATTGCAGTATTCAGGATAGACTGAAGCGGGGATAGCCTGTGGTGAGGTAAGCTGGTGAGGAGGGAGTTACAGCAGTCAAGTTGTGATATGATAAGGGAGTGAATGAGTTGCTTAGTAGTTTCCAGGGTTAGGAACGGACGTATTTTGGAGATGTTGCGGAGGTGGAGTCTACATGAGTTTGTCAGTGATTGGACCTGGGGTTGGAAAGACCTATAAAAAAGCTAACAGGGGCATTTCATGGGGCCCCCTTCTGACCCTGGGCCCTCGGGCAGTGCTCGAGTGCACGAATGATCAGTCCGCCCCTGAGTGTTACACCGGTGGGGGTTCCTTGGCGGCTGCTGGCAGGGATAAAATCCTTCCAAGGCGGCTGCTGGGGATGATGGCGGTGGATAGAGCTGTGGACAATGCTAAACGGAGCAGCACTGGTCTCCCCATTTCTTATCAGTGCCGCTCAGTCAGTGTGTGCGGGCCAGCATGGAACCCACGCTGCAGCCCACTCTGAGCACGTGCGGGACCGCTCGGCCAATCAGGAGAAGGGAGGCAGGGCCAGGCTTAAAAGGAGCCTAAATTTAAAGATGCTTCTGGCCGAAGCATCTGGCTCCTATGTGATTGTGTGCTCCTTCAGCCGCCTGTGCCTGCTATTCCCTCTCTCTCCTTCAGGTATGCTTTGTACCTGCAAAGCTGTGCTCCTGTGGTTCTATCTGCTCTATTGCTCTGCCTCATGCTCTTGGTTTTGTCTTTTTTACAGCAGTGATAACATGCCTACTCCCTCTAAAGACTAGCATTCTCAGAGAAAGTAGGGGAGATGTTGCCAGATGTGCATATTCTGTTGCTTTGCAAGTCAATTACTAATTTTGTCTTTTTTGTCTGTGATGCCCCAGCTCCTCAGGTCTTGGTCATGATCCTTCCCGATGATCAGAAAAAAGAGGCTCAGAAAGGAGTAGGAGATGGTCATCTTGAAGGGAGGACCAACATTCCCAGAGAAAGACAAAGGCCTCGTGTTCCCGTTCAGCCTCTAGTGTTCAGTGCTCCCCATCATGATATGGCAGAGATTCGCATCATGACCAACCCAGACCAGGAGGATGCTAGGCATGCCCTAGATGAGCCATGCTCGTGAGACTTGCTTCAAGGAAGCAACCAAACACCAAGAACCAAATAAGGCGGAGATGGTATCGCTAATGAAGAAGGCATTTGAGGAGACGCTAAAGGCATTTGCATCGCAGTTGCAGCCTTCAGCTGCCCCAGTTCCATCCACCTCATGCTCCTTGTACCCGCAGATGCTGCCAGCTAGTCAGGTGATTCCAGAGGCCCAGCAACCTTCGGCCTCAGATGCTGTTTCCTAGGAGGAGAATGAGGGTCTTTATGACGGTTTTGATTTTGCCTTGGTCCAGCTTTTTATGAAAGAGATTAGACAGGCTTTGCTTTGGGAAAATGCTGGGGAAGAACTGCAGAGGAAGCAGAAGAAGTTTTTCATGAACATGAAAAAGGAGGGGGTGAATCTCCTATTCATGGAAGACATTCAGGACATAATTACTGATGAGTGGAACCAAGCAGATAAGAGAATCGGTTTGCAAAGTTATACCCCTTCAAGGCTAAGAGTATTAGGAGTTTGGTGGACCCAGTACTTATGCGCCTTGCTAGACACATAACCCTTCCACTAGATCAGCGGTTCTCAACCTGGGGGTCGCGACCCCTTTGGGGGTCGAACGACCATTTCCCAGGGGTCGCCTAAGACCATCGGAAAACACATATTTCCGATGGTCTTAGGAACCGAGACACCGCTGCAGTCTCCGGCGATGTGTGGGCGGGATGATACGCTGCTGTCACCTGGCCACACCTCCGGGATCGCTCAGCAGCTCCGCCTCCTCGCCGCTGATTGGCCACCGGAACTGTAGCTCAGGAGAGGCACACAGGCGGCCAATCACCGGCGAGGAGGTGGAGCTTGGAGAGGAGGAGCCGAGCGGCAGCGCGCGTACATCAAAGAAGACCGAGGGAGCTGCCGGAGCGAGTGAAGAGGAGAGCGGCCAGAGAAGGAAGACAGCTGACAGGTAAGTGAGAGAGCGAGCCCAGGCTGGAGCAGGGGTCAGCAAGGTAAGTATCATTGGTGTCAGTGGGAGGAATAGTGCCCCATCATTTGTGTGACTAATACCAACAATGGGGCACTATTCCTCCCCCCACTGACACCAACGATGGGGCACTATTCCTCCCCCCACTGACACCAACGATGGGGCACTATTCCTCCCCCCACTGACACCAACGATGGGGCACTATTCCTCCCCCCACTGACACCAACGATGGGGCACTATTCCTCCCCCCACTGACACCAACGATGGGGCACTATTCCTCCCCCCACTGACACCAACGATGGGGCACTATTCCTCCCCCCACTGACACCAACGATGGGGCACTATTCCTCCCCCCACTGACACCAACGATGGGGCACTATTCCTCCCCCCACTGACATCAACGATGGGGCACTATTCCTCCCCCCACTGACACCAACGATGGGGCACTATTCCTCCCCCCACTGACACCAACGATGGGGCACTATTCCTCCCCCCACTGACACCAACGATGGGGCACTATTCTCCCCTCCACCACACTGACATCAATGATGGGGCACTATTCCTCCCCCCACTGACACCAACAATGGGGCACTATTCCCCCCCCCCCACTGACACCAACGATGGGACACTATTTCCCCCCCCCCCCTGACCCCAATGATGGGGCACTATTCTCCCCTCCACCACACTGACATCAATGATGGGGCACTATTCCTCCCACTGATACCAATGATGGGGCACTATTCCTCCCACTGACACCAATGATGGGGCACTATTCCTCCCACTGACACCAATGATGTGGCACTATTCCTCCCACTGACACCAGTGATGGGGCACTACTCCCACTGACACCAGTGATGGGGCACTACTCCCCCCACTGACACCAGTGATGGGGCACTATTCCTCCCACTGCCACCAGTGATGGGGCACTACTCCCACTGACACCAGTGATGGGGCACTACTCCCACTGACACCAGTGATGGGGCACTACTCCCCCCACTGACACCAGTGATGGGGCACTATTCCTCCCACTGACACCAATGATGTGGCACTATTCCTCCCACTGACACCAGTGATGGAGCACTACTCCTCCCACTGACACCAGTGATGGGGCACTACTCCCCCCACTGACACCAGTGATGGAGCACTACTCCCCCCACTGACACCAATGATGGGGCACTACTCCCCCCACTGACACCAATGATGGGGCACTACTCCTCCCACTGACACCAATGATGGGGCACTATTCCTCCCACTGACACCAATGATGTGGCACTATTCCTCCCACTGACACCAGTGATGGGGCACTACTCCTCCCACTGACACCAGTGATGGGGCACTACTCCCCCCACTGACACCAGTGATGGAGCACTACTCCCCCCACTGACACCAACGATGGGGCACTATTCCTCCCACTGACTCCAACGATGGGGCACTATTCCTCCCACTGACACCAACGATGGGGCACTATTCCTCCCACTGATACCAACGATGGGGCACTATTCCTCCCACTGATACCAACGATGGGGCACTATTCCTCCCACTGACCCCAACGATGGGGCACTATTCCTCCCACTGACACCAACGATGGGGCACTATTCCTCCCACTGACACCAACGATGGGGCACTATTCCTCCCACTGACACCAACGATGGGGCACTATTCCTCCCACTGACACCAGTGATGGGGCACTATTCCTCCCACTGACACCAGTGATGGGGCACTATTCCTCCCACTGACACCAACGATGGGGCACTATTCCTCCCACTGATACCAACGATGGGGCACTATTCCTCCCACTGACCCCAACGATGGGGCACTATTCCTCCCACTGACACCAACGATGGGGCACTATTCCTCCCACTGACACCAACGATGGGGCACTATTCCTCCCACTGACACCAACGATGGGGCACTATTCCTCCCACTGACACCAGTGATGGGGCACTATTCCTCCCACTGACACCAGTGATGGGGCACTATTCCTCCCACTGACACCAGTGATGGGGCACTATTCCTCCCACTGACACCAGTGATGGGGCACTATTCATCCCACTGACATCAGTGATGGGGCACTATTCCTCCCACTGATACCAACGATGGGGCACTATGCATCCCACTGACATCAGTGATGGGGCACTATTCCTCCCACTGACACCAGTGATGGGGCACTATTCAATCCCACTGACATCAGTGATGGGGCACTATTCCTCCCACTGATACCAATGATGGGGCACTATTCATCCCAATGACATCAGTGATGGGGCACTATTCCTCCCACTGACACCAACGATGGGGCACTATTCCTCCCACTGATACCAATGATGGGGCACTATTCATCCCACTGACATCAGTGATGGGGCACTATTCCTCCCACTGATACCAACGATGGGGCACTATTCCTCCCACTGACACCAATGATGGGGCACTATTCCTCCCACTGATACCAACGATGGGGCACTATTCCTCCCACTGACACCAATGATGGGGCACTATTCATCCCACTGACATCAGTGATGGGGCACTACTCCTTCCACTGACACCAATGATGGGGCACTATTCCTCCCACTGACACCAATGATGGGGCACTATTCCTCCCACTGATACCAACAATGGGGCACTATTCATCCCACTGACATCAGTGATGGGGCACTACTCCTTCCACTGACACCAATGACATGGCACTACTCCTCCCACTGCAAAATTACAGTTATGAAGTAGCAATGAAAATAATTTTATGGTTGGGGGTCACCACAACATGAGGAACTGTATTAAGGGGTCGCGGCATTAGAAAGGTTGAGAACCACTGCACTAGATGATGCAGTGACATTCAGGGACGTGTTGAATAGAAGAGTGGATGTGGATTTTAAAAAGATTTACACACTTGCTGGTGGGGCGTGTAGACCTTCTATGGCAGCTATTTCAAATACCATGGAGTCCTGGGTTCGGAAGCCAGAAGTGGCAGTGGGAAGTGACCTGACCAAAGCCGAGGTCTTGGCCTCCTTTGCCAATTTTAAGCTTCTTTTATGGCAGAGGCATCCATTTACCTAATTAAGATGTTGGCCAGTATCATGCTTAATGCAGTAACAGCCAGAAAAGACCTATGGCTGAGGCCCTGGGTGGCGGACCCAGCCTCCAAACAAGGATGGTGTAAGATACCGTTTGAAGGGCAGTACCTGTTAGGAAATAAATTAGACACTGCCATCGCAAAAGCCACAGGGGGAAGTAGGGGTTTATTCCCCAGGATCAGAGGCTGCTTCACAGAAGAGGTGCAGCATACAGAAATTCACCAAGGACCACAAGTAGAGATGCTAAGTCTTACAGGCCAGGGAGAGAATTTTGTTGTCAATGGTCTAACACGGCTACGAACCGCAAGTCAAAGAAACCAACTTCGTCTCTAGGACAGGAGTCCCAGAAGTCTTTTTGACTATCTGCTGGCTCACACTTGTCTCCTGGGAGCCAGATTATTCAAGTTCCATCAGGTGTGGGCCCAAGAGGTAAAGGAAACTTGGGTAATTTCCACCATCCGGTTCGGCCATGCTTGGAAGTTCCTGAGGCAGAATCTTTGTCCCAACAAAATTACCTTTGGCAAGAGAAAAGCAGGATGTTTTATGGGAATACATAGAAACCCTCCTCAACCAGGAAGTGATAGTTGCAGTACCCCAGCAAAAATGTTTTTTGGAATCTACTTGCCTCTATTTCTAGTGCAGAAAAAGTCAGGAGCGTGGAGACCGGTGATAGACCTCAGAAGGCTCAACATGTATATCAAGAAAGAGATTCAAAATGGAATCTCTCCAGACAATTCTGAAAATCATTCAGCCAGGGTATTGGCTTCTATCAGTGGACCTCAAGGATGCGTATTTCCATGTATCGGTAGCCCCAGTCTGCCAGAAATTTCTACGGTTTGCGGTAGGGCAGCTCCACTACCAGTTCGTATGAATATTCTTTCGGCTGACCACATCACCCAGAGTATTCACAAAGATATTCCTGGCCCTAGTAGCATACCTGAGGTTGCAGGGAGTGCGAATATATCACTACTTGGACAACATTCTGCTCCTGATTCAAGACAGAAAGACGCTTCTGTCACACCGGAAGTTAACCATGGAGACACTAGAGAACTTCGGATGGTTAATCAACTGGGAGAAGAGTCAACTTGTGTCAACTCAGAACTTGGTGTACCTAGGTGCAGAAGTGAACACTCAGGCAGCATCAGTGGCATTACCGGAGGACAAGATGTCATGCATCCTGAACACGATGTCAATAGTCCAGAAGAGACTCTACCTTCCTGCAATAGAATGTATGCGGCTGTTAGGAATTATGACCTCGGCTATTCTGATGGTCAAATGGGCGCAATGGAATTCACGTCCCCTTCAGGTGGGGCTCTTAAAGCAATGGTGATTGGAGGATCTTGGGCAGAAGATACTAATCACTTCCCAGATGAGAATGAGCATGGAATGGTGGTCGAGATGGCAGAATCTCCTACAATGCCATTCCTTACTTGCGATACAGTGGTAGGTGATCCAATAAGATGCCAGTGAAGCAGACTGGGGAGCCCTGTGAGGAATTCACTGGGCCCAGGGCCAGTGGGCATTCCGGCTGTCAATATGGTTTCCAACATTCTAGAATTGAGGGAAGCATTCCAAGCACTCCTGGCTTTCAAAAGGTTCATCCAGGGTGCACCCGTTCTAATGAAGTTGGACAATACAACGGCAGTAGCCTACATACACAGACAGGGGGGCACCCACAACAGCATACCCCTCCTGTGGGAGGTTACTCCAAGTATGAAATAGGGCCAAGCCAACTTACAATTGCTAACAGCAATGTATGTGCCCAGTTGCTTGAATACCCAGGTGAATTATCTATCCAGAACGAGTTTGGCCAACAATGAGTGGGTCCTTTCACCTCATATTTTTTTGAGTCTAGTAGCATGGACCTTTCTTCCGGAGATAGACCCATTTGCCTCCCCGGAGAATACCAAACTACCACATTTTTTCTCCAGGATCAGTCACCCACAAGCTATGGGGGTGGATGCATTGACAGTGGCATGGAATTTCAAGACTGCGTCTCTCCTCCAATTCCAGTGATTCTCAGCTTGCTGCACGGAATACACCAGGAGAGGGTGACGGTTCTGTCAGTAATACCAGATTGCCCAAAGAGACCCTGGTACCTGCTACTCCGTTCATTGAACATCAGAGAACCATACCCTCTGCCAGTGACACCAGATCTGCTCATGCAGGGACCCACGCGGCACTTTGCTCCAGAGAAACTCAGGCTGATGGCCTGGGTCTTGAAAGGCAAAGGCTGATCAATCTAGAAGGCTCGGCTAAGGTCACAGATACCTTGATGAGAGCCAGAAAGGACAGCACCAACACAGCCTATAGCAGGATATGGAGCCTGTTTGTGGAATTTGCAAACAGGCATGGCTTTGCGCCAGATACCCCGAGTCTGCGACTTACTGGAATTCATCTAGGCGGGGCTGGATATGGGTCTGTCTGTGAGTACTCTGAAGGCTCACGTTTCTGACTTTTCGGCTTTTACATGTACCCAAGGGGCAACAGACTCTTTACTGGTTCAGTTCTTTAAGGCAGCTATCCGGCAAAGATCACCTAAGCTTCTGATTTTCCAGAAATGGGACTTCCTCTCAGCAGACACCTTCAGTCATCCTGTCTCACTATGGCATCTTACTCTGAAAACAGAGTTTCTCATGGCGATAACATCAGCCAGAAGAGTCTCAGAACTAACAGCCTCAGGGTTTAAAGAACCCTTTCTTTCATCCTTTCCGGATAGGGTCGTGCTTAGACCAGTGCAAGGATTCGTACCCAAAGTTGCCTCCAGGTTTGGCATAACGCAAGATATTACACTCCCAATGCTCAATTTGGAAAATTCCCAGGACCCAAGTCCATTGCATGTTGAGCACTCATTGAGAGACTATGTGGACGCTACTTCCGAGCTCAGAAAGTCAGATCATCTTTTCACCATCCCTAATGGTGCATGGAATGGCTTGAGAGCTTCTAGTAGAGTAATCGCTACATGGCTGGTCAAGACCATCTCTTTAGCTTACCGAATGAGAGGGTTGCCTGTGCCTGAGGGGGTCACAGCACATTCCACTAGAGGGGTTTCAACCTCATAGGCATCAGTGGGCCGAGTTTCACCAGAAACAATCTGCAAAGCTACATGGTCTTCTGTTCATACCTTCATGACTCATTTTTGTATAGAACCTGCGGCTTTGACTACTGCTGGTTTTGGCAAGGGTGTCTTGGCCCCTGTTTCCAGTCAAAATTAAAGTGGTTTTGCATTACCCTCCCATGTGTGGCTAGTTAAATCCCAGCTATGCTGACATGGAGCCATCAGTAAAATGGAAAAATTAAAATACTTACCGTAATTTTCCTTTCCTGACGAGCTCCATGGCAGCACAAATCCCACCCAGTTTAGTAGCACGAGTTACGGAATGCCTAGGCTGAGGTGGGTCAAAAGTTTATTGAGTTTATTGAGTTAGGTCCTGATCAGGCAGGGGGTGGGCAGGGCCTAATCCAGCTGTGCTGCCATGGAGCAGGAAAGGAAAATTATGGTGAGTATTTGAATAAAATTTTCCGTTTTTGTGCATATCTTAAACTCATTTCTTGTTTTCATCCAATGGCCATAACACAGGTAAGAAAATGCAGATAAAAGGAACTGGAATGGATGTGTACATTAGACATGTGCATGCATAAAAATATTTGTTTCTTTTTGTATGTGTTTGTTCATTGAAGATTTTTGTTTCATTATATTCATTATGTTGAACTGATTCATTTTCAGCATTCGTTTCATATATTCATGGGTTCGGGTGGATTAAAAAAATGTAGCAGTTTTTTTTTCTGGAAGATTACTATATATTTCGGGTGGATTCGATAATTGATATTTTCGGATGCAACAAAATAAATCATGCAAAATTTGGCAGCCTCACATCTAAGAATTGCATTAGACTTTGGAAATTTAAATCACAAATTTGCTCGAATCCAAATTATCACATGAATTTGAATAGTGAATTAAATTTCCGAACTACTATTGCATCATGAATTAAATTAATGCATTTGCCAATTTTGTTGTAACATTTTTCGGATTTCGTTTACATTTGTTATTATGCCGAATCTTTGAAAATCAAATTTGTTATGAAAAAAGCACATGTCTATTGGGCATGACAGCGATGCTTAGATGAAAATCAGAAGTACTGAGCAGGTAAGATGGTCACAGTCAGACCTTGCTTGATTTGTTCTGGTAGATTAACAAGCATTAACACCAACTGTGTTTTAAAATGCCTACTTGATTGGATATAAACTGAATAGACTGTTTTGCCAGGCCTTCTTACTACATAGTTATTTGTGAATCTTAAACCAAAAAAAAAAAGCAAAAGCTATTTTTCCATTTTGGTTAGAGTAGGGAATGTTTAAAGTATATCTTTAGGCAAATCCTTTTTTTTAATGAATTTTTTTTTACAGTTTTAGTAGAGTGGGGAATGTTTAGATTCTTTGTCCATTTTTATTGCTGTTTGAGTTCCCAGTTGGTGATTCTCCCCTCTGTTTTGGAGCCCTCCTCAGAACAAGAGGTTAGTGAAAATTCCATTGGGGACACCTGTTCCAGAGACAACTATCTAAAAAAAGAACCCCCTCCCCTCACTTTCCACTAACTTCCTGTTGTGTTGCTGGGGCAGTATGTAAAGGAAAATTTCCCTAATGGTACACAGACTGCAAAAATAAACTGAAAGGAGTTTTAACCTTTGTCTACTCTATCCTAACCCCTTACCAATCTATCCAGCAAAAAGAAAGTTGTATACACTTTAAACAGATTCATATGTACAGTTTAAAGCTTATGTTTCAATTTTAACCTTTAGAACAAAGTTATTGACCTCTTAACAAGAATCTTAGATTGGAATTAAAACATCTTTTTACTGCTCTCATATTGCATATTATCTGATGGGCTCCAGTGTGTTCAGACATTGGCATCTTTCTCGGTCATGGTGGGATTACCCAAAACACGATAAATGAACTAGTTTAGCAATGCTCCAGGCAAACAACTTTGTGCATTGATGCATAATGGAACACTTTGCTTGCCAGCATATTTTGTAGTTTGTAAATGACCTGTGGTAAATTCAGTGTTCAGTTTGTAAATGACCTGTGGTATATTGTATCCCTTCTATTTACAATAATGATCCTATATTTGTTTTTTTCTCTTTTTGCTTGGAGTCATTATGATTGATGGTTGCTGAACCACTTGCTACTCATTAGTCTACATATGCATGCATCCAAAAATGTAAATGGCTTTAGTCACAGAAAAATAATTAGTCTTTCATGGTCAACAAAACATATGATTTGAAATAATTTTAATGGGAATAATACTATGATGAAAAAGGCATACTAACAAATCTGTAACACAAAATGTAATATACATATTTAAGGCTAGCAACAGATAGAATAAATTTCCATCTGATCCAAAGGTAGACTTTTGTGAGTGAATCGTAGGGACATTCAACTGAATGATTTGTTCTTTTTATCATTTGTGCTATTAATAGAGTCAAATCTGCACACATGCTACCAGGGGCGGACTGACAACTCATGGGGCCCCTGGGCAATAGGGGATCATGGGGCCCCTGTGTCCTCACCCACACTCAAACCACACCCAAAAAAGCCTATGAAAGGCATCTCATAGGGCCACCTACTGACCCTGGGCCCTCAGGCAGTGCCCGAGTGCCCAAATGGTCAGTCCGCCCCTGCATGCTACTGCAAGTCCAAAACAGTTAGGAATACTCAAAACTGTTACTGTGACTGATATGGAGTTTTGTTCTGCAACCCTCATCTATCTATCTTTGGACACCACTGGCTTTAATAATTATGCGGGTACAGTATCTGCCTTATTCTGGTGACACCCTATAAATCCATGACAGTGCTATAAGAAAAATGATAAGTGCAAAAAATAGGACAACACTTAAATTGATTGTAAAGGTACGAAGTTAAAAAAGACCAACATGATCAATAGAATGTAAATTATTATGCAGTGGATAAGATAACAACCAATGTGATGTATTAAAGTTGAAATCCAAGAATTAGACAGAAATTTACCTTATTCCTGAATTTGGATGGCACCCTCCATTTATTCAACCAGTTCAGTGCTGCCCCCTCTCTAAGATGCTGTGGTCGCAAGCTTGCCCCCTCCACATACAAAGCAGCCCAGAACAGACATGGTGCCTGCTGGACTGAGGGATAGGGTAAGTAATATACCTTATCTTTGTACCACCAGTGAAGGGGGGCACCTTGCACCACCAGTGCGGGGGGAGGGTGTGCACTGCAAGGGTAGATTTTGTGTAATTTCTGGAGTTCAGCTTTACTGTAACCCATAAATCTATATGACTAGCTCATGGACAATAACATCAAGTAATGCTAATATCTTAATTGATTTTATTATCCATTAGAATGTCAATTGTTTAGTGTTAGAGATTCTGTATATAGCCCTACAGAACACACAGTGCGCAGTCCACATGTGCTTATCTGCTGCTTCTCTGCTAACAGGAAACAGGAACTTTATGTAGCACCCTCCAAGTTTAGCTAGGGAGAGCTAGATCCTAATGCTTAGACAGGAGCTGTTAGCAGCTCAGGTGTAATAGCCAGAGAGTCAAATTGTGGTCAGGACTGAGAGGCTGTGCAGGTCAGCCCCTCTGGCATTTCTCCCTGCTCTGAGGCCTTCGGAGGAGGGCCTTGGAGGCAGTGAGTGGATCTGAGTGACTGGCTGCACTCTTGAGGGACCTCAGCCTATCCCCAACAGAAGGCTTGGCAAGGGGCTGCGACCCCCTTAAATGTAATGGAGCCTGCTCAGTGGCAGGAGTGTGGTGGGAGAGGTGCAGAGAGTTGGAGGAAGATGTGAGGCTAGAGGAAGAAGGCTGCCAGGACGCCTAGTGGGATGGGGCCTGCCTGCGAGTCTGTAATTGGGAAGTAGGAAAACTTAGAGATCACTGGCCCCGTGAGTGAGGATCGCCTGTATGGCAGGGAAGGAGCAGCCCAGCTGATAGGCCTGGTAGGAGCAGCCAACTCGCAAGCAGCACAGGAGAGGAATTAAGTGACTAAACCTGTACCCCCTGGGCAGATAGGAAAAGGAGCACTCTGGTGGAAAACAAGATTAGCCCCCTACTAATGACTGTTTACTCATTTAAAGGAACAGGAGCCAGATCCCCAGCTCAGGAAAACCTCCAGATTGCTGGGTGAAGGAAGAGGAGTTCATCTAGGATCTGCGGTGGTACATTAGGAGATGCTAGCTAGCTATCCAGCAGAGACTGTGCTGCAGTGAAGGATTGTAAATAGTTCCAGTAAGTTGTCCTCATTTCATCAGTTCCCTTGGGCACCCTGCACACCCCTAACTCTATCCAAGTTCAAATCCCCTAAATAAAAATAACATAACCAAAACTCAAGGACTGATCTCTAACTCCGGATGCAAGTCTATGTAAAAATGCGTGTCGTCTGGCTGTGCAGGACTATAGGAGGACCTGAAATCTTTTGCAACTCCTAAGGAGGTAGTGCTACAATAGATTACATTTTAACATTTAAAGGGATTATTTTCTCCTAGGCAGCTGTCCATGCATACTTGCATTGTAAGCGTAGATCAATATTTGCAATTGTAATGTCTTCAGAATAAAAGATTTGATTATCTGGGAATTTAACCCTCATGATTCAAATGTCATCCAGAGCATCTGGCATAACTGTTGGGACCTGGGGATTATTGCAGTGAAGGATTTTTTTTTCATTTTTGATGGACTATTCATTTTAATAAACTATCATCAACACCAGCACCACTGTCATCATCATTTAATTCTTTTTAGCACTTTTTTTAATCTGCATGAATGTACTGGATCAGATCACGGGAGGCCTGATACATCTCATCATGCAGTTCTGCTGAAACAGGTCATTTGTGTTAGTGATCTACAGCTGGCAGCAGTCTGCACTGTAATAGATCACCAAAGTAGTAGGCACAACTCCAGGATGCTGAGCTGGATCGGCTTTGCTATAGCTTTCAGAGTGAAAGGAAGTACTGAAACAAGACATAAGACCTCATGTCTCTTCCTCTATACACACACAATGCAGATGTTTTGTGTGGCAGTGTTCTGCAACAAAGTGCTCACTAAGAGCCCAGAAAATTGTCAGTTCTCGGGCTTAGAGCAACAACCAGTGGTTCCAGCACTAAATGTTATCATGACCCATGGTGGCCATTTTAAAATGGCACAAAGAGAAATAGCTGCTATCCCAAAGCCTTTTGAAATGGCACCTGGAACTCCAGTGGTCAAAGAACCATATAGCAGTTGGAAAAAACTGGCCATGTGGCAACCCTAGGTAAGAAAAACCTGAGCAGCTTGAGCACTAATTTTGTCTCCAGCTCTGAGACTCTTTGAGACTGGCACTGCCCACCTCTATCAAGTTACATGGACGAAAACAAAACTTTCGCAAACTGAACTTTGCAACTAACACTTACTTTAGCCAACTACAAAACAAAATTGCAACCGTCCCAACCTGTAACCAGACTTAGCAGTAAGGTGCACATGGATAGGCAATGCACATCATAAAACAAACAAAAGATTTCCCAGCAACACCAGCCAGCTTGAGAAACAACCAATTTGGCCCTGTCTAACATTATGCATTAAAAACAGAGGGTTTTGTTTGCACACATTTGAAAAATCATGCGTAAGCCACAGTCCCACGTCAAGGGTCCTCTGTATGCTGTGGACCTAACTAACATTTCCAATGCTTCCATAGTAGAAGCACATGTATAAATGAATAGGTTAAGGGCAGGTGTGCCTGGAGGCGCTCATCCCTCCATAAAGGTACAGGGATGCACGTGACGCCCAGCTATACCAAAATGACAGCAAAGGCATCCAGTGCGTCCCAGCATCCAATTTTGCCATTTTGTTTTGTAGTTGGCTAGATTGGACACAGGGACGCGCTGGTTGCCTTTGCTGTCATTTTGGTATAGCTGGGCATCATGTGCATCCCTATACCTTTAAGGAGGGATGGGCTCCTCCAGGCACACATGCCCTTAACTTATCCATTGATATATGTGCTCCTACTATGGAGGCTTTGAAAATTTTAGTTAAGTCCACAGTATACAGAGAACCCTTTACGTGGGACTGTGGCGTACACATGTAATTGCAAATGTGTGCAAACAAAACCCTCTGTTTTTAACGCAAACTGTTAGACAGGGCCAGATTGGTTGTTTTGCAAGCTGGCTGGAAAGTGTTGCTGGGAAATCTTTTGTTTGTTTTGCGATAACACTTACTTTATCAGTGTGCTCCTTAACTTAGGCCTATAGTTAAACCTCAAGCTGCTCTATAGGCACATCTGAATTGTGGAGCACCTTTGTACACAATGTGAACATTTTATCATGGTTAATTAACTGCTTCCAACCTGGCCACTGCACATAAATGGCCAGGTGGGAGTTTCGCCGTTCTGAGTGGATGTTGGAATGTCCTTCAGAACATGCGCACAAGCATGGCTGCACAGCTGCACGCTCTCGGTGTGCCCTTGCCCCTTGGACACAGCACAACAGAGCTCGGCAGAAGGTCCCTCTGATTGGCCCTTCTGATCATATGATGGCTGTGTCCAATCACAGCAATCATGTGATGTCAACAAAGCCAGCATTCATTTAAACGGCTCTGCCTCTCCTTACACAGAGCCCTTGAGTGAGGAGAAGCAGAGCCGGTCAGCGTGTACACACAAGCACATCGCCCACACATCACCCTGTCACAGTACCAGTGATCCACATCTGTCACAGTACCAGTGATCTACATCTGTCTCCATGCCAGTGATCCACATCTGTGATCCACATCTGTCACAGTGCCAGTGATCCACATCTGTCACAGTACCAGTGATCCACATCTGCAATAGAAGAAATTTTAGTGAGCGCTACCAAAAGAACAATAAAGAGTATATATATATATATATATATATATATATATATATATGTAAATACATATATACACACATACATACACACATATATGTATATGTATTCAAATAAATAAGCAGCTGATACACCGAAAGGTAACCAAAAAAAACCTCCAATAGTATATATGTATTCAAATAAGTTGGTGCAGCGCTAAATGATAATACATATTAGTAAACATACTGCCATGCAATTTCAAATAAATGTGAATAGGTGATATCACCTTAAGGTGATTAATCGTGATATATTTAGTTCAAAATAATCGTGTGGATCAAACAGAGATCACAATTCCAAAGTGTGTGGACGTCCTGATCCGGGAGTGACAACAGGTGCAAGCCACACGAATGGATAAAAAACGCACTCACCAGATGTGCGTTTAGAATGCACAATAATAAATCCTGCGTCATCAGGTTATAGAAAGGTCATCAGATCTCGGGTCAGGTTACCATAAGAATCACTATCCCAGCTCCACAGAAAAGGTCACCAGAAACCGCTACCAGGTATCACCATCAGGGACAAGCCCTTATCCCTATGACTATGTGCAATGCACGAAACGCGTCAGAGGGGCAACAGCAACTGGACATCTAGCCACAGCATACCCTGAATACATGTGTCATCATTCACAGTGCCCATTTTGGAGGATAGATGACCCTGATGGTGATACCTGGTAGCGGTTTCTGGTGACCTTTTCTGTGGAGCTAAGATAGTGATTCGTATGGTAACCTGACCCGAGATCTGATGACCTTTCTATAACCTGATGACGCAGGATTTATTATTGTGCATTCTAAACGCACATCTGGTGAGTGCGTATTTTATCCATTCGTGTGGCTTGCACCTGTTGTCACTCCCGGATCAGGACGTCCACACACTTTGGAATTGTGATCTCTGTTTGATCCACACGATTACTTTGAACTAAATATTGATTCGTATGGTAACCTGACCCGAGATCTGATGACCTTTCTATAACCTGATGACGCAGGATTTATTATTGTGCATTCTAAACGCACATCTGGTGAGTGCGTTTTTTATCCATTCGTGTGGCTTGCACCTGTTGTCACTCCCGGATCAGGACGTCCACACACTTTGGAATTGTGATCTCTTTTTGATCCACACGATTATTTTGAACTAAATATATCACGATTAATCACCTTAAGGTGATATCACCTATCCACATTTATTTGAAATTGCATGGCAGTATGTTTACTAATATGTATTATCATTTAGCGCTGCACCAACTTATTTGAATACATAGTGATCCACATCTGTCACAGTGCCCGTGATCCACATCTGTCACAGTGCCAGTGATCCACATCTGTCACTGTACCCGAGATACACATCTGTGATCCACATCTGTCACAGTGCCAGTGATCCACATCTGTCACAGTGCCCGTGATCCACATCTGTCACAGTGCCAGTGATCCACATCTGTCACTGTACCCAAAATACGCATCTGTAATCCACATCTGTCACAGTGCCAGTGATTCACATCTGTCACAGTACCAGTGATCCACATCTGTCACAGTGCCAGTGATCCACATCTGTCACTGTACCCGAGATACACATCTGTGATCCACATCTGTCACAGTGCCAGTGATCCACATCTGTCACAGTACCAGTGATCCACATCTGTCACAGTGCCAGTGATCCACATCTGTCACAGTGCCAGTGATCCACATCTGTCACAGTGCCCATGATCCACATCTGTCACAGTGCCAGTGATCCACATCTGTCACTGTACCCGAGATACACATCTGTGATCCACATCTGTCACAGTGCCAGTGATCCACATCTGTCACAATAACAGTGATCCACATCTGTCACTGTACCCATGCTCCACATCTGTGATCCACATCTGTTACAGTACCAGTGATCCACATCTGTCACCGTTCCCGTGAGCCACATCTGTCACCGTACCCGTGAGCCACATCTATCACTGTACTCGTGATCCACATCTGTCACAGTACCCATGATCCACATCTGTCACAGTGCCAGTGATCCACATCTGTCACAGTGCCCGTGATCCACATCTGTCACAGTGCCAGTGATCCACATCTGTCACAGTGCCAGTGATCCACATCTGTCACAGTACCCGTGATCCACATATGTCACTGTACCCGAGATACACATCTGTGATCCACATCTGTCACAGTGCCAGTGATCCACATCTGTCACAGTGCCAGTGATCCACATCTGTCACCGTACCCATGATCCACATCTGTCACTGTACCCGTGATCCACATCTGTGATCCACATCTGTTACAGTACCAGTGATCCACATCTGTCACCGTACCCGTGAGCCACATCTATCACCGTACTCGTGATCCACATCTGCGACAGTACCCGTGATCCACATCTGTCACAGTACCCATGATCCACATGTCACCATACCCGTGATGCACATCGGTCACAGTACCCGTGATCCACATCTGTGATCCACATCTGTTACAGTGCCAGTGAGCCACATCTGTCACAGTACCCGTGAGCCACATCTGTCACAGTGCCAGTGATCCACATCTGTCACAGTACCCCGTGATCCACATCTGTCGCTGTACCTGTGATCCACATCTGTCACTGTACCCGTGATCCACAACTGTCACTGTACCTGTGATCCACATCTGTCACAGTACCAGTGATTCACATCTGTGATCCACATCTCATCTGTCACCGAACCCATGATCCACATCTGTCACCATACCCATGATCCACATCTGTCACTGTACCCGTGATCCACGTCTGTGATCCACATCTGTCACAGTGCCAGTGATCCACATCTGTCACAGTACTCGTGATCCACATCCGACACCATACCCATGATCCACATCTGTCACCGTACCCATGATACACAAATGTGATCCACATCTGTCACAATACCCGTGATCCACATATGAGATCCACATCTGTCACAGTACCCGTGATCCATACCTGTCACACAGTATCAGTGATCCACATTTGTCACGATGTACCAGTGGTCATCCACATCTGTACCAGTGATCCTCATCTGTCACAGTGTACCAGTGCTCATCCACTTCTGTACCAGTGATCAAAATCTGTCACGGCCTACCAGGGTCAAAGCCACATCGGTCACAGTTTACCAGTGCTCAATATCTGTCACAGTGTACCAGTGTCAAATCAACATCTGTACCAGTGATAAACATCTGTACCAGTGAACATCAAAATGTCTAAAAAATTATACATCAGCAAGGAGGCTTTCCAGATACTGAGTATGACGGATGAGAGTAGCGGGGAACTCTCTTTGTCAGACTCAGACTCTGAGTATGAGCCAACTGAAAGCAGTGGGTCAGCAACGGATTCTGAGGAGGAGAGAGTCCAAACAAAGAGGTTCAGGAGATCTGAGGAGGAGCAGGCATCCACCAGTAGTGCAGTGGTGAGTACAAGCAGTGCAACACTCCCAGAAGATAGGCAGGCATCCAAGGGTAATTCCATTGTCCTGGTGTTCCAGGGCCTTCAAAATTGTGATAGGTAGTCAGGAAATGAGATGTGAAATTTATGCTTCCAGAACGCCTGTAGATCCTGCTTTGATGTTGAGCCTCTGTATGTGGCTAGGCTGTGGAAAAGTCTTACAAATGTGGTATCGCCATACTCGGGTGGACTAGCAGAATGTATTTTGGGGTGTAATTTTTGGTATGTACATGCTTTGTGTTAGAAATATCTAATAAATGGACAACTTTTTTGTGTAAATAAAAATACATTTTCATTTTCTGAAAACTTGTGGAAAAAAATGACATGTTCAAAAGACTCATTATGCCTCGTAGAATATACATTGGGGTGTTTGCTTTCCAAGATGTGCTCATTTTGTGGGTAATTCTATTGTCCTGGTGCTCCAGGTCCTTCATAAATTTGATAGGTAGTCAGGAAATGAGATGTGTAATTTATGCCTCCAGAACACCTGTAGGTGCTACTTGGATGTTGGGCCTCTGTATGTGGCCAGGCTGTGGAAAAGTCTTACAAATGTGGTATTGCCATACTCGGGTGGAGTAGCAGAATGTATTTTGGGGTGTAATTTTTGGTATGTACATGCTTTGTGTTAGAAATATCTAATACATGTGTAAAAAAAATACATTTTCATTTTCTGAAAACCTGTGGAAAAAAATGACATGTTCAAAAGACTCATTATGCCTCGTAGGATATACATTGGGGTGTTTGCTTTCCAAAATGTGATCATTTTGTGGGTAATTCTATTGTCCTGGTGCTCCAGGGCCTTCACAAATGTGATAGGTAGTCAGGAAATGAGATGTGTACTGTAATTTATGCCTCCAGAACACCTGTAGGTGCTACTTGGCTGTTGAGCCACTGTATGTGGCCAGGCTGTAGAAAAGTCTTATACATGTGGTATCCCCATACTCAGGAGGAGCAGCAGAATGTGTTTTGGGGTGAAGCTGCAAGTATGCGTATTTTGTGTGAGAGGAATAACCTGTTAATATAACAGTTGTGTGAAAAAAACACATTTTATTTACTTTCTTCATTTTCCAAAGAATTGTAGGAAAAAAATTACAGGTTCAAAAATCTCACCATGCATCTTACTAAATACCTTGTAATGTCTACTTTCCAATAAAGGGTTATTTGGGGGGTATTCGTACTGTCCTGGCTTGTTAGTGTCTCAAGAAATCAGATAGGCTGTCAGTACATCAGGTTTGATCAGGTGTGTTCAATTTTCAATGATTGGTACCATAGTTTGTAGACTCTATAACTTCCACACAGACCAAATAATACACACAGATTGAGATTATTTTTACCAAAGCAATGTAGCAGTATACATTTTGGCTCAAATTTATGAAGAAAATTACTTATTTGCAACATTTTATAACAGAAACGAAGAAAAATGCAGTTTTTTTTCAAATTTTTCTGTCTTTTTAATTTACAGCGCAAAAAATAAAAAACGCAGTGCTAATTAAATACCACCAAAATAAAGCTCTATTTGTATGAAAATAGGACAAAAATGTAATTTGGGTACAGTGTTGCATAACTGAGTAAATATCATTCAAAGTGTGAGAAAGCTGAAAATTGGTCTGGGCAGGAAGGGGGGTAAAAGTGCCCGGTATTGAGGTGGTTAAGTAAAACTACTGCTACTGCATTCAGCATTTGGTACTTTATAACATACCAACCAGCAAAAGAGATGAGAGAGGGTTTCATGCTTTTAGTGCTTTGGTTTGCAAACATAGTTTCAAGGAAGAGCAAAGAAAGTGACTATTAGTAGCAGAAGAGAAGAGCTATAGAGAAAACCTGCTAATTTATCCTGAATGTAAGAAGTGACAGGCACGCTTAAAAAGAGGTGAATTAACACTCCTACAATATTAAAGATTTATAAATGCCCAGAAAGTAAATAGCTTTTGGTTTTCCATTATTCCTCTGCTGTTAAAGAAAGGAATGGGCCAAGATCACATTTAAAATAGATTTTCACCTTTGTGACCATTTTTTTAAAACCCCCAATATGTGTTTATGTGTTTCCATTCACACAACCCACCTAAAATAATTAAAAATATATGTCTTACCTTTCTGGTTGTTTCTTTGTAGTAGAATTATACACAACACTCTGATGACCGTTTGTATCTTTCAGAATAATTTGCAGTGTGCTTATTTATGGACACTTTAGGGACTCAGTGATTTAAAAGTGCCTTAACATAATGTAGCACTAGACCCTTAAGGGTTGCTTGGTAATTGTTTTGGGTTCCCTGTCAATTTGAACCTTTTGTTGAAAGCTCAACCTCTGCTGACAGCACAGTTCTCTGGTAAACAAAGTAAATCACAACTGTAAAATGGACTCACACACAGTTAGGATAAACCAATATGAATTTTATATTGGAATCAAAGGTAACTTGGTCAAAAAGAACAAAATTACATTGCTATATGCAGCAAATATAATCACTCTTTGCAGTTGTGAGCAAAAGTAACGACATTCACCATAAAGGAACAATAACTGTTAGCAGGCCTGCTTTCATAAATGACCCACTGCCTCCAATCTGAGGGGACTGCTGAATCCCCAGTGAGTAGAAGACAACTATCAAGAAACAGGTAAGTTCACTGGGGGTCCTCAGAACTAGATGACAAGGATTATATGTGAAGGAAAGAGAATTGTCATATGAAAATGAACACTGTCCCTTTAAAAACACTACAATATCTTCTGTGCACTCGTTGGGGCCCAGTTGGTAGGAAGTTGAATTGAGGTGTACAATAGAGTTCCTTGGGATAATAACACAAAGATAGTGAAGGAACAAGGAAGAATTAACACCTTTCCTCTTGGTGGTAGCCAATTAGGGTGGGGTCCCCTTTAAAACGCTCAACATTGGACAGATTTGAAGTAATGAATAGCAACAATTGTCATGAATATCTAAAGACAAAGACTGCTTCTTTTGTACATCAAAAGCAAAAATTAACTGTAATGGGAATCCTGCTTTGTTGAAGAATGCAAGCTTGTTGTTTCAATCGGCACTGCTGTATCTTGGTTTGCTACTGTATGTCTTGCAGTCAGCTTGTGTAATAGACTGTAATGTAGATGTATCTCAACAATGCTGACTGCAAGAACTAGGCTGCAAGAAATAGGCCGCAAACTAAGCAACTATATGTAATTTTCACAACTACAGTTGTGACCAAAATTATTCAACCCCCAATGCTGTAAAGGGGTTTAGGGACTATAGTGTACATTTGGAATTGTATTCAGAATCAAATCCTACAAGGACGTTGTAACTACCCAAATGCAACTAAAATGACATCAATTGTTTATGTAATACAGTAGTAAATGGTTCTTATGTGGTTTCTTCATTGCCACAATTATTCAACCCCTTAAAGACTACCACTCTGAAGAACAGAGGTTCATACAGGTGCTTTCCATCAGGTATTGAAAACACCTGTGGATGTCACCGAGCAGCAATCAAGCATAATAAGCACCAATTAGGCAGCTTTAAAATGACTGTGATACTCAGCTCCTTCTAGACATTTACTGGTGTGGTTACAAACATGGTGAAGGCAAGAGAATGGTCCAGGAAGACAAGAGAAGAGGTGATTTCTCTTCACAGGAAGGGCAATGGCTATAAGAAGATTGCAAAGATGTTAAACATACCAAGAGACACCTTAGGAAGCATCATTCGCAAATTCAAGGCAAAGGGCACTGTTGAAACGCTACCTGGTCGTGGCAGAAAGAAGATGCTGACTTCGACTGCTGTGCGCTACCTGAAGCGTAGAGTGGAGAGAAGTCCCCGTGTGACTGCTGAGGAACTGAGAAAAGATTTGTCAGATGTGGGTACAGAAGTTTCAGCCCAGACAATAAGACGCACACTGCGTAATGAAGGCCTCCGTGCCAGAACTCCCAGGCGTACCCCCTTGCTGTCTCCAAAGAATAAGAAGAGTCGACTGCAGTATGCCAAAAGCCATGTGGACAAACCACAAAAGTTGTGGGATAGTGTTCTGTGGACTGATGAAACAAAATTAGAACTGTTTGGGCCCATGGATCAACGCTATGTTTGGAGGAGGAAGAACAAGGCCTATGATGAAAAGAACACCTTGCCTACTGTGAAGCATGGTGGAGGGTCAATCATGCTTTGGGGCTGTTTTGCTTCTGCAGGTACAGGGAAGCTTCAGCGTGTGCAAGGTACCATGAATTCTCTTCAGTACCAGGAGATATTGGATGGAAACGTGATGCAGTCCGTCACACACCTGAGGCTTGGGAGACGTTGGACCTTTCAACAGGACAATGATCCCAAGCATACCTCCAAGTCCACTAGAGCATGGTTGCAGAGGAAAGGCTGGAACATTTTGGAGTGGCCATCGCAGTCACCAGACTTAAATCCGATTGAGAACCTCTGGTGGGACTTAAAGAAAGCAGTTGCAGTGCGCAAGCCTAAGAATGTGACTGAACTGGAGGCCTTTGCCCATGAAGAATGGGCGAAGATACCCGTAGATCGCTGCAAGACACTTGTGTCAAGCTATGCTTCACGTTTAAAAGCTGTTATAACTGTAAAAGGATGCTGTACTAAGTACTAAGATTGAATGTCACTTGGGGGTTGAATAAAACTGATAATGCTGTGAGCACAGAAAAGACATTTGTGGTTATTTCATTATAACTGTTATGTTATATTTGTCTGACCTACAAGTGCCTCTTTAATGTAAATGTAAGCAAGATGACTGAATGATCAAAAGCAATGTCAAACTGGCCAAAACACTCAATTTCAGTGGGGGTTGAATAATTTTGGTCACAACTGTATGTGTAGGTAGAGAGCTGATATGACAAACTGTCAGTATTACCTTGGTTAGTGGGTGCATGGGTCTCTCTCACCCAATCAAGTAGTCTGGCAGATCTGCAAACAGGATCAGTCCATGTACTCTCTGGCTCAGACTCAGCGTCCCATCTAGTCTCCTGCAGTCAGATTGGCCTGCTGGGCAGCGTGGCAGACCGGGTTGTCAGTAGGCTCTTTCCGCTCCTCCTATCTCTTCAACTCCGGCCAGCCATCAGCACACTTCCTTCTCCTTCAGTCTCTCCCTGCACTCTCCAGGCCAGTCTCCTAGGCTTTGATATTTATAAGCCCCCACCCACACACTACCTTTCTTGGGAAATGTAGTCCCTGACTGCCCTGCTCACCAGCAGAGTCCTTTTATACAGCATACAAGTTCCAGAGGGCTGTTCTGTCCATGCGAGTGACCCTGAATGGCAGACCACCACCATCTAATGTCCATTCTAATGTATTGCAAGTAATAACATTTCAATGGGTTACAATAAAATGTACCAACTAAACCTTAGTATCTTTCACCCTTTGTTAGGATAGACAGTGTGCACATCTAGTTTACAACTGACTATGAAGATTTGCCAGCACAATATAGACAAGGTAATAATGGTAAACATACCTCTTCAGCCCCCTTCTTAGCATTACATAGAAGGGGACAGTTAAAGTGGTAGGAAATTTTCTTAGCAAAAAAGGAGGCTCCCTGCAAGTTAATGCCATTATGTGTTAGTATGCACCACATACCAGTAAATTATGGCAGACGTAACTCAAATGAAGCCTTCCACCACTGCCAGCATTTCCATTTTCACCTGGTCTTCTTTCCAGGTTTTAGCAATCTGGCTGTTTGAAGGGCCGGGCCATAATGATGTCAGTTCCTCCCATATCCGAGCGGGAGTCACAATCACGGATGTTGCTCTGCATTCCATGGCACAATCTGTGTGACCTCAGTGCAGATCATTTTTGCGTATGCATGGGCAAAGTCATTGGCTATTGCCGATGTGAATATCTTCCAAATGGGGCACATTTAAGAGCATAGGTGTGCACAGCCTATTGCTTTAGGATGTGCGCCCCAAAGCGCAAACAGCAAGCAGAGGGGCATATACTGCATATACAGACTGATTTTACTGTTGTGGTTTTAGTAAAACTTCAGGCTCCATTCACACTAGGTTTTTTCAAATCGTGGTCCGAACCTTTTTTTCACGTCCCGTGATTTTGTTTGCATGATCACGGCATGTTTTCCGTGCGGAAAGATGTGCCACGATCACAGCAAAAATGCTCTGTAGTTTCAGGTGCCATTGAAGTTAATGGCATTTGGACAGTCGATTGTGCATTTTCACACTTTTACAGACCTTTTCAAAACGGTGGCAGAATTGTAGCGATTTTGCCTGTGATTTGAAAAACGCTAGTGTGAATGGAGCCTTAAGGTCAGGATTGCTACAGGGCCTGGACTGGATTTGTGTTGGGTCACAGGAGTGCAGAACTAAATGCACTCCTGTGACGTACTGGAGAAGTAGTATCAAAATAGCTTTGGCTCTACTTCTGCTTTAACACAGATCCTGGAAGGGTGGGTGAGCAGGGAATTGAACACACACATGCACACACACACACTCCAGCAATTCAGCTACGAAAGGGAAAGGAGCCAACTAAAGGACATACAGCAACACCAACAGGGGGGTAGAGGGGGAAAATCCCACAGCACTCCCATAACCAGTGGGTGCCTGGCTGCAATATTAATGTGCACGGGGTGATTAGGGTGTGCCCAGGCACATCTGATGCACTCAATGTGCTCACTTATGTTTAGGAGATATTAATTGTAACTACAAGTAAGCCTTATGGTAGGCTTTCCTCAATATACAAGTTTAAATATAGAGTTTACTACCACCTTGAGTAGGTATTTTCCTAACAGAATAGGAAAACAATGCTTCTTTCTGTTACTTTCTGGATAGAAAATGTATCTAAGGCGTCATGCACACTGGGCCTGTGCTCAGTTCTTCTGAACACCTTTTCTCCTGGCAGGAGAAAAGCAGCATAAAAAACATGCCTAAATCAGTTTTGAAAACACATTTTGATGCACTTAGGCGAGTTTATGCGTGTCAAGCCTTTGGGCATTCATCTATCCTATTGGCTAGAATATTAATTTATTCTGGCTATTGAAATTAGGTGCATCGGTTGCTTTTTCTGCCAAAACGCTCCTCTCCTGAATGCGCAGTGATGAGGGTTTTTATGCCTCTAAACGCCTGGTAATGCCTATGTGTGAATGGACACATAGGGTTACATGGAGGGGCATTTAGAGGCAAAAAAAAGGATCAAACACCCTTAAAAGTGGCATTTTTGATGCACAGCTTATGAGGCCTTACTTATGGTCTTTAACCACTTCAATACTGGACACTTTTACCCCCGTCCTGCCCACATCTATTTTCAGCTTTCAGTTCTCTCACACTTTGAATGACAATGATTCGGCCATGCTACACTGTGCCCAAACAACATTTTTATCATTTTTCTCACACAAATAGAGCTTTCTTTTGATGGTATTTAATCCCCGCTGAGTTTTTAAATTTTTTTTGCGATATAATTATTTTGTAAATAAGTAATATTTAAATATATATAGGCCAAAATGTATACTGCTACATATATTTGGTAAAAATAACCCAAATTAGTGTATATTATTTAGTCTGTGTGAAAGTTATAGAGTCTGATATACTGTCTATCTCATTTCCAAGTAGCACCTGCAAGCGTTCTAGGGGCATAAATTACACATTTAATTTCCTGACTACCTATCACGTTTTTGAAAGCTCTGGAGTACCAGGACAGCGGAAACACCCATAAAAATTACCCCATTTTGGAAAGAAATACCCCAACCTATATTCTAAGATGCATAAGAGTTTTGAACATGCCAATATTTCCATAAGAGAAAATTAAAATGTATTTTTTTTTACACAAAGTTGTCAGTTTATAGGATATTTCTAACACATAATATGTACATACCAAGAATTACACCCCAAAATACATACTGCTACTCCTCTTGAGTATGGCGATATCACATTTGTGATACTTTTCCACAGCCTGGCCACATACAGAGGCCCAACAGCCAAGTAGCACCTTCAGGCATTCAAGGGGTATAAATTATACATCTAATTTTCTGACTACCTATCATGTTTTTGGAGACCTTGAAGCACCAGGACAGAGGAAATGCCCACAAAAGTACCCCATTTCAGAAAGCAAACATCATAACATATTTTATAAGAGGCATAATGAGTCTTTTGAGCAGTTTTTTGTCACAAGTTTTTGAATAATGTGAAAAGAAAATGAAAATGTATTTATCTAATACAAAGTTGTCAATCTATAAGATATTTCAAACAAACATCATGGACATTCCAAGAATTACACACCAAAATGCATTCTGCTACTCCACCCGATTATGGGGATACCACATGTGTAAGATCTCTTCAATGTCTGAACAGATTATGTACTCAACATTGCAACATGTGTAACACAGAAATCAACAAACACTGCATAGAAAACAATGTACTGTAATGGTTGCCTCTGTAAGAGTAGGCAGCGAATATAGCATAGTGTAGCTTCACCTACAGCAGTTTCTGTTCCTAAAAGCCAAGCATGCCTAATCTACTGATATGTGACTGCCCCCATAGCACAATGGTAGGTTCACTGACCACAAAGTATAGGAGGCTGAACAAAGAGTAAACAAAAGACTCCCTGTGGTTTGAGGAGAGCATTGGTCCAGGAAGCAGGCAGAGATGTGGTCAACAACAGCCAAAGTAATCGTCCAGGCAGCAGGCAGGAATATGGTCCATAAACATGTCAGGGTCAGTACAGGAAGCAGGCTGACATCCAGACAGCAGGCGGGAATGTGGTCCATAAAAAGTACTGGGTCATTTAAAGCAGCAGGCAGAGATATGGTCAGCACAGCCAAAGTATTTTTTCAGGCAGCAGGCAGGACATGGTCCATAAAAAGTCCTGGGTCAGTACAGGCAGTAGACAGATATATGGTCAGCTCAGCCAAAGTATTGGTCCAGGCAGGAACATCTGGCTTAGGGCCTCAAGCAGGTAAGACCTGGGCAAAGGGGTAGAGGCTTCATCCCACCCAATCTCTTTGAAGCCTCCAGACTAACAGACAGACCCTGTTTCCAAAACTGCAAAACCAAAAACAGTTTTTCTCTACTTGGAACTCTACTCTGAAACTCCTGTTTTATCCTGAATCCCACTACTACAGGGCAAAAGATCAGTCCAAGCAGCAGGCAAAAAACATGGTTGATTAACAGGCCGAGGTCAGTGCAGGACGAATGCAGAAACATGGCTGGTAAGCACTCCTGATAGCAGGCAGAGGCATAGTCGAAAAAAAGGCCAGGGTCAGTTCAGGTGTAAGGCAGAAATGTGGTTGATAAACAATGCAGATGGAAGGCAGAAGCATTGTTGATAAACAGGCCAGGGTCAGTTGAGGTGAAAGGCAGTGGCATGGTTGGTCGAGGCAGCAGGCAAATGATCAGCAAATATATTGAAATGGGGAAATGGCAGGCTGTTAGAAATTTGGGCTAATATTTTAGTGACATGTGATAACGTCGGAAGCAGTCTCTGATGTATAGACCTGCTTGGGAGGGACATTGGGGGACAATGAAAACTGTTGTCTTTCCTAACTTCCTCTCTGCTGCATACCTAACATCTTTTTTTAGCATGTTTGGCCTGCTTCTGTTGATGGAATGTTCTCAGGGAAATGACGCTCATGAAGTCTGCTCACAGAATCAGAGTGAATGTTTTCTGGGGGGAATACTTGCTGGTAGATAAGAGAAGTGACGATTTCTTCTATAAATTTGAGAAAGGTGGTGGATCTTTCCATGAATTTGTGGTAGGTGACATATGCATTATATATGGCCAAATGAATAAAATAATTTGCATTTTTTTTTATACCAGAAAATGGACCTTTTTTTAGCTGAATATGGCTATAGCATCTGATCATTGAAATCCACCACTCCATGTAGTGACTATAATCTTGGATGCATGTAGGCTTTGGATGAGGTCAAGTCTTCCATGAATTTCCCCCAAGGTGTCATTGTAGATGGTGGACAGGATGTAAACATCTCTCTTACTCTTCCACTTCACGGCCAGCACTTCGTTGCTCCTCAGACCTGATGATTTCCCCCTTTGTAACCTGGTGGTCACTAAATTTTGTGGGAAAGCCTTCCTGTTTGTTTGGGTGGTACCGCAGGCCATGGTTTTCTCAGGGTATAGGTGGAGGAAAAGGGGCAGACTTGTATAGAAGTTATCTAGGTTGCTATGATAACCTTTTTTAAAAAGTGGAAATGCCAGTTCCCAGACAATTTTTACACTTGTGCCGATGTACTGTAGGCTGGGCACTCAGGGAGCTGGAGCTGGGAATCTTTCCCTTGATACACTCAGAACACATTCAAATATCCTACGGTTCTTTCACAAAGCTTAAAGAGCTTTACTCATATTTGCCCCTTTTGCTTGGTCCCCACCCGGCCAGTGAAGTGGACAAGGGATTCATCCACACAAATGTTTTGGCCAGGGACATAAAATTCAACAAATCTCTTGGAAAAAAATTAAGATGTGGAATAATTTTATATAATTTGTCATAGCCAGGATGATCTTGTGGGGGACACTGGGTATTGCCACTAAAATGTAGGGAAAGAATGATCATCTCATAGCATAATCTGGGCATTACAGCAGAATAAATGGTCATGTGGTGGATAGGGTGGGTGGACCAGTAAGCATGCCCTTTATTTTTTTTGTAAGCCTGATGTTAAAAAAATGTGAAAAGGTCTCCATTCAAAGGGACGGGCATAGGATGAACTGGGGTTGTTTGCAATATATTGTTGGGCAAAAAGATTGGTTTGGTCTACAATAAACTGAAGTAAAGTGTCAGGCAAAAATAAATTTAAAAAATCAATTTTAGAAAAATTTTCAGTGTTGGCCTGCATACCTGGATGTGTGGTGAAGGGAATACTTGCTGATCCCGAGCTGGAGAGCAGCCATAATGGGTTTGCAAGAGCATCTGGGAGATATGTATGGACCCTAATTCTTGGGGTCTGGTAAAATATTCCAGTGCTTGTAGAGAGTTACCAGTCTTTGTTAACATTTGTGATTGACTGTGATTGGACACAGCCCATCATATGGTAAAGAGCCACTGCCATTGGCACAGCTCACCACTGATCGCCATGCTACGCATCCCGCACATGCGCAGCTAGAATGCAAGGATGTCATATGACATCCTCCCAGAACAAGAGCAGTCCCGTCCACCCACCAGCAGTAACATGTTACATGTTACAGCCTGAATAATTATCCTTTGATATTTTATTTTTACGCATTACACTCAATTTATGTAACTGTCTACAATGCTGAGGATGCTGTCTAGCTATTCTTCAGCTGGTGATTGAAAAAACAAAACATTATTCCTTGAAATCTTACGTACAGTAATCTTGGTGTTTAAAATGGTTCATTGCGTTATCGTGAAATTTCCTGGTTGGTCAGATGTATCAACTCCTTTCCTTCTTTATTTACTAAAGTCAGGGCTAAAAAAACATTTTGAATTTTTTTTTTAGTCAGGTAAGTATGAAATATTGCATATTAATGAAAATACATTCATACTTATGTATGTGAGTGTTTTCCTGCCCCCCAGGTATTTGGGTGAGCATTTTTTTTTGTCTATAACACAGCTGTAATATCCTCAAAATGCAAACTGTTTGTGTTGTGAGCATTTGTTCCTGAGTGCACACAGCTCTAAACAGTAGGTACACTTTCCATCCCCATCCAGCCACAGCAGCTTTCAGCTTCTCATAGAGTTTGACAGGTTGCCAGTATCAACTGGACAGTGCAACTGTGTCCTCCAGACACAGCTAAATGCCATAGCCTCATGCGCCAGGGCAATATATACACACAGTGTGCATGGGTCCTTGAACAAAAAAGGTTTTGGTAAGAGTTCCACTTTAAATTCTCTAGGGCTTATTGAATGAGGCGAAGACTCAGTCAAGCAGAATCCACTTTTTCATTCATCTCACTAAAGTAAAGCGAATTCGTATTGGTTGTGAGGGATTATTGCACTTTGTACTGCATTATTAAAAAAGCCCAGACAAATATATATACTTCTTTGAAGAGAAAAATCTATATACCTCTTTGAAGAGAGAAATCAAATATATCAAGTTGTAAAGGTTATCTGTTAAAGCTACATACATCTGTAAACCAAGACAACAAGATGAAAATTACTTTCCAAAAATAGGCATCGTACTACTAACAATACAATTTCATAAAACAATATTTATTCAAGTCCGTTAAAAAGAATGGTGTAATAATGCATAACCATCACACATGGGTTACAAGCACTTATGATACATAAGAATAAAAACAATATAAATGAATAAATAAAATAGATGCTGATATAGTCTGCTGGTTTGTGCAGACGCATTTCGCAGTCCATCAGGGACACTGCGGAAGCATCTCAAAAAGTTGGAAAACATTTTGACAGTATAAACATCATCAAACTTTAGATATAACAGATTGCATCACCATAGATATCCATAGGCTTACCACAGCATTTTTTACAAGTACATCAATCGCTAACACTCGGGAGGATGCCACATACAAGGTCTAAATACCAATACCCCAGGAACAAACCAAGCGGAGGTAAACCAGGCACTGGACCAGTCAGAAGGGAGACAAAGGCCACCAGTCAAAGCTGCAAAAAAACAACATACCTCTAATTGTGCTTGCATAAAATGTAAATTCTAATAACATAGGGTAAAGAACCAAAGAGGGTGGGCCAGCCATGTCAATTCCCAAACTCCAGGGGGGATTGCCTTTAAGGTCCCCTATTTTTGGAAAGTAATTTCCTTTTTGTTCTCTTGGTACTATTTGGGATGTGGTAATATATGCCTATTCCCTGAGATGTGGTAATACTTTTTATCTTGATACATCTATAAACCATCCCTCCTTTCCCCAATTTCACCAGTCATTGTGATTTTTAAAGGACGGTATTGTTTTGTGGGGAATTACAATGTATCTAAGCCCTATTAAATAACTTCTGCTATTTGGTTCATTTTCTTCTGTTAAAGTGATACTAAACCTTAATTTTTTGTTATTAAAAGAAAAAAAAGTTGTCAAACTTATTCGGTCCCCCACTCATGCTGTCTGCTCCTCCTATCCTCCACGCAAGCTGTGTGCTAAAGGAGCACCCATGTGGGCACACTCCTGAACTGGGCTGTGTGCATCCATAGGCACACACGGCATGACTCAGCCACACCCCCGCTCTCTCCTCACAGGATTTGACTGACAACAGCAGGGACCATACCTGTGTCATCTGTGAGAAAAGGAAGAGAGGAGAGCAGGGCTGCAGTCGGGGCGGCATTGCATCGGTTGAGGACTCTGGTAAGTGTTTTGGGGGGGGGGAGTACAATGCAGGGAATGCATTAAGGTAAAAAGGTAAGGTAAAAAAACGTTTTAACTTTAGAACAACTTTAAAGCGGAGTTCCACCTGAAAAAATTATAGCTGCTGACTTTTAAAATACAGACAATTACCTGTCCCTTGGTCCAGGGTGTCTTCACCACCGCTAGTTTCATTGACTGTCTTCTCTCCCTTGCGCCGGCATCTTCAGGGTGGACACCCGGCTGTGACAGCTTGCGGCTTCACTGCTGGGTGCCCACTGCGCATGCGCGAGAAGCACTGTGCTTTGTGATTGGCCCGTAGTCTTCTGGGACCTGTCATGTGTCCCTGAAGACTAATGGGAGGGAGAAGCTGCACCCAGAAGGTTTTTTTACCTTCATGCATAGAATGCACGAAGGTAAAAATCCTTCTGCTTTTAGAACCACTTTAACGTTAAAGCAGAATTCCTGGGAAAAGACTTATTTACATATCCTTGTTGCTGATTTCCCACCTTCACTGGACACAGTGCCTTGAAAAAGTATTCATACCCCTTGAAATTTTCCACATGTTACAACCAAAAATGTAAATGTATTTTATTGGGAAAATGGAAGGAAAATGATAAATGGTTTTCAACAATTTTTACAAATGAATATCTTAAAAGTGTGGCATGCATTTGTATTCAGCCCCCTTTACTCTGATACCGCTAACTAAAATTTAGTGGAACCAATTGCCATCAGAAGTCACCTAATTAGTAAATAGACTTTACTTGTGTGTAATTTAATCTCAATATAAATTCAGCTGTTCTGTGAAGCCCTCCAAGGTTTTTTAGAGAACATTAGTGAACAAACAGCATCATGAAGGCTAGGGAACACACCAGACAGGTCAGGGATAAATTAGTGGAAAATTTTAAAGCAGGGTTAGGTTATAAAAAAAATATCCCAAGCTCTGAACATCTCACGGAGCACTGTTCAACCCATCGTCCAAAAATGGAAAGAGTATGGCCCGAGGAAGTCACGAGTTGTCAGTGACGTAACGCGTAGGTTTACGAGTCCGCAGTCTCCGGTGCGTGGTGACGCACTTCCGGCGTGCGATGCCATCTTGCTACACCAGGAAGTCCCAATTCACATGCAGTGTACCCACACATCGGTGAGGAGGGAGGACTGCTGAGATATGTGAGTTCTGCTACTTTGCATTTTGGAAATAAAGGAGTCTTTAATACTACACTTAGAGGGTGTTTTCTTCTTTGGCTCACTGGATTGGTGAGCCATTGTTCTTTAAGGCACCTTGGCTGCATAAGGGAAGTAGGAGGCCCACCAGGAAAGACAAAGAAGGAAGGAAAAGGTGTTGGCCCTCTTTGATTCTAGGATCCAGGTTGATCCTACAAGCCTGTTGGCCCTTAGGGGTCGCAGGGAGGAGGTGAGGAGGCATTTTAGCCACTGTTTGGAGAAGATTTTGGCACAAATCACCCATTGAGTATCACCGTTTATTGCATGAATTGATTTATCACTTGAAGAACATTATTATATTTGATTTTTTGAAGGAACGGACATTTATGTATTCTTTTGCACTATTTTTTGGCACTTTTACACTTTTTATTAAGTTGGTATTAATTTTTTGATCACCTATATGGTAATTATAAGCATGTGATTTATTTAAGTCACTTGATTCATTTTAGAGTGTGATCACTTGAGTTATTTATGGATGCACTTATATATTTATTTGAGACACTTCGATTTTTTAGAGTGTGATCACTTGAGGTATTATTGTCATTATTTTTATGGAGTATTTATTTTATTAATCATTATATGCTATTTTTGTATATTAATTGATCACATATTGATATTTATTTATTTATTTTGAGCGCCACACTATATATATTTATTTATGGCACAACTGCAAACCTACTAAGACATAGCTGTCCACCTAAACTGACAGGCCTGGCAAGGAGAGCATTACCCAGAGAAGCAGCCAAGAGGCCCATGGTAACTCTGGAGGAGCTGCAGAGATCCACAGCTCAGGTGGAAGAATCTGTACACAGGACAACTACTAGTCGTGCACTCCACAAATCTGGCATTTATGGAAGAGTGGCAAGAAGAAAGCCATTGTTGACAGTAAGCCATAAGAAGTCCCGTTTGCAGTTTGCGAGAAGCCATGTGGGGAACACAGCAAACATGTGGAAGAAGGTGCTCTGGTTGGATGAGACCAAAATTGAACTTCTTGGCCTAAAAGCAAAACGCTATGTGTGGCAGAAAACTAACACTACACATCACCCTGAACACACCGTGAAACATGGTGGTGGCAGCATCATGTTGTGGGGATGTTTTTCTTCAGCAAGGACAGGGAAACTGGTCAGTGTTGATGGGAAGATGGATGGAGCCAAATACAGGGCAATCTTAGAAGAAAACCTTAGTCTGCAAAAGACTTGAGACTGGGGCGGAGGTTCACCTTCCAGCAGGACAATGACCCGAAACATACAGCCAGAGCTACAATGGAATGCTTTAGATCAAATCATATTGATGTGTTAGAATGGCCCAGTCAAAGTCCAGACCTAAATCCAACTGAGAATCTGTGGCAAGACTTGAAAATGGCTGTACACAGACGCTCTTCATCCAATCTGACAGAGGTTGAGCTATTTTGCAAAGAAGAATGGGCAACAATTTCACTCTAGATGTGCAAAGTTAGTAGAGACATCTCCAAAAAGTCTTGCAGCTATAATTGCAGTGAAAGGTGGTTCTACAAAGTATTGACTCGGGGTGGCTGAATACAAATGTACACCACACTTTTCAGATATTTATTTGTAAAAAATTTTGAAAACCATTTATCATTTTCCTTCCACTTCACAATTATGTGCTACTTTGCATTGGTCTATCACATAAAATCCCAATAAAATACATTTACGTTTTTGGTTGTAACATGACAAAATGTGGAAAATTTCAAGGGGTATGAATACTTTTTCAGGGCACTGTATGTCATCCATTTTCTGGTTCACTCAGTAATTGCTCTGAGATAGCCTATTCTTTTTCAAATCCTGTTTGTAAGACCAGTGGCTGCTATGCCACCCAACCACTGGTCTAGGCACATCCCTTCTGTTGTTCTTTCTACAAGAAGCAGGGATGTAATTCAGCCCTTCTTGCAGTGGTGGGTGGACCGAGACTCTCAGACACATTCAACATGTATAGGCCTAGTGTACCTGCCCACATTCATTACAATTCCCTGTGCTTGATGGGAACTGTAGTTTACTGCTACTGCAGAGAGAGAGGAGAGGATATGATGTAATCCCTGCTGTTACACCTTCTCCTTTGCAGAGCAGATGCTGCTATCTTTTGATTTACAGAAACAAGGTCACGAAAATTCAATTAGACTTTTCTCCTAAATGGTAAGAATTTTTAAAATGTTATTAACTGTTTAGTGTTTTGTGTAGGGGGGTGTACTAATGATTGATTAAATAGCTCCAACAGTGAAAGGGTTAAAAGTTGTTTTTCTTTAATCAAAATAATGAAATCTAGAGATTTGTTTTCCCTTTCTGCTTCTTACTTTTTAAAATGCCACCAGAATGCATTTCCAATGTTTTGTGAGGATGACTAATTTTTTTTCTCATAGATTTCAGCAAATCATGCTTAATCCAAAAAAGAGGCGATAGCATGGATAGCAATCTTTTTAAATCCAAGCAACATTAAAAAATGCATTATCGGAAATGTTCTGTAGTACCTTCTGGCCAGTAAATGGTTAAGTGAAGCTTGAGCGTGGGCTGAAAGATGTGCTAGCTAAGTCAATAATAACAGTGCAGACATTCGGACATATCAAAGGCAGAAAGCCAGGAGAAATTCTATCTGTCTGGAAATGATTCTAGCTTTTATTACCAGTAAACAGGCTCGGTGCTCATTATTTCCATTTATATATATTTTTTTTACCACTTCAAACAAAGCTCTATTGCGCACAGGATGAAGTCTTATCTTTTATGTATAATTTTAATTGTGTTTGCATTATAAGCTTTAAGGCATTGCAGTAATTTGAACAAAAAAAAAATAAATAGCATAATAAGCTCATGTTGGAAAGTGTACTATGGTTGCCAGAGGTAGAAAATGAAGGTCCAGTGCTTTTAGAGATCAGGTCATGAGGCTATGGAATCAAGCCAGCCTTTGACTTTCTTTTTTCTAATGACATCACACAATCTTTTACATATCCTCTCTGTATGTGATCAGAATACCAATAAAAATGTGAATGTCTTCAAATAATGAAGAATGGTCAAAGAAAGTTGTACATGTTTTTTGCTGCCAGTGTATCGGAATCCAGACCTATTATTTGCATAGGTTTTCTCCACAGACCTTTCCTATTAGAGAATCACAGGCTTTGGAGTGTAAGGCTGGCCATACACTATACAATTTTCTTACAATTTCTGCCCAATTTCCTTTAGATTTACTGTCAACTATGTAGCACAAGGGCATGCCTAATTGGATACAATTGAAAGTGTTGTTTAGGTTTGACCTCATATTATATGGTTTTTAGTAAATCTAAAGCAAAATTCTCATGAAAATTGTATAATGTATGGCCAGCTTTAGACCTTATGTTGGAGACATAGCAGTGGAGTCCAGGCAGATGTGTCTAACTTGCAAATCAGAATATGGCCTTGCATGTCCTTTTACTGATGTGTATTTGCAGAATTTGAAGCTGTTGCTATACATTTTGTCATCAGTAAACCGAACTACAAATGCTAGTTTAGCTTGCTGCTTACAGCGTATCTAAACCCATATGTATCACATGTGCTGACAAGGAACATCCAGCTAGAAGGAGGTAGTTGAGTTACGATCTCATCAATATGCTGCTACTTCACTGTTTAGTCATAGGCTGTAGGATAAAGGTATCTATGGTTTATTGCTGAAAGTGTATCTAAATCAAGAACAAAAATGTAATATACAGTATTGCAGTCCTTAGATGTACTAGCTACATTAGTTTTATTTTTTGATTTTTACCTTTATCTTTACCTGGTGATCCTGCTAGTAATACACTTGCTGTCTTAAGGTGACCACACTCAATCAACATACTGGGGTTGATTTACTAAAACTGGATAGTGAGAAATCTGGTGCAGCTCTGCATAGAAAGCAATCAACTTCCAGATATTTTCTTGTCAAAGCTTAATGTACCACTGCTCCAGTCCGTCCGTTTATGTACATGGGCTGGACGGGAGCAATGCAGGAGCAGGTGGCCGTTTATAAACGTCCTCCTGCATTCCCTGCCTCTGCGCCCTCCCTGGGAGTGCGCGGCACCACGATCCGGAACACCGATCGCTGTAAGGCACCTCTGTGTGAGGTCCCGACCATGTGATCACTGATTGGCCAGTCAGTGATCACATGAATAGTAGTAAGCAAGATGTCACTTCCTGGCATCATTGCTTACTACTAATGAAATCTGTGAATGATCACAGAGATCATATGGTACAAGACTTCACAACAGCCTTGTACCATGTGACAAGCTGTGACCAATCACAGCTCACACAGTATTTCTCAATGGCTGCAGGAATGCAGCCAGAGAGACGGAGAAATGATTGCTTTTACAGCTTTTATGGGTGTAAAAGCAATCCGTGTAAAAAAAAAAATCTTCATCACCCCCCACAAGTAGTACAGTGTCACTATGGTGACACTGTACTGCTAGTACTGCTAGGGTGACAGTATGTTAAAAAAAAACATAAATAATATAAAAAAAAAATAAAACTGTAAAAACATTATTTGAAAAATTATAATTTTTGGATATAAACTAACTTGGGTTCAGATAACTGAATATATTTTGGCCAAGATTTATGAAAAAATATTTATTTGCAAAATGTTATATGAAAAACACTTTATCAAAAAAATAAAAATCCCAGTGGTGAATAAATACCACCAAAATAAAGTTTTATCTGTCTCCAAAAATTGCTAAAAAATTCATATGGGTACAGTGTTGCATGACCACACAATTGTCATTCAAAGTGTAATAGCAATGAAAGCTAAAAATTGGCCTGGACAAGAAGGGAGTGAAAGTGTCCAGACTTGAAGTGGTTAACAAGCTGAAGTTAGAAGCTAATTGGCTAACATTCACAGCGGTACCAACTTTTGCACTCTCCAGTTTTAGTAAATCAACCCCATTGCATCTATGGATGAGAAGAGCTGCCACCCTAGGACAGGAAGTATTGGAAATCTCTCTCCTCTTCTCTATAACATGGGTACAGGTGGGAGATGGAAAAATTATTAATATGATTGTAAAGGCTGAAGGTTTTTTACCTTCATGCATTCTTTGCATGAAGGAATAAAATCTACTGTGTGCAGCACCCCCCCCCCCATACTCACCTGAACCCCCTCTTGATCCAGTGATGTGCACGGGAGCCTCAGCTGTCCTTGGTCTCCCTCTCCTCATTGGCTGAGACAGAAGTGGGAGCCATTGGCTCCCACTGCTGTCAATCACTGCCAGTGAGCCCATAAGGAGAGAGTGAAAGGGCGAGGATGAGCCACAGCTCTTTGGGTCTTTTGGATGCATAGAGCTGGGCTCAGGAGCGAGCAATGCCCCCATAGCAAGCAGTTTGCCATTGGAGGCACTGATAAAGAAGGAGGAGCCAGACTTGCCGGTGGGTGACCCAAGAAGAGGATCGGGGCTGTTCTGTACAAAACTGTTGGTAAATATAACATGGTTATAACAACAAATATGACGTAAATGTAATATGTTTGTTATGTAAAAAAAAAAAAAGAAGCTGAACCTTTAATATCACTTTAACTAATAAAAGTCAGCAGATAGCACAGAACATAATTAGCTTACTGACATGATCATTAGATATTTTCACCCCTATTGAACAGCTATACCAAAACACATTCAATGCTATATATATAACAGACCAAAAGAAAGCAAATAAGAGAAGTTCATTGTGGAGTTTAGATACTGTTGACATTTTATCTGAAAATACTGTCTTGCTTTAAAAGTCAGATTAAAATCAGATGTCTCTATTCCATTTTTAATGGCTGGATATATGACTATATATAACACTATTTGGAATGTAAAGACACGCTGAGATAAAGTTTCACTTTTCTTTAGTAGCAAGCCCTTGCATTATGTTATGCTGTTTTTTCACATTTTAGACAATCCAACTGTAGTCACAGAATACGATATTGTGCAGTTTAGAGTTAGATCTCCATTTTGTGTGTTGTTCAGTTCAAGGATCTCCTTTTTGGCAAGGTTAGCTAAAATCCACTTGCTCCAGTGTAGATCAAAATAGATCATGCAGGAGCCTGGGTTGGAAAAAGCCTTTGGGTTAATCTATTTTTTAGCTCTGATGATGGACTGCTGCACCCAAAATGCATTGCCTGTTGCAAAATAAAATGTTTCAAAGAACTACACAAGGTGATGTGGTGCTCCTATATTTTCAAAACTCTAGTAAATAGCTCTGAGGGTCCATCAGGACTCCACAGTTGCTAGTGAGCAACCTGCAGGACTGAAAACCACCCATCACATTATCACAGATCAAAATAGATAATGCAGGTGCCTGGATTGGAAAAAGCCTTTGAGCTAATATTTTTTTTTGGTCGTGATGATGAAGGGGTGCTGCATTTCCGAAATGTGTTGGGTTTTACAAAATAAACATTTTCAAAGGAATTCACAAGCTGGTGTGGTGCTCCCATCATTTCAAAACATTAGTGAATTCTTCTGAGGGTCCAACAGGCCTCCACAGCAGTTGCTGGTGAACAGCCTCTAGGACCACAAACCACCCATCACATTATAGCGTATCTCTATAAGGTGCCATGTTCCTACACCACAAAGGACAGCATAAGTAGAAGAAGGGACTAAGGAGACAACTAAAGCTACACATGATTTACAACCTGCCATCCACTCAGCCAGTGGATGCTATAATCTACTTCCTTCCCAAGGCACCATTTGAATGAAAACAGAGGCTGAAAAGAAGACGCTGGATGAGAACTTGGCAGGAGAAGACATAAAACCCAACAGATGCGATATTGACTTTTTATGCTAAGTTTGCCTGTTTGTCTGTGTACTGAAAGTGTGATCTCTAAAAATGATCCAGTTTTTGTGAGATAGCTTTTACTTACAGTCTCAGATATTTGACATGCAGTGCCGCGATCCAAATGACATCTTGCAGATCATAGAAAGCTTTAATCAAAATACTTGTGCAGATCATAACAGATGAACATTAGATAGGTAAAAATTCATAGTGCGTCCAGCTCCAACAGAATACAGTACAGGTGAATGGAGGCTAAAGCCTAAAAAACAGGGAGTGGGACCAACCACATAGAGCATACCCTTGTTACGGAGTGAGTTAGGGACAAAATTATTAATGACAAATGAACAGCAATACATATTTAACATGATAGAGTGAGAAGGGAAGAAAGAGAGCAAGGGGAGAGAGAGAGAGTGTGAGAGGAGGAAAGAGAGAGTGAGAAGGGTAGAGGAAGAGCGAGGAGGGAAAAAGTAAGAGAGAGGGGGGAAGAAAGAGAGTGAAATGGGAGAAGAGAGAGAGAGAGTGAAAGGGGGAAGAGAGAGAGCCATAGGGTAGTAGAGAGAGAAGAGATAGGGAGAGAATGCAAGAGGAGAAGAAAATGCTAGAGAGAGGGGGAATAAGAGAGAGTGAGGGTGCAAGGGAGGAGAAAGGGAGAGCGTGGGGGGGGAGGTTAGGGGGGTTAGAGAGAGTTGAGAGAGAGGGAGAGGGGGGATTAAAAGCAGTAGATGTAAAAGAGGCAGCAAAGGTAGGAGTGGATGGAGAGAGTGAGAGGGGTCAGACTCACTGCAAGAATATGTGTAAGCAGCTACATGCAAACAGCAATGGCTGCTGTCAATACAATGTACAGGATGAGAGGCCACTGCTATTCCCATGGACCTGTCATTCCAGTTGCAAGAATCTACTGATACTGAATGCGGCTAAACAGCAATGTAAAGGAGGCCTTAAAGTAGAGCATATTTGATATAGGCTGCCCATACCAGTAAAACTGGACTCTCTGGTTTACCAAATACCACCTGGAGCATTATGTAAATACATTATCTGTTGATCCAGTGGAACCTCTGGATAGAGAGTTTATTTGCTTGAGTGACAACTTTATTCTTTCGGCAGTAAAATCACTGCAGCATTGTCACCCTTGCTGCTGTTAAAACAGCATAGCTGTTGGCACTGTTGATAGCCTTCTCAGCTAAAAGCCATGCCTAGCTTTTCCCATGAATCTTTAAACTGACAGCATGTTACTCTATCTGCAGTAGTATAGGGAAATGATGTAAAAGCTCTGCTTGGTCCCTTTCACCATCTGTCTTCTAGAGTGAATCTTGCAGTATTCAGCGATAGGGAAAGGTTTAATATGCCAGCTTCCATCAAAAATATCAGTTTATCACTTTGAAGGAAAAAGAAATTTTAATAACATGGTGACCTCAAACCATTCCCAAGGTCATTGGGGATCTGATGGGATCCAGGCTCCATCCATCACCTGCAGCTCAAACCCTGCCAGTAAATGTCCCAATGAGCCTAATTTATTTTTGCCTATGGTGTGATATACTTCAACTCTGTATTGCTTGGGTGCTTATGTCATCATTTTGCATAGTTTTACACGTGCAATGCTTAGACATTAGAAATGGGCTTTTGGTTGTGTAAGCACAATCACTGCCAGATGATTTATTTACAGATAATCGCACAAGCATGCATGTTGAGATTGTCTGAGTATAAACTATACTTTTTTTTATCTACTGACTGTGATGCTGATCATAACCTGATAGAACTGGTATCAGTATATTAACATATAGTAGTAGAGATTGTCCAAAAATATTCAATATAATATTGGTCTGGTGACAGGTGCAGACTGCTGGTGCCCAAAGCTATGGGACATTCTATTAAGGTCCAACTGAACTTTGGCTCAAGCTACAGCCATTTTATTTTTACAAAATCCTTTTTTTTTTGCATGATCAGAGACTGCAATGTCTCTAAACTTTTCTTGATCTTAAAATTTAATTAAATGCTTTCTCTTTCTTCTCTTCAAAAAACTGCAGTGCCTAAAATAAAAAAGGTCGATATACAATATTTTTTTTTGTCTGGAAGGTGATTCTGAACATTTAATTTCTTCTTGTAATCTAGACTGTAAACTATTATTGAGTAAATGTATCTTTGTATATCTGTTTAGTCTGTTATCAACTTTGTAAAGACTACTATTTTGCTCTATTATTAAAGTAAATAAGATGCACGCAGACCCTACCTCTCCAGCAGTCTACTCTTTATCTTGAGATGTATCTTAGAGCCTGGGGACATATGAATTATGCATGGAAGTTTGGATTCACAAGCAGAGAGAAAAGGAAGAGTGTCTGATAGATAAGGACGAGTCACACACAATGGCAGGTAAGGACAGAACAGGGACTGGCAGTCACAAGTAGATGACAGAATGCGCTTGGCAGGTATGACAGCCAGACATGTATATGAGGGAGGTGGAGAGATTCAACTGCAAAAGATTAGGGCTGGCAAAACTACTGATAACAAAAAATGATGGAAAGCCCAAAATGGACACATCAGTAGTCAACCTGCCAGTCACTCGGGCCTGCAAAAGGTATCCTGCCAAAATAAATCATATTTTTGTATATTAGTCTAATTTAAAACATCTAACAATGCTCTGACAGATTTCAATTAGTTTAGCTGTACTCACCAGCGTCATTTGTCAAGCCAGAAAGTAATAGTTCTACAGAGACATTCAATTCTGATGTGGCGTAGGAACAAGGGTTATGGTGATCTGGAAAGTGTCCAAGTCTGAAAGGCAGCAGGGGGCCACGGTTATGATACTGAAAGAAGTAGCTTCACTTCAGGAAATAGACCGGAGTCAATACAATGTCCCAGCTATAAAGCTATAAAGCACCCTGTCTGCAGTAAAGTGATAATAAACCCACATGTTTAGCCTCAGGTGATAAACAGTGATGAAGAAAATCCTCCTACACAAGCTGCACCTGTTTATCTGCAGCCCTCTCTTCTCCAAAGCCTTCCAAGTACAAAGATCAAATAGTATTTCTCAGCTTCCAGGAGGCAGGGGACGGGGATCTGATGTCACTGCACCACACAGAGTTAAGTGTAATCTGTGACCTGAGAGGAGGGATTGGACACACCTGCCTGGGATAAACTGTCACAAGTGATTCATGCAGTTAGCAGAGGAAGGAGAGAACAGAAAGGACCCACAACAAATGCTGAGACTGAGACTAGTACACACTATATGATGATCTGCTTTGTTCATGTTTCATTTCATAGGTTTACAACCACTTTACCTCACTCTTGATAAAGTTGAACCCGTGGTCTGTGGTACCAAAATCTTGATGAAGGTAGATCTTTGTGCTGGAAAAGCTTTTATACAATAAGGCAAATGTGGATTTTAAAGGATTAAAGTTAATATTAGAGGGTAGGTATAGTATTTATTGTGTACTGGCTTACCTTGATCCTAAACTGCAGGTTGCCTTCTTCATGCTGAATGACGAGCTGTGTAAACCTAAAATGTGTAAACCTAAAATCTGTTTTTCAGTATGTTTGCCATCACATCTCTCTAAATACAGTTTTTTAAGCAGTTAGTTTTTGTGAATATATTGCAATTGTTTTTCTTTTAAATTACCTAGAGATCCTGCAAGTAACAGCATATCCTGTTGCAGGTTGACAGTGCATAGCCACTGCCTATTAATAAGAGGCAGTTTTGTCAGCCTAAATGTTCCTACAGTTGGCCAAAAGACTGCCTAATAGGTGTTGGTTATGTGTTAGAAAAGACACTGGTAGCTTGTGATGAGGCAGAACTCTGTTTTACTTGTGTGGCTTAAGTTGCAAACATACAGAACACATTTCAGCAGACATCTTGGTTTTTTGAAGAGAGGAAGAAAGGAAGGAAGAGAGAGAACCAACAAGTTTTACACATATACACAACTAGTAACCTTAGTGTACAGTGCCATCTACTGGTCAAGTGATATGAACACACAATACTATATAGTGCATGCTGTTGTATCTCCAACACCCCTTCTCAACGGCATGTGCATAATTTTATGACATTTAGTCTCTTTTGTAGAAAACAATGACGTTCCCTTGGCAAAGGTTTGGTGAGTGCGTCTGCAGTCATCTCCTCTGATGGGCAGAACTGGATGTCGATAACCCCTTGTTCTTGCATGTCTCTGAGCAGATGATATCTTACATCAATGTGCTTGGTTCTTGGGTTAATCTTCTCAGAGTGTGTAAGCTTTATGCATCCCTGATTGTCTTCAAAGATGGGTGTGGGTTGTGACATATTCAGTCCCATGTCTAGTAGAAGTTGACGAATCCAAACGGCTTCTTGACCTGCATGTGCTGCTGCTATGTATTCCACTTCAGTTGAAGAGAGTGCAACAGTCACTTGTTTCCAATGGTTTTGCGACCAGGAGGGAGTTCTGTTAGTGACCAAGTTTTATTTTCTTGAAGTGATTTTATTTCTTCTTCAGCTGCTTTTCTCCACTGATCGGCTTCCCTTCTCGGCAAAGTTTCTATGTCTTCCCAGGATGTTGGCTCCTGTGTTTGATGTGTTTTAGCAGCGTATGATAACCTGCGGGGTGGTATCCCTTTTGTCATTCGAGAGGATCTTCTGATTTCTTGCTGTTCAGTGGGTTCTATTGGCTCGTTTATTGTAAGTTCCACTTCTTGTTCTGGCTCTTGTCCTGCTTCGCATGGGTCAGTGTCTCTTGCCGATTCAGCGTGTAAATCCTCTCCACATTTTTCAAGAATTGTATTATCTGGTGCTTCACTTTCATCAAAATAAACACTGCGGCTTACTGTGACCTTGTTGGTCTTTGGACAAATGATTCTATATCCCTTACTCTGCTCACTGTAGCCCACCAGAATGCCTTCTATGGCTTTGTTCTCCAACTTGGAGCGTTTCTCACTTGGAATGTGGGCATATGCTTTACAGCCAAACACTCTGATGTGTCCTACGTTAGGTTTTGATCCATTCCACATTTCATATGGTGTACTCTCAATAGCTTTTGATGGGAGCCTGTTTTGTAGGTATGTTGCAGTCATTATTGCTTCTCTCCAGTATTTGTTAGGTAAGGCAGCGTCCGAAATCATACATCTGGTCATTTCTACAAGAGTGCGATTCTTTCTTTCCGCTACGCCGTTTTGCTCAGGAGTGTATGGTACAGTTGTTTGGTGTATAATACCTTGTTTCTTTAGGTATGATTCCATCTCTTTATTCATATATTCCCCTCCATTGTCAGTGCGTATTATTCCAGGTTTCCTTTGAAACTTGTTGCTTGTCATGGCTACAAACTCTTGAAGTTTTTCTAATGTCTCACTTTTGTGCTTCATTAGATACGTTATTGTGTACCTGGAAAAATCGTCAATGAAAGTCAGTAAATATCTGTTCCCGCCAGGTGTGATGGTTTTCATTGGTCTGCACACATCACTGTGTATCAGTTCCATGGGTTTAATGGTTTTACTCTGACTGGTCTGTGGAAGAGAGGTTCGGGTGGCCTTTGCTTTGATGCAACATGTTCACTTGCTGAGTGTGTGGCAAGGCAATATTTTCATGTCTTCTGATAGACCTCTCTTTGCAAAGTCCTTTATAGCTTCTGGGTTTCGATGCCCCAATCTTCTATGCCACAGGTGGATGCACTTGTCATGTGGGTTATGAGTTGCCGCATTAGCCTTCTCACTTTCAGTGACGAGTTTGTACAGATGTTCATTTAATCTTCCTCTTGCTAGAATTTGCTTTCCATTTTGAATCGTGCATTCATTACCTCTGAACTGGACAGTGAGTCCATTGCTTGCAAGGGTTTTAACTGATAGGAGGTTTCCTTCTAGGCTTGGAACATATAGAACATTCTTTACAAGGATGCTCTGCTTGCCCACTGATGGCGTTTTGCAGTTCAGAAATCCCTGACCATTACCTTCCGCTGTAATACTGTTCCCATTTGCTAGGAAGACTTTATCTTTTACACTAAAATCAATTTCTGGGAAGAATGTCTCATCGCTTGCCTTGTGACTTGTTGCCCCTGAATCAATGTACCATCCGTGTGAGGTACTATTCTGAGTCACTTTAAAAGTACCACTCCATGGTGCACTTTCATTTTCTTTCATGACTGCTTTAGCTCTTTCTCTTGTGGGTAGCTCCCGCTTTCGCTGCTCAGCTTTCCAGATTGAACAGTTCTTTTTCAGGTGACTGGCCTTTTTGCAGCGAAAACATACCCTGGTTTCTTTGCTTTGTCTTATGCCTTCATGCACCTTCAGAGCTGCCTCTGGTCTCTCGTTCTCTTCACTATGCAAATTTTCCTTTCTTCTGCTGTATTCATAAATTCATTTTCCCTTAACATATTCTAGCGCCAGTTCAGTTTCCGGTCTAGTTTCTAGAGCATTTATAAGGGCACTGTATGATTCTGGAAGACTGCATAGCAGTAGTGCCACAACATGATTGTCTTTCATTTTTTCGCTTTTGCACCTAGCTGGTCCACAATTTCTAGCATAGCTTTTACATGTTCACCCATTTCCTGCCCTTTTTCCAGCCTCATCTTATACAGTTTGTGCAGCAGATATAGTTTACTGTTTAGGTTTGCACGTTCATGCAGTTTTTGTAATGCAGTCCACATACCTTTAGCTGTGTTTTCTTTCCTTATATGAATGAGTTGATCATCCTCCACTAACAGGCTTATGACTGCTTTTGCTTGCCTGTTTTTTCTGTCCCATTCTTCCGGGTTGTCATTGGGTCTGTGTGTATCTAGTACCTGCCACAAGTCATCTTTGGATAACAGCATTTCAAGCTTAAACTTCCATAGCTGGTAGTTGGTATTGTTGAGCTTTGCTATTGTAAACTTCATATCCGAAGCACTTGCCATCTTTCAGTGAATTGGATACAGCTCTTGTTTCCTCACACAGGATTTGGTAGGATTGTAAATGCAACACTTACTTGCTTGTAGTTCTCCTTTTCCCAGTGTCTGGAGCTGGGCCCATAACCTGTTGGTTATGTGTTAGAGAAGACACTGGTAGCTTGTGATGAGGCAGAACTCTGTTTTACTTGTGTGGCTTAAGTTGCAAACATACAGAACACATTTCAGCAGACAACTTGGTTTTTTGAAGAGAGGAAGAAAGGAAGGAAGAGAGAGAACCAACAAGTTTTACACATATACACAACTAGTAACCTTAGTGTACAGTGCCATCTACTGGTCAAGTGATATTAACACACAATACTATATAGTGCATGCTGTTGTATCTCCAACAATAGGTCTGATAGATAGGCAGCTCAATTGCCAACTGAATAGCTGCACATGGTAGGCTGATAACACTGTTAATTAAGAGGCCGTGACTTAGCCATGTTGCTTGCAACAGGAAATGCTGTTATTTCAGTTCCTATGGAGCCCAAGGGGCAGGGGCCCAATCCGTGGCAAAGAAGGTCTTGTAAAATTGCTGGTTCATATACACAGACTGATGTAAACTAGTCTAGGGTAAGAAGTTTTTCACTTTACCTTCTTTTGGTCTTTTTAAAAAAAGCTACTGCTGACCTCTCTAGCTGCTTGTACTATGAAGTATGAAGGTTTTCAGTTAGTTTCTAACTGCTTAGAAACACCTGCTTGAATTAAAAGGCTTGCATGCTGCCAAAATTCTATTGAAATTTAAATAGGAAAAGAGCAAACATTTCAGCGCCCATATTGTGAATTTTTACACAATGCCTATGGTTTTCAAATGTAAAATTCATGGTGATTTCCCACTCACAGGGAGCTGCAAGTGTGATGTACAACCTGCAATACAAGTGAATGACTGTATGTGGATGTACTCATTGTAAACAGCAATTTGCATCAGCATTTACCTGCAAATGTACGTATGATATATTTCCCCAAATGATAACTTCCTGGAACTATTTACAAGTCTCTATAGCAAAACAGTCTCTTTTGGAGAGCTAGTCAGCATCTCCTGTAGAACCATCCAAAATAAATCCTCTTCTTCACCCAGCTGTCTGGAGGAATCCCTGAGCAGGGGACCCAGTGCCTATCACTTTAAGAAATAAGACAGTCCCGGCATGTAGCGAATCTGTTTTCCCACCAGAGTGCTCCTCCCCCTATCTGGCCCAGGGGGTGCAGGGGTACTCACTCAGTCCTTCTGCTGTGTGGCTGGTGGGTTGGTGGCTGCTACCAGGCCGTCTAGCTGGGCTGCTGGTTCCCTGCTGCACAGGTGGTCCTCGCTTTGGGGGCCAGTGAGGGTCTGAGTTTTCTTCCTCCCAAGCTCATCTGCCTGTAGGTAAGCCCCTCTCTCCATTTGGCCCCCCCCCCAGGCTTGTGCCTTCAGCCTTACATCTTTTCTGTCTTCCACCTGAACTCCCCTGCAGCTGAGCAGGCTCACTCACTTTTAAGGGTTGTCCTGGTCCCTTGCCAGACCTCCTGTTAGAGTTGGCCAGGCTCCCTCAAAAGTGCAGATTAGCCACTTTTCAGATCCACACACTGCTTGTAGACCTTTCTCCAAAGTTCTATAGCAGGGGAAAATTCCAGAGGGTTGGTCTGTATAGTCTCTCACCTCTGACCACAATTTGACCCCTGCTAGCTAACTCAGCCCTCCTAGCTAACAATTGAGGTTTAGCTCCCCCTAGCTGACTAGGAAGGTTCTACACTTCCATGTGCATGAGGCCTTACACCTCCTTAAATTAGTGCTACATACCCCTTATTCATTCACTTTGGTTGTAATGATAAACCCCCATCAGGTTTTGGTGCATTCAGAGTAATTGATTAGAAAGACGCATACCTTGCAGTTAATGTCATGACATTTTAAAATACTTCTTTTATGCAGCTGTATTTTTTTATCTTTAGCTTCTGAATAAATGTAATTCAAGGTGAGATATTCCTGGCTGACTGTCAACATCAGAATTTCAGGCTTTTACTGGGTCACAATGTCCCTTAAGCTTAAAATGGCACAGAAAAAAAAACAAATTAATAAAAGAAAGATAGGTAATATTGATCATTTATCTCCTACAAATTATGCTTTTTGGTTCTTGCCAGGATTACTAGTGCTTGACAATGATGATAATGCTTCTTGATAATATGTTCCTATTTGAGTTTGCACTACCATGATATTATAGACTGTATGTCCAAAATTATTAACAGAAGTATAAAAAGAAAAAATATAGTCAAAGTCAAACAAATTGCAATAAGAACTGCTCCAGCCAGAGACAGTGGCACTGTACGTGAAAATATTCCATTGGTAAGTAACCATTGACACCAGTGCATGGGGCATTCATCTACTCATCTACACCAGAACTAGGGCAGGCATCCTCCTACTGACAACAATGCTGGAACATTGACCACCAACGTAAGGGTGCATTTTCCATTGAACTGCAGCTATGTGTAAGACCATTATATACAACTTCATCCAGACCTTTTTTAGATTTATAGTTTTGTTTAAAGCAAAATGTTTGATCTGCTGTCAAATTTTCACTGCTTTGTGCAGCCCTATTGGGGAAAGTCTTTATAACTTTCTGTCACAGGGCGTAAGGGGGGAATCTTCAATTAAACTACAGACAGCAATACAAAGAGTACACTATATTGCCAAAAGTATTGGGACACCCCTCTAAGGTGTTCAAATCACCTCCATGGTCACAGGTGTACAAAATCAAGCATCTAGGCATGTAGACTGCTTCAACAAACATTTTTGAAAAAATGGATCGCTTTCAGGAGCTCTGTGAATTCAAGCATGGTACCATGCCGGGTGAGCGCATGCAGAAACGCACAGTGTGTATAAGTCACCAACTGTCTGCAGAGTCAATAGCTAAAGACCTCCAAACTGTGACCTTCAGATTTGCACAACAGTGCGTAGAGAGCTTCATGGAATTGGTTTCCATGGCTGAGCAGCTGCATCCAAGCCTTACTTCACCAAGTGCAAGGCAAAGTGTTCGATGCAGTGGTATAAAGAACGCCTGCACTGGACTCTAGAGTAGTGGAGACATGTTCTTTGGAGTGACAAATCATGCTTCTCTGTCTGGCAAGCCGATGGACATGTCTTGGTTTGGTGTTTTCCAGGAGAACCGTACCTACCTAACTGAATTGTGACAAGTGTAATGTTTGGTGGAGGGGGATTATGGTGTGAGGTTGTTTTTCAGAGATTGGGCTTGCACCCTTAGTTCCAGCATACCAAGACTTTTTATCCAATTTCATGCTCCCAACTTTGTGGGAATAGTTTGGGGATGGCCCTTCCTGTTTCTGCACCAGTGGACAAAGCAAGGTCCATAAAGACATGGATGAGTGAGTTTGGGGTGGAGGAACTTGACTGGCCTGCCTCAACCCGATAGAACACCTTTGGGATGAATGAGAATGGAGACTGTGAGCCATTATGACCTTTGGGATGAATGAGAATGGAGACAAATGCGCTTCTGGAAGAATAGTCAAACATTCCCATAGACACACTCCTAAACCTTATGGACAGCTTTCCCAGAAGAGTTGAAGCTGTTATAGCTGCAAAGGGTGGGTTAACTCAATATTGAACCCTACAGACTAAGATGCCATTAAAGTTCATGTGCGTGTATAGACAGGTGTCCCAATACTTTTGGCAATATAGTGCAGTTTAAATTGATTCAGGCAGGGGCATCATTAGCACCATCCCCAGTGTCACAATCCCTCACCAGCTGCCTGTCACAGCTGTTCATTTTAAAGCCAAGGGAAGCTTCCCCTAGGATTCTGCTTGGCTCTGAAGTGTCACATGACAGGGCATGAGGGGAAGCCTAGGAAGAAGGACTGTAAGTTCAGGTGGGGGGAGGGGGGCAGAATGACTTTATGAGAGGGTACAAAGGTTGTTGCTTGAGGTAGAAGTTAATTTGTGCTAGGAGACAAGATTTGGTGGGGGCGATTAGAGGATTTGTGCTAGGCAGAGGAGTTTGTGAAGGAGGGGATTAGTGCTATAAGGGGTTTTTGGAGGGGAAGTCATTTTGTGCCAGGTGGGGGGATTTGGTTGGGGAAGCATAAGCTTTGTTGGAGGGAATAAGATTTGTGCTAGTTTTGGTGAGGGGGTGTGCTAAAAGGGGTATTGGGGGGGGGGGTTACCAGAAAATAAGGCTGGGGGGGAGATTTGTGCTAAGTGGGGGAATCTGAGGGGGAATGGATTCATTAAAAAAATAGGGGGGCTGAGGGGTAAGAAGACTTGTAATATGCAGGGGGATTAGGGGGAGACAATTTGTACTAGGAAGGGGGGTTGGGGAATTTGTGCTAGAATGGGGGTTTGGGGGTAGAGAGGATATGAGCTAGGAGGGGGATTGGGGAGAGGATTTGTGCTAGAAGGGGGTTTGGAGGGGGGAAAGATTTATGTTAGGTGAAGGGCTTTGTAGGGGAGAAGATTTGTGCTGGAAGGGGCGTTTGGAATGGAAGCATTTTTGTGCTAGGTGGGGGATTTGGTTGGGAGGGAGTTTTGCTAGAAAGGGGAGTTTTGGTGGAGGTGGGTGTGCTTTAAGGGGGATTTGGGGGGTTGTACTAGACGTCTGTTATGATGAAATGCGTAGGGTGGTGTTGTAGCAGTGACGCCATCACTCCCACTGGGGCTCTTGATGCTATATTAGTTATATGCCTTGTTACTTTCGTACATGTGAACACATATCTTATTTTTAATAAACCTGATTTTGTTACACAGTGACTAATCCCCTCTCTTTTACATGTGGTTACTTGGATTGATTTCTTTGAGAGTATGCCGACTTAGATTTGGTGTGAGATGGCAGCCTGAGGATTATTGAAGATGATACCTGTGGTTAGCTGGCAGACTGGCTGATTCTTGATTGGAGCAGAGTAGTGACCCATCCATCCACTAAGTGTTTTCTCCCATAAGCATCTCTCAGTGTATCATACTCAGTCAATTTCCCCTCCTTGCTCAGTGTATCTGTATCTTTAAATCTCTGCCTGCCTTCACATGTCTCCAGTAATGCCTCTCCCAACATGGGGTCTCCTCGCACAGTGGAAACCTCCTCCCCTTCATGCTATTGGCCATCAGCTGGTCAACTGACTTTCTGCTGCAGTTTCCACCTCCCGACCTGACATGTCATCTGCCTGCAAAAATGGGTGTGCGGTTCACTGTGTGGGTATGGCAGTGACATTGAGTGCTCACACTGCTCAGCCACAGTGTGCTATCTCCCAACTCCCACTAGAGTGGGTGGTGGGCCCCCCCCCACAGTGGAAGAACTCTGGGCAGACGGCAGGCTTCCCCACAGTGACTTTTAGATCTGCCTTGAGTTCAGTATTAAGACAATTAATCTTATAAAATTCATGCAATATCACCAAATGCAATCAGTAATGGGTGTGGGAGATTACCCAAGGTGTACATGGATACTGTATGGGTATAGATGCTAAACAACCAGTACTGTTAGGACAATTAATGCCATAAAAAAAGCAAAAACAGATGATCTTTAGGGGCATATATAACATTTGTTATTTTGGTCCTGAGCCAATTGACTATACAAGGCTCTTGGGAAATAAATATTTTAATATTTTTAACTGCATTAGCCATTATGACATCAGATAAGGAGTCCTGTTATTTGTTGCTGGCACAATCTCTTTTCTTATGTCAAAAAATGCCCACGCATTGGGCTTCCCATTTAAAACAGAAATGCAGTAATCTCTTTTAATCACCACACTTCCCTGTAGGCACCAAACATAGTAAAATAATTGTCGGAATCTATTCCCACTAATCCTGTTAATCCAGGTGCACCAGTACAAAAGATGCCCCCAGAGATGATTGCATTGATTTTGAATGCACTTGAATCACATAATCATCTAGACAGCGGTTTACTTTTATAAATGCCTTTGATCTTTGTGACCCTCCATAATGATTGTTCCTTCATTTCCCTTAATATTTTTCTTCCATGTATCAGCTCTTTTTCATTGTACATCTCAAACACTTTTTAAAATCTAGTTAGTAGTAATAGCTGTAAAGAATGGGTAAAAACAGCTATACAATAGCAATTCCTATCATGTTTTCAGTATGCTATTAAACCCTTCTTTATCCTTCTCTGTGCCATAGATTATTTTATCATTGTGGATGTACTTATGCCAAAATGATACATTAGATGAAAGATAACACCTTGATTAGATTATGGGAAGTTTTTCATGAGCACATTTCTTATTTATCAAAGGTTTCTGAAAGAAAGTTTGTCTGTGTTGTCTGCACTAGAATCAGGCTACAGATGTCACTTTTCTAGCACTGATTAAGCTAGCCATATGCAGTTTGATTTATCTAATTTAGCTCATGGGCTGAACAAGAGAAAATCAGTAGATTCCTCCATCCTGCAGCTGATTGAATCCCTGAACAGTGATTGCATCTGATAGGCTGCAGGCACTGTTTGGAAGATCATTTTCCACCCAGCTCAGTCGAGTTGTTGACAGGGCTGATTCAGCAGGTATCAGCCAACATTCACACAGTGCATGGCTAGCTTAAAGTGGAAAATAACTCTCTCAATCAACGTTAACTGTTTTTATATTCCAACAGTTTTTATTGAACATTTTTTCAATTAAGAGGTAATACTAATGAACAAAGTGCTGGCAAAAAAATATAAATTATAACACAATGCAAATAACAAAGTTTATCAGACATAAAATATTTAACAGGAGATAAAGAACTCTGTAGAGTAGCTATTGGACCATCAAGACCAAGGTCCACAATCTTAATCTGCCAGGGAAGGGAAGAGGGAGGGAACAGGGAAGGGAGCCGGAAGAGGGGAAGTGTAGTGGGAGGGAAAAGGAAAGAACCACTGTTCATGGACCTGAAATTACACACAGAGTAATTGTCATTTAAGGCAGGACAAATATTGTAGAACATATATAGATTGAGCATAATCCACCCTAACAGATAAAAAGAAGATGATAAAGAATAGAAAAAGGAGACTAGAAAAGAAGGAGAGAGTTAAGTTTGGGGACATTAAGGTACAGAAATATATTGAATCCACGGGTCCCACGTTTTGTCACATTTTCTAGTATTATTGTGTAGTATACAGGTGAGGTTGTCATTAATCATTATCCAGGTCAATTTATTCAATTAAAGCGGAGGTCCACCCAAAAGAGGAAGTTCCACTTTAATGCCTTGTCCCTATTAAGGATTGGAACCTTTGGGGAGCGGGGGGGGGGGGGGGGGATTTGACAGGTACCCACTTCCGCTGCGATCGCCTAGGCCAGTGGTCGGCAAGTCACATGCGGCTCTTTACACACTTTAATGCGGCTCTTCTGTGTGCCGGGCGCCCGCTCCCCTCCCTCCTCTCGGGCGGCCGCCCCAAAAGTCAGGACTCTGCAGCTAGCCCAGCAATGGGCAAACTACGGCCCGGCGGACCTTTTAATCCGGCCCGCGGAGCGTGATCCAAAAAAAAAACAGCCAGGGCAGCGCGCTCAAATGCAATGATTGGCCAGTCTCGCTGCCACTCACATCCTGATAGCCAGTGATTGGCTGTCAGGATGTGTGTAGGTGGGGCAGCGTGACGAACGTGAGAGGAGCTAGGCTCCTCTCACAGTCCGCCCTGAAGACCGGAACGGCGCGGGAACACGGCGAGAAGAACGCGTGGAGCAAAGGTAAGTGAATTGACACAGGGGGGACTTGGCTTACTACTTGCTACTTACTTACTACTACTATATGAGGGATGAATTAATATGGGGGATGAATTACTATATGGGGGATGAATTACTATAGGGGGGATGAATTACTATGGGGGATGAATTACTATATGGGGGATGAATTACTATGGGGGATGAATTACTATATGGGGGATGAATTACTATATGGGGGATGAATTACTATGGGGGATGAATTACTATATGGGGGATGAATTACTATGGGGGATGAATTACTATATGGGGGATGAATTACTATGGGGGATGAATTACTATAGGGGGGATGAATTACTATAGGGGGGATAAATTACTATGGGGGATGAATTACTATATGGGGGATGAATTACTATGGGGGATGAATTACTATATGGGGGATGAATTACTATATGGGGGATGAATTACTATGGGGGATGAATTACTATAAAAACTTATTGAAACTAAAAACAGTGTACCATCCTATGTATTTTCAGTTTTAAAAATGTGGCTCTCAAAATAAATTTCAATCGTGGTTTTGGCGAGATTTGGCTCAGTTGAAAAAAAAAGTTTGGTGAATATATACACAGTGTATAAAATATTTTAAATAATAATAATTGCAATATATATATAAGATACACCATTATGATTTATATCTGTTTTAAACATTTTATTTGAGATAATCACATACTGTATGTGAAAGACTCACAAGAGAATGCCAATGTAAAACAATGGGATTGGAGTAAAAGGTCAAGAATCAAACTGATACCTTCAAATGGTCTAGTTTAGGCTTTGTAGCCCAAAGTGACTTAAAAATGATTGGTGTCAGGCATGTACAGTACATCAAGCAACATACAGGGTCTGCTCTTTTGTTACCTGTGTTGCCTAGTGCCCCGATTTGCCAGTAAAGCCCCCTAAAATTCCTGTGTAAACACAAATTTCTGTAAGTCAGTATTAGTGCAGTGCTTGGTACTGAGGCACTGGGAAGTAAACATACATATCCCATACCTGAAAGTACTTCACTGTTGTTCTGGCTAGCAGATCAGGATGGCAAAAAAGCAGCTTTGGTAGGAGCAGACACTGTGTTCTTTCTGCTATACAGTGTATGCATTACAATTTACAGAGTCACTTTAAGTATTTTCATCTCTTAAAATTACCATTAGGTTTATGTGGAAAGGGAATACAAATGTGTGGGTGTAGAGACCTTGAGAACATGCCTGAAAAATTAGGCCAATATCAGTGTGAAAGACTGTACTCTACATAATGTACGGTCACAAAATGAACACATAATATTTGGCAGCACAGTCAGTAAACGGTATATACATATATTATTTACATCTCAATATAGCCTATGCTTCAGTAAGACAGAAAATATTGTACAGTAAATTATTTATTATTATGTATTTGTGAACATGAGACATCCGCTATATTTTAATGTTGATTTGCATGTTTTGTTCTATGAAGTGAAAGTCATCTGTTTTTCTATTATATATTTAGTACTATTTACTAGATTACTAATTATTACAATACATGTATATGGTACATTTATGCTTAACTCTGCTTTGGGTGAAGGCTTTTTAGGTGACTCTGCATCTACCACACTACACATGAGGCTTTATCCTTGATGCCATAATAAGGGCATCAGTCTTTCATATAAAAGAAGGTTGCACATTTGACTAGGTTGGAATTGTTGCATGACATAGAACATCTCTAGTGGTGGGTATGGTTTGTGAGAACATAACATCTGATGGCATTTCCAAGAAGAATGGAGACTTACTTTTAGAGTTTTTAAAAGTTCTGGTCACATTTACTGATCCACGAAAACCTGTATTTTTTCAACACCACTTCTATTCCCTTTTGCAGTAGTGAAGGTCAGGCTGCTATTGAAGATCAAATTCTTAAGTGAAGTGACACACACTAAAGGATTTTCAGGATTGATAAATGGTGCTCCTTTCTTGATAACCTCAGAACTTACTCTAAAATCATGGTTTGAAACCATGTTTGCAAGTGAACTGTTGCCCTGTCCTGTTGTAGAGATGTTGATGTCTCTGTCACTATTTTGGGTGAACCTGCCCTTTTTACATATATGACTGTTAAAATGAGATTCTCAAATCATATCAACAAGATTATGTGTAGAACCTCTCTGACCCCTGAATGTATGGTGGCACCTCCAAAGACAGGGGTGGGTCAGCATTTCACCCAGTGCTGAGTCCATGGCTAAAAAGGGGGACTGAAAGAACATTGGACACCAGTGGTTTTCTGTCTTTTCAAAGGTTTTATTAGTCATCATATACAAGGAGGTGATATCTAGGCAGATCACTTACAGACTCTGCATATCCATACCCAGCTTATCAGTGTCAGTACCTTTAAGCCAACCCAGCAACACTATAGGCAGCTCTCTTGCTGGTTCCAGTGCCCTCTATTCTGTTTCTTAGTCTTTAGTGTATGCTTCTCCAAGAGAGTCACCAAGCCTTGCGAGAGACCATTCTTCTTCCTATCTTTCTCCAGCAAATCCTCCCCTGGGTCTCAATCTTGATATCCCCATTAACAGGAAGGACATTTACAGGACCACTTCATGCCTATCTCCACATCCAGAACACATGGCAGGTCCCACACATGCTGTTGGACATAATAGCAAAGTGCATTCCAGCAGCACGTCCTGAGGCATCAGTCTTCAGGAAGAGAGAGATCACAAGATCAGATATTTATATCCTCCCCTAGCATGTACCAGTGGCCTGAACCTTCTACTGAGTTGGCTGAAGGAAATATAAATATTCATAACTCAAGAACCAGAGGGAGAGTGGAATGCTCTAAGTGTAGTATTATTTATTAAATAAAAGGATACAAAATAAAAATACACTCTCATTTAGTAAGCAAAGCAGGCAGTGTACCAAAATCTTCCAACTGTTGGCATCATATCATGGGTTCCAATAGATAGTCAGTCCTGGATGGTCATAAGTGGATAAGTATGCTTTTGGTTTCTGTTTGTTTACACTGTATTTTGACATCCAATGATGAGACCATCCACCAGGAGCAGATCCCTATCCACCCTCCATACATTTCCATTGAGAACCATCAGAAGGATGCCACCTGCTGGACACTTTGAATAATTCCTGCGTTACAACATCTGTGTTACATATAGGCTAACAGAGAGACATTTAGAGACAGAAAAAAATGGAATGCCTTTAACTGGAGTGTGCATGAAACCTAACATCAATGATGGATCACTATGTCTCTTCCTACTGACCACAAGCTTTATGTAATTTTTTTTACTCCCACTGACAACCAAGCCTGAGGCATGGGATGTCAAGGCATGCATCCACTCACATTGGCCACAGTCCAGACTTCTTATGTCTGAAGGACAGTAAACTGGCCCCTTGTTAAGTAAGTTTGGGCACCCCTGCTTTATCTAAAATGGAAAAAAGCATTTTGCCTTTACTACCTATCTATATCAGATTTATTTATTATTGATATTTATATAGCACCAACCAGTTAAGCAGCACATTCATATATACACATATTAGTGCCAATTTGCCTACTAGCAGGTCTTTGGAGTGCGGGAGTAAACCCGCACAAGCACAAAGAGAGCATGCAAACCCCAGGCAGAAAGTGATATGGATGGGATTTGAACCAGTGACACTATTGCTGCTAGCCATAAATGCTAACCACTAGACCACTGCACTGCCAGATCCAATTATGTGCAAAGAAATATCTGTCAAATTTTTGATAAGTAAGAGGGTTGTCATATGACAAGAATACACGGTGACTAAAAATTCATCCAATAATAATTATATGTCAGCTTGTGCTACTAAATCCCATTTAGTAAATAGCAAAGCCAGTATTTTGCAATTACATATCGACCCAGGCAATTTGCATTTTAACTGGTAAAATAAAGGTAAAGAATGAATGACCCTATACTTTACTTAGCTACAGTCATGATGTCCTTCAAATCAATCACATTGCACACTTGAAAAGCGATGTGACATATGCCAACTGAGGCTTAATAATTATATTGCATAAAGAATTCTTGGTACTGAAAAGGAAATTTTAAATTATTATAAAGCTTTGAGACTATGTTATATTCCCAGAACAAATATATGAGCAATATCATCAGTAAAAAGAAACTTTTTAGATTGTTATCTTGACCTTTCCATTGCCTGTCTTCTTTACAGTACCAGTAGTAAATTAGATGACAACTACTTTAAACTATTTTTCATCCTCTTGTACAAGAATATTGACATTTCATTACTAGTCAACATAATAGGAAACTCACATTGCCGTAATGAATTCCCTCATATTGGTGCTCTATTCTCAAAATGTATTTCTTTATTTAAGGCTGTAAAATGTGTGGATGTTAAGTCAATAGGGGAGAATAGTAAGATGTATGCATGCTGTGCTTGTATAGTGCATTACAAACCATCTTTTCCAAGTACGTTGATAGCTGATACAAAAGCCAGCTTCCCAGTGTGCAAGAAATATTCATCACATTACATTTCAGGGTAAAATCTATGTCTAAAGTATTTTCAGTAATGGCTCAGTTAGGTATAATCACAAAGAAACCAAAAATACAAAATATGACACATAGATTGGAAGCAAACGACAATCAATACAGGTCGACACAGAAAAAGACATCTTTGTTAACAGCCCTTGAATAATGGAAAGTAAATGGAAAACAAAACACCTGGAAATCCAACAATATGCAACTGTACAGAGGATCCCTGTTGGACAAAAAGTCATTATCCCAACAAACTACACAAGTCCCATGCTGGAAAAAAATATCCTTAATATACCAAGGATGTGGTTCAAACAGGGAAATGCTGTGCTATTGGAAGTGGAACCACAGTTTTTACTGTGAAAATTTCAGCAGTACTCTTCTGTAGAATTACTAATGCACTCCGATTACTGTGGACATTAAAGATTCTGCAGATGTTTTCCAAAACAAGTTATTACTCTTAACTTTTTATAGCACATTGCATTTGTTTGGAAAGCCCAGGTAAACCCATTTTTTTTTCTAACAGGATATAGTCAGACTACATCAAAAGGAAAGTGTGCGGCAAAGATTTGTTTGTGTTAGAGCTGAAGCCTTTGATAAAGTCTCCAATCAGGTTTGGAGCAGTAGACAGAGATATCTGTACAAGGCCTGAATGACTGAGTTTAGAGAAGGGAGGGGTACTGTGAGTTAAAAATATAAAGAGAAGGAAGTAAAGTTAGGAACATACATGACTGGGTGAAAGAAGAAGTGGTGGGGGTGAGTAGGACCTCTATGAAGATTAATGGGGAGAAGGTTCCAGCTTCAGATGAAGTGAATAGACTTGGAGCAGTGTTCCCACCCTCCCACCTTGTTAATTTTTAGGATAATAGTTTGGCACTTTTAGCATTTTTTACATTTTGCACTTATTGTCACGGCTGTCAGGTAGAATATTAGGGACTTTGAAGAACAGCATCCACAGTTAACATTATATTGAGACTGGGGAACAAGGGTATAGTGTCCTTCTGCCACTCCTGATGGTACTTGGCTTTGTATTTAATAAATGGCTGCTGTGGCCACCAAATCCATGCTTGGTGTGATGTTCAGTTGTTTGAGGGATAAAGGCAGGGGAGACCATTTTGAATTGGCCCAGGTGACTTCATGGTATATACAATACCATTGTCATGTACTGGCAGCATGCTGGACATCTGAAATACTATTGTAACGGACCACCTGACAGCACCTCTATCAGTCCCCTGATAGAGCCTCCCCAGAGTGCGGAGTCTAAGTACCGGAGCACTTGTTCACCAGGGCCCCTGATGGACTTGGAGCGCTCTGGGACCAGGTCGCAGCTACCGGGTATCTCTACCAGAGGTAGAGGAGTCTGCCAGAGGCTCCTGTGGGTTAAGAGTCTGATGTGAGGGAACCCGGGGATTCCTGAGGGATGGATGGATGAATGAGCAAGATCAGAGTCAAACAGGTCGTGTCGGCAACTAGCGGGTCGGTGCGGTACAAGACGGTAGGCAAGGGATAGTCGGGTCACACGCAGGGTCAATACCAGAAGATCAGATCTATAAGGGAGCATCCAGGAGCAGAGTCAGGCAAGCCAAGGGGTCAGGACAGGAGAAGGCAACAAGGTCAGACAATCCAGATCAGAGTACTCACAACACAGGCAACAGGATACGCAAAGACCATTCGGCAACAAGTGTCTGTTCAGGGCTGGTTTAAGTAGCCCGCCCTGCACCTGACAGGGGCAGCCTAGGTCCTAGTGCCTGCCCAGTACTGTCATAGACGGGTGCGCCTGGGTCCTAGTGCCCTGCTGCCTGCATGTCTTGACAGACACCTACGCATGTGTAGACCCATGCGTCGCGATGGTCCCTGACAGCTATTCTTACACAGGCAGAAGTAATCTGGGTCTCCCCCTTGCCCCTTTTAATGTGCTCCAATCAATGATACTCAGGCTTGCTGATTGAAGCACCATGCAGGGGTCACATCAGACCATGAGAGATGCAGACTGCATGTAAATAGTGGTCATGATTTCCAGCATGCTGACAGCTTATAAAACCTTGTCAAAAGTTGCAGCACATCAATATAAAAAATCATTGGCACACACTTGACTTTCAATAAAGCCTAATTACATTCCTGTTATAAAAGGGTGGATTCAATTGGGCTTTAAAAAAGTCAAGCTAATTTAAAGAAAAATTATTATTTATTTTACATTATCCAATTGCTCATGGGACAAAATACATATAGTACTTTGTCCCATCTCCCTGGGTGCCCTGCAATACTATCTGTGATGCCGGACAGAGCACCCCCTCTTGGTGCATGGCTGAATGAAAATGAAGCTAACAAGGACAGTGTGTACCTGTGTTCAGCTATTAGCACTTGCTTGAGGCAAGCACCGGCAAGAGGGAAGCAGAGGGATAGGAGCCTGATACTTTGCACCCCCACTACATTCATCATGCTGGTGCTTGCCCGAATAATGTACAAAAATAGTAATCATTCTTCTTTAATGAATACTGCAAGTCAGTCAATGCCTATATATATGCATTTGTAAAAAGGCACTGTTTGGTGTGCTTTTCTGGCCATCCACGAGTATTTTCTGGCATTCAGGAAGCCATACTAGTATTGAACACAGTGGTGCAGTTCCCTTTTCACTTCACAGGTTCTTTTCTCTCTGAAGACATACTTATATTACTAGCTAGGTTAAAACAACACATTAATAAACAATTAATTAAACAATTAATTAATAAACAGTGAAATTAAAAAAAGTTATTGCATTAATAGAACCCTTAGGCCCAGAAGGGGGGGGACGGGACTTCTTAAAATGCATGATCCATTCCTGTCTGACACCCAAAGGCTACTGGATAATGCCTTGGATGAACACTCCAAAATATATTTCTTAGAAATATAAGTAGCCAATTAGATTTTGCGTTCTTAGAATAACTTCCAACCGTTTTTCAAAGAAATATAGAGAACTCAGTCCCATAAAAGACTATTTGACATTTTTATATTTTACACATAGGGCTGAACAAAAGAAGCCTATCAGAGTTCTCCATTCACACAAATGGAGTGAATGGATGAATCCCCCCTGCCAGGTTGGTTTGCTCAGGCACTGTTTGACCGAAAATTTTCAGCACAGCTTCTTCAACAAAAGTCAAATAACCCATTTTTGTCAATCTGACAGGACCAGTAGCTTTGTTTAGGTTTTGGCGAGAAATTCTAACAATGTTTTTCCAGATTACATGCTCTTTCACACAGAGCGGAACCGCCTGATCAGCGGGGGATCTGTCTGCTAATCACTGCTGAGCAGGTAGATGACAAGTCCATATCCGCTCTGCTTGTGAGAGAGGACACGGACACAGCCCACTGTTCTCTATGGGGCAGATCGATGTAAACGAACCACCTGTCCATTTCCATCTGACATTCAATCCGATTTGCCAGATGGATGGGAAACGGATCCCCATCCATCTGTTTTTAGCGGCTAGGATCAAATTGGATACAGGAGATGTAACGAGACACCACCGCATAGAGAGCAATACATGGTCCGATCAGGTCCACCTGAAAAACATTTTTTTTTTCTTCAAATGTCAATTGTATATTTATACAGGTAATCAAATTTCTCCCTAAAATGTATCTATGAGATTTATGTTTTCATGGTTACCACATGTGTAGTGGTGTGCCTCTTTACCTACCTTGTTTAGCGGGTGCAGGCTGTTTTAATCCCTCTTTCCACAGTCAAATGGACTCCTAAGATCCCCTAGCTTACCACAAGTCTCTGGGCTCTTGGAACACTCTGTAAGTTGACAATCACTTTGGTAGGCACCACTACTACAGTGATTGCTGCTGCCTTTAGAATCCTGTGCTAAGCAGCTGCCCTACTGCTTACTGAACACAGGAGGACATTTGCTTTACATGGGTGCTATTCACAACATATTGAATTTTCTCAATAAATGCAGAGTGTTCTCTGATTGGACAAGGTGGAGATTGTGACATCACTGCCCTGCCTCTCCACTTTGTCTAATCAAAGGAGTGTTCCCTAAATGCTGCTTGTGCTAAATGAGTGACCTACTGTGTTCACAATGCAGTAGGGCAGCTCTTGGCATGGGACGCAGAGGCTAGTAGAGATCACTGTACTGTAGTCCTTTTTGCACCATGTTACATGTTACACCCTAAATATGGGTGTTACATGTAACATGGTGCTAAGTTGGAGTTAGCCGTTAAATAAAGTTTAAAACTGAAAAAGGTTATATTGAATACAAATTTAAAAAAACAGGTAGAACCAATACAATTTTACAAACATAGTAACAGAGAAAAATGACGGCAGAAAAATACGAAGTGGTCTATCAAGTCTGTACCTTTCTTGCTGCTAGTTTGAGTTCATGTCTACATGTTCTTGATCTTAGCTGCCCTCCTGAACCTTGGACACACATCTAATGTATTTAAAGGTTTCAGTCTTTCCACCTCCCCATGTAACATTTTGTTGTATTGATTACAATGATAATAGAGACTCTAATCTAATTGTGGAGCAGGGGTGGCTTGACCTATGTGCCACTGTTACCGTCATTCAAAAGGGTGTTAATTTCAGGACAAAAATACTAAATACTAAAGTAGTATTTTTATCATTGGGTTGTGGGGAGAGGTTCTTTCAGTACAAGAGAGAACATCTTGAAGTCACACTGAGCAGTCACCTGTATGTTTGATGTGCTGGCTTCCTGTGGGAGAGGATATTAGAGGTAGGAGACCACAAGCTTTGTGTGGTATGATGTGAAAGAGGACTTACAGTGACGCTAAGCATTGCCAACCCTGTAGATAGCTGGCGAATCCTTGCAAGATGACAGTTATTTATTTATTTACTTATATAGCGCCATCAATTTACGCACCACTTTACATATATATTGTACATTCACATCAGTCCCTAACCCTCAAGGGGTGTACAATCTAAAGACCCTAACTCACATTCATACATACACATACTAGTATGAAAGCATATTTTGCTTTAAGCTTTTTTCAAGTAAATCCTATGAAAACCAAAAGCCATACCCTATGAATAGGGTATATTAAAGCTTCAGTACCCCAACAGTTTTATATTTTCACAATTTTCCCAGTTGGAACTGTAATGATTATCTGGGTTATATGAAAATTTGACATTAAGGAAAATCTATTAAGTTGCACCTGTTGTTCCCTTGAGGTGGATCAGCTTCATCAAGTGCTATGCACCAATAGGTACCCATGTGAAGGACAAGCATTGGAAATGTACTAAAGATAGAAACAGTGTGCATCATAAGCTTGGCCAAACCTCCTCTCTGAATCTGCTATACAAGAATTCTGAACCATCAGGGACTATTATTTAGTGCTACCCCATTTGATAATGCTTGTCTCCATTGGTTGCCCTGACTTTGCAAGGCTCCCGACATCTCTGACACTCTGGGTTCAGATATACAGTATATCAACAGTACAGAATAATAATGCAAAAGACACAATTCTTTAGTAACACCTCTATACTCAACTTGTTCAAAATAGTAGGCCACAGACATAATGGGTTAAGGATATACAACTCCAGTTAACACAAAAAAACTGAACACTAATAAATGATAAATAATCAATTAGCAATGTTTAACAGATTATACAGTCATGAGCAGTAAGCAAGAGGGGGAAGAAAGTAGACCATTTGAATAGCAATGGCCTTAAAAGAGAAGAGGTCCCTTTAACTAGAGATTGCAACTTGAGTAATGCAATGTTTAAAGTTTCTGCTATGGTGGTGCCCGTTGTATTCTGCTAGTAATGATGGGGTCCATAAACATTAGTGAATACTGGTAATTCAATGAAATTAAATAGATAGACTGTGGTACTGCTCAAAACAAAATTCTCCTAGTACTGAGGTGTAAAGTTGTCTGCATGCAGTGTCTCTAGAGTGATGACAGAAAGAGGTTGGGCATCCACCCGCTCACCAGTCCTATGGACAGCACAGTCTCCTAGGAACAGAGTTCTTGCTCAGGCCCTCAGCTGGTTGCAGAGATGTGAGGAGTTACTGCCTGAAGGCCTGTCAACGTGGCAAGCAGAGGCATCTGAGTTTTGAAGACCTGACAATAAAAGTCCCAATGCAGAGACGCTGGTGCGATCCCCGTGTGACAATTGGTGTCACCACTGTGCTGAGCTGATGTGCAGAGTCCCGCAGCAATAGGCCAGCAATCTGTCTTTGGATGAGAATGGCAACCCCCCTGTGTTCAGCTCTGAATCCCGTGCCAAGAGAGAGAGACAATCCCTTGCTGTAGAATATATTTACTTTCCCAGCATCCTCCTTTTTCACCAGCTCTCTGGTAATTGTAGTTCAATCAGCACATAAAACTACAGGTCCCAAGATCCTCTGCTGTCAGAAAAACTGAATCCACTCTGCTAACAGGAAGTGATGTAGCATTCCCAGTACTGGGCATAGGGGGAAAAGGATTAATCACAGTCTCATCTGGAAATATCCCAGAATGGCTTAAAGCCATAGACGGCACCTGTCTACTATTACAAAGTGGACATACAGGTAGGAGAGTTCTTTCAGGACATTGGGAATTTTGTGAAAGGAGTACCCATATGACTTGCTAAGCACAAAGATGGACATCATTTTTTCCCTCCTAACACATGTAGTGCTACCCCTTTAGGAGCCGCTAATTATTTTGGGTCCCTGTTCACTCTGAGCCTGATTTGAAGCACAACCCCTGCTGACACCACTGCATACCCTTGTCTAGTAGAACCCCCTAGCTGTGAAACACAAAATAATCACACATTTTAAGGTGAACCAATACTCTGATTGTATTGAAATTTAGCAACTGAAGACAAAAGAATCACTTAACTTATGACAAACTGGGTTATGGAACCTTCTCACCCAGTCTGTAATCTTAGCAAATTGAAGGATGGTTTCCCGGTTTGGGGGCCCCCTTTCTCTCCTGATCCCTCTGAGGAAGAAGCAATACCAATGATGATACCATGATCCACCTGCCTCTAGAGTGCATGTTAGCGTTACCAGTGATCTGTAATCCCTCTTTCCAGCTCTCTGGTGTGACCAGATCTGGCCTGGTTCCTCTGAGTCCTGCACTAGCTATTCACACATGTCCTCACCCTTTCACAGTCTTCTTACGTCCTCTCCAGGAAGTTCCTGGGCCTTTTGATTACATAGGCTCCCTCCCCTTTGCCAGCTCTTCTGGGAAATGTAGTCTGTTTTAACCTGACCGGGTACAGAAGTCCTGGTTTCAGCACACAAGTTCAACAATGCTTCACTTTCCTGGAAGACGTTTGAGATGAGATACTAACAATATTCCTGCCTTCAAGGACACATGTGGGATCCCCACACTTACGATCCCTGTGCAATCGCACACATGATCTGCACTGTATGTACTGTGGTCAGCTTGTACAGTAAACTGCAATGCAGATGTATCTCAATGATGGCAGCTGTGAGAACTAGACCGCAAACTGCTGAAACTACGTGTAATTTTCACAACTATGTGTACTTAGATACACAACTGTCAGTATTCACTTGGTTAGTGGATGCATGGATCTCTCTAAACTGATTAAATAGTCCGGCAGATTGTAGCAGTCTGTCTCTCTCTGCAAACAGGGTCAGTCCAGGGACTCTCCAGTTCAGAATCAGTGTCCCGTCTAGTCTTCTACTGTTAGATTGGCCTGCTGGGCAGCGTGGAAGACTGGATGGTCAGTAGGTTCTTTCTGCTTTTCCTCTCTCCAACTCCATATCTGCGGCCTAGTTCAGCACTTCAGCTGTCCCCACACTCTCTTGACCAATCTCAGGGGCTTTGATATGTATATGCCCTGCCCCTATCCTACCCATCTTGGGAAATGTAGTCCCTGACTGCCCTGCTCATCAGCTGAGTCCTGCTCATGGGCGGACTGATCATTTGGAAACTCGGGCACTGCCCGAGGGCCCGGGGTCAGTAGGGGGCCCCATGAGATGCCCCTGGTACCTTTTTCATGGGTTTTTTGAGTTTGGGCAAGGACACAGGGGCCCCATGATCCCCTATTGCCCGGGGGCCCCATGAGTTGTCAGTCTGCCCCTGGTCCTGCTATACAGCAGACAAGGTTCAGAGGGGTGTTCTGTCCATGTGAGTGACCCTGAATGGTAGACCACCTCCATCTAATGTCCATTTTAATGTACTGCAAGTAATCACTACTGACCCCGGGCCCTCAGGCAGTGCCCGAGTTTCCAAATGGTCAGACCAGCCCTGGTAATCACATTTCAATGGATTAAATAAACAAATTTCATTAGGTATACCAATCCACTAGGTTTATTTATGAAGACAATGCAAAAAAAGAAAAAAACTGTTTGTACAAAGTGCTATAATGCTATATGCGTTTTGTATGCGATAGCAATAAGAATGGTTTTTATGTTCTTTTTTTCAAACATATATTTTAATTTTAAATCTAACTTGCATTACCCATTCATATCACATTCCATTTTTCTTGAGAAATACTCCATATTTGTCATTTGTCCAAAGCCTATAATTGATGCAGCATTGATATATTTCCAGCCATGTTTTAAATATGAAAATCAAAAATGATTGATATTGTTTCTTTTAATTGGGATTTCAGAAATTCTAATTACAGCTTTTCAGGATGAAAAATATGCCCTGGATTTTACCGCATTGCCTGGTTTCCAGATACAGTTTAATTTACACTTCTGAAACAGTAATGTATATATTTTTCAAGATATTAACACATTTGTCATATGTTTGCAGACAGGAACTGTACAGGTGCAAAGAGAAATTCTGGCTCCAATAACTTGCTAGTTATGTAGAGCATTCCAATATAAGCCAATAAAACTAAATAAAACCCAGTTTGTGCAGCCCAGGTTATTGTACATATATACAGGTATATCTTGGGTTCTTGCATCCCGAGCTCAAGCTCTGTAATATCAGCACCCTTCCCACACAAAAAAACCCCATAGATTAATTCTCATAATTCAATACTCTATGCTGGGATGCTACACAGAATTGTTCAATATTTTGCATGCAATATTTTAAAAATACAGCTATAGTGGTAAAATATAAACATTCAAGAATAAGATTTACTCTTTGGCATCATTTAAAGATCGCAGAGCCCCTTTAAAATATTTTTCTTTTTTTCTCAGTTATATTGTCCCTCTGTCTTCTGTCTGCCTTAGGTGGTTGCAGCTGCTGCCCTTCCCTAGTTGATATTTGATACTCCACATTGGTTTACCTAACCCAGCAAATGCAAAAACAAAATTAGGTGCCACTTTCATCTTTTCTTTTACTGAAAAACATTGCCACTTGTTGTACTGTATTTGAAAGCACCCCAAGGGGGCAAAGCAATAAGCTGAATTAGGATCTGCTTTAGCAGGGTAAATGTTTGGTCATCCAGTTTAGTCTAGGGCAGGGGTGGGCAACTGTGGCCCTCCAGGTGTTGGTGAACTACAAGTCCCATCATGCCTCTGCCTTTGGGAGTCATGCTTGTAACTGTCAGTTTTTCAATGCCTCATGGGACTTGTAGTTCTACAACAGCTGGATGGCCACAGTTGCCCACCCCTGGTCTAGGGCATTCAATCAGTATAATTCTAGTACATATGAACATGTTCATGTTTTACCTAATATGTGCAGGAGTCACTGTTCATGTACTTTCTGCTCATGTCTTTAGCGGTGGTACAACTTTCAGCTGACAGAACAGTTAGCAAATGGGTTGACTTCCACTCAACAAAACTGAAGAACAATAAATCAATAATACCTAAGGCTTAAAATCATAACTACAATAGCCCCTGGCTGCTGCACTTATAAAAATGTCATAGGCCACTTCATTCATGTGTCTGTGTGTAGGTACGAGCCTTGCTTACACAAGCCACTGTCAAAACTAGGCTAGAGATTTCAAAGAAATTTTTGCAAACCACAATATGAAGGAATTAATGAAAGATTAATGCAATGGAACTAGTTACTGCAAAAAAATAAGTCCCATAGACTTCTATTGCAGCAACTAATTCCATCACCGAATGAGCATGAAAAAGAAAGCTGTAAAAATTGAGACCACTGTCTCTTGGCACAGTTTCAGAGAACCATATGTCATATAGCAAATCAGCACATTGCACGTATCTCCCATTGTCTTTTCCAAGTATATTTCCTGCAGCTCTCTTTTAACATGGTTCAACTTTTTGCTTCCAAACCCACTTATTCAAACCTGATTCTGAGCATTAATCCTGGTGCAACAGTTTAGTAGGGTGCATAAAAAAACAGTTAAAAGGTATGTTACCCCATATTCTTGATATGTGTCTGTTGTACCATGTACAACATCCTATTCTCTTTACATTACTTCCTTTGTGTGAAATACTGGGTGAGTATGGCTTAAAGTATTAAAGTTTTGCTTTAATATTTCCTATTTCAAACTGACCACCCTAGCCATAGACACACATCCTTCCTTGAGTGGTCAGTTTTCTGGTTGTGTTGAGAATACAGCCTGCCTGTCCTCCAATGGCCAATTACCACCTTAATCAGCCACAGAACCTGGGTAAATAACCTATGTTTGGTTTTAAAGGGATGAGGTAGCAACCCTACATATACAGTTTCCGGGAAAACATCTTCTAATACGTATAAGTGTGGTCGACATGGTCAACTGACAGAAAAAGGCTAAAGGACATTGAACAGGATTGTGACCCGGAATAAGAAAACAACTGCTGCAAAAGTGATTGCAGAGCTCAATCTCTGTCTTCACTATAATGCTTTGGGAGGGAAGAAATCTCCAGCCCAGTGTCCAGATCTCATTCCAGACCAGCAAAGTGTGTGTTCAGTGCGTGTCCAGGTGCATGTGTTCAGGGCTACAGCCAGAAAGAAAGAGAGCTCCAATTTGAAGATAGGTGTCTGTTCCTGTCAGGACTCAGAACTCCATGTTGGATAGGGCCTGTGTCCATCAAGAGAACCTGAGAGACTGAGAAAGAGTCTGGAAAACTAAGATAGACCAACAAAATGGGGAAATATGTGAGTCTCAGAGGAGTGAGAGAGCCTGGGGTGTCAGGAGAACTCCTATTGTGTCGCCTCGTGTAGTAGGGAGCTGTAACTACAGGCTGAGTGAGCCAGGAAAGGCCAAAATAACAGCAGAGCTAGGGGAAACTGTATGAGGAACCAGGGACAAGAGCAGTGGTTCTGCTGAATAGGAAGCCAGATGGCTCAGCAATTTCAGTTACCTGTTTTGTAGTGTGAAACTAAAACCCTTGCATGGGGAAACCTGATGTAAAGGACTTTGCTTTGACTTCAGTTTCAATAAAAGTGGGTTGGCATGCCCTAAAAACTACAGTTCAGACTAGTGTGGGCTCACTAAAAATGCATCTACTACTGAGCTAAACATCCCCCATATCATATACATAAAACACATATTGTTTTCCACAGTTTCAACCATTTGCATGTTTGTACTTTGGCACAAGGACCAGTTGATGAGACTGTTACAAAATTTAGACTTGAAAGGTGAGTTCTGCTCTACCGAATTCCAGCTTCCAATGTAGAGAACAACATATCAGCTGTATAAAATTGTAATGCTTGAGACTGTTCTATGCCTGAATGCTGCCGAAAATTATCAAGCATGACAGTGCTTAAAGTGAATTATTATCACACTACAACACTAATCATGATAGTGACAGACTCTATAGAATATGCTTCTTTGTCTAATTCGTGAATTGCAGCATGTCCAAGTACTCTTTTGTAAGGTGACAGATTCTCTTAAGGTTCTTTTTTCATTCACACTAGTTTTATTTATATGAGATACTTTAAAAAGGCAAGTGCTTGTTCACACTGGCATTCAGACTAATTTACCTAAATAACCAATAGATCTGATGGGTTTCACTACAGTTTTCAACAGCATAGTATCTTTTAAAGGATAGCTATAGTTCCGACAATTTTAATGATAACTGCCCCACCCTTTCAATGTCATTAACAGGCCCCACTATAGACAATGGTCATGGTCACCAAAGTTCATCCCTCAAATGGAGATATATACGGCAATAAAACACATTATTAAATAGGGTAGTTGAAGATCTGAACTTATGCCAGGACTTTATTGTTGCCTGCATTCCCTTTGGCACAATTTTCCAAGCTTTAAAATATGTTTCCTAAGGACAATATAATATAAATGGGATTTGTAGTACTTATTTAAGAAGTGCCCTTGTGTATGTAGCTCTACCTATTAGGAGCTACTGGATAGATGACATATCTTCTGATCCCAGTGGTGACCAACCTTATTTGTACCCGAATTCCCTGATACACCTGTAGAATAAAGTGGGCTTTATTCAAAATAAACAATAAGTCCTGTAAGAAAAGTGTTTGCAACAGCAATAATAAAACAATGAATGTAACAGTAGTTTCCTGCCTAAGCACAAGTTCATATTTGGTCTAACTATAAGGAAAGAAGTATAACTAGTCCACTGGCCAGTGGTGTCTCAATGACAGTCTGCTGGTGTCTGAGCTTTAGACCCTTGCTTGAGCACTCTCTCCACAGATTATTTGTAATTCCAAATTGGGGGAAGAGATGATCCAATATAAAAGACTCCTGAGTTGTCACTCTGCGGCAGCAAAGTGTATACAAGGCAGATCACTTAATGAATATTGGCGGCCAAAATGCATATCATTAAAAATTGCTGGTCTCTGGCAGTTCCTTGAAGGTCTGCCAAAAGGATAGTTCATGCACATGGTCTCCCCTCTCCATCCAGTGTCAATTCAGCAGCAGCACAGCTTAGTCCTTTCCACCTGGAGTCATCAGTCTTGATCTATGGAGCTCAGGAAACATCTCTTTGTGGTACTTTTTCCTCAATCCTGGTACCAATGGGTGGGGCCAAGGTCTGCCAGCCATAGAGTTTATTAAACTGTCTGCAAGTCTGTCAGTCCTTTCAGGGAAGAGCACAAACTGCGGCCATTGAAAGACATCTTTTTGAGAAGTTTAAAGGGCCAGCGTATGGGCTAAATGTGTAGCAATATCCTTCTGTCACTCACATTAATGCCCTGTACATGGACCTGACAAACACCAGCGCACCACTAAGAACTGAATGGGCTTTTGCAAAAGGATAAGCACAGTATTGAAAACTAATGTGCAATCACTATACAGAACAGATGGCAGTATAGCATACAAGTAACTCTAATTCCGAATGGGTTATCTACTACTACCAGGCTCTATGTAAGCCAGTAACAAATCTGTTGGGGCCCTGTAGATCTTCACGAAGCTCCCATTCTCTAATGAGAGCATTTTTTAATCCACAGAGTAAATTAAGCAACACAGTCCCCTTTGGTAGAACTTCCCAGAAAGTATTAGCAAGCAGCAGCCATTTAAATACACAGTGATGGCCAATAGGCCTCTTGCCACACTGATGCTCTGATGACGTCCTCCTAAGTGCAGATTGTTCCTTTATAGATTCACCTACAGATGAGATGGATGCCGATTGAAGATAGGTCCAATACCTGTGACTGGATGAAGGCCAGTGCAATGTCAGAAAATGGATGAGGTCAAACAAAAGAAAGGAAGCCTACAAGACTCTGGGCCTCCCTTTTAATCCTGCACATCCCTGATGATACATTGATTTATCTTCTTGTGGCTGTGCTCTATGTCTCTGTGCCACAGTAGTTTCTTGCAGGTAGTGTCTTTCCCCTTAGTCACTTCAGTCATCAACACTGCAGTTCAGGAGACTGTCTTTATACAGCAGAATCATTTGGGATCTTGAATCTAGGAGACATATCTTGTAAATTCTGTTTACTTGAACAGGCACCACAAGTGAGAGGCCTATAAGTTTTACAGGGAAGTTAGTAGAAGCACTTAGTAGAAGTAGAAGGTCTAGCTGACTAGACTGGATCTCTTTTTCTCTCTTACGGTGTTTAAAGTGGTACATATGACACAATTTTGGAAATCAGTAGACAGCCCTTTCTTGAAAGGTGAAACCTGAATCCATAGGAGGTGTCAGGGCTCCCGGGTGTGACCAGAGGTATGTGACTGACGCAGGGAAACGCAGACTTCAGATATGTTATAAACAATATAATTTATTAACACTAACAATACAAACATAAACGCAGTGCAATACTAAAACATAACACAGTGCAAACGAACCAAACCAAACCAACCACTGATAACAGTACATACAATGCAAGCGTCGTCAGGCAGGCCGGGTCAATATCAATCGGGCAGGTAGGTACAGGGGGAGCAAGCGGAGAATGGTCGGGGTCACAGGCCAGGTTCAGCAGGTAGCGGGCAGCGTGGTACAGAGGGTCAGGCAGAGGGATGGTTAGGGTCACAAGCCAGGGATCAGAACAGGAGAAGTCAGCAGAGGTCAGAATCAAGCAGGGTCAGCAACAAGACAGGAACAGGAACGCAGGTTTACAAGATACAGGGCCCAGGAAAAACACACACCAAGGCAGAGTCTGCAGGTCTGGCCATCCCTTAAATACACCAGTATAATTAGTTCCAGGTGTTTGACTGGCTGCAAGGTTGAGTCTCTGATTGCTGGGAGCACCCGCTGGCCAGCCCTGGTACTGCAGCTCATAAGGCAGGTGAGTCCCACTATTGCTGGCCAGTCCATTCCTGACAGTACCCCCCCCCCCTCAAGGAGCGGCCTCAGGACGCTCCAAACAGTCCTAGCTGGGCAAAATGTTCCACCGCCCAGGTCTGGTAACTGGCGGGATATCAAAGACTGGCACACCGGGCAGGACTCCGGGCAGCGGCACACTGGGCAGGACTCCGGGCAGTGGCACACCGGGCAGGGGCACACCGGGCAGGGGCACACCGGGCAGGGGCACATCGGGCTGGACTCCGGGCAGAGGCACATCGGGCTGGACTCCGGGCAGAGGCACATCGGGCTGGACTCCGGGCAAAGGCACATCGAACTGGACTCCGGGCAGAGGCACATCGGGCTGGACTCCGGGCAGAGGCACTCCGGGCAGCGGCACACCGGGCAGAGGCACATCGGGCTGGACTCCGGGCAGAGGCACATCGGGCTGGACTCCGGGCAGAGGCACATTGGGCTGGACTCCGGGCAGAGGCACATCGGGCTGGACTCCGGGCAGAGGCACATCGGGCTGGACTCCGGGCAGAGGCACATCGGATTACCAGGCGAAGCAGCAGGCAGCGGGCCACCAGGCGGAGCAGCAGGCACCGGGCCACCGGGCGGAGCAGCAGGCACCGGGCCACCGGGCGGAGCAGCAGGCACCGGGCCACCGGGCAGAGCAGCAGGCACCGGGCCACCGGTCGGAGCAGCAGGCACCGGGCCCCCGGGCGGAGCAGCAGGCAGCGGGCCCCCGGGCGGAGCAGCAGGCACCGGGCCCCCAGGCGGGGCGACAGGCATCGGGCCCCCAGGCGGGGCAACAGGCACCGGACCCCCCGGCGGGGTGACAGGCATCGTGCCCCCATGCGGAGCTGCGGGCGCCGGGCCCCCAGGCGGGGCGACAGGCATCGGGCCCCCAGGCGGGGCGACAGGCATCGGGCCCCCAGGAGGGGCGACAGGCATCGGGCCCCCAGGAGGGGCGACAGGCATCGGGCCCCCAGGCGGGGCGACAGGCATCGGGCCCCCAGGAGGGGCGACAGGCATCGGGCCCCCAGGTGGGGCGACAGGCATCGGGCCCCCAGGTGGGGCGACAGGCATCGGGCCCCCAGGAGGGGCGACAGGCATCGGGCCCCCAGGAGGGGCGACAGGCTTCGGGCCCCCAGGCGGGGCGACAGGCATCGAGCCCCCAGGCGGGGCGACAGGCATCGGGCCCCCAGGCGGAGCGACAGGTCTCGGGCCCCCAGGCGGAGCGGCGGGCGCCGGACCCCCAGGCGGAACGACAGGTCTCGGGCCCCCGGGCAGAGCGGCGGGCGCCGGACCCCCAGGCGGAGCGACAGGTCTCGGGCCCCCAGGCAGAGTGGCGGGCGGCGGACCCCCAGACGGAGCGACAGGTCTCGGGCCCCCAGGCGGCGGGCGCCGGACCCCCAGGCGGAGTGACAGGTCTCGGGCCCCCGGGCGGAGCGGCGGGCGCCGGACCCCCAGGCGGAGCGACAGGTCTCGGGGACCCAGGCGGAGCGGCGGGCACCGGACCCCCAGGCGGAGCGACAGGTCTCAGGCCCCCAGGTGGAGCGGCGGGCGCCGGACCCCCAGGCGGAGCGACAGGTCTCGGGCCCCCAGGCGGAGCGACAGGTCTCAGGCCCCCAGGCGGAGCGACAGGTCTCAGGCCCCCAGGCGGAGCGACAGGTCTCAGGCCCCCAGGGGGAGCGGCGGGCGCCGGACCCCCAGGCGGAGTGACAGGTCTCGGGCCCCCAGGCGGAGTGGCGGGCACCGAGTCACCAGGCACGACAGTGGGCTCCGAGTCAACTGGCAAGACTGCGGGCACCGAGTCAACTGGCAAGACTGCGGGCACCGAGCCAACTGGCGGAACAGCGGGCATCGAGTCAACTGGCGGAACAGCGGGCTTCGAGTCGTCTGGCAAGACTGCGGGCACCGAGTCGTCTGGCAAGACTGCGGGCACCGAGTCGTCTGGCAAGACTGCGGGCACCGAGTCGTCTGGCGGAACAGCGGGCATTGAGTCAACTGGCGGAACAGCGGGCACCGAGTCGTCTGGCAAGACTGCGGGCACCGAGTCGTCTGGCAAGACTGCGGGCACCGAGTCGTCTGGCAAGACTGCGGGCACCGAGTCAACTGGCGGAACAGCGGGCACCGAGTCGTCTGGCAAGACTGCGGACACCGAGTCGTCTGGCAAGACTGCGGGCACCGAGTCGTCTGGCAAGACTGCGGGCACCGAGTCATCTGGCAAGACTGCGGGCACCGAGTCACCTGGCGGAACAGCGGGCATCGAGTCAAATGGCGGAACAGCGGGCACCGAGTCGTCTTGCAAGACTGCGGGCACCGAGTCGTCTGGCAAGACTGCGGGCACCGGATCAGGTACCGGATCATCTGGATCAACAGCGGGCATCGAGTCAACTGGCCTAATAGGATCATCAGGCTGGATCAGTTCATTATGCTGGGAAGAGGCATCCGGCTGAGTAGAGGCATCCGGCTGAGTAGAGGCCTCAGGCTGAGTAGAGGCTTCAGGCTGAGTAGAGGCTTCAGGCTGAGTAGAGGCTTCAGGCTGAGTAGAGGCTTCAGGCTGAAGAGAGGCTTCAGGCTGAAGAGAGGCATCAGGCTGAACCATGGAAGGCAGGTTCTCAGACGGCAGGCTCACCGGTTTGGATACTGGCAGGATGGTATTGGTTGGAAAGAATTTTTGCTTTTTTCTGGTTTTAACTACTGGAGCACTGCAAGTAAACGCAGGTCTGCAAACGAATGGAGCAGCTGGAGACAGAGAAGAGCTGGAGGATGGAACAGAGGAGGGAGCAGTTGCTACAGAGAGCTTTTTTACAGGGTTAAAGGCAGGATAGGTGCAGCGAGTGGGAACAGGGTACTGACATGCGGTAGATAGCAGGGCAGGAGGAGCTTTTGGGAATGCAGGAATAGAGCTTTGAGGAAATAGATTAGAAGCAGGACTGGGTTTTTGTAGGCTGACTGAGGCTGGGTGCAACAAGTCTGACCATGTCTGCAGTATGGGTTGAACAAAGCTGAGCTTACACAAAGCCTGTCTGACCAAAGACTGCACTGCGTTTATACAATCTCTTAGTGTCTGTGGTGAACATGCAGCATAATGCTCCAAGAAGTAACCCACATCATCCTCTAATAACCATACCAGGGACTCTACCTGGTCAGCACTAAATGGCGGCAAAAATTCATTCCTGCATTCGGGGGTACCAGATGAAACCAACTCCACACAAGCCTGAATCAATGGCTGCACCTCAGAGAATTCTGTGCCCTGATCTACTAGAACAGGGGTAGGCAACCTGCGGCTCTCCAGCTGTTGCAGGACTACAAGTTCCATCATGCCTCTGCAAGTCATAATTGTAACTGTCAGTTTTGTAATGTTGCAATGCCTCATGGGAAATGTAGTTCCACAACAGCTAGAGAGCCGCAGGTTGCCTACCCCTGTACTAGAACATGAGCGAGCCGTATACATTCTAGCAGTTCATCCCGGGTATACTCCTTCAGAGTTTGATAAGCATACTCTCTGTCATCAAACACTAGCAGATATAAATACACAACTTCATCAAGATCCATCCTTCCCATCAACAAAACAAGATGGCTTCCCTGTGCAGCCACTTCTGGTCAGGATTGGCCTTGGTGTAATGTCAGGGCTCCCGGGTGTGACCAGAGGTATGTGACTGACGCAGGGAAACGCAGACTTCAGATATGTTATAAACAAGTTATTAACACTAACAATACAAACATAAACGCAGTGCAATACTAAAACATAACACAGTGCAAACGAACCAAACCAACCACCCACAGATAACAGTACATACAATGCAAGCGTCGTCAGGCAGGCTGGGTCAATATCAATCGGGCAGGTAGGTACAGGGGGAGCAAGCGCAGAATGGTCGGGGTCACAGGCCAGGTTCAGCAGGTAGCAGGCAGCATGGTACAGAGGGTCAGGCAGAGGGATGGTCAGGGTCACAAGCCAGGGATCAGAACAGGAGAAGTCAGCAGAGGTCAGAATCAAGCAGGGTCAGCAACAAGACAGGAACAGGAACGCAGGTTTACAAGATACAGGGCCCAGGAAAAACATACACCAAGGCAGAGTCTGCAGGTCTGGCCATCCCTTAAATACACCAGTATAATTAGTTCCAGGTGTTTGACTGGCTGCAAGGTTGAGTCTCTGATTGCTGGGAGCACCCGCTGGCCAGCCCTGGTACTGCAGCTCATAAGGCAGGTGAGTCCCACTATTGCTGGCCAGTCCATTCCTGACAGGAGGTGTCTTTAATTGTCTCTTTGATGTGTTGGGTAAGGCTGTACTGAAAGACCTCCCCCTCTTTCCTGTATCACATATTGAGTAGAAGTTGGCTGAGGTAGTTAGATATCCAACTGGTTCCTTCTCCCAGAGCCCTCTGAAGTTTCTCTATGACTTCTGCAAACTATAGTTCTTTGGCAAGCTTGGGCAAATGCACTTGTAGTGGCCAATGCCTCCTCATCTGTAAAAGATCACTTGGCCTACTGACTTCTTAGTGGGAGTAGCTTTAGACATCACCAGAAACAGCCTTGAGCACTAAGTTTCCAGATTAGAGGCATTATACAAGCAGGATGTTCATTACATTAAGACCAACATTAACCAAATAGATTCCAGAGTTATAAAGGTAGGATTCAAAATACTAACTAATGGATGCACTAAATGAACGCACAAATCAAGTACAGGAAATAATATAGCAATCATTGATGATCTTAAGATCTGTAGTAGAAGAAATAACATACAGTTCAGAGACCTGCCAGAATCTGTCTCTACTATTGACCTCCCACCATCTGCAAAATACATACCTTTTTTACTGGAAAACAGTCTTCATCACCTATCTTGGAACTCACATCCCCTCTGATCTGAACACCCCATATTCCCTTAACTCAGTGTTTCTCAACTCCAGTCCTCATGGACCCCCAATAGGTCATGTTTTCAGGATTTCCATTATTTTGCACATGTGATTTGATCAGTTTCACTGCCTTAGTAATTACTAGAGATGAGCGAATTATTCAAAAATTCGATTCGGCTGATTCGCCGAATTCGCGGAATAAATTCGATTCGAGGCGAATATATTCGCTGCGAATTTAACTTATAAAAAGGGTGTTTCTAGGCTTCAGAGAGCCTTCATATTAGTGCAGAACACTGTACCTTTAATTTAAATGCCCTTGGAGTCTGCTGGGGAAGAGAAATAATACTGTCAGTCAGTATGACATGCAGATGAGTGCCGTCGATCTTAGAATCACCGCACACTTCACTCATTTGGGCAGTCACGGGGCCAAAACCAGAGTGTGGAGCCACAGTGTGGCGGTGGAGGCAGCAGCAATGGGAGGCCATACAGCACCCTATGACAAAATGGAACCCACCAGCAGTGTGAGGAGACCTGAAAGTGGCACATGGCAGAGTGTGGCGATGGAGACAGCAGCAATGGGAGGCCGTACAGGGACCCATGACACACTCTGGACCTGGCAGCAGCATGAGGAGGCGGTACAGGGGCCCATGACAGATTACGGGCCTGGCAGCAGCATGAGGAGTCGGTACGGGGGCCCATGGCAGATTACGGGCCTGGCAGCAGCATGAGGAGGCGGTACAGGGGCCCATGGCAGAGTGGCGGAGCGTAAGCAGCTAAAATTGAAGGCCATACAGTGGCCTATGTTAAAAAGTCCCCCCAGCAGCAGCGTGGGGAGACGACTATCAAGAGTCCAATGGCAGAGTGGCGGAGCAGAAGCAGCTTCAATTGAAGGCCATACACAGGCCTAGGTTAAAAAGCGGAAGCCGTCAGCAGCGTGAGCAGACGACAGAGACACATGGCGCAGGGTGGCGGTGGATGCAGCAGTATTCGGAAGCCAAACACAGGCCTCGGTTAAAAAGCGGAAGCCGTCAGCAGCGTGAGCAGACGACAGAGGCACATGGCGCAGGGTGGCGGTGGAGGCAGCAGCAATGGAAGGCCATACAGCACCCTATCACAAAATGGAACCCACCAACAGTGTAAGGAGACCTGAAAGTGGCACATGGCGCAGGGTGGCGGTGGAGGCAGCAGTATTCGGAAGCCAAACACAGGCCTCGGTTAAAAAGCGGAAGCCGTCAGCAGCGTGAGCAGACGACAGAGACACATGGCGCAGGGTGGCGGTGGATGCAGCAGTATTCGGAAGCCAAACACAGGCCTCGGTTAAAAAGCGGAAGCCGTCAGCAGCGTGAGCAGACGACAGAGACACATGGCGCAGGGTGGCGGTGGATGCAGCAGTATTCGGAAGCCAAACACAGGCCTCGGTTAAAAAGCGGAAGCCGTCAGCAGCGTGAGCAGACGACAGAGACACATGGCGCAGGGTGGCGGTGGATGCAGCAGTATTCGGAAGCCAAACACAGGCCTCGGTTAAAAAGCGGAAGCCGTCAGCAGCGTGAGCAGACGACAGAGGCACATGGCGCAGGGTGGCGGTGGAGGCAGCAGCAATGGAAGGCCATACAGCACCCTATCACAAAATGGAACCCACCAACAGTGTAAGGAGACCTGAAAGTGGCACATGGCGCAGGGTGGCGGTGGAGGCAGCAGTATTCGGAAGCCAAACACAGGCCTAGGTTAAAAAGCGGAAGCTGTCAGCAGCGTGAGCAGACGACAGAGACACATGGCGCAGGGTGGCGGTGGATGCAGCAGTATTCGGAAGCCAAACACAGGCCTCGGTTAAAAAGCGGAAGCCGTCAGCAGCGTGAGCAGACGACAGAGGCAAATGGCGCAGGGTGGCGGTGGATGCAGCAGTATTCGGAAGCCAAACACAGGCCTCGGTTAAAAAGCGGAAGCCGTCAGCAGCGTGAGCAGACGACAGAGGCACATGGCGCAGGGTGGCGGTGGAGGCAGCAGCAATGGAAGGCCATACAGCACCCTATCACAAAATGGAACCCACCAACAGTGTAAGGAGACCTGAAAGTGGCACATGGCGCAGGGTGGCGGTGGAGGCAGCAGTATTCGGAAGCCAAACACAGGCCTCGGTTAAAAAGCGGAAGCCGTCAGCAGCGTGAGCAGACGACGGAGACACATGGCGCAGGGTGGCGGTGGATGCAGCAGTATTCGGAAGCCAAACACAGGCCTCGGTTAAAAAGCGGAAGCCGTCAGCAGTGTGAGCAGACGACAGAGGCACATGGCGCAGGGTGGCGGTGGATGCAGCAGCAATGGAAGGCCATACAGCACCCTATCACAAAATGGAACCCACCAACAGTGTAAGGAGACCTGAAAGTGGCACATGGCGCAGGGTGGCGGTGGAGGCAGCAGCAATGGAAGGCCATACAGCACCCTATCACAAAATGGAACCCACCAACAGTGTAAGGAGACCTGAAAGTGGCACATGGCGCAGGGTGGCGGTGGAGGCAGCAGTATTCGGAAGCCAAACACAGGCCTCGGTTAAAAAGCGGAAGCTGTCAGCAGCGTGAGCAGACGACAGAGACACATGGCGCAGGGTGGCGGTGGATGCAGCAGTATTCAGAAGCCAAACACAGGCCTCGGTTAAAAAGCGGAAGCCGTCAGCAGCGTGAGCAGACGACAGAGGCACATGGCGCAGGGTGGCGGTGGAGGCAGCAGCAATGGAAGGCCATACAGCACCCTATCACAAAATGGAACCCACCAACAGTGTAAGGAGACCTGAAAGTGGCACATGGCGCAGGGTGGCGGTGGAGGCAGCAGCAATGGAAGGCCATACAGCACCCTATCACAAAATGGAACCCACCAACAGTGTAAGGAGACCTGAAAGTGGCACATGGCGCAGGGCGGCGGTGGAGGCAGCAGTATTCGGAAGCCAAACACAGGCCTCGGTTAAAAAGCGGAAGCTGTCAGCAGCGTGAGCAGACGACAGAGACACATGGCGCAGGGTGGCGGTGGATGCAGCAGTATTCGGAAGCCAAACACAGGCCTCGGTTAAAAAGCGGAAGCCGTCAGCAGCGTGAGCAGACGACAGAGGCACATGGCGCAGGGTGGCGGTGGAGGCAGCAGCAATGGAAGGCCATACAGCACCCTATCACAAAATGGAACCCACCAACAGTGTAAGGAGACCTGAAAGTGGCACATGGCGCAGGGTGGCGGTGGAGGCAGCAGTATTCGGAAGCCAAACACAGGCCTCGGTTAAAAAGCGGAAGCCGTCAGCAGCGTGAGCAGACGACAGAGGCACATGGCGCAGGGTGGCGGTGGATGCAGCAGTATTCGGAAGCCAAACACAGGCCTCGGTTAAAAAGCGGAAGCTGTCAGCAGCGTGAGCAGACGACAGAGGCACATGGCGCAGGGTGGCGGTGGAGGCAGCAGCAATGGAAGGCCATACAGCACCCTATCACAAAATGGAACCCACCAACAGTGTAAGGAGACCTGAAAGTGGCACATGGCGCAGGGTGGCGGTGGAGGCAGCAGTATTCGGAAGCCAAACACAGGCCTCGGTTAAAAAGCGGAAGCCGTCAGCAGCGTGAGCAGACGACAGAGACACATGGCGCAGGGTGGCGGTGGATGCAGCAGTATTCGGAAGCCAAACACAGGCCTCGGTTAAAAAGCGGAAGCCGTCAGCAGCGTGAGCAGACGACAGAGGCACATGGCGCAGGGTGGCGGTGGAGGCAGCAGCAATGGAAGGCCATACAGCACCCTATCACAAAATGGAACCCACCAACAGTGTAAGGAGACCTGAAAGTGGCACATGGCGCAGGGTGGCGGTGGAGGCAGCAGTATTCGGAAGCCAAACACAGGCCTCGGTTAAAAAGCGGAAGCCGTCACCAGCGTGAGCAGACGACAGAGACACATGGCGCAGGGTGGCGGTGGATGCAGCAGTATTCGGAAGCCAAACACAGGCCTCGGTTAAAAAGCGGAAGCCGTCAGCAGCGTGAGCAGACGACAGAGACACATGGCGCAGGGTGGCGGTGGATGCAGCAGTATTCGGAAGCCAAACACAGGACTCGGTTAAAAAGCGGAAGCCGTCAGCAGCGTGAGCAGACGACAGAGACACATGGCGCAGGGTGGCGGTGGATGCAGCAGTATTCGGAAGCCAAACACAGGCCTCGGTTAAAAAGCGGAAGCCGTCAGCAGCGTGAGCAGACGACAGAGACACATGGCGCAGGGTGGCGGTGGATGCAGCAGTATTCGGAAGCCATACACAGGCCTCGGTTAAAAAGCGGAAGCCGTCAGCAGCGTGAGCAGACGACAGAGACACATGGCGCAGGGTGGCGGTGGATGCAGCAGTATTCGGAAGCCATACACAGGCCTAGGTTTAAAACTGGAACCCAGCAGCGTGAGCAGACGACAAAGACGCACATGGCAGAGGATGGATCTGGCAGCAGTATGAGAAGGCGGTACAGGGGCCCGTGGCACAGTGTGGTGATGGGGGCTACAGCAACTGGATGCCAGAAAGTGGACGATAGGGCTATATACTGCATGGAATTATAAAGTTGTAAAGACAGCGGCCTATTTGTCCCTAATAACATGTTTGGGGCATGATTCATGGCAGATTTAGTCAGTTGTGTCAGGAACTGGTGGATTGAAATCCAGACTAATCCACGCCTGATTCATTTTCACAAACGTGAGTCTCTCCACACTTTGGGTGGACAGTCGTGTCCTCCGCGGAGTTACAATACCTCCTGCCGCACTAAACACGCGCTCCGATGCCACGCTACTGGCCGGGCATGACAGCCTTTCAAGGGCAAATTCAGCTAGTTGGGGCCAAAGGTCAAGTTTCGTTGCCCAGTAGTCAAGGGGATTGTCTACCTCGGTTGGCAGGGTGCTGTCCAAGTAGGCCCAAGCCTGTTGTTTGAGGTCCTGCTCCAGGTCCACCTGATGCTGCTGCTGCGGCTGGTTAGTAGTTTCCTCACTGCGCTGGTGAAGAAAGCTACTCATCATCGACTGCAGACTGAGGCAGCCGCTGCTGGTGGAGCTGCCACTGCTCCTACCACCCCACCCCTCCCCTGCTGCCATGGCAGCGGAACGCGAGCGCACAGGGCCCACAGTGTCTGAGGATGGACGTTGGCGCAGAAAGGCAGAGACCAACTGACTACATAGGTGGTTTTTATAGTACTTTATTTTGGCCTCCCTCTCAGCAGGTGTGAAAAAGGCCACCATTTTTGAACGGTAGCGAGGGTCCAACAAGGTGGACAGCCAAAAGTCATCCCTCTGTCTGATGGTTATTATTCGGCTGTCGCTACGCAAGCAACCGAGCATGCTATGGGCCATTTGTGCCAAGGAATGCGAGGGACTCCCTGCCTCCATCTCCACAGCATACTGCCACGGTGCGTCTGGGTCCTCTGTCTCCTCCTCCTCCTCCCCTACCAGATGCTCCTGCTCCTCCACTCCTGTCCGCTGAGTGGAAAAACCACCCATTTCACTCAATAATTCCTGAGCACCAATGTCCTCCTCTACCTCCTCCTCTTCTTCCTGTCCTGCCCCCACAAAAAATATTACCGCCAGCCGGCGTCTAAATGGATTTAACTCTTTGAACGTACAATAGTGGTTGTGAAGCAGAAAGTCAGTTTATTTAGCACAATCGGTCAATTGCAGCTTGCCGTTGGCTGGAAACTGTACGTTTATGTCACTGGAATGCACTAATCACCCAAAAAATATTACCGCCACCCGGCGTGTAAATGGATTTAACTCTTTGAACGTACAATAGTGGTTGTGAAGCAGAAAGTCAGTTTATTGTACACAATCGGTCAATTGCAGCTTGCCGTTGGCTGGAAACTGTACGTTTCTGTCACTGGAATGCACTAATCACCCAAAAAATATTACCGCCAGCCGGCGTCTAAATGGATTTAACTCTTTGAACGTACAATAGTGGTTATGAAGCAGAAAGTCAGTTTATTTAGCACAATCGGTCAATTGCAGCTTGCCGTTGGCTGGAAACTGTACGTTTATGTCACTGGAATGCACTAATCACCCAAAAAATATTACCGCCACCCGGCGTGTAAATGGATCTAACTCTTTGAACGTACAATAGTGGTTGTGAAGCAGAAAGTCAGTTTATTGTACACAATCGGTCAATTGCAGCTTGCCGTTGGCTGGAAACTGTACGTTTGTGTCACTGGAATGCACTAATCACCCAAAAAATATTACCGCCAGCCGGCGTCTAAATGGATTTAACTCTTTGAACGTACAATAAGTAACGATTCTGTGTCCCTGAGTAACGATTCTGTGTCCCTGAGTAACGATTCTGTGTCCCTGAGTAAAGATTCTGTGTCCCTGAGTAACGATTCTGTGTCCCTGAGTAACGATTCTGTGTCCCTGAGTAACGATTCTGTGTCCCTGAATAACGATTCTGTGTCCCTGAGTAACAATTCTGTGTCCCTGAGTAACGATTCTGTGTCCCTGAGTAACAATTCTGTGTCCCTGAGTAACGATTCTGTGTCCCTGAGTAACAATTCTGTGTCCCTGAGTAACAATTCTGTGTCCCTGAGTAACAATTCTGTGTCCCTGAGTAACGATTCTGTGGCCCTAAAGTCTCTGTGGCCCTAACACTGTCCCTCAATACACAGAGGTCTGTCTCTCTTGAATGACCGGAGGCTAATGGAGAATTCGAAGATGGCCGCGATTTATAGCTCCACCATTACACAGTGCTGGTTGGCTGGCTGCTGATTGGCTAATGCGATCACATGTCATGATTCATGACTCATGAATGCATTATGGGTCAGCGCGCCTTGTCTGCGCGCCTTCCCAGAGATCCCTGCCCCATCTTCTCTGTCCATTTTCTCCTGTCGCCACACATGTCGCCGCCATTTTTGGGAAAATTCGATTCGTGCATCCGAAGTTTGCTAATCTTCGGATTCGTCGCGAATCGAATTTTTCCAAATTTTCGAAACGAATTCCACTTCGTCATGTTCGATTCGCTCATCTCTAGTAATTACCACAGCTGTTTCATCTGAGGGAAATCCTGAAAACATGACCTGTTGGGGGTCCATGAGGACTGGAGTTGAGAAACACTGCCTTAACTAGTGAAATTTCCAAAGACCATTCTAAGTGGAAAACTAAAAATTTCTTTTGGTTCAGTAGAATCAACACTCTAAAAATGATTTTCTCTTATACCTGACCCTTTCTCCTATGTTAATATTCTTATTGTAATACAGGAGCGCTGAACCTTGTGGTGATTTGTTGCAATGTTATATGTGCTGTGTGGTCTTGAAGGCTGCTCTCGAACAACTGTGGGGACCTTTGAAAGATTACAAATTTAAACAAATCTCTACTCACTATTCAAGCCACCTGCCAAAAAATCCACTCTTATATTCAAATGGTTTTTCTGAGAATTTCGGTTCAGTCTCTTTGGTGGTTTCTTTATAGGAGGCCCATAAGGCACCATCCATGGCCACTTTATCCAGTTAGCCTTCTTGATGAAACGGGACATTGAATGCAGGATTACTGAATTGACATCCATTTTGGCCAAGGCGGGCACAACTTGTAATACACACCTCACTGTAGCGAACAGAAAAGCTTGCGACACTGTGGCGGTGGAGCTGGACCTTCTTTTACTTCCATATCCGAACAGGCCTTGTGGACCAAGCATATATTTTATATGAGTGCTAATAAACCTGAGCCCCTGCTAGCCAGAAAACTCAACTCTGTAGGGAGCTCTCATGAGCCTTTTATAGTAAATCAGACCAGTTCCCACTGGATCATGTGGAACAATTTTTGCAACCTCTGCACCTCCCATGATTGCCGGAATCTGGTTGTGCGTTTATAAAGACCGACATTTCTAAATCCAAAGTTAACTTGGTGATTAAATCAATAAAACCTTCTAAAGCCCATGGCCCTGACAGATTTTTGAGCCTCTCTTATAAGAAATTCTCAGCTCTCCTAGTTCCCCATCTAGGCAAATGCTTTAATGCTCTGAAACAGTGTTCCTAACCCTCCCCAGATTCACTTAAGGCTCATATCACTGCGACCCCTAAGAAGGACAACTGAGTTTTTGAAACCCAAGCTGTCAGGCCAATTTCCCTTCTTAATGAGGATTTAAAAATTCTAGGTAAAGTAAGTATCACCCACTACATAGAGACCAGGTTGGCTGGTCTCAAACAGGAAACAATGTCCACAAGGTTTTTCATCTTACACATTTCCTGAAACAACACAAAATCTCTGGTTTCCTCCTTTCAGTGGACATTTATAAGTCATTCGACTCCCTGTCATGGGAATATTTACAATTTACGCTTTCTCACTGGGGTTTTGGTGACACAATTTTAGCCTGGGTTCAGGCCCTCTACTCTGCCCCTTTGGCCTTGCTTAAATATGCTGGTTACTTCTCAGCAGCCTTCTCATTTTACAGGGGTATAACACAGGGTTGCCCCCTGTCCCTGTCCCTCTTCAGGCTAGCCCTGGAACCCTTAGCAATAGCACTCTGCAATGACGCTAACATCACTGGGGTTTCTTACACTGGTGGCGATTATAAAGTAAATCTCTTTGCGGATGACACTCTTCTTGTTCTGACGAATTCCCTTACTACTCTCCTGAATCTGCAGAAGGTTCTAGAGCAATTTTCTGACATACCCGAGCTCAACATTAACTTGGACAAGATGATGACTCTCAATGTCACCTTAGCCCCCGGCCTAGTTACTCCCATGCAACAGCATTTTCCTTATCATTAGGCATCGTCTTTTATTGATTACGTAGGAATTAAATAGACCCCTAATTACTCTTGTCTATTTGGCACTATTACCCCTTATTATGCTTGTCCATCCTTATGCAATCCTGACAGTTCTCCCATTTATCCTAGGTATATGAATTCCTTTACATTTACTATTTTGCCTAGGGCCCTCTAATATTTAAGAACTCCATGCTTGGTGGGAATAGTGGGTTGTTAATGAGGGGCAGGAATAGGGACATTAAATTACTTGAATATTGAACAGAATCCCACGTTTTCAAACTATGGGCTATTAGGGGGCTCAAAGTGCAGTGTCACAATGCATGGAAGAGCCAGAGAAAGCTCTGTATAGAGACTGGAGCATAATATGGGAGCTCCAGAAGCACCCACAACAGAATATCTGAGGTGGTGTGAAGCATAGAGAGTTTTGAAATTTGTGCAGCCAAGTAATATTTGGAAGCATTGGGGGCTCCCCACCTACCCTGTGATCTGTGTGTAAAAAGATTAGAGCTAGGGACTCTAGGGTACTTATGAACTCCTGCATTTCTTACACATCCTTCAGAGCAGAATCCTACATTTCATATGGGTTCATAAGCACGCCATCTCGGATATTCTGTTGTGGGTGCTTCTGGAGCTCTCATATTACGCTTAGGTCTCTATGCAGTGCTCTCTCTGGCTTCCCCATGCATTGCGCCACTCCACTTTGAGACCCTAATGGCCCATAGTTTCAAAAATTGGGATTCTGTTCGGTATTCAAGTCATTCAATGTCCCCATTCCTGCCTCTCCTGCCCCTCATTAACAACCCACTATTCCCACCAGGCATTGAACAACCTTCTACCTTCTCCTGGTGGGTTTCCCATGGTTTTTCTCAGCAGCAACACTCTTATGCACTCGATCTTTTCCAACCTGGGCCCCCCTCCAGGAAACACATAAGGTGCTACAGTTTTCTGTTTGGGCTTTGCGAGTTCTTCCGCCATCTCCATCTTCAACACTGGATATCATCTCTTCATCGCACCTCTTCATTCCTGTATCACAAATCAATCTTTGAACATTTTTGTCAACATACTTCAGGGTCATCGGGCCTTATCTCATCCCTCTATGCCTCATTAAATAACCATGCGTATTCTACCCCTCTTTCTTAGGTGGCTCAGTGGGAGCGAGATTTGAAAACCACCTTTGACCTTGTGGACTGAAGTCTGGCTTGCTCTTCTGTTGCGAAATGCTCTTTTAACACCGCCACTCTCAAGGCTGCTTATAATGTTCTCTTACATTGGTACTGGGCCTCTACCCAGATTGCCCATGCTAATCCTAGCTATAGCATCCACTGTTTCAGGAGTTGTGGCCATCGTGGGAATGTCCTTTATATTTGGTGGATGAGCCCATGACTAACAGGTTTTTGGTCTCTGGTGTTCGGCCTGTTGTGCACTCTATTTCATTTGACAATCTGCTATAATGCTAAATTGACTTTATTACACTGCGCTGTCCTGGGTCTATATGTCCATCAACAGAAATTGGCTTCATACCTTAACCTGTCAGCTAAGAGAACTATCTCTCAGGCCTGGAAAAAAAATGCTGTTTCATTCCAGTGCGTAAAAGAATGCATGACAGCCCTCAGGATCAATGAACAGATGTCTAGTGTCTTAAAGGGCTCCCAATCCAAGTTTGTCAAAATTTGGGAACCTTCGATCGAGTATGCTTTCCCTTCGTTACACCTGGCTAGTATTGGCCGCATATGACTGCTGGTGCTGTTATCCCAAGTCCATGGTTGCCTCACTCTCCCCCCTCCCCTCCCCCCATGTCTGCTTTTCTTCCTGTGTTTTCTCATTCTTATCTCTGGGTTCCTTTGACCCCTGATCTCTCTTTCCAATTTTATCTTTTGTTTAGTATTAGGATGTACCATGGATTTCCCATCCATGGTACATCCTAATATGCTAATGTGCTTATATGGCACTACGGTTTGGTGTTCTCCATTTGGACTCCCCAATTACTTGATATATTTATCTGTTCTGATTTCAGTTGGCACCTCCTTGTGTTTTGTGTTACTGGATGTTCTTTCCTTAGTTCCTGCATGGGCGATTTTGGTGCTTGTTTGATTATGTTGGAAAACCTAATAAAAATGATTGAACCAGAAAGAGATTACAAAAAAATTAAAGATATGGGAGTGCCACACTAGTTTGTATAGCTCATAGAAGATTATATTTTGCAACAAAAACCCAACAGGTTTCAGGGGCTTAACACTTCACCAACATAACACTTTGGTTATGTTGGAAAAACCTAATAAAAATTACTGAACCAGAAAGAGATAAAAAAAAATTAAAGATATGGGAGTTCCACACCAGTTTGTATAGTCCATAGAAGATTGTATTCTGCAAAAAAACCCCAACAGGTTTCAGGGGCTTAACACTTCACATTTATCAGGGCTTAAATCACACAGTAAAATAAGAGGACATAGACTCCTATAATCCTATAAAAAATAAAAACATAATATATACAACTCTTATGTTTCTTCACTCCACAGATATGCTTACTTGGGTTTCAATTTACAGTCCAGGATGATATTTCTTATCCTATGGTTATTACTTAAGAAGGCACAGTTAATAACCATTACCTGACTATATACACACATATACTGTACATATAATATTACTGTATACATACTGTATATTTACTGTATATGACCTGGATATCCTCCAACTGTTCCCAATCTAGCTATATTATTTTTTGTTGTATTTATTTCATAACCCATATCTCACCCAAGATTTAAACATTGTTTTCATCTGACACTGCATCTGACACTGAATACACAGAAAATCTATTCCATGTCACTATATATTTAAATTATTCTCTTTGGTTGTACATATTCCATATCCCACAATCTTACCAGCAAATTGAGAGCTGGTTCTATCAAGATTTGTAGAAGAATACTATTTTGTGCTGCAGACTGGATTAATTATGAACTGTATTTTATACTTTTCAAATGTGTCTCTTAGTTTCAATATGAATATTTTAGAGAAATTACACTCGAATATACAGATAGTTTTATATGTTACACATTTAGGGAAATGTATATTCTTTCCTTTTTTTGTTGTGTTGTTTTTAGCCCTGATGAAGGAATTTATTTTGCCCCTGAAACGTATTAGCCTTTATTGCAAATTGAAATGTTTTATGAACTATACAAACTAGTGTGGCACTCCCATCTCTTTAATTTTTTAGGACACTTTGATATCAGTTTGTTTTACTCAAAAAGCTGTCCAACTGACCTGGCCCCTCCACTCCCTTATTTGTTATTCCTGACTTTGGCCCAGGACTAGAAACTCTGAAAGTATTAAATTATTCCAATACTTTATGGCCTCAATTTCACCATGTAATATACACACTAACCAAGACCACCTTCTATGACAGTAAAATTATGATCCTTGGACTGGTCTATCACCACACAACTCCAAAAGCCTCAGCAACAAACTTAAGAGACTTTTGCCATAATCTCTTAGGCCCACCCCACTCAAATTACTTCTTGCAGACACTTCATTGCCCTCCCACATGGTTTCACAGATCTATTAAGTGTTGAGAGAAGGAGGGTTTCTCCAACAATAACAGGAGGAAACAATTTATTCTCAATCACAAGCTAACCATGTATTCCTATTTCCAGGTAAAGAGTGATAAGGTTGTTTCCCTTTCCCTTCCACCAGACTTCAGCCAAGCCAAGTCATGTCTAACCTATGACCTCCAAACAGTGCTGGAGATGCTCAGATTAACCAGGTAGCTATGTACACGTCTGGTGGAATGCTGTCTACTCTCACTCTTTTGGAGAACTTTTCTGTATACAACAATATGTGTATCTAGAGCCTTCCCTCAAATGGATTTCCTGTCAATTATACTTGAGTCACTAAGATCAAGAAGGGTATCTTGAGACATTGTCTATTAGCAGCTCAAGTCTCTATTTTGCATAATTAGAAATCAGCTACTTTACCTCATGGAATGGGCACAAATCTTACACAACAACATGAATATGGAGATACTGGTATCAGCTGACAGGACAAAACCTATAATGCTTGAACTTGCTCATTGGTCCACAGGGAATCTGACTCTTTAAAGGCCTCAATGGGCCACTCGTCATTGTGTTTTTATTCCATCATGCATAGAAAGCCTTCCCACTCGCCCCACCTCTTTTTGTTTTCTTTCTTTTTTTCTAAGATAGCGTGACCACTGTGGTCTCTTTAGAGATGATGTGAACCTACCTACTGTATGTGTAACTAAAGCCTCATCTGGGAATAGTGCTCGACTATTGTCTTATGGAACTTTTCTTTCCCCTGCCTGGTCCCCTCTTCTCCCTCCGTCTCTTCCCCTCCCCCTTGTGGAAGCAACTAGAAACAACAGCAACTCAGCCAAGAAGTGGTAGGTCACGTAAAATGACAGAGTGGGGTCAGAGCATGCTGAAAAGGTGCAGAAGTCGCAAACTGTGTGCACAGTCAATAGCTAAAGATCTCCAAACTTCATGTGACCTTCAGATTAGTACAACAACAGTGCATAGAGAGTTTCATGGAATGGGTTTCCATGATTGAGCAGCTGCATCCAAGTTGTTTTTCAGGGGTTGGGCTTGGCTCCTTAGTTACAGCAAAGGTAGACATTACAGTTACAATGCAATTTGTTACAAGAGGAAACAGAGGGCCCTGCTCATTAGAGCTTACAGTCTAGGAGGAAGGGTTGAATGATTCAAAAGGTAATAGCTGTGGGGGGATGAGCTGATGGAGGAAATGAATGGCAGTTTAGTAGTTAGAAATAGGATAGGCTTCTTTAATGAGAGAGGTTTTCAGGGATCGTCTAAAGGTGGATAGATTCGGAGACAGCCGGACTGATTGGGGTAGGGAGTTCCATAGGATGAGAGAAGCTCGGGAGAAGTCCTGGAGGCAAGCATGGGAGGAGGTGACACGGGAACTAGAGAACAAAAGGTCTTGGGAGGATTGAAGAGAGCGGTTTTGTTGATATTTTGAGACCAGGTTGGTGATGTAGCTGGGGGCAGAGTTGTGGATGGCTTTGTAAGTTGTTGTTAGTATTGTGAATTTTATTCATTGGGCAAGTGGAAGCCAGTGGAGGGATTGGAAGAGAGGGGTAGCAGACACTGAACGGTTGGTAAAGTGGATGAGCCTGGCAGCAGCATTCATGATGGACTGGAGGGGAGATAGCCTATGTAAAGGTAAGGCAATGAGGAGCGAGTTGCAGTAGTCAAGGCAAGAGATAACTAGGGAGTGAATTAGGAGCTTTGTGGTATCATTGGTTAAAAAGGGGTATATTCTGGAGATGTTGTGGAGGTTAAGGCAGCATGATTTGGACAGGGATTGGATGTGGGCCTGAAAGGATAGTGCAGAATCCAGGGTTACCCCTAGTACCCTGGCTTGCAAGGATGGGTTGATAGTGGTGCTATTGATCCTGACCGAGAAATCAAGGGAAAAGGCACGTAGGAGAGGAAACATTATGAGCTCAGTTTTGGATAGATTGAGTTTTAGGAAGTGGTGTGACATCCAGTATGATATATCTATTAGTAAATTGATGATACGTGAGGAAACTGAGGGGGGTGAGCTGAAGAATAGAGAGATAGATTTGTGTATCATCAGCATAGAAATGGTATTGGAAACCATGGAAAGCTATCAGTTGACCCAAGGAAGAAGTGTAGATCGAGAATAGGAGAGGTCCAAGGACAGAACCTTGGGGGACCCCAACAGTAAGAGGAGTAGGAGAGGAGGAAGTAGAGTTGTAAGTGACACTGAAGGTGCAGTGAGATAGGTAAGATTCGAACCAACGGAGAGTACAATCACAGAGACCAAGTAAATAGAGTTTTTTGAAGAGTGGACAACTGTGTTAAAGGCAGTGGAGAGGTCCAAGAGTAAGAGTACGGAATAGTAACCATTGGTTTTAGCGGTTAGTAAGTCATTTGTGAGTTTTAGGAGAGCAGTTTCTGTGGGCTGTTGTGGGCGAAGTCCAGACTGAAGGGGATTGAGAAAGGTGGCAGCTCAGCCGGTTGTAGACTAGATGTTCAAAGACTTTTTGGACAATTTCATGCTCTCAACTTTGTGGAAACAGTTTGGGGATGACCCCTTACTTTTCCAATATGGCACCAGTGCACAAAGCAAGGTGCATAAAGACATGGATGAGTGAGTTTGGGGTGGAGGAACTTGACTGGCCTGCACAGAGTCCTGACCTCAACCTGATAGAACACCTTTGGGTTGAATTAGAGTGGAGACTACGAGCCAGGCCATCTTGTCCAAAATGTCTTGGTATGCTAATGACTTAAGAGTTCCCTTCACTGGAACTAAGGGGCCAAGCCCGAACCCTGAAAAACAACCCCACACCATAATCCCCCCTCCATCAAACTTTACACTTGGCACAGTGCAGTCAAGCAAGTACCATTCTCCTGGCAACCGCCAAACCCAGAGACATCCATCGGATTGCCAGACAGAAAAGAGTGATTCGTCATTACAAAAAACATGTCTCCACTGCTCTAGAGTCCAGTGGAGGCGTACTTTACCCCACTGCATCCGATGCTTTGCATTGCACTTGGTGATGTAAGGTTTGGATGCAGCTGCTCAGCCATGGAAACCCATTCCATGAAGCTCTCTATGTACTGTTCTTGTGCTAATCTGAAGGCCACATGAAGTTTGGAGGTGTTTAGCTATTGACTCTGCAGACAGTTGGCAACTTCTGCACACTGTGTGCTTCAGCATGCACTGACCCCACTTTGTCATTTTACATGGCCTGCCACTTCGAGGCTGAGTTGCTGTTGTTCCCAGTTGCTTCCACTTTGTTATAATACCACTAACAGTTAACTGTGGAATATTAGTAGCAAGGAAATTCATGCATGGACTTACTGCACAGGTGGCAACCTATCATGGTATCATGCTTGAATTCACTGAGCTCCTGAGAGCGACCAATTCTTTCACAGATGTTTGTAGAAGAAGTTTGCATGTCTAGGTGCTTGATTTTATACACCTATGGCCATGGAGGTGATTGGAACACCTGAATCCAATGATTTGGAGAGGTGTCCCAATACCTTTGGCAATATAGTGTGTGTGTATATATATATATATATATATATATGTGATGTTTGTATTTACACCATGTGAAAAAAAACAACAAAAATATAACATTTAAAACCCATAGTAGCCATCTGCAGCGTCTCACTCCCCTTGGTTATTGCAATCATCGGTGTTCTCTCATGCGATGTGTAGGGTATCAACAGAAAATTTCCCCAAAGACCTCTCCTGTCTAGCTGCCTAATGATCCTCAGGTTCCTGATTCAGGTCAGTCTGCTCACTGTGCCCAAGCTGTGACTGAAGACTATAGACTGCACTGTTCAGGCTGAGACTGCAGGCAATCAAAATCAGGTACCCACTCCTCCTCCTCTTCTACTTCTGGCACTTTTTTTAGGGGGGAGCAGGTGCCTGGTTTTGACAAGTACCCACTCCCATTCCGGTGTAATTGCCACGGCAATTCCACTGGAAGTTCTCTCCCCTGCCCGATAATGTCTGGGACACATTGTAGGGCGCAGGAGGACCATTCAGAACGTGCACCACAGCTTGTACATGTTCAGTGGGAAGCCGACTGTGAAGTCGCATGAAAGGAGGAGGACATAAAGCAGAATTTTCCCTTTAAGTTTTAGATTTACGAGAGCAAAAGGGAAGGTGAATTTTTTTGATGGAGACAACTGTTCTGAAAACAGTTGTCTAAGATGGGAATTCCTCTCAGTTTAAGGAAATTGCTCCCCACTTTCTGTTGTATCTTCAAGACAGGTAGTGAAGAAAAATCTCCCCAGCAGGACATGGAGACAACAAAAAAATAACCTATTAGAGTTTCTAAACCTTCCCTTCTCTATTCTCAATGAAAATTTTGTCTGTACACATACTTTAAAATGACTTGTTTTTGGCATTCCTTACATGCTGAAATTGGAAGTTTTAAAAATGCTTAATGCACTACAACCCATAAGTATAGCATACTTTAAAGCTGAGCTATGCAATAGTTTTCTCCTACCTTGCTTCCATATGGAGTCCATAGTCAAAGAATAATTCTTTAGCAATGGTCCTTTTTGCACAGTTGTCTCCCGCATATTCTGTTTGTAAGCCTAGTAGTCACTATCCTCTCTTAATAATTGGAACCACCCATCATGTAACTGTCCTTCAGTAGTCCTTTCTGAACAGCGGAGAAGTCCTCTGCTGTGGGAAGTCCCAGGCTGGTGAGGCTCCTGGTCTGTTCCTCTTACTTTGCCTGCATACATTGATTGAAAGAGCAAGTGTCTCCTTTTCTTCCTTACCTATTTAAGCCTGCAGGTGCAGGATCTAAAATATATGTGAGGCTTTACCTCGAAAAACAACCAATTTGGTTTTAAATAGAAATGCAAAGCAAAATGTTTATATATATATATATATATATATATATATATACACAGTTGTGTTCAAAATAATAGCAGCGTGTTGAAAAAAGTGAGTAAAGCTCAAAATCCTTCTAATAGCTTTTATTTCCATACACACAAATGCATTGGGAACACTACACATTCTATTCCAAATCAAAACATAACGAAAAATTTATCAAATTTGTGTTGTTCCTCTAAAAAAATTGAAGAAAAGGGAATATTAGACTGTTCAAAAAAATAGCAGTGTTTGTATTCTTTTTTACAAACTCAAAGATTCACTATATAAACTGAAAAATGTTTGAAGATTTTGCTTTCCTTTGAATCACTTAATGAATATTTAGTTGTATAAGCACTGTTTCTGAGAACTGCTGTACATCTGTGTTGCATGGAGTCAACCAACTTCTGGCACCTGTGAACAGGTATTCCAGCCCAGGATGATTGGACTACATTCCACAGTTCTTCTCTATTTCTTGGTTTTTCCTCAGAAACTGCATTTTTGGTGTCACCTCACAAGTTTTCTATTGGATTAAGATCCGGGGATTGGGCTGGCCACTGCATAACGTCAATCTTGTTGGCCTGGAACCAAAATGTTGCACGTTTACTGGTGTGTTTGGGATCGTTGTCTTGTTGGAACACCCATTTCAAGGGCATTTCCTCTTCAGCATAAGGCAGCATGACCTCTTCAAGTATTCTGATGTATTCAAACTGATCCATGATCCCTGGTATGTGATAAATAGGCCCAACACCGTAGTATGAGAAACATCCCCATATCATGATGCTTGCGCAACCATGCTTCACTGTCTTCACAGTGTACTGTGGCTTGAATTCAGTATTTGGGGGTCGTCTGCCAAACTGTCTCCGGCCACTAGACCCAAAAAGAACAATCTTACTTTCATCAGTCCACAAAATGTTGCGCCATTTCCCTTTAGGCCAGTCAATGTGCTCTTTGGCAAATTGTAACCTCTTCAGCACGTCTTTTTTTCAACAGTGGGACTTTGCGGGGGCTTCTTGCAGATAGCTTGGCTTCACATAGGCGTCTTCTAATTGTAACAGTACTCACAGGTAACTTTACACCTTCTTTGATCTTCCTGGAGCTGATTGTTGGCTGAGTCCTTACCATTTTGGCTATTCTTCTATCCATTTGAATGGTAGTTTTTAGCTTTCTTCCACGTCTTTCAGGTTTTGGTTGCCATTTAAAGCATTTGCAATCATTTTAGCTGAGCAGCTTATCATTTTGTGCACTTCTTTATATGTTTTCCCCTCTCCAATCACCTTTTTAATCAAGGTACGCTGTTCTTCTGAACAATGTCTGGAACGACCCATTTTCCTCAGAATTTCAGAGAGAAATGCACTGTAACCAGCATGTACAACATTTGCTGCCTTCCTTCCTTAAATAAGGGCAATAATTGCCACCTGTTTTTCAAAGAATGAATGATCTCACTAATAGAACTCCACACTGCTATTATTTTGAACATGCCCCTTTCAATTAGTGATTCAATTACACAGAATCAGCAGCATGCATGTCATGACTGTTGGGTCTGTTGGATTTCTATTACTCTACTACACCTGCTAGTAAATTATTTGCCATGTAGAAATATCATTTCTACCAAAAACAGTGATTGATCAGGTTAGTGATGTCTGACTGCTATTATTTTGAACATAACTTTATACATATATATATATATATATATATATATATATACCTTTTATTCTTATAGGAGATTGCGTGACCTCAGCTGCATAAAGAGCTCAAAGAGTTGGGAGTAGAGGGGTAGAGAAACAGCAGGATACTGATCTTCCCACTGATTAGCTGTACAGGGGCTTGTGTCAGCAGAAGTCAGACCATTGAATTACAGGCAGGCTGTGTTACCAAGTAGAATGCAAAGAAGAAAACTGACCACTCTGGAATAGATGTGCTTTCATGCCTAGGGTCAGTTTGAAATAGGAAATCAGGGGGACAAGCAGGTATTTTGCACATAGGAAGCAATACAAAGAGAATGCAACAGGATACTTTTTAATACAAGTACATGGTAACACAGACACATATCATGAGTATTAAAAGTCTGGTAACTTACACTTTAGTATCCACTCACACACCTGATCACTGCCATCAGCTTGTCCCAAAGCATCATGAGACCTGTAGTTCAATGAAAAGAAAAAAGGATGTGATGTAGACCACCTCAATGTTCCTCCCCTCATTGGCCAGATATACATACTAACAATGGTGACATTATGGATGACTACTGATCTTATTTTTACAGAAAGTACATTAGAGGAAAAAAAAACTTTTGTTTTTCTTGAGTTTGAAGTAAAGGAAGTGTAAATGATCCCAAAGTTCAGCTTTTATTAATATGTTCATAGAAATAAATAGACTATGATCTTGTATAAGGAATAAGATGAAACAGTATTTATTAAGATATCAAATGTGATAGGGTGATAAGCACTGAAGTATGAATTATTGGAAAAGTATATTAGATTTGTCATACTCATTTCTGATTATTGCGATATTTCCTTGGGTTCTTTAAGTGATCAGAAAATGAACTGACTAAATATTTAAAAAAATAAAGTGATAGAAATCGCAGTGAAGGAAATAGCATCATTATCAAGAAAATAATATTCTTTTACAAATGTAAAATATTTTCTAACTAAATAGCCTCATTAATAAGGAAAAGGTCTAGATACAATTTTCATATACATATAAATATAAATAAACAGCGCAAATTTAGATAATTAATCAATATAATAAATCATTAAAATAAGTGCATAAATTATTCGTGTTTCCCCTTAATAATAAACAAAAACACCCAAAAGTCCATGTGCTGAAGACATAATTAAATTGTAGAAATAAAAAATAATATAATGAAAGTGCCAACTTCTTTTCTTCAAAAATTATTATAATTATTATTATTAAAATATTTTAATGATTTATTATATTGATTAATTATCTAAATTTGCGCTGTTTATTTATATTTATATTGTTTGTGTTTTCACGATTGGCACAGCAGCATTTTTAGAGTGTTATTTGGAAAGTTTTGGCGCAGGAATAAGTTTTTTTGTTTAAAAATTTTCATATACAGCACTACAAGAATTAAAGGAATTTAATACATTAGAGAAGCACAGTGGCTAAGTGATTAGCACTTCCACCTGGCAGCACTAGGGTCATTGGTTTGCATCCCAGCCAGAGCACTACCTGTACAGAGTTTGCATCTTCTCCCTGTGCCTGCATGGGTTTCTTCCCACACTCCAAATGCATGCTGGTAGGTTAATTGGGTCCTGTCTAAATTGGCCCTAGTATGTGGATGTATAAATGTGAGTTTAGGGACTTTAGATTGTAAGCTCCTTGAGGGTTAGGGGCTGATGTGCATGTATAATATATGTAAAGTGCTAGGTAAAATTGACGGCACTATATAATTACCTGTAATAAAATAAATACAGCCAAGCTGACTAGAGAGGACCAAAGTGAAGCCAGCTAAAGTGGATGCCTGGGGTTCCAAGGAGGTTGCCTTGGATTTCAGAAAAGTCCCAGGGACCTGACCAAATGCATGCCTGGCAGTGTTGCCAATCTCTCACAGAGTTTTTTACTGACAAAACATTGAAAATGTACTAACAGCACATTTTTTACTGTCAATCTGAAAAATGACAGAACCTCTATTAAAAAATAAGATAACTAATATTTACACAGTATAAACACAATATGAAAACACTGACAATGCCCATAACAAGTAATTTGCTTGGTTTTACATTTAAAAGTCAACTCAGCATAACACATTATCAGCTCCTGATATTTACAGACATTGGTAAACATGGGTTTTTACAAACTGTCAATACATTTACTAACGGTTGGCAACTTTGCTGTTTGGAGCTCCAAGGAGGAAGGCTTGGATTTTCTGAAAAGTACCAGGGAAGACCAAAGAGAACCAGGGTAAGGCTGGCTAAAGTGGCAGCTCCAGGCTTTGAGGAGGTGGGTTTGGGCTTTGGTGAAATCCTGGGGAAAAGACCTAATGCATGCTGTCTATAGTGGCGGCACGGGGCTCCAGGGAAGGTCCACTTTGACTTCAGAAAAGTCCCAGGGAACTGACCAAATGCATGCCAAGCTGACCACAGCTCCAAGGAAGTTGGCTTGGATTTCATTACCATTTGAGTTATTTTACCACATTTTCAAATTGTTGTTTAACTCTTAGTGAATTGACCCGTAGTTTAAATCCCATAGTGGCTCAGGGTTCACTAACTGGTAATTGGATGGTTTGTAACCTTCTCTTTATGAGTTTCAATTTGTTCTTGCGATAGACATAGTTATGATTTTTGTTTTCTTTTAGCTGTTGATTTTGCGGCTGCTCTAGCTGGGGTGCTGCAATTCCACTTGCATGGGTTACTTTTAAATGTTTTGATACCTTCAAGTAGAAGCCATATTCCTGCCATGGGGGTTTTGCAGAACTTTATTCATATGTTAATCATGGTGCTACTAGGGTATGGCTGTTTCTTTTCTTGTGTTAACTTTGACATTTTTCCGGCAGGTTTGCTCCTAGCTTCTGCTTTTGTTTTTAGTTGGACACTCACCCCGACGTAGTATTTACTCTTTCCCCCTGGTTGGGACATAGAGTAGTGGAGCTTTTCACCTTTCTACCCCTAGGGGTATAGCTGATTCTTTCTTTTCCAGCTCTTATTATTTTCATTTTCTCTACAGTCCTCTTTTACTTTTCTCTTTTCCCTCCTCTCTCTCTCTCTCTCTCTCTCTCTCTGCTCCCCTTTTTTTCTATGTATTCTCTCTCTTCCCAAGAACCTCACACCACCTCCAAGAGACCTGCAGGGATCCGCAAACAATGACTTTTCTCGCCCTGTGCAAGCATAGACAGGTGCAGTCTGAACTCTGCACTGTAGGAAGTCATGGGAAACTTGGTTCCTCTAGATTTACAATGGTTGTCAGGGGAACAGCTGTCCAATTGGATGCTGGTGCCTCTTGGCCATTTTGGTTGAGTGCAGAGCCTATTTAAGGCCTTGGCACCCGGATTTGGTGCGCATTGTACGAGTGGTTAATGTAGGGACAGGTTACCTGTCTGCCAAGACAGTGCAGAGCTGGAGAAGTTCCAGAGCAGTAGGGAAAGTGTAGGGAATACACAACCTCCTTCTAGGAAGCCACCTGTTTGAGTCTGGACAGGCCAGGCCGCATTCTCGCCTCTCACAGTAAAAGCTGTCAAGATAACTTTCCTCTGCTTCAGTCTGTGCGCGGCTCCAGTCGTCTGTGGCTACCCACTGGGCTTAATTGTGTATTGTGGGTCTTTTTTCATACACTGTTTCCATTCACCTCAGCCTCTGTGTATTCTCTGCTGCTGAAGCACCACACAGAACTTTACCCACACTTGGCAGCAGTCTGCAGGATATGTCCCTTTTTGCAGCTGCTGAAGAAGAGCACCCATAGGCCACCGGTAAACTAGAAATTTTCGAGAATGATGGACAACACCAAGGATTGGCCTCACAAGGTCCCCAATAGGTCAGAGATGATGGCTGTGCCCAGTCTAGTAAGCAATGAGTGAGTGAATGACCAGATGGTCCCTTGCATGACTGGCACCGTGTCCGAAGTCCCTGTACTAGAGTATTAATTTGACACCAAGTGGTCCAGGACCTGTTAATAGTCGGACCCTTCACCCTGATTGTCCCTGAAAGCGGCCAACAATCCACCCATCATGGGTGAAGATACAAATAAATGACCAGTCTGTGGAATGGGTAGGGGTCGTGGTGACCTGCAGTCCAGTAAATTCAGCAGTGCCTGTTGTCCTGGGCATGAATGTCCTGAAGGACTTGGACCTACCATGCTTGCTGGCCAAGACTGAACAGGCAGGTAGGCACACATGGGGCTGCAGCTTGCAAGCTGTGTGGCTCAATGCAATTTGGAACTTTGAGGCCTACCAGCAAGCAGCTAGACAACAGATACAATGGGTAGGTGTTGTCCACACGCCTCCCAAACAAAAGTTACTACAGGCACCCCTTCAAGAAGTTGTCTGGTTCCTGCCAATTGGGGCCCACAAAAAGCTGCAAGGAGCCACAGTGATGGTGGAACCCTGAAAGAACCTCTTGTTGACAAGGGAGTGGTTGACAGCCAGCACCTCATCTAAAGTGCACAGGGCTAAGGTGCTAGTTCAACTTATCAACTTGGGAAACTTCCCCGGTCCCACTCCCAAATTACACCACCATCGGAGACCTCCACATGGTGCCCAGTCACTGCATCTCTGAGGCCCAACCAAGGGTGGAAGCTGTGTGTGCCCTGTTGCAAGCTTCTTTGACCTCCCTGTATGATGAACAATACTGACAGCTACTAAACAAACTGGCCATCCCCTCCCAGAACTACGTGCTGCCTCAGCAATGTCTTCTCTATCAACTACTAGAGAAACACCTACTAGTCTTTGCAACTAGTCCTGAGGACTGTGGCTGCACTGGGGCAATAGACCACCCAATTCACCCAATCGATGGAGAGGTGTTTCGGGGATTACAACATCAAGACAGTGCTAATCTATCTAGACAACATCATTATTTTTTCCAAGACTTTCAAGGACCATATACAACACCTGCACTCTATCAATCAACTTGTGTACAACCAGCCTGTTGGGTTTTTCCTGAATGATCAGTGCCATTGACTGTAGCCGGCAACATTGATCATTGCATTCTGCCAGCAGGGAAGGCTGCCTGCTGGTAGAATTCAATAGCTCAGCTGAAGTGATTCCCCCATCCACATTGAATGTGTGAATGGAGGAATCGCTTCATTTTGTTTTCATTAAATCCACTGGTTAAAAAAAAAAATTACCCATGCATGGCCTGCCTAAGGATTGCAACCGGAGCTGCCTTTAACACATCATGAGACACTATTCCGCAAATTTTTATTTTTGCCTGAAGTTGGAATTTAAAGCTTATTTAAATGCTTATTCCAACTTCAGCTGGATAAACAAAGGTATCTCTCTCTTTTGTTGATTATAATTGTCATTTGACAGAGAATTGGACCAGGTTTCCCAATATACAGTTAACAAGTAAAGGGATGTACCTCCAGTGTAGATAGTTTTTGTTTGTGTATCGTCAGCCTGGGAGTGAGTCAGCAAGGTTACTTTAGGTTTGAGCTGGAGGGCTCTACAGGTCAGTTCTCTGATGCCTCCCACTGCTCTAGAGACTTAGTGAGCAGGGGCTCACTGTATGTACCTATGCCTACCCCATATCTGTGACAAAAGCAAGACTTTCTGTGACTTCACTCCTAATGAAAATAAAGCAATGGAATTAGCCTAGGTAACTTCCTTGAAGAAATGTATGAAATCTAATTCCACAGGACACAGACTTCCTGGAAGCGAAGTAAAGTAAGAATGCGCTCTTCAACTTATAAATATCTTGTTAAATTAGTGGTTTGACTGGCAATGAACATTTTATTAATCCCATAAAATTACTAATAAAGAGAATTATCCAACAGAATGAGCCTATTATCGTGTGCTGCAGGGAGCACATATATTTATAAGCTATTGCTTCTCTAACATTGCTTGCCAATTCCTTGTACTGTAACACAACCTAATATAATACTGCACATTCAAACTCTTATTCACGGGTTGAGCTCTGCATAGAGCTGTATATTGTACAAGCATTAAAGTGAGTGCACTAAGCCATGTAACTCCTTGTCTAGGATTTTAATGGTTGCTCAATAACTTCAGATGAGAGAATAGAAAGATCTTAGAACATTCACAAAATTGCTGTATTACAGAACTAAATTTGATATGTGAAATAGTTTTTGACATTTGTATTCAGAATTACTTTCAACAAACAATTCCTTCACTTATCATAGCAAAATGAAAGCATTCTTTATAATAATACACTATGTGAAGTTAGCACTGAGGAATACCAAATGTTAGATAAAAAATAAATGTAGTTTCATATAATATTTCACCTTAGAACCGTATATATATTCGACAGTAACTTCCTAATCATACAGCATTTTGAATGGAAAACATGCAGATTTACAGAGGCTTTGTCCTTTGGCTCTGGTTGCGACAAGCCTTCTCCAATTCCTTCTGATCTTCAACAATAACATGTTTTAGCTGAAACTGGGCCTGGGAACATGAGGTCTGCTTTTTACATTAGTATATTAACATTTAAAAATGTGAAATCAATTTGTTTAACACATTCCTGATTTTTTAAGGACCGGCTGCTGCTAAGCTCATGTTTAAAGCAAATGTACCATAAACAATTATGTTTTCTTTTTTAATTTAAAATACTGTTTTACCCTTTTTTTCATCCCATTTCATACATGTTCTGTCCCCCTTTGTAATGTACAGCGCTGAGTGAACTATTGGCGCTTTATAAATACTGTATAATAATAATAATAATAATAATCCCTTTTTTGAGTCTGATCTGAGCACATCCAACCCATTTTAGCGACCCTCTGTATATATTCATGATGGTGAAAAAAAATGCCTAAAAATTTACTTTCGTGGCAGGATCACCAGGTATGGCTTGGTACCACCATTTAAAAACTGCAAATTTTTAAATATTGGTAACAGTTTTTTAAATGCATTAACATGTTACAGCTTATATAAGATTTTAGTGACTGGATTTAGATCTTTAGATCAACTCTCAGGAACCACTAGCCATAGTGTATACTATCTCCTAGTCTACATAGAAAAAGATTTATACAAGCTTGTTTTTCTATGAGCCATATAGACTGTTGCTACCTCTATTTCTATGTAAGTTGCTATAAAGTATAATATCACACAGAACTAAAAATTAAGATATTTTCATTTTAATTACTACAGTGTTAATGAATGCATATATACAATATATTGCCAAAAGTATTGGGACGCCTTTCCACGCACATGAACTTTAAAGGCATCCCAGTCTTAGTCCGTAGGGTTCAATATTGAGTTAGCCCACCCTTTGCAGCTACAACAGCTTCAGCTCTTCTTGGAAGGCTCTCCACAAGGTTTAAGGGTGTGTCTACGGGAATGTTTGACCATTCTTCCAGAAGCGCATTTGTGAGGTCAGGCACTGATATCGAAAAAGAAGGCCTGGCTTGCAGTCTCCGCTCTAATTCATCCCAAAGGTGTTCTATTGGGTTGAGGTCAGGACTCTGTGTAGGCCAGTCAAGTTACTCCACCCCAAACTCGCTCATCCATGTCTTTATGGACCTTGGTTTGTACACTGGTGTGCAGTCATGTTCAAACAGGAGGGGGCCATCCTCAAACTGTTCCCACAAAGTTGGGAGCATGAAATTGTCCAAAATGTCTTGGTATGCTGACGCCTTAGGAGTTCCCTTCACTGGAACTAAGGGGCCAAGTCCAACCCCTGAAAAACAACCCCACATCACAATCCCCTCCACCAAACTGTACATTTGGCACAATGCAGACAGGCAAGTACTGTTCTCCTGGTAACCGCCAAACCCAGACACATTCATCGGATTGCCAAACAGAGAAGTGTGATCTATCACTCCAGAGAACTCATGTCCACTGCTCTAGAGTCCAGTGGCAGCGTGCTTTACACCACTGCATCCAACACTTTGCATTGCACTTGGTATAAGGCATGGATGCAGCTGCTCGGCCATGGAAACCCATTCCATTAGGCTCTCTACTCACTGTTGTGCTAATCTGAAGGCCACAAGAAGTGTGGAGGTCTTTAGTTATTGACTGTGGAATATTTAGTAGCAAGGAAATTTCATGGATGGACTTATTGCACAGGGGACAACCTATCACGGTACCATGCTTGAATTCACTGAGCTCCTTAGAGCGACCCATTCTTTCACAAATGTTTGTAGAAGCAGCCTGCATGCCTAGGTGCTTGATTTTATACACCTGTGGCCATGGAAGTGATTGGAACACCTGAATCCAATGATTTGGAGGGGTGTGCCAATACTTTAGTTAATATATTGTATATATATATATATATATATATATATATATATATGTATGTGTCACGGCCCCCCCCTCACTCCCTCCCTTCCCCGTTACATGTCCCTGCGCCCTCACATAGTGGTGTGCTGGGCGCCAGGGATCTGCCCCTGCAGTGAGGTTTGCACCTCTCCTTGGCCGGGTGCTGAGGAGTCTGCCACCCCGCTGTGCCTGCACATGGATTCCCCACATGCAGGCCACCTGGGTGTCTCCGCGCGCCCCCCTCCCCTTGTCTCGGCGGGCACAGCATGGCCCCGAGGTTCCCGCACTCTGCTCCCGCTGGAGACAAAGGCCGCTCTCCCTGTGCGCTGCTGGAGTGAGGGGGCGGGGCTTGTTGCCCCGGAAACCCGACGCTGGGCTGGCCATTGCTGTGGCAACCAGGAAGCGTCCTGCTCTGCTGATAAAAGACCGGAGCAGGACCTGAGCAGTTAGTTAGTCCCCTGTTCGCGTGACAAAGTGCTGTGGGAGGTCTGAGTTGCGGCCAGACCCCACAGTCAAGACCCTGCCAGACCCTGCAAGCCTGCCTGCTGCGAGTGTCCCTGCAAGCCTGCCTGCTGCCAAGTGTCCCTGCAAGCCTGCCTGCTGCTGAGTGTCCCTGCAAGCCCCTCTGCTGTGTGCCCGGATTACTCCTTGCCTGCCTGAACTGCCCTCTGCTGTGCCCGGACTCTCTTTGCCTCCACTGCCCCTCTGCTGTGTGCCCGGATTACCCCTTCCCTGCCTGAACTGCCCTCTGCTGTGCCCGGACTCTCTTTGCCTCAACTGCCCCTCTGCTGTGTGCCCGGATTACTCCTTGCCTGCCTCAACTGCCCTCTGCTGTGCCCGGACTCTCTTTGCCTGAACTGCCCCTCTGTTGTGTGCCCAGATTACCCATTACCTGCCTGAACTGCCCCTCTGTTGTGTGCCCAGATTACCCATTACCTGCCTGAACTGCCCCTCTGTTGTGTGCCCAGATTACCCATTACCTGCCTGAACTGCCCCTCTGTTGTGTGCCCAGATTACCCATTACCTGCCTGAACTGCCCCTCTGTTGTGTGCCCGGATTACCCATTACCTGCCTGGACTGCCCCTCTGTTGTGTGCCCGGATTACCCATTACCTGCCTGAACTGCCCCTCTGTTGTGTGCCCAGATTACCCATTACCTGCCTGAACTGCCCCTCTGTTGTCTGCCCTGGACTTAACCCTTATTGCCCCGATCAACTGTCCCAAATCCCTCAATAAAAACCTTGTGTGCCCACTGCTCTCCGCGTGTGGTCTGTCCCGCCTACACCTCCGTCACAGTATGTATACATATTTTTATTATTTGTATATTCACATTATATGAACCACTTCCTTAATATTTAATTTCATGTTTGGTATTTCGGAATTAAAAGATGCAGCTTAATATTATTATTTTTTTTTTTTATTATTTTTTGAGTGGGCGCAGTGTAATTTTTTTAGTATATGCCATAGAGGGAACCTCTTTATGATACAATAGTAGCAAAAAAGAGGAGAAATAATTGTTCAAAGCATCCACAATGTCTGTTTGACTATAGCATACAATAAAAGCCCTATAAAATACAATCCCAATGTTAATAAATAAAATAGAGATACAGATTACTTTGGATATCTACAAAAATGGAATAAAATCAAATTCTCTATTGAGATCAAGGGGAGAAAGTATTTCTAATCCTTTAATCCACATAGCTTCTTTCTTAAAAAAAAAAACGTTTCCTGATCTCTCTCTTCTTGTCTAAACATGGGCACATCCTCCAACACAATATAAATAAAACAAGGTAAAAGTCAGACTGCGCTTCTGTTGTTGAAGATGGAAAGTGAAAAAAGAGAGAATTATCCAAATCTTCATAAATCCAGTGAATCAACTCAGGCCAGCTTCTTAGATCATAAGAGATAGGCTCACTTCCTAGCATGGCAGTGCCAGTGCTGCCTAGGGTCAAAATAATCCAGCTGTAAATAAAATGTAAAAAAAAAAGACACCGGACATACTTCTAGGGTAGGCTTGCCTGCTTTATACAGAGAGCACCTTGGATGTGATAGCAGACAAACAATGTTTTACATTATGCTGAGCATAGCTTTTTTGTTAATCTTGTGAAAGCAATTCCTATATATTATTCATTTGATTTGAGACTTACCACACCAGAAGTGTGCCCAGCATCTTTTTTGCTTTTTATTATTTATTCCCCATCATCCAGCACCTGTAATCTATACTACGAAACCTAATGGCCATGTATGACAAAGTATGACAAAGTGGCCTGCTAACGCTTGATTAAGTAACTTCCTGATCAACAATTTATGTTAGGAAATCCAATCCTTTACACGCTATGTGGTCTCTACTATATAGAACATACCTCCTGGACATTTAATAGAGTATACTACAAATGCATTGCACATATTATTATTGTGTAGTTTCTCAGTCAACTCCAGGTATTGGAAGCGTGTACTTATTAAGATGATGGATACTCTCTTTAAACATTTTCCTAGCTTTCGCCTTTCAAAAGAAACAGAAAAAAGAGAACTGTTTAACTTAGCAAAAGAACATCTGTCCCATTATCTTTTTTTTTTCTTTTCCATCTCCAGTCACTGTTCCTTCCTTATGTTTCCTTTCATTCATGTCTTCCTTTCTTGTTCACACCTTAATGCATGCTGCTCAATCCTTTGTTGTTTGGTTATTACTGTCCCTGTTCACCAAGATGGGTTTTGATGGTTCACAAACTTTTTCTTGTAACGGCATGTGTGAAAGGATTCTATTATTCATATACTGACTAGGGTAACTAAAACTCCAAATATAGCTGCTTTGTGAAGAACAAACATTCAACTATTCTGCCTCCAGTATATGTGTCTTGCTGTGCTGAGGTAGTCCCTGTGTCAAAAATCGTACCCAGCAGCACAGCAGGTCTTTTTCCTGTTTGTCCAAAAGCCTTAGTAAGCAAGACAGGTGCTTGTCTGCCTTTCATGATACTGTTGGTTTAAGTTGTATCACAGAAAAGTCTTGTGGTCCTTCATCTATTCTTCTCTTGACTGTCTTCAAGTGAACAGCTTTGCTGTAGAGGGAAGACATTAGTATGTACACATTACCCAAGACATAGACGTGAGGGCTGAGTGATGTGACAGCCTTGAGAAATAAACAATTTGCATGTCATGTTGTATTCAGGTTTCTGGCCGGGTTAGAGCAGTAGAGAATACAGGAGCGCAGAAGAAGAGATGAGTGTAGAATCACTTTACAGTCTGGATATTCTGGCATAGTTGTGCACATTTGTTAAATGTATTTTCCCCAGGGAACAATAGATGGATGTGTTACCGTATTAGGCAGAATAATCTACTGCAGACCCGAGGAGTAGATTAAATTGTCTGTTTGTCTAACTCAGTGGGAGGAAAAAATGATCTGAATGTCTTGAGAAGTTAGAATTATTGATCTGTGGCATTATAATAAAATTAAATACACTATATTTATACATGGGAGAGTGAAGGAATATTCAGCAGTTGGGTGTTAAACTGAGGTGATCGATTACTTAGTCATTTGAGGTGGAATAATCTGTATTCCTGGGTGATATTTGTTACTTTGAAAGGGACATTGAGTGAATCCTTTAATACAATGTGTTCTTGTAAATGTAGATTTTGCTGATGCATACTTCAAGAAAATAGCCACAGAGACTCCTTTATAAAATGTAGACTAAAGGAAAGTTTAAAGAGTATGTAAAAGTAAAATGTTTTAGTTTTAGATAAGTGTTGAAAAGTTAGACCCTCTGTCAAGTTTTAATTTTGGTATGAAAGATATACAGCTAGGTGTAACCAATATGCCCAAAGTTCCACATCCCTAAAGAGCTAACACAAAATTAAGCTACATGTAGATATGGGACTTTAACCACTTCCGCACCACCCTATAGCAGGAATACTGCTACAGCATGGCACGGGTGGGCAAAATCATGTATGTATACATGATTTTGCAGCCCTGGGTAGGGGGTGCATGCGCCCTACCCCCACTGCCATTCGCAACCTCGGCTGTCCATCACCGGGTCCCAGCCTGTGATTCCCCGCAGGCACCCAGCAGTCTCCAAGTATTACCGACGGGGGAGAGACCTGTGTATGAACAACACAGATTTATCCCCTGTCAGCTCCTGCACATTGCTTTCAAACACTACCATTCAAACACTAGTTAGGACTATATTTAAAATTGTGCTACTTATATAGCTTAGATTTAGGCCTAGGCCAAAGACAGATCAGTTCACCAAATGTGATATTGTATCAAGTACACAAGAAAATTTACCCTGATGTATGGAATAATTTCTGCCTGTACAGTATGTGATCAATATTATATTGGTGGGCAGCCTGTGACATAATTGAAGCTGAAACCCAGTTACATAGCAAAGAAACTAATTAAAGCAGAACTACAATGCATCTGAGCACCACAAACCAAAATGTAATTAAATTAATTCATTAATTAATTTTTCTGAGAAATCACATGGCCATCTTAAGTAAGGGCAGATGGTTCATGTAGCAATTACTTCCTGGAATCCATCTGCACTTAGCTCACATAAAAGAGGCTGTGATTAGTTAAGAAAACTCCTCCTCCCCTTCTGAAGACTCCTGGGATATATAATATCATTTGCCCGGGTATGGAAATGTAAAAAAAAAGTTTAAAACAACTAAATACAATATACTTTCCTATCTATTTACTAATGTTAACAGCATAAGGATTAAAAATAGTCAATGTTGATTGAGAGATTGAAGTTCCACTTTAATGTAGAAAAAAGAAATGGGCGTGATACAAGAGGTACCATCAACCTTATAAGAATACATTGGAGAAACCCTCTTGGCAATGGGACTTTTGGGGCACAAATTACACAGAAAATATTATAAAAAATAATAGTTTAAAAAACATATTTTATTTATACAGTATTGTAAAAGGCATAAAGTTACAAAATATGGTAGTTTTACAGTAGATGAAGAAAAATGAGTCATGCATGCATTCACACTTGACGCGTTTCGAGAACAATCATAATCTCTTCTTCAGAAGTACTCCAAAGGTATGACACCTATGATGAACATATCATTATGTATCAACTCTTTACATAGGTCTAGCAAAAAAACTGTGTAAATACAGTCTCATAAAGCATAGTTTTACACTGACATAGCCCCAGGTAGGGGTAGAAGATATGAGAAAACCGCCAAGATTAAAATCATAAGTCAAGTGAGTGTAGCCGATGTCCCCACAATCCTCTCATGACAGAAGTAAAGGAAGAAAAAAGCAGAGGAAAACAACCCTTGCTCTATCCGTCTCCTGGAGGGGCCACTCCAAGACCACTAAAGGGCAACCAAGTGGGATTCCTGATCCCCAATATTGGTCAAGGTAGTACTGTGTAAATAAATAGTAAACTGTAAATAAATTATAATGCTACATATATATCAAAAAATCAGTGAAGATAGGAGAAGTAGAAGCACTTAGTAATGGTGCATACTCAATATGGGCAAGAAGGAGATACTCAATATGGGCAAGTGATGACCCGGCATTCAAATCCCCAAAAAACAGAGACCCTTTTGATGTTGTCAATCAAAGCCAGTGACAAGGGAGCAGGGGTCGGGACCAAGCCCCGCTGTCTGTGTCTATAGACAAAGGGAGCGAGCCCACATGAGTGCTTTCTATGGGAGCATTCACCAGAGAGGAGGAGCCAGGAGTGCCAGTGGGGGACCCAAGAACAGGAGCTTCAGAATCACTCTGTGCAATTCCACTGCACAGAGCAGTTAAGGATAAACCTGTTATTTTTGCATTTACAGTCACTTTAATTATTATATGTATTTGTTTTAAGTTCAACCAGTAAATCCCCGGGGACACATTGAGATGTGCTGCAGCCAAGATGTATGCTGATGGCATGTGAAAGGAAAGTGAGTAGAGGAATGATTGAATCAGTATTTTACTAATTAGTCAGCAGGCTGGGAGCAGAGACAGTATGCCACTGTATTTCTTATATCTATATGATAGCATCCGTCTGGCTGTGCTGTGAGATTTGGCTTTGTAAATCTCAGGAATAGAGGGAGAAAAATACAAATCCTTTGGTAGGTAAAACAGCTTTCAAGGTCAGTTTTCTCAGTGCTTTGCAACAACAAGCAGAAGCAGTGCATAGTCTGACTCCACCACAATAGACCACCATAGATGTCCATCGCAACCCACATTAAGGATAGACAGCTCACAGCACAGGTAGGGGGATTCTGTTATATACTAATGAAAAGAAAAAGGACAGAGTGCCTTGTCCTCATAAAGTATGTAATAGTTTCTTATGGACTCACATAATACAAAAGGTACTCACAAAAGTGCAGTAGTAAATCTTGTAAAATCCACAGAAACAAATCAAAATATGGCGCAGATACATAGAAGAATTACAGGCAACCAATGGGTTTATAAGTAACTAACTGTAATTCCTCCATATATCTGCCCATATTGTGAATAGGATGAGCTTCCGAACCCAGAAGACAGCTATCAGTGCTGAGCCAATGTACACAAAGTTACAGGGACACCTGTGACATCATTGACCTATTCTGGTCACATGACTATATTAGGTTTATTCATTGAGACAATATAGCCATGGTGTTGTCATGAGTATTCCTGCTCCTTTGTGTATGTGAAGCTCCAGGGTAGGGAAGCCCCCACTCCAAACTCATTGGCCTAGTACTAACAGCTGCTGTCCTCATTTGGCCTAAGTCAAGCGCATCTCTAATTGTGATGTGCTTTTGTGGATTTTACTAGAGATTTCTACTGCACTTTTGTACCTTTTTGTTTCCAATTTCATAAACGAGGACAAGGCATGCTGTCATTTTTATTTTCCTGGAGGTAAAACAGCATTTTATATTTATTGCATGTGTATTTAGCTGTTAGAGGTCAGCTTAGTTCAGCTTTCCATTTTAGTACTTTTTTCTTAGTAGTACTCTTTCCCTTTAGTTTACGTTTCTCTTTTTAGTAGAATTTATTGCTTATGTTACTTGGGGGAACAATCATCACTGGAGAAGATTTTTGTAGCCTGCTCACCTGTTCTTTTATGGTGGTATCAGCTGGCTGGGACTCTCTGCCGGTACCAGATCTCTTCCATGGCAGGCAACAATCACGTCTGTGGTTAGCCAAATTTATGCTTCTGCAAACCTGTGCCCAAGAAAACGTCTGTTTTCTCACTGTTCTCCCTCACAATATCAATGTGATAGAAATGTGTTATATTGTAATGATTTTTTAACTAACTAAATTTCCTGCAAAACAGTTACAACAAAAATTCACAGTTTATGAGAACTTATTATTATATTCTAACTGAAAAGTCTGTAAGACATGGTGATGTTATAATTTAATACAATATACAAGAGTACATTTTAAAACTGAAGGAACAACAGAAGCTAAACGGAATCTTTAATCCTGTTACTGCATAAAAAAAGGAACAGCATTAAAACTGCAGCATAAACTACTTTTTTTGCCCATCAGCGTATTGTTGTTAAGGGCTCCACTGGAAACAATTGATTCTGGCATGCAATGCATTTTTTATGTGCTAGATTGCATACATAAATTGTAGCACAGGAAGCTGGTATGAATGGGTCATGCTTTTTTGACAGAATGACTTTATTTACACTCTGCGGAGTACAGACTGATTTGATGCCTGTGACTGCTTGCACCACTGTGATAAACTGTATATATCAGGTGCACAAAGTCCATTTAATAAAGTGTGACTGATTTTACAATAACAACACTTATTGGCCTAATTGCAATGCACAGATGCAGCAGTGGAAAAATATTCATTAAATGAGATGCTGTCCAAAAAGAAAAATTTAGAGACGGGTTACCCTTACTGAAGTGACTTTAATGATGACATCCCTTTAGCTCAGGGATAGACCTGCAGGACACCAATACCCCATAGTACCAGAGAGGCATGATGATATAGTAATGGAGGTCAGCCAAATTAACTGCACAGCATTTCATTTCAACTGGTTGTCAGACAGGTCATCAGACAAACAGCTGGACTTCAGAACACACCTGGTATTTTCAGTGGTGGACGCAACCTCCTGGAGCTAAAGTAAATTCCAACAAATTAAAATAAATGCTATATGCTGTGCAATGATGCAAGGATCTGCAGTTGAAAGTTGACAATAAGGCAATGCCACAATTTGTTGTCTTTGAGACCTACAAATTCAATCTGACCTTCAGACACATGGCCAAAGTATTGGCACCCCTGCATTTCTGTCAGATAGTGTACCACTTTGCCCAGAACATTGTTTCATTTACAAAATTTTAGACATGCTCATTTTTTATTTCTTTTGTTTGTATTGGTATGACACAAAAAAGTGGAGAAATAAAAAGCCAAATCTGACACATTGCATGCAAAACCCTAAAAATTAACTGGACAAAAATAATTGGCACCTTCTCAAAATTGTAAGAAATAATTGCATTCCAAGTTTGTGATACTCCCGTAATTTGTAATTAATCTCACCTGTATCAATTAACAGATCTTAATGTTCCTGTGTCCACTGTGCGCAACATTGTCAAGAAGTTTACAGCCCAGGGCACTGTAGCTAATCTCCCTGAACGTGGATGAAAGAGAAAAAGTTGATCAAAGATTGCAAAAAAGCATTGGTCGAATGGTGGATTAAGATCTTTGACCAACTTCCAGGCAAATTCAATCTGACCTTCAGACACAGGTTACTACTGTGTCAGCTCACACTATACATTGCAATCTGAATGAAAAGGGACACTATAGTAGGAGACCCAGCAAGACCCCACTGCTGGCACAGAAACACAAAAAAGCCAGGTTGGAGGGCAGGGCTGACACTATTCCTAGTGATCCTCAGTGCTTCCACCAAATGCTCTGTGTTGTAAGCTTACAACAGGAAGTTAGAAGCTGAATGGAATTCTGCCAGGATCGACAGGTATTTTCCTGTACTTGTGGGGTCTTTATAGAGAAAAAACATAGGCTACTGTTCATGCATTGCAGGAATATAGTGCAATTTATTGTTTTCCTGACATATACCTAAAACCCATCTCCCTTCCCCACCTCTTACCTCTATCATGTTTTTTATATATATGTAAAAGCAAAGTTTTATTTACTTAAATGTACTACCCAGGTTCTTTGCAGTTTTTGGCTGCGGGGGAACAGTATTCCAGCATTGCAAATTTGCTTACACTGTCTGGGCCCAACTATGGTGATATCAAATCTGAGATAACTATTCTGCATTCCAAGAGACCCTCCCCACTGAGCATCCTATAGGAAGTGTTCTTGTATGCAGACAGTGATGTGGACACCAAAAGAAGGCTGTCACCTTCTGGACAAGTACCATGTGACAGAATGTTTAGGCGATTAGAAATGAGAAATTATTACCTTTCAAGGTTAAAGTGTGTATTAAAACAAAACCCTTTTTTTTAGTTTTTAGTCTGGAACGGAGAAGGCTTAAAACTGGTGTTGAGTTCTATCATGTTGAACATTGTTTGCCTTTAATAATTGTGTTCCTATCTCTCTCTGTTAGGTGATGCTTTATGTAGTTAGTCTCACCCTTCATCTTCATGCTTTGGTCTCCATTCACCACATTTACTGTATTCTGCTAGATCTATATACACTATGATTTTTTTTTTACCCATTTGATTTTTTGGATTAAAGCTTTCTACACTCTCCAAGATGTCATTTGGATCAAGTCACTATCTGCCAAGCTACTGAGACTGTCAGTTAGAGCTAGTTATATAGATAGGGTAGTTGTACAGATAGAATCAGTTATAGACATCACACTTTCAGTGCTTAGATTTGTGGAAGCAGAACAGTCAAAATATCATTTAGCTCCAGTCAAAAAATCAATTATCTGTCTGATCCCCGGTGTGACCTCAGCTTGCTCTTACTGACTCTGCCTTTGCTGACTACCTGTGTATGACCCCAGCTTTTTCTTGACCACGCTTCCACTTCTCCTCCTGTCTGATGTTATGTGTATGACCTTGGCTCTGTTACTGACTATGTGTCTTCAGTTATGATCTGCTAGTCTGACCTACGTGCCTGCTTCAAGTGCCACAGTACCTCACCTTGTTATCCAGTCCTCTTCCATCTTTTATCCCTCTGATCACTTCAGCTTTCAACCAGGTACTTGACACTCCATAGCTAGGGGATGCTGTATGTAGTCCCACGCTTGTGATGTGGATTCTGGGTATACGGCAGGTTAGGACAGTTGCTTAATCTCAGCACACAGCCATTGTAACTAACTTTGTTCTGCATGCAGCTGTGCTGCTTGGGACAGACTTGAGCTCAGAAGCCATTGAAGATTTAAAAAGGTTGCAAACCTTCTCATAATATCTAGAAGAGACCATCTGAAGTTTCAAGAGCTCCGTGAACTTCTCTTGGAGCTTCAACTATCCAAAGCTGATACCCACCTACCCAGACTCAGTTACCGTGATACCGCTTGTAGGGTTAACCCAGTAGTCTCCAAGTTACCTTATGGTATGCAGGAAATATGGCATCACTTAGATCAATATAAAATGAAGAAAATAAAGTTTCCTTTCAACTCTTTTCCTATTTCTATGAGTTCCTTAGGCAAGTTGCAGATAGTAAGAATGATCCAAGTTTCTCCTTTGGAGAGTCCAACCCTCCCAGTCTACCTTCTCCAAGGCTTACAAGCTTATGCATTTTACATAGAGACCAGATGTCCAGAGTCTGTGAAAAGGGCTGATATTCTGCCTAAACTCCCTGAAAAGAGTGATCAGAGAAAAAACCCAAATCACCAATGCCCTATACATAACAAAGCACACCCTCCTGGGAAATGTATTGGCTTCAGAAAGAAACCCTTGAAAGAACACAAAGAGCTTTAAAGAAATTTGGGGTTTGCTTCAAATGATGTGCTTCCAATGAACACCATGTAAAGACTGTAAGGCTAGTATTAAGTGCATAGAATATGACAGTGATGATCACATGCAAGCATTTCATCCATCTCAAGACAGTTTCACTCTGTCTACAGGTAATCCACCAGAATTTTTTCTATGCATACAGATATCTGTTGTGAAGGACTCTGTGACAAATTTTGTGCCAAAATATGGTTAGTTTGCATATACCCCAAGGATCACCTTGAAAAAGATATAAGATTGCATACTATTTTAGGTGATCAGAGCAATGATAAAAGCTTTTGGCTGTTAAATATAATAGGAGATGCCTTACCATACACTACTAGGCATACATTACCATACATTACTAGGCAACTGTGCTGGCATTACAGGAGTTTCAGGCAGGAGACCCACTGGTCTTGTAGTAGCAGGGATGCGGGTGTGACCAGAAGTGTGTGGACTGACACAGGGAAATGCAAGCTTCAGATATGGTATAAATATGACGCTTTATTAAAGACTAACAATACAAACATAAACGCAGTGCACCAAACCCCAAGCTAACACAAATACATACAACAAGGTGAAACAAACCCAAACCTAAACTGATACAGATACCCAGGTACATACACATGTAGAGCACAACGTAGTTAGGCAGGCCGGGTCGATAACTATCGGGCAGGTAGGTACAGGAGGAGCAGGCGGAGAGAATAGTCAGGGTCACAAGCCAGGGATCAAAACAGGAGAAGTCAGCAGAGGTCAGGATCAGGCAGGGTCGGCAACAAGTCAGGCAGAAACAGGAACAGGAATGCAGGTTACAAGAAACAGGGGCCCATGGAAAAACACACACCAAGGCACAGACTGCAGGTCTGGCCATCCCTTAAATACACCTGCAATCAGCCCCAGGTGATGGATAATTGCCAAAGTGAACCTCTGGTTGTTGAGAGCACTCGCTGGCCAGCCCTGGTACTGCAGCCCACAAGGCAGGTGAGTCCCACCACTATTGGCAAGTCCATTCCTGACACCCTGAATGACAGTGTAGAAATACCACTGACCACTCTTATTGAGTGCAACCAGATTCCAACCAAAACAGAGGTGATCCTTACTTCTGTAGCTGTCTCTTACCACTCTCCCTTGAGGGGCGTAGCTTACCACATACCAGCTTGTAACATAAATGTAGGATATGGATAGCTGTGATGTGATCTGTAGAAATATGTCATTGTAGATCTTGTCTCATGTTATTACAGATATTTTTATTATTATTATACAGGATTTATATAGCGCCAACAGTTTGCGCAGCGCTTTACAATATAATAAGATCAGTGTTCAGTATTCAGTCAGAGACATATGTTTACCAATTAGCATCTGAAAGGACAGAGCAGCTTCTAGGCTGGAGGTGACACCTAGATGTCAATAAAACATTTTCACCTATGTAGTCAGACTTTGCCACCTTCTTGAAATCTAAAAGAACAGCTCCAGCCATTTCATCTTTGGGAAGCAGTAGGAGACCAGAAGAGGGCTCTGATCTGTCTGCCAAGCTATGACTTATACCCACAGATCAAAGGAATATATTTAATCTCTCATAAAAGCTAAAATATTAGTTGCAGAGAGATGAATATACTTCCTTCTGATTGGACACACTGTAGGCTACATCTGCATGTAAAACTGTATTTGTAGCCCCTGTGGAATCCCAAAGAAAAGCAGAAAACGGTTATGTGGCACCTGATTGCGACAGCTGAACAGCGATTGATACTGTCGCGATCGGACTGATGCGCTGGTGTCGGAAATTCTATCCCTGACTTGGTGATTCAAACCGTTCCTGGTTCAATCGACTTTGGGCACTTCAGAACCCAGAACGTCCTGTGGGCTGGTACAGGAATACCTCACAGGGTTGATTGGCCAAGCGCTAATGTCCAGCCTACGTCCATATTTCAGTAAATTGAGGACCCTGAGATATGGATGGCGTGATTCGTATAGAGCCGGTTCTATTTGACTGGCGAATCGCGGACTCTCTGACTTGCAGGATAAATCTTGGTAAAAGTTTTATTTCTGTTTTGTTTTTTCCCTTTTGTTTTATAGTGAATAGCCAATTGTGTGTCTTTTTGTATTTTCTGTATTATTTGTAACTCTTTATACTTTGTACATATTTTATGCACTGTCCACTTTCGGGATATTAAATCATAAAATTAATAAGTGACTTCTGGGTACTTAAGCTCGGGCTCATATCTCCGGAGAGATTGTTGTATTGCAGTGTCTATATATGCTCGGTCAAGTTCATTGCCAATCTGTATGCAATTGCACTGTGTTGGCAGATTGCATGCAGATTGTAAAGTAGCAGATCTGCCAGATGGAGATCTGTGTGTGTATGTGGTGGCCCAGCAGACCAGTCTGCAGATAAACTGTTAGGTGGTGGCAAGCTACTGTTTGTTGTGTGTCTGGTTTGGGGGGCTGTGGACAGTGGAAGAGTGATTAACACTGGGGTTCTAGCTTGTAGGATACCTGGAGGAATCCTAGAAGGGTGTGACAATTGCTAGACTGCTCCCCAACCCTTAGAGTGCACCAGATTGTATATAAGATTCCTATCTGCCTGTGTGTGTTCAGCCAGCTGGATTGCAGTGGAGTCTCCCTCCAGTGGTGGCCAGAGGTAGTGCGGGCTGTGAATGTGTATCACGGCCAGTCTTACTGTATACGCTCAAAGTAAGTCCCCCTCATTCCCTCTTAACCTCAAGTCATGGCCGGACATGCACGCCTCGGTTAGCTAGTTGCTGTGGGTGTGTGTGTGTTGTTTGGATCCGTGACACAGCTCTTGACAGAAATTCTAATATTCTCCTACTTCTCGGCTGAGACATCCCAACGTTACACAACGCTCACCAACAAATCAACGGGCCACATAATGCAGCATATGCCCAGTGCTTGGACCTAGCCTGGGTTATCATAGGCAACATCTGTCTTGGTAACGGCAGGAGATTTTCCTTAGTTTCTTCTTTGAAGACACGTGTCCTAACATAAATTGCCCACATCACTACCATGTCAAAGAAAGACTTTTCAGTAAAGGAATGCAACAGTTCTTCACACAAGGCGATAACAATGCCCTTCATTTCTGGGATGATAATGCCAGCATCACAGTGCTCGATGTAACAAATAAAGACAATAACCTGTCAGCCAACATGGAAGACAAGGATTTTCTAAAAACTATGAGTAAGGAGTTCGATCAGGACAATTCCAACAGCTGAGTAGCACCACTACAATGTCGTACCTCGTGAAAGAAACTACCAAATAACAGTCAACATGTAGAAGCATTATTTATTTCTTTACAATGCTCCCTGGACAAAAAACCTGTAATAAAAAAACTATTGCTTTTTTGCAGAAAGTGTTTGCAAGAGATTATGCTGAATCCTCATCACCTCTCAAGGAGAGGAATGTTGGTATATCACCCATGCTTTGGTGTATACCATCCTCGCAAGCAAGATCAGGTCTTTGACTCAAAATCTTGATATGCAAGTGTTTCCCTCAATGATGTCTTCTCACAAGGCTTAATCTGAACAACAAACTTATAGGAGTTTTGTTCTGCTTCAGAAAAGAATCAGTTGCTGGTATGGCCAACATTCAGTCATAGGCTACCGAATTAAAGTACATGTTTTCAGTGACAACCCTTCATCTGCTGTGGCAATTTATGGGCTGAGAAGTACAACTGATGAAGGTAAAAGAGAATTTTAAAAAAATTGTGGAAAAGAATTTCTACTTAGACAAGAGGCTCAAATCTCTGCCTAAAGAAGAAGGAGCAATTGATCTTCTCAAAAGAACTCAGGATAGGCTTGCCACTGCTAACCTCAGGCTCCACAAAATTATTTCAAACAGTTGCAAGGTAATAAAGGCCTTTCCCTCTGAAGACTATGCTGTTAGTGTAAAGGGATTTAGGCTTGCCACTGCCAACCTCAGGCTTCCCAAAATTATTTCTAACAGTTACAACGTAATGAAGGCCTTTCCCTCTGAAGGCTATATTGTTAGTGTAAAGGGATTTGAGCTAGGAATGGATCTTCCTCTTATGCAACAAAGCCTCGGATTGTTTTGGGATGTCAAACAAGATATGTTTATATTTCAAGTATCAACTTGTGACAAGCCCTTCATAAAATGAGAAGTTTTGTCTGCTGTAAACAGCATCTATGATTCTCTGGGTTTCATGATAAAGAACCCTGTCAGGGATCTCCTCGATCCCCGCCGCGATGGGCCCGGCGCAGGCGCACTGCTCCACCCAGTACAAGGGCACTAGGTCCGGGCCGGCCGCGGCGTTCGAGTTCGCGCATGCGCAGTAGAAGCCGCGGCCGCCCGCTGGGCACCAATGGCAGCGCAGGGCGGGATATTTAAAGGTCCCTGAGCTGTCATTTCGTTGCCTTCTGGTCTTACCTGCTTCCTGTGTTCCTGTACCTGTGCCTAGTAAGTTATTGACCCGGATTACTCTTGACCTTGCTGATTTCTCCTGCCCAGACCCTTGCTTGCCTGACCTCTCTCCCTGGATGCCCCTTATTAGATCTGACCTCCTGTTGCTGACCTGGCGTGTGACCCGACGATTCTCTGCCTGCTCCCTTGTACCTTACCGTCCTCTACATTACCGACTCGGCCTGTCTGACTACGCACTTGCTCAGCCATCCATCCATCCATCCCATCGGGCTCACCCAACCTCCTCACATCTGGCTCTCCCTGGTTGGAACGCCTGGCGAACACCACTACCACTGACAGGTGTGCTCAGTAGAGGCGACCTGGTCTCGGGGTACTACAAGTCCATCCCCACCATCAGGGGCCCTGGTGAACAAGTACCCTGGGGCTTAGACTCCGCACTCTGGGCACGCCTGACCAGTGGAGTGCTAGTGGTGCCGCTCGGCGGTCCCTCACAGTACCAGAAGGCCATGACTGAGCCTCGAGGAGGACTCTCCCCGTTGGACGAGGTTTGCAGGCACCTGGCTACCCTGACGCAAGCTGTAAACACATTACAGGACAGATGTCTGCAGATCGAGAATCGGTTTCAGGCCTGCACCATATCTGTTCCTGTTTCACAGGCCCCGGCTCCTGTACCACCGGTCGCAGCAGCCCACGAGCCGGCCCCTGGGCCTCCCACATCACTCCCTATGGCGGAACCCCGAGTACCCTTACCCGAGCGCTTCCATGGGGATCGCACACGCTTTCGGTCATTCCGTGACTCCTGTCTGCTCTATTTTGAACTACAGCCACGGACCTTTTTGACAGAGTCAGTGAAAGTGGGGTTTGTTGTCTCCCTGTTGCAGGGTGAACCCCAAGACTGGGCCCACCGACTAAGGGGAAACAATGACCCTCACCTGGTTATGGTCGACAGCTTCTTTAACGCTATGGCCATCCTATATGATGACCCACAAGGGGCAGCCTCGGCCGAGGCCACACTATACGCACTCCGACAAGGTCGGCGGGCGGCTGAGGAATACGCCTCTGACTTTAGGCGCTGGATGGGTGACACTCGTTGGAACGAGTTCGCACTTTTGCACCAGTTTCGTATGGGCCTATCAGAGGCTCTGAAAGACGAGCTCGCCCGGGTGGAGGTGCCCGAGACACTAGAGGACTTGATTGCACTCACCATCAAAATTGACCGTAGACTACGGGAGCGCAGATTGGAGAGGTCTGGTCAGGGTCGCGGAAATCCCTGGGGGTCATTTCAGGGATCCAGTCAACATACTAAGCCAAGCATCCAGAACCTGCCGTTTGAAGATGCTCCCGAACCCATGCAGCTAGGCCTGGCTCGGCCTAAACTATCGCCTGAGGAACGCCAGCGCAGACGCTCCCAGAATCTGTGCCTGTACTGCGGCGAAGCTGGTCACATGGTGCGTTCCTGCCCGCAGAAACTGAGTAAGTTCACCTCATCTTCATTATCTGTTGGCAATATGAATCCGTCCCAGTACTTAGTTGTTCCCCTCTCCTTTCAGCTTTCAGAAAGGACCGTGGAGGTGACGGCCATAGTTGATTCGGGGGCATGCAGCTGTTTTGTGGATATCAATTTTGCTCACCAGCAGGGTATTCCCCTCCGCCCAAAGGAGAAGGGGTTTCACATCTTTTTGGCTGATGGTTCCCGGATAAAGTCAGGAGTAGTTAACCAGGAGACCCCTTCCATTGTGACTTCCATTGCCGGTCAGCACCGGGAACTCCTCCGCCTGGATGCTATTGCATCACCCCTTTTCCCAGTCATTCTGGGGCTCCCTTGGTTGCGGGCCCATAACCCCCAAATTGACTGGGAGACTGGGGTTGTCTCGTTCCCTTCCCCATATTGTCGGGAACTGTGTCGAACTTCGGGCCCGGAGGTCCCCCAGGTCCTCCTGTGCTCTGAAGGGGATGACAGCCTAAAACAAGTGATTCCTGCAGCCTACCATAAGTTTCTTGATGTGTTCAGTGAACGGGGAGCAGATGCTCTACCCCCCCACCGCCCATATGACTGTCCTATTGATCTGTTGCCCGGTTCTGAAATTCCGTTCGGGCGAATTTTTCCCCTTTCTGAGCTAGAATTAGGGGCCCTGAAGGACTATATTGAGGATAGCCTCCGAAAGGGATTCATCCGTCCCTCCACTTCCCCAGCAGGTGCAGGGATCTTCTTTGTAGAAAAGAAGGACAAGACTTTGAGGCCATGCATTGACTATCGGGAGCTGAATAGGGTCACCATTAAAAATCGTTACCCATTACCACTGGTACCTGAATTATTCCAGAGCCTAAAAGCTGCAGTAGTGTTTACCAAGTTGGACTTAAGGGGAGCCTACAATTTGGTTCGCATAAGGGAGGGGGATGAGTGGAAGACGGCCTTCCGCACCCGTTTCGGCCATTTTGAATACCTAGTCATGCCTTTCGGGTTGTGCAATGCGCCAGCCACCTTCCAGCACTTTGTAAACGACATCTTTAGGGACTTCCTGGACATCTTTGTCATCATCTACTTAGACGACATTTTGATTTTTTCATCCTCCCTGGGGGAGCACAGGGTACATGTAACAAAGGTGTTGGGGCGGTTGCGGCAGCACGGGTTGTACGCTAAAGCAGAGAAATGCTGCTTTGAACAGGCTAGCGTTAAATTTCTGGGTCTGATTATCTCCACCACGGGGGGTCGCGATGGACCCTCAGAAGGTCTCAGCGATCCTAGATTGGCCTGAACCCACGGACAGGAAAGGTGTCCAACGTTTTATTGGGTTCGCAAATTTCTACCGGAAGTTCATCAAGAACTTCTCGGGTCTGGTCTCCCCCATCACTCAGTTAACCAAGCTTGGGACGCGATTCAGATGGACGCCCGAGGCACAGGAAGCTTTTGAAGCACTAAAAAGGTTATTTACCTCGGCACCCATTCTGGGTCATCCCGACGCCTCCCTGCCCTACATCTTAGAAGTAGATGCATCTGAAAACGCGGTTGGCTCCATCCTTTCCCAGCGGAAGGGCGCCAAGGAATTACTTCACCCAGTAGCATTCTTTTCACGGAAACTTACCCCTGCGGAGAGGAACTATGACATTGGGGATCGCGAGCTACTGGCTATCAAAACCGCCTTAGAAGAATGGAGGTACCTGCTGGAAGGTGCCTCCCATCCCATCCTGATATTCACGGACCACAAGAACCTGGAATATCTGAGGACGGCCAAACGTCTACGCCCACGACAAGCAAGATGGGCATTGTTTTTCTCGAGGTTCCAGTTCCACATCACATACAGGCCCGGCTCGAAAAACACGAAGCCTGACGCGTTGTCGCGCATGTACGAGGACACCAAGGAGATTCCAGTGCCCGACACTATTCTTCCTGCAGGAAATTTCTTGGCCCTTCAGACAAACCTTCGCTCCGAGATCCTGAGAGCGTCCACAGCAATGTCCACCCCCGATGGGGCCCCCCTCCAGAACAAGGAGGGACTCCTATGGAGGGAGGACCGGATTGTGGTGCCGGAGGATGCCCGAACCTTAGTCTTGGGACATTGCCATGACCATCCACTGGCAGGACATTTCGGGCCGGTCAAGACCCTGGAACTTCTCCGACGTTCCTTCTGGTGGCCGGACATGGCCAAGGATTGTAAGAACTACGTGGGCTCCTGTGCCATCTGCCAGCGGAACAAGCCTTCAAGAAATAAGGCGTGGGGCCTGCTACGTCCATTGCCCATCCCTGAACGGCCCTGGCAGAAAATCTCCATGGACTTCATAGTCGAGCTTCCACCTTCACTGGACCACACAGCAATTCTCGTGGTCGTGGACCGCTTGTCCAAGATGGCCCATTTCATCCCTTTACGGAAGACTCCATCAGCAGCCGAGACGGCGCAAGTCTTTATTCGAGAGATCGTTAGACTGCATGGGGTTCCCGAAGACATCGTCTCGGACCGAGGGGTGCAGTTTACCTCGCGGTTTTGGAGGGCATTGTGCAAAGCCCTGGATATCAAGCTGTCCCTTTCCTCGGCATTTCACCCTCAGACCAATGGCCAGACCGAAAGGACCAATCAGACCCTGGAGCAATACCTTCGATGCTACACATCATTCTCTCAGGACGACTGGGTGCCACTCCTCCCTTTGGCAGAATTCGCGTACAACAACGCTTGCCATTCAGCAACTGGGCAGTCCCCGTTCTTCGCCAACTATGGGTTTCATCCTGTCTTCCTCCCGGACTTGGTCCCGGAATGCCCGATTCCAGCGACACAGGATGCACTGACCTTCTTCACCTCCAACAATAGGAAACTACAGGAAGCCATCCGTCAAGCCCAAGAAGACTACAAGAGGGCTTTTAATAGGAAGCGAAGAGGGGATCTGGTGTTGCAGCCCGGAGAGAAGGTTTGGCTGGCTACGTCAAACTTGAGGATGCTCTGCCCGTCAAAGAAGTTGGGACCTAAATTTATAGGCCCTTTTTGCATCAAACGGATGGTCAATGAGGTGGCCTATGAACTTGTTCTCCCTGAGACACTCAAGATCCACCCTGTCTTCCACGTGTCCCTGTTGAAACCAGTAGTCCCTGATGCCTTCCCGGAACGGGAATCCAGGCCCCCGGAGGCCGTAACGGTTGAAGAGGAAGAAGAATTCGAGGTGGAGGCAATCTTGAAATGCCGACGAAGGGGGGGCCAGACCCAATTTCTCATCAAGTGGAAGGGCTACGGCCCTGAGGACAATTCGTGGGAACCAGCCCATAATGTCCATGCACCTAGGCTTGTCCGGGGGTTTCTTTGTGATCACCCGTGGTGGAGAGATCGGGTGGGCATCCGGAGGTTGCCCGTAGGGGGGGGGCAATGTCAGGGATCTCCTCGATCCCCGCCGCGATGGGCCCGGCGCAGGCGCACTGCTCCACCCAGTACACGGGCACTAGGTCCGGGCCGGCCGCGGCGTTCGAGTTCGCGCATGCGCAGTAGAAGCTGCGGCCGCCCGCTGGGCACCAATGGCAGCGCAGGGCAGGATATTTAAAGGTCCCTGAGCTGTCATTTCGTTGCCTTCTGGTCTTACCTGCTTCCTGTGTTCCTGTACCTGTGCCTAGTAAGTTATTGACCCGGATTACTCTTGACCTTGCTGATTTCTCCTGCCCAGACCCTTGCTTGCCTGACCTCTCTCCCTGGATGCCCCTTATTAGATCTGACCTCCTGTTGCTGACCTGGCGTGTGACCCGACGATTCTCTGCCTGCTCCCTTGTACCTTACCGTCCTCTACATTACCGACTCGGCCTGTCTGACTACGCACTTGCTCAGCCATCCATCCATCCATCCCATCGGGGTCACCCGACCTCCTCACATCTGGCTCTCCCTGGTTGGAACCCCTGGCGAACACCACTACCACTGACAGGTGTGCTCAGTAGAGGCGACCTGGTCTTGGGGTACTACAAGTCCATCCCCACCATCAGGGGCCCTGGTGAACAAGTACCCTGGGGCTTAGACTCCGCACTCTGGGCACGCCTGACCAGTGGAGTGCTAGTGGTGCCGCTCGGCGGTCCCTCACAAACCCTTTATAATCCAGGGTAAGATACTTCTAAAACAGTGTAATTCTGAAAAGACAGATTTGGATACCCCATTACTCAGAGGGAAACAACAACGATGGGAATAATGGAAAGAGTCCCTGAAAGCGCTAAAACAACTTCAAATACATTTCTGCATCTCTAATGAATGCCACCAGAAAAGAGATCCATGTTTTCTTTGATGCTTCCTGAGGTAGCCTACCCCAAAGTTATAGATCTAAGAGACAAAGTATGTATGGCTTTTGTCCTTGGTAATGCCAAGCTGAACCCAACACATACCATTGCAAGGTTTGAACTCTGTGCAGCTGTGCTATCCGCTGAAATTGCTGAGCTTATAAAACATGAAACTGACTTTGAAATAGACTCATTTCACTTTAAGGCCTTATGCACACAGGGCATTTTTGCAGCCACTTTTAGGGGTGTCAGGTGTTTATTTTTTACTGCTTCCAAATGTTATCCTATGTGTCCATGCATAGTATAGGGCGTGTCCAAACACACATTTAGCGCTTGAACATTAATTCATTTCAATGGCCCGAATAAATTATCATTCTGGCCAATTAAATGAATTAACGCCCAAGTGCTTGATGCTTGTAAATGCACTTAATCGCTTGTAAAAGCATTATATACGTTTACAAGCGTTAGGCGTTTTTTCTGCAAAGACGCTGCTGTCAAGAGAACAGCTTCTAGGAGAGTTTTTGTAACATCCTGTGTGCATGAGGCCTTATGCAGACAGAAAGATAGTGTTGGGATATGTACACAACCAAACAAAATAGTTCTATGTGTATGTCAGTAATAGAGTAGAATGGTTCAGAACCAGCTGCTGCATTTCTGAGCATTTCAAGATCATCCCCACCTTTGAATGATGACCCTATCACAATTCACACTGATTCTACATTTGAACTAGTTGATCTTGAGTCTGACAGGGAAATTAGAGCTAATACTGTTACAGGGAACACCTCTGTGAAGTCAAAGACAAGGCTGAGTTCTCACCATTTTGAAGGCTTTTTGAAGTGGTATTCTGTTGTACGAGCTATCGCACGACTTATTCATGTTGCTGCCTTCCCCTCTGGTAAACTTGATTAAAAGGGAGGAAAGAAGGACTGTGAATGTTGCTGCCTTATCCTCTGAAGAACTTGATTCAAAGGGAGGTGAGAGACTGGTGCATGTTACTGCCTTCCCCTCTTAAGATAGATTCATGAACTGTCTTCTGGGCCATCTTACAGACACCATTAATGACTTTACAAGTTTTACAGCATGTTAATGTTTGCATTATTCTAATAATAATATTCAGAAGAGGGGTTCGCACTTGACTAAACAAAGATCTGGTATAATTGCAAATACTAGACATGGCTGTGCTTGTTTGCGCAAAAATGCTCTCAGGCACATCGAAACTACGCAGTCATGCACCTGCGCTTGCTGGCGCAGGCCTGTACATTCTGGCAAAAGCCCTTGTTGAGAACTTGTGCCAAAACATTCTTTAGAAGGACGGCAGTTATGCTGATGGATTGTTGGTTGATCTTCAGCTCCCTGTACTCCTTATCCTCCTATAGTCTGTGTTCTTGGAATTCCTGCTACCAACCTGGCTTGCTTCTGGATCTGTCTACTGTCTGATTTTCGGTCTGACGTCAGCTTGATCTTACTGACTCTGTCTTTGCTGACTACCTGTGTATGACCCCAGCTTTTTCTGGATCACACGTCCACTTCCCCTCCTGCCTGAGGTTCTGTGTATGATCTCGACTCTGTTACTGGCTACCTCTCTTCAGTTCTGGTCTGCCAGTCTGACTTGCTTGCCTGCTGCAGGTGCCACCTTGCCTCAGCTGTTATTCCAGGCTGCTTCCATCTTTAGAAGGTCCCATGTCACAGCTGACACATCCAGTAACCTACAGTTGGCAAACAATACTCGTTTCAGCCCGGCACTCTTGTTATCACCTCCAGGGGAGCTCAGCACTCAGCTGCAAGGGAAGCCCTCTGATCACTTCAGCTTTCAACCAGGTATGTGACACTCCGTAGCTAGGGGATGCTGTATGTAGTTAGTCCCACACTTCTTCGTCATGCTTTAGCATTTATTTATCACATGTACTATATTCTGCTAGAGCTAGATGCAAGATTTTTTTTACTTAATGATCTGATCTAATGTTCATATTTTATGATCTACACAAATTTTAGATTTAAGCTTTCTATGCTCTTCAATGTACGATTTATATTGAGTCACTGTTTGCCAAGCTACCGAGTCTGTAAGTTATGCTATCTCCCCCACAACTAGATCAGTTATAGAGATCACACTTTCATTGCTTAGATTGTGGAAGCATAACAGGTTCTTACTGCTATCTGGGGCTCCATTATAGAGGTCTGACCTATTTTTCTGTCCTACTGAAAATGTTTTCACCAAACAAAAAGTGAGAGAAATCCTGTAACAAGGACACATACAAAAATACAAATCAAACAGGGGTTCCAGCCTTCCCCACCTCTAAGAAAGAAAGCATTGCTGTTAGTGTTACTGTTACAAAATTCCCCTTACTTATTTTCTGCTGAAACACCCTACCTGTCTGGCTATACCATACTTTTATTGGCCAATGAAGGCCATACCAGATTAAAACATATACCAGTGAGATATTTGGCCACATCACTTACAGCAGAGGAATTTTTTTGACATACTTATAAGAAGGATTTTAGCAGAATTTATAATTTTGCTCTTAATTTTTACTGTGCACTTGATGGTGTTTTATAGAATTATTTGGCATTGGGTACAACTATGTATGTTAGCTGAAATCGCAAGGCTGGTGTGGGCCTAAGATAACACGCACACCAGAGCAGGGTGGAAAATGCGAGGTTTCAAAACATTAATTGTGTGCTTGTGATGACTGCATTGTGAGTGCAGTGTGATAATGTCATCCTGTTACACTGATCTGGAAGTCATCCCTGCATCAGCCCAGACATTGGTTGCGTTATTTGTACTGCACTGTTTTACTTTGTAGCACAAATTATAGACTTAATATTTGCAGCAAGCCTAAAAGTACACTTTTTATAAAAATAAATTAGGCTATAATCATGTAAGTTTAATGCTAGGGGAGATGCGACAAAGCTCTTGTACAGTACAAATTCTAGATGCATGGAACATCTTCTATATGAAGTAAACACACTGTAAACAAATTCCAGAATGCTGATGATAAACACTAAAGGAATCCGCAGAGAATAAATTGCTCAGTCTGAAGGTTGAAATCTAGCATACTCTGTGATTTAATAATCAGAGGCAATATGCTTGTAGCTCTACAGTTTTATATAATTATGCTTTTAATTTTGTTCTATTATGTGCAACAAACAATACTTATTCGTAAACTCTAGAAATATTAAAACACATTAAAGGGCTACTATACATATTTACTTCCCTTTGAAAAGGATCTCGGAATATGCAAAACATATAGGAGTTGATTTATGCAGAGCATAGAGGAGTTGATTTATCCTAACAAGCATGTATGTATTTACTTTTGCACTCCTGTTTACATAAAGTGATAATAAAAGTTCAGTTTTTTTTTTCTTTAAATAACAAATATGTTATACTTACATGCTCTGTGCAATCGTTTTGCACAGAGCATCCCCGACCCTCCTCTTCTTGGGTCCCCCGCCGGCCCTCCTGGCTCCTACCCCCTGCTAAGTGCCAAAAGAGCAAGCTCCCTCTTCACTGGCTGTGATTGACAGCAGTGAGAGCCAATGGCTCCTGTTGTTGTGCCTGAGCCAATGAGGAGGGAGAGACCCAGGAGAGCTGCTGCTCTTGTGCACATCACTGGGTCGAAATCAGGCTCAGGTAAGTATTAGGAGGGCTGAGGGGGGAGCTTCACACTGAAGGTTTTTTACTTCAATCATAGAATGCATGAAGGCAAAATCCTCCAGCCTGTAAAGCCACTTTAACAGTTGGTGGTAATTTCCTTAATGTTTTAGGTATCACAAAGAAATAGCAAAAACAATACATAAAATTTTCAGCATACTTACCAGCCAGCAAGCAAAAAAAATTTACACTGAGACTTTAGTTGCACAACATTTGCAAACATTTGTGGAAACCGCACTGCCTCACCACGGCCCCTCTATGTACTCTGGTCCCTAACTCTAATCTATGAGTACCTTTACCTTCCAGCATATAAAGCAATGGATAAGCTTAAGGCATGTATGCCTGGAGGCAGCTCATCTCTCCTTAACGGTGTGAGAACACACCAGAAGCACGGCAGAGCCCAATTGTAGCTGAAAACCTCCATCACATCCCATGACAGATCCAGCAAGCTAAACAACAATGGCAACTGCCACAATTTATAAATAGCTTTTTAAAGTAAGGTGTACATGGAAGGACTTTACACAGAACAAGCAATACAAACATTTCCCAGCAGACTTACCAGCTGGATAGCAAAAAAAAAAAACAACCCCAACAAATTAGGCTGTTTAATAGGGTTTAGCATTGTATAGCAAACTCAACAACATTCAATTATAGGTATATATTGGTGAATTAAATTACTTCCTTGGAGTATTTTCCTCTTCTGCGTCATACCAACGTGCTTATCTGCAGCTCACCATGGACATACTAAAAGTGGTCACACATGCTGCAGTCTGGTTCTACAATCTACTTAGCTATGGTTGTACAGTGCAAACAATCAAATATTCTACAACTGAAAAGTAAGAACAAATGATAAAAAGAAGAATCTGTAAAAAGAGTTATCAGCTTTCCCATCAATTTATAGAAAAAAATGTCAGTATTTAAACTTGTAATTTTGTAACAGTTTTGGTCAGTATCTATTCCTTCTATTGCAATCAAACTCAATGTAGCACTACCCCCTTAAACTAGCATTAGGAGTTAGTAACCAGTTCTTAAGCTTTGTTTTGAAGTTTTATTAGGGGATTTGGAACTTGGATGGTGTAAGGGGTGTATGGGATGCCCAAGGGAAATGGCAACCAAGGACAAAACTCCTTAGCAATCATGTACAGTCTTTCCAGCAAAGTTTCTCTTCTGGAGAGCCAGCCAGCATCTCCTGTAGTACCACCCCAGACCCCAGATGACTCTCCTCATCTAGCTGCACTGGGTGAATCCCTGGGCAGGAAATCTAGTGCCTGCCACTGCAGTGTGAAACAGTCCTGGATAAGATAGGAAATCCAGTTTCCCACTAGAGTGCTCCTTTCCCCTTACTGGCCCAGAGGGTGCAAGTTTACTCACTTGATCCCACTCCTGTGTTGCCAGAGGGTCAGTGACTGCTACCAGGCCTTCCAGCTGGGCTGCTCCTTCCATGCCACACTGGTGGTCCTCTCTCAGGGGGCTGGTGAAGTCCACCTTCCAAGGTCCTCTGCCTGCAGGAGGGCCCCTCTCCATCTGGGCCGGCTCACAGGCTCCAGCCTCCAGCCACACATCTTTTCTCTCTCTCTCTTTCACCCAAACTTTCCTGCTGCTGAGCAGGCTCAATCACTTTTAAGGGTTGTCCTGGCCCCTTGCCAAACCTCCTGTTGGGGATTGACCAGGCTCCCTCAAAAGTGTAAATCACCCACTACTCAGATCCCCCACTGCTTCTAGAGCAGGGAAAAATTCCAAAGGGCTGGTCTGCAGAGCCTCTCAGCGCTGACCAAATTTTGAGCCCTGCTAGCTATTACTCCCAGGCTGCTACTCAGCTCTAGCTACCAATTGGAATCTAGGTTCCCCTAGCTACCTAGGAGGGTGCTACATCAATAAGGAGATTAGTTCTTTCGGCTGAATGGCTAAAGCAGAACTACAGCTGAACATAGAGAACTTGTTACCCTGTGCCTTAGGCTGGTCATAGATGTTACAATAAATTAATAACTTATATTTATCATAGGTTCACGGAAATATAATTTAAAGCTATTGATTTGGTTTAGTGGGAATAATTTCCATCAGGGCTAACTGTGCTTTTTCTCAATGAAAACAATTAGCTGCTGACCACTACTGATTTTTGCAAGATACAAACTTTATTTTTTAAAAGATCATTATATCACACACCTGCATACTTGCATGAATAGATGCCATTAGTATAGTAACAAACTAGAGGAATATCCAAATTTGAAGAGGAATGAATCCTTAGCATAACAAATAGAGAACTAATACAGATTAGTAGGCCTAATATGACTATTGTACTTATTAATTAATTTAGGGCATTCTCAGCATTCTTTAATAGATTTGCTTCCTTTCAGATCAAATTTAGCTCTGTGGATACATCAGTGTATTTGGTGGTTTAGTCAAACTGTGAAACTTGCAAAAAAAACAACTATAAAACTATAAAAATTCTGCATTGTTTAAAATTATTATATTATTGTAAGTATTAATGATCTGGTATTATACACCACCTAAAGTGTTTGTAAACCTTTTGAAATGCAAAATGAAGTACATCCTCATATAAAGTGTACTTGCTTTAATGAAAGGCACATAGGGTGGATCCTAGCTGTTCTTTCTTTCTCTTGCAATCTGTGTTTGTCACTTCTGGCAGTTGTCTCTGACAGCACTGGCATTTCATGGTAATGGCCCACTCCCCCTAGCACACAGCAGGTGATTGACAGCTTCACTGAACGACAATCTGCAAATGTCCTAGTGAGACTGTGTAGAAGGGGCAGTGTCCATTCCCTCCACTCAGGTGTCAAATTACACTAAGCTTTGTGTTTTAGAGTGTGTGACATCAGATCTCCTCATCCTGTCTTCTGGAAACTGAGAAATATAATCTGCTCCGTGGATTTTAGAGGGCTCTGAAGGACGGAGGGTTGTAGGTAAAGAGGTACATCTTATGTGGGAGGATTTGCTTCATGGTTGTTTATCATCTGAGGCTAGTCCCTTTGGTGGGCCTGTGGAAAGGTTTATTACCACTTTAATTTTAAAGAAACGATGGCCAACAAAATATAATTATATGCATAGGACAAATGCTTAGTACGTAGGTAGATACATAGAAGGTGTTATTAGGAATGCTAATAAACAGCTGTATGATACCTATAACAGTAATGGTCAAGTATTTACACAGCAATAATGACAATTGCTATTAGTAATGAACAGTTATTTACGTTTAGATGCCTATCATCATCCCTTGAGGTAGGATTGGTTTTCATGGACTTTACACATTGCCATAAGGATTGCCTATTCCACTGATATATATTTATGATAATAACATCACTACCAGTAAAATGCCAAGTAGAATTACATTTAAAATACAGGAGTTCTAATGTGTGCTGACAATAAATCAATGGACAGACCTGTTTGGAAACTTAAAAGAAATGTTATATCCTTGCCTAGAATATAAATAACATTATTCCTAGATTTATCACTGAACCCCCAATGGGTTATTGACAGAAAACTCCATCGCTGCAGTATATACAATAGGTGATATGTGGCAGTGATATAGAGCCACTATCTCAAATTCCTTGAGGTTTCATCAAAATATCTATATGGCAGATTATATACAGCACTGATATGGAAATCTTATCTTATATCCCTTGAGGTTTCATCAAAACATCTATAAATCAGAATAACTTAAGTAGCTCAAATATGTATCAAACAAACTGAAATAAATGTAGTTTCTAAATCCAGTTAACTTAATAAATAACTATTTTATTGGAAATACATTTATAATAGTATTTAAGAAACCTAACATGGTATAAATATGCATGTCTGCCATTACTAATCTCCTTAAAATTGTATTTGTCTGGATGTCATACTAATCCCCTGGATTCAATACTTTCAATGACTGAACTGAGCTTGTATACTCACCAGTAGTTCTGAATTCGTGTACAACTATGAACAAAATATGTAGTCATGGAGTTTGTGAGGACATATAGAAGAAAAACTGAGTATCGTAAAAACAACTTTATTAAGTACCTTTAAAAATCTATTACACAGTATTAAAAATGACTCTCCATATAGAGGTTCACAACATGCAAAGGTTCAGTTGACTCAATGCATTTCGGAAATCTTTCTTCAGGGGCACATGTGACAGAATCAGTACACTGGAACCCACTCCCAATCTATAATAGAGTAATATCAATCAGCAGGGAAGACTGGAATTCATAGCATGTGCATTTTGTCCATAGAGGTGCAAATGAGAAGATCAAGGTGAAAGCACTGCCTCTTGAGTGTGGAATTCAAGTACATCCAGTAAACAGAAAAATGGTCTTACATATATAATCTTAAAACAGAAAGGCCAACTTCCCAATGGGGAACCTTCCAGACCCAATGTAAGTACTATAAAGACAGCAAGGTAGTCAAGGCACATATATTCCAATGAGGGGGGTTCTTGAAAAGTATCTTAGAAACAAACTCAATTAACATCAATCCAGCCTGTATGGCGACTTACTTACATTGGGTCTGGATCCTCTTCACCTTGGTCTACTGTTTTGCACCTCTATGGGTAACATGCACATGCTATGAATTCCAGTCTCCCCTACTGATTGATATTACTCAATTAACGATTAGGAGTGGGTCCCAGTGTACTGATTCTGTCAGATATACTCCTAAAAAAGGATTCCTAAAATGCATTGAGTCACATGTGAACTGTAATTTGAATCTTTGCATGATGTCAATCCCTATGTGGAGAGTCATTTTTAATGTTGTGTAATAGATTTGTAATGGTATGTAATACATTTTTTACAGTACTCAGTTTCTCTTCTACAGTACACAATATGTCCACACAAAGTCCATGACTACATATTTTGTTCATAGTTGTACATGATTTGCTGGGATGTGGACATATAGCACACACAGTCTAGGTTTCTCTCCTGCTATAGATAGTTTTGAATTCACTTTGACTTAATTTGCTGTTACTCTGTACATGGCAATTAACTTACTAAGGACAGAATCAGCATGTAAACCAGGAAACAAGCATATTTAAATGGAGACTATGATATTTAGATGATGCCATTTATTGGCTAGGGTTATTAAAGATGTAACCATTTGGGAAACTCAGATTCCTTTGTCAGGCTTTATACATTTCTAATATCTTTCTAAGACTCCCATATTTATACACAGAGTTACAAGGACTGGCAGTGAAATAAACACATTTAAAAGTTATAGCTATTTTTTCTTGACACACTTTGGTGGTAAAGGTTATTGTAAGAGATTAGAAATCTAAGTTTAGATATGTTACTGAGGTAATTGACTCAGAGATAAGGCACAATTATAACCTCAAATGATGGTCCTTTTGAGATGTCAATGGAAGCAATTTAATACTATTGTCACATCAAACTTGTCACCTCAATGAGTCCTTTTGAGCTGTCCATCCTTTTGGTTGAAGACTTTAAGAACATAGGCTTTTATTGTCAAAGGTCAGAAGATTATAAAAATCATAGTGGCACATACATGTTTGTCCCTATTTAGACCATTGTCAAGCATTTTAAATATATGTATTTATATTCCCATCCATTCGCTCTTTCTGTGATTAGATGTTCCCTATCAGTACCATCATTTTGATATCATTTAAGTTGTGGCCCCTGCAGTCTTTTACAAAAAATACAGAGAATTGTAAACAGCAAAACAAAAAGCTTAAAAGACTCAGACTTAAAGTGTTACTGAACCCGTATCATAAAATCAGTCTGTATATATAGTAAAGTATGCTTGTTATACTCAGTGATGAACCTAAGGGGTTAACCCTCCACATTGTGTAAAAAGGCTGTTTGATCCTGTGTTCTTTGATCCTCCCCTTCTTCTATTGTCCCCAATTAATCTGCTGATAGTACAGAGCCCTTAGCAGCACTCTGCACATGCTCAGTTTAGTGTGAGCCCCTATGAAGAGAGTTTTTTTTTCTTTTGGAAGGTGCATGTGATCAGCACAGGGCCAATCAACACTATCAAGACAGAGGGTCAGGGGTTATGCAGCCTCAAAGGGTAGTCAAAGCAGAATGAACACTCCTTCTACAAGCTTTAACCATTGCTCAGTCAGACTCTGATAGAAGTCACAAAACTGCTATATACTGCTGATGAGAAAAGGTATTTAGCAGTTTATATTTACTAAAATAATATAATTTCCATGTTGTGTGTACTGTGGGAGACCAGATATAGTGAATGCAGGGTCCTGGGTTTAGTAACACTTTAAAGCCAGATGACTCAACCTAGACACAAAAACAGCTATACTTTCAAAAAGCCTCTCATGCTGTCCGGGAAAACCCATAGACAAAATCATGCTATGCAAGACTGGGTGATCTGGGGCAGCTTTAGAAAACTGCAGCTTAAAGAATACTTCCATGGCAAGACAGACCACAACATAACTAAAGAAAAAACAAAGAACAACAATTTTACAAACATTTCCACATGGAGTGAACCCTACTGTGTACAAATATATTGACTGCTTCAGACAAAGGATCACAGACAAAATTTTCCAGAAATAAAGGATAAGCACAGAACTTGCACAGGAACAAACAGCCAGCAGTTCCATGAAAGGGAACAAGGAGATTTTCATAAAGCTGACAAAGGGGGTGCCATAGTCATAATGAACACCAGCGCTTACATAAAGGAAGCACACAGTCAACTAACAAATACTAAATTGCAAGAAGACATTACATATTCATATAAGAAAAAACTCACAAACCAAAAGTGGATTGTTTTCACATACTTCCCAGAATACACAAAGAGGGGAACCCAAGCAGACTCAAAATCTCAGCTAATGGAACACTCACTGAAAATATCTCAGGCTAGGTGGAAAATATCTTAAAATGTCTGGCTTGTAAAACACCAAGCAACATTCAAGACACAATAGATCTCCTAAACAAACTAGCTACCATTGGCCCTGCACCTGAAAGAACAATCTAAGCTACATTTCCCATGAAGACGGTATTGCAGCCTGCCTGAAAAATCTTCAGAAATTGGACCAACCTGTTGTGCTAGTTTCCTAGCTTACACATACTTTTCTTTTGAACAAGATATCTACTTTGCAGCAGATGGGAGTACCAATGGGATTATAGTTTGCTTCCCTAATATGCACATCCTTATCCACATGCCCTATAAAATCCATGGCCTATAAAACCCATGGCAAGTGAGGAGGATCTTTCTCAATTTCACAGCAGCTTCAACAACTTGACACAATAAAACTTAAAGCAGAAGTATAAAAAAGGCTATTTTGGCTCCACTTTTCCTGTAGGCCACAGGTTTGCAGTTCATTCTGCACTCCTGTGACCCGTTTTCAGTCGACTGCAGGCCAAAGTCCACTGTGGGCTGACATCACTCAGCGAGTTCAGGCTCTGAAAAGATCCTGACCATATGGTCAGCACAGTGGCTAAATGGTTAGCACTTCCGCCTGGCAGTTGAGGGTCATTGGTTCAAATCCCAGCCACAGCACCTTGTGCCTGGAGTTTGCATGTTCTCCCTGTGCCTGTGTGGGTTTCCTCTAGGTACTCCAGTTTCCTCCCACACTCCAAAGACAAGCTGGTAGGTGAATTGGATCCTGTCTAAATTGTCCCTAGTATGTGTATGTATGAATGTAAGCTAGGGACCTTAGATTGTATGCCCCTTGAGGGTTAGGGACTGATGTAAATGTACAATATATATGTGAAGCACTGTGTAAATTGACAGCGCTATATAAGTACCTGAAATAAATAAATAAATATGGTCCACTTCTGTAGCAGCCCACTTCTGCAACAGAAGCCACAGCACAAATGATCAAAAAACTAAAGTATCGATGGGGAATGTCAATGGTCTAAATAGGGACAAAAAATTTTATGTACTATGATTTTAATCAACCTTCTGAATTCTGACAATTTCCTCAAGCCTCAAGACCAAAAGGATGGACAGTTTAAAAGGACTCAAAGAGGTGACACATTTGAGGTGGCATTAGTTGTATTTCAATGATTCTATGGCCATCTAAAAAAGCCTATAATTTAAGAAAACAATTTGCCATATCTGTGAGTCAATTAGCCACAGTAAGACAAAACTTGTCAGCACTGGAAGTGTCCCCAGAGTCAGAATTTGGCCAAGATTTGTATACAGTGCTGTTTTATCTCCTGCTTATGTGAGTGAAATTTTAGTTTTTTAATAAAATGAATAAAAGTTAATAAAACTCCTGGCAGAGGAAGAGAAGAATGCTCCTTGAAATGCGTCAGCCATCTGGAGAGTTCTCTAGTGATTAGGAGCTAATCTGGTGATTTGGTAGCTTTGGACTTTGATATGCTTTTGTTACCACAGTTGTTTGTGAGTATACAATAAATAATGAATAACCCAGCGCAAACATAGACCTCTACACACCATCAATACATAAAGTGCATCATAATAATAAAAAATATATAAAATGAATAATTAATATTAATAAAAATCAATACAAATTAATAATAAAAGTCCACAGAAAACACCAAAAAGATTTTTTTTGTCCGTGAAATATATTTCACGGACAAAAAAAAAATATTTTTGGTGTTTTCTGTGGACTTTTATTATTAATTTTTATTGATTTTTATTAATATTAATTATTAATTTTATATATTTTTTATTATTATGATGCACTTTATGTATTGATGGTGTGTAGAGGTCTATGTTTGCGCTGGTTTATTCATTATTTATTGTGGTTTGTGTTTTTTGCACAGTGCACAGCAGCAGTATAGAACCTGTGGGAATCTGTTGGCGCAGGAATAATAGTTTATATAAATTGTTTGTGAGTATACATCTACTGTAGATCTAATAAAGGTATTATCCCAGGTAATGCACTAGGCTGGTGTGCCCCCTTTTTCCTTGTTTTTATAGTGACTTTCTCTGGGTTTCTCCTCGACCCTTAAGAGGGCAGCAAGGCCTAGGCTAACACTGGATGCGTCAAGGACCTGACATGCCACTCTTGAGAGCAGGGGACTTTTGCTTTTGTCTTTCCATTGTACCTTGGGTGGGTAGAACATGCAGGGAGGGGAGTGTGGAGTGTATGGTAATTAGTATGTATAGGGAGAAAAGTGTATGGCGGTGGGTAGTATGTGAAGGGTGAGGGTTACGGAGTGTATGGCGGTGGGTAGTATGTGCAGGGAGAGGGGGACTGAGTGTATGACGGTGGGTAGTATGTGCAGGGAGAGGGGGACTGAGTGTATGGCGGTGGGTAGTATGTGCAGGGAGAGGGGTACATAGTGTATGGTGGTGAGAAGTATGTGAAGGGAGAGGGGTATGGAATGTATAGTGGTGGGTAGTATGTGAAGGGAGAGAGTTACGGAGTGTATGGTGGTGGGTAGTGTGCAAAAGGAGAAGGGTACGGAGTGTGGTGGGTAGTATGTGCAGGGAGAGGGGTATGGAGTGTATGACGGTGGGTAGTATGTGAAGGAAGAGGGGTACGGAGTGTGTGGCAGTGGGTAGTATGTGCAGGGAGAGGGTTACGGAGTGTATGGTGGTGGGTAGCATGTGCAGGGAGAGGGGGACAGAGTGTATGGCGATGGGTAGTATGTGCAGGGAGAGGGGGACTGAGTGTATGGCAGTGGGTAGTATGCAAAGAGAGAGGGGTATGGAGTGTGTGGCGGTGGGTAGTATTTGCAGCTAAAGGGGTATGGAGTGTGTGGCGGAGGGTAGTATGTGCAGGGAGAGGGGTACAGAGTGTATGGCGGTGGGTAGTATGTGCAGGGAAAGGGGTATGGAGTGTATGACGGTGGGGAGTATGTGCAGGGAAAGGGGTACAAAGTGTAGTGGGTAGTATGTGCAGAGAGAGGGGTATGGAGTGTATGGCAGTGGGTAGTATGTGCAACTAGAACACCCCCCTGCACTTAGAACATCTCCCCCCCCTCCACAGCTCTTCCTGCTCAGCTAATCTGCTCCTCTCACTCCTTTGCACATAGAATCCCCCCCCTCCCCCATCTACTCCACTCACCCCTCTGCAGCCAAAAGCCTCCTTCCTTCTTGTCCTTAGAATCACCTTCATTACTGGACATTCCAAAGCCACTCCCAGGGTCCTGCATCTCCTGCATATAGAAGCCGACAAGGGTTTACTTGCAGCTGGCAGTGCACACAGATGTCAGCTGAGAGAGATCGGTGCAGGCACTGCAGACGGAGGGGGGCAATTACAGAACGATACCCTGTGTCTTGTCTTTCCCTGTAGCAGCTGAAAGCCAGTTTCTCTCCCCCCTGCCGGCTTTTAGCTGCTGCAGGGAGAGACACAGGAGGACCATTGGTACCCCCCTATTGGCCGTGCCGGTAGTTTCAGTGCACCCATGTATGATACTCCACTGCTGGTAGTTATGCAGTCTGCCTGCAATATCTGTAAAAACTGGACCAGCCTGCTGAACCCATTCCCCAGCTTACACAAGTTATCCTAACTCACAACTTTTTTTTTTTGGCTAAGATCCCTACTTGCAGTAGATGAAAGTAGCAATGGGATCATGGTTTGTCCCCTACTATGTAAACCTGACTATAACTATAGGGGTTGATTTACTAAAACTGGAGAGTGCAAAATCTGTTGCAACTGTGCATAGAAACCAATCAGCTTCCAGGTTTGTTTTGTCAACACTTAATTGAACAAGCTGAAGTTGGAAGCTGATTGGCTATGATGTAGAGCTGCATGAAATTTTGCACTTTCAAAAAATAGAATAAAAGGAACACCTACCAATGGAGACATTTGTTTCTTTGACAATTGTCTAAGAGGAGATTTCTCTTGCTGTGTCTATAACAGTGGTCTCCAAACTGGGCCCGGGGGCCAGATGCGGCCCTTTGCTTGCCTTTATCGGGCCCTTGGGGCACTATTTATTCCACTGACACCAACAAATTCCTCCCAGTAATACCAATGATGGGGCACAATTCCAACCAATGACACCAACGATGGGGCACAGTTCATCCCAATGACACCAAGAATGGAGCCCAATGGCACCAATGATGGGGCACAATTTCTCCCAATGACACCATCGATGGGGCACAATTCCTTGTACTAGCACCAAAGATTGGCAATCTTTATTCCCACTGATACCAGGACACATTTCGGTCCGGCCCCCTTAAAGTCTGAAGCATAGTAAACTGGCCCTTTGCTTAGAAAGTTTGGCGACCCATGGTCTATAACATAGGAAATATACTGTAGATAATTCTCCCCAAAAGGGTACAGATGAAAGAAGAAAAAACCTGACAGGAGTTTTAACTATTCCACAATCTATTCAAAACTAGAAGTATTTTGTTTATACTTTTTTTTACTTTGTAGGTGTTCCTTGTCAGAATTTGAATTCTGAGTAATGTGTTTTTAGCATTTTCAGGTCACAGTTTGTTAGTTTAAAACTGAACTGTAGGTGAATATAAAAGACACAAATTATTGCAGTTCAGTAATCATTGGTACACCATTGAATATATTTTTTTAACTACAAGAAGCTTAAGTACCTAAATATTAGCCCCTTGCAATAACAGAGCTGGAGTGTAAGAGCAAGGAGCCAGCTGGATCATGTATTTACAATAAGCATGCTGATAAGAGGAGAAATCAGAGTGATAAAGACATCAGCTCATCACTGTGCTGTTTCTCCTTACTTTGCCCAGTCAAAGGACGACCTGGGCTCAGAGAAAGTGAACTAAATGATGCTGGCCATCTGACGGAGGACATGTCGGTGCATAAAAAAGTTTTGCGTGGGAAATTGCTGAATATTGCAGCAAAAGCTGTTCTTTTTATTTTATCTTTTAATATGCTATTCATTTGTATCTAGGTTTTTTTGGCCGGAGTTCTGCCGGAGGATGTTAAAATATCGAAAACACTAGCCAAGTCATTCAATAAAAATAGGACAAGTCAATAGCTTCAATTACTTAATGAAACAAAACACAGCACTAGACATCTCATCTCTGTTAATTTTTGTACAGCAGTTTGCACCATGCCTTGTATATCCTTCTCTTCAATTATTTTTTTTTTATTATTGAACTTTAGTACAAAGTGTATTATGAAAAATGTTAAAATTAGCTTTGTAGTTACAATCAAAGTTATTTATACTCACACATACATATTCATGTGCTGTCTTACACCCTAAAATTATTCAGAGTAACTATGAATGTTGTTTCGCTTTATGCACAGATTCAAATGTGCATTCAGCACTCCTAATTATCTTGCTTAAAAAGATGATTTCTTTTGTAATTGTACTTTGCATTATAAAGTAACAATTTACGATGCCTGTGTTTTGGTCAGACAAATGAACTATTGGGATGCAGAATAAAAGTATGTAAATACGTGGCTGGACATATTTTGACGGAGTAAGTAAGTTTGTAAATGTAAACTTGACAATAAAATATATGTAAACCCTCACCTTGTAAAACAACCCATACAATGTAAAACATAAATGAAAGGCAAAACATTTGTGCATACATATAAAAAGAAACATCATAAATTCCTTTTTTCCTTTTTGAAAAGTGATCACAAAAAAACTCCCTGTTCTCATCTGGGGGAGGAAAAACAGCAGTACCCTGATCTTCTAGGTGGTGGTGGTGGTGGGGGGGGGGGGGGCTGTCAGCACAAGTGTGATTATTTGAGGAAAGCAGGCTGAGTTCTTAGCACAACCAGAACACTGACCATGTTGTGCTCTTATGCCTAGTGTGGTCAGTTTTTCATAGGAAAGCAAGACAACTGTCAGGAACACCAGGGATTTCACACAAAGGAAGCAACACAAAGAGAACAGGATACTTTTTCATACAAGTACATGAATCAGCAGGCATATCAGGAATATGAAATGTTGGGTTTACATATTCTTTAAAATCAGAAAGATAACACTACTTTTTGAATATTTAAAGTGTTACTAAACTCACAACAGTATAATCAGTCTGTATATGCAGTAATGCACTGTGGAACCTAAGGAGGTAACCTCCCTGGCAGTATTCCCGAGTGTAGCTCGGGGTAAAGTTTCAGTACCACAAGCTACACTCGGGCTTACTATGCGGCGCTGCTCCGGGATCCCTCGATCACTTACCGTGTCCTGCGCTCCCGCGATGTCCCTCCTGCAGTGTCCCCGGCAATGTCCTCTGGCGGATGCCGGCATCTGTTTTCTGGGTTCTGTCCCCTGCGAGCGTCGGGACATATGGGGGCGGAACGGCGGGAAATTTGAATATGACAAAAAGTGACATTAACTAAAATAACATTATATATAGTATTATTATATATTATTGAATTAAATTTATTATTATTATTATATTATTATTTTTATGAATATTTATTAAATTATAATTTATTTTTTCGTGTTTCAACTTTTAACATACCCGGGATGTTTACTAGACTCTTTTCGGACAGATTTCAGTGAGTTATTCCTAAAAATTACAGGCCTACAATAAAAAAAAATACATATTTCCATGCAAAAAAATGTACCGTTTGAGCACAGAAATATGGACATAATCAGATCGCTAGGGAGGTTAATCCTCTGCATTGTGTAAAAAAGTTGTTTGATCCTTTCTTCTCTGCCCCTCCTCTTGTTCAAATGTCAACATTTTATCTCCTGATAAGACAGACTGAACCATAGGCATTTGCACATGCATAGTTTGGTGTGTATTGCTTGAGAGGTTTTTTTTTTCTTGGTAGATTGCATGTGATCAGCACAGGGCCAATCAGCGCTGTCCAGACAGAGGTCAGGGGTTTTGCATCCTCCTAGAGCAGAAAGAAAACTCCTTCTACAAGGTTTAGCTAGTGCTCTGCTGAAGTCACAAGACTGCTCTAACTGCTGATGAGAAAAGGTATTTAGCAGTTTATATTTACTAAAATAATTGAATCTCCATGTTCTGTGTACTGTCGGAGACCAGATATAATGCAGGGTCCTGGGTTTAGTACCACTTTAACAATGATGCTTAAATCAGCCATTACATGGAAATTCAATGTCCGATTATTACTACTTATTTATTACTCGTAACATTACTAAACCTTGTGAGAAAGCTAGGTACTCAAAATATCATGACAACACACTCCAGTACAAAAGTGCATTCTTGTGGAATTTTGTTAAGGCTAACCCCCAGGAGGCAGCAGTGAGGTATAGTGACATCACCGGTGTCTCTGGTAAGTGCTGGAAGCTGGAGTTTAAATTTCTTTGTCTTTCTTTTATCTCCAAAAAACTTTTTTAGTGATTATTTTATATTTTTTATTGGGGTTGGGGCTCTCATATAAATGGAACTTACACTAGAATGCAAGATCAGCTTAAAATAACCATGTACTGTACAATGTCTTGAAAACTATACAAACCAATCTGATTTCAACTTTTGTCAGTTTAAAGCAATCAGCACCATAAGAGACGAGTAATTATTACATCTCATTCACTTTGCACATTTTTTTGTATAAGCCTGCTGATCTCATATTACCTAGAAGTATATCAGATTAGCACAAGTGTGAGCTTCCCTGCTCCATTGCTTACTGAGGGGTTAAATAAGGAATATTATTATTATAGCCGCCATGCTGTTTAAGACTCTGCGCTCGCCCCTGTGGTGGGCACCTAGTGCAACCCTGACTTTTGGAGCCTCAGTCTGAGTGCATCGAGTGCCTCTGTCAATAAACATTATGGGGTTGATTCACTAAGTCCTCATGCACACTGGATGTTTTTACAGCGGCTGTTTTTGGCTTTTGACATTTTTTTCTACAGCTAGCAAACCCCCCAACATGTTATCCTATGTGTCCATGTACACATAGATTGTAATCAATGTTTTTTGGCTGGGACGTTTTTTGGCTGGAAAAAAAAAACCCAGGACTAGTGTGTTTCTAGTGGAGTTTTTTAGCTGTAAAAACGCTCTAATGCTGAAAAACGTGGTAAAACGCTGTAAACCGGCATTTTGGGACTTTTTTTTACCCCCCTAAATTTTTTTGGGGGTAAAAAAAACACTAAAAAACGCAAACATGGCAAAAAACCACTAATCGCGGCAAAACGCTGCTAAACGCTAATGCAAAATTGCTAAAAAAAAGCTGAAAAACTCACGTTTTTTAACGTGACCTTACACAGCTAACGTTACCAGCGTTATCAAAACTTCCGTGTGCATGAGGGCTAAAACTGGAGCATGCAAAATCTGGCACAGCTCTGCATGGTAGCAAATCAGCTTCTAACTTCAGCTTGTTCAATTAAGATTTGACAATAAAACCTGGAAGCTGATTGGTTTCTGTGCAGAGCTGCACCAGATTTTGAGCTCTCTAATTTTAATAAATAAACCCCTTGATGTTGATATGAATTTGCAGATATACTTATTATGTATACTTATTGTTTCTTTTTTTTTTGCAGATCGATGTAGATTGCACATTTTCCTATAAAACCTCCTAAGTAAGCAAGTTAGCACCCCGTGAAACATGCACAATCAGAGGGAAGCAGCAACCCAGCAAAATTATTATTAAATTACTATAATACATTTTATATGAGAGATGGAAGATTCACTAATGTTTTTAAAAAGTATTGTTTAATACTGTATGTATTGTGTTTTCACACTTCTTAAATATGTTATTTAATAAACTGTCTACTTTTTAATTATTGCTGTGTGACAGGGGCGGACTGACAACTCATGGGGCCCCCGGGCAATAGGGGATCATGGGGCCCCTGTGTCCTTGCCCAAACTCAAAAAAGCCTATGAAAAAAGGTACCGGGGGCATCTCATGGGGCTCCCTACTGACCCCGGGCCCTCGGGCAGTGCCCGAGTTTCCAAATGGTCAGTCCCACCCTGCTGTGTGATCCTTGGGCGCTCTAAGAGTCCACCTTAAAATAATAATGTCCAATTTTGGCTCTACAAGACCCTGGCTACTGTAAATATTACCATTACATCCCACTTACTAGAATATTATTATTAAGCTAGTTTATAAACCCTTTGAAAATAAAGTAAATATAGTGAAAAGTAGCGTAATGCTTTAGTGTAGGCATTTTGTTTTCCTTGTCCTACACACAAAATGTACATTTTCCCTTAAAGCTGTCCAAATTCTTATTTGATGACTTATTATTAAACTTGATGAAGCCCAGACCAAATCAATTGCCTGTGCATAAGCACGGTAATAGAAAAAACAAATTACTATTATTATCTGAGCAGTTATGGATTATATTCTGCATCAATGAGCGCAAAATACATTATTTCCCATAGACATATTAACTTTAAAATTGATATATAAGGACTCACATTTTAATATGAAACCCCTCTTTTTTCAGCATTATTGCTTATTTAATCTTTACCTATTGCATGATCTATTGCATGCATTATACTGATTACTAATACCTACATTGTCCACAGTGAGTCACTGTAAAAAGTCACAGGTCTAGAGTGGGGTTAAAATTCTCCATAACAGTCTAAACATTATTATTTCACAATAGTTGTTCATATGTAAATTGCAAAGGTGGTAAGTGAACCCAGCACTTGCAATTCTGTCTCAATCTCCTGCTTTCTTGTTTCAAACAAATGACTCATTTCAAATGAGAGAAAATATGGGTAATACAGTATACTCAGGAATGAACAGAGTGCATTAGGAGAAAGGGAAGCACTAGGCAAAACAAGCAGTGGTAACCAAGGGCAAAGACAAAAAATTGCAAGGAAAACACTAGACACCTATTATTATACAAGAGGAAATAAACAAGATGCAGGGCAACATTCCCACGAGAAAAGCAGCATATTAAAAAGTGTTGCAATGCATTAAATAGCACTAACAGGTCCAGATACGGACCAAGACATGAGATAAGGCATAGATGGGGGTCCATGAAGACTGGAACACAAGGGACAAGAAATGTGTTTAACAAGATGTTAGCTGGATCAAAGTCAAAGATCAACTTTGACATACACAAGAGAAGTGCTCCAGCAGCCAGCAACAATTTGTGTAGACTTATACCAAAGTGACTAAGCAGTCATTCACGGGCAAAGCATAAAAATGTTCCCATTGCAAGAATAAGTGTTTGTGCCCAAAACTTCTGTTAAAAAGGTAGTAAACTGAAAAAAAAATGGGTCTCTGTGTGATAATGTCATAATGTACTAGTATACATTGCATACTAGCACAATATAACAGACTTAACTTAAAACAAAGTCCTTCAGCAGCACGCTGTCACCACTGCTGGGGCTTCCATCTTCATTTGGTCTTCCTTCTGGGTTTGTAAGCACTGGCCACTTGAATGGCCAAGCGGCGAGGACGTCACTCCCACACAGGCATTTGGGAGTCATGGCCACGACACAGAGCCCTGAATGAACGCAGTGGGGTTTATTTACTAAAGGTGGTTCACTCAGAATCTGGTGCAGCTGTGCATGGGAGCCAATCATCTTCCAACTTCAGCTTATTCAATGAAGCTTTAGCAATAAAACCTAGAACCTGATTAGTTCCTATGCAGAAGTGCACAAGATTCTGAGTGAACCAGTTTTAGTAAATAAACCCCAACATGTCTAACCCAAATTTCAACATTTAACTAGTTGGTTGTCAACTCGCCTAAATAACCAGTGTAGCCGTTATAGGTCTCTGCATACCCCTGGTCTCTCTGACTAGTGGGATCTCTTGTTTGTTTTATGTGGTTTGTTTGACCATAAGGGCTACACCAGTTAATTAGAGCATGTTCTATTTATTGGTCTCTGCATACACCTGACTGCTCTAACTGGTGGGGCTTCTTTTTTGTTATATGTGTTTTGCTTGTCCATAAGGGCTACACTGGTGAATAGGGAAGGTCTTATTTATTGGTCTCTGCATGCCCCTGGCTGCTCTGACTTGTGGGCCTTCTTTTTTGTTGTATTTGGTTTACTTGACCATAAGGGCTACACTTGTTAATAGGGTAGGTCTTATTTATTGGTCTCTGCATGCCCCTGGCTGCTCTGACTTGTGGGCCTTCTTTTTTGTTGTATTTGGTTTACTTGACCATAAGGGCTACACTGGTTAATAGGGTAGGTCTTATTTATTGGTCTCTGCATGCCCCTGGCTGCTCTGACTTGTGGGCCTTCTTTTGTGTTGTATTTGGTTTACTTGACCATAGGGGCTACTCTGGTTATATAGGGTAGGTCTTATTTATTGGTCCGTGCATACCCCTGGCTCCTCTGACTGGTGGGGCTTCTTTTTTGTTATATGTGGTTTACTTGACCATAACGGCTACACCAGTTAAATAGCTAATTTGGTTGTACGCAAGCTTCATAGGCCCTATTTATTGGTCTCTTCTTACCCTTGGCCGCTGAGACTGGTGGGGGTTCTTTTTTGTAAAATATGTATTCCTCCAAGCAGGAATAAGTCAGCCTGGAGGCAGCCGACACTGTTGTCTATGGATGTAGCAAGGGTGCATGTTGTCAGTGAATACAGAAAACAAGATGATGGCAGGACATTGATACTCTCACTACCATTCATCTCTAATCCTCATTGATGGGGAAGAAAAAAACCCTTCAAGATGAATAAGAGTTCAGCTGGATTAAGTCTTAGTATGACCTCCTCCTTGGTAATAACTGCAGTTCCATGCCTAGGGTTGGGTCAAAAATGCTACATTTGTGTGGAGACAGGAGAGATGTCTGTGCCAATGAACCAAGTGCAGCATCTTAGGTTGGACTAACTTGAAAAATATGCCTAAAAAATTTAATAGAACTGCTTATACATAAACAGCTAACCCTGGCCATCACAACACATCGTTTATCTATATTACAAATTAAAAGATGCAGGCAATCCACTAATCCTTTCACTCGGCAAAATGCAGCTGGCTATTTTAATGTAAAAATCAGCCATTTTCCATTGAAGACACGTAAAATGATTTGGCGAGCTAATACTTTGGATGATTTTTAATAAAAGCCATCTGTTCTGCTGTAAACATTGCGTTATAATGTCAACATAAAATGCACCTTTTTCAGTATGCCAACTATATCTAGATCTGTGGGCAGATGATGATTCACCTGCCCCCTCTTTTCAAATGACATTTTAAGATAGACCTAGGAGATATTTTATTGCTTTACATCAAAACTGGAATAATATGTTTGACTGGATTGGTGAGACCCGAGCCTAGACAGAACGGACTGTCACAAGACATACTGTAGTTATACCAAGTGATTTTCCTAACCACACGTGACATTGGCAGGTTTCAAGTAGTAATACGCATTTTAAAGGACATCTGTCATGAGAGAATTAGGGTGAGTGCCATTTCTGACCTTTCCTTCTCAAATGATAATTGTCTGGTTTTATATTGTTTCTCCAGCTTTAGTACCTTGAACAAGTATGCAGATCAGTTCTGATTTCAGTTTGATTTCACTTGCTATATTCTTGTTCTCCAAGAAGCTGATTTATTTAACCACTGACCTCTAGAAGGTTTTATCCACTTCATGACCAGGGCATGTTTTGCTATTCAGCACTGTGCTACTTTAACTGGCAATTGCTTGATCATGCAACACTGTACCCAAAGACATTTATATATTTTTTTCACACACGTAGAGATTTCTTTTGGATGTGTTAGATAACCACTGGATTTTTTTAATTTTTTATTATATTAACAAAAAACACTGACAATTTTGAAAAAAAACAACAATATTTTTTAATTTCCATTTTAAAACAAATCCAATAAAATCAAATTTCTTCATAAATTTAGGCCAAAATGTATTCTGAAACATGTCTTTGGTAAAAACCAAACTGTGTTTTTGAGGACACAGTAATATTGGACACATTAGTATAGTTGCAATCATGATCAAGATTCTGTTCCTTACAGACACTATACTAGTAACAGCGGTGGTCAGCGACTTATAGTGTGACTGTGATGGTGTGGCGGGAAATCTGGTGCTAGCTGACATTGGCTGGGAGAGACACTAACTAACTGACACTATTGTCGCTAGTGCAGGGCTTGAAATTTCCACTCGCCTGCTTGCATTTGGCTAGTGAAAATAACATGTGGGCGAATGTGTCCCAGGCGCCGCATCGGAGGGTGGGGGGCGGTTGCTACCAGCAGCACAAACCTGCCCCGAGCACTGTTGGTGCCGCTCCTCAGTGACCAGAGTGATCGCAGTTCTATTCCTGTCAGCTGCTGACACTTTCTGGAGGGAGGACTAGGCTTTCTCCTCCCTCCTGCCTGCAGGGGGCAATAGACAGCCGGCACTAAGGAGTGAAGGAAGAGTGTCCTTCCTCTCTCCCTTTGTCATGTGATTTATCACATGACCGAAGGAGGGAAAGAAGGAGAAGCTGCATTCACGAGAAGATCTGTGAGTACAAGGGGGAAGGGTGAGGTTACACGTATGGGGACACCTGATGTAAAAGGGGGCTCTGATGGGAACACCTTATATAAAGGGGTACTCTGATGGGGACACCTGATGTAAAGGGAGACTCTGATGGGGCACCTGATGTAAAGGGGGACTCTGATGAGAACACCTTATATAAAGGGGGACTCTGATGGGGACACCTGATGTAAAGGGGGACTCTGATGGGGACACCTGATGTAAAGGGGGACTCTGATGGGGACACCTGACGTAAAGGGGGACACCTGATGTAAAGGAGGACTCTGATGGGGACACTTATTTTAATTTTATGTTTACTTTGTTTTATGTTAACCACTCTATTAAGCTATTGCTGTTATGTTTAGATTGACAAAAAAAATGTAAAAAAATGTAATTTCATAAGCTTTAAGGGGGCATGGTTGGTGGCAGGGCTGGGGGCGGAGTTGGGGATGGGCCTGGGGTGGTGTTGGAGACGGACCTGGGCAAGGTTTGGCGGGGCAACTGGTGGAGAGTAAGGTTTTTGCTTGGCTAGTAGGTCTAGACTTGAAACTTTAAGCCCTGCGCTAGTGGCATTAATATAGTGATCAGTGATAATACTGTACACTGTACTAATGACACTGGCTGGGAAGGGGTTAACATTAACGGGAAATTAAAGGGTTAACTGTGTGCCTAAAAATGTAATGTGTGCTGCTTTTACTCACAGATTAGGCTGCTTTTTCTCCCTGAAGTCAGAATTGATGCAAGGGAGAAGAGATGCCAGATTACTGTCTATGTACAGAGTTCTATGTGTTTGTAAACAGCACAGGTCAGTAGGAGGCTTGCGCATGTGCACCAGAAAATCAGTTAGTTCACCTCGATGTACAGATACTCGGTGTACTCTTAGTGGGCAACAAGTGGTTAAGGGAGCTCTATGGACACAACATACACTTTCATTTAATAACATCAGCATTGTTATAGCATTACAAACAATAGTTATTATTGACAATCCAATAAGCTTACTTGAAAATTCTTCATTTCATGTTGTGAGTGCTGCCTGTCTAATGGCCATCTCTATCCATAACTTCCACGATTCCCTGCATGCTTTGCAGCTTCTCCTCTGCTGTTTACTTTCCATTTCTTAGGACTACATATCCCATGGTACCTTGCAACCTGTAAATTGGAATTTCTGTACTGACTCTGCCTCCTGAAACTGCATCCTCCCCTATTTCAGAAGGCAGACTCTGTGAAATGTGGGACACAGAAGTGCCTACTCACAGGGCACAGTGATTATATGTCACAGAATTCAAGGATGTAAATGTGTGGGGATTTTAACAAAGTATGCTTATTGAATACTTAATAATTGAAATATGGTGTGGAAATGAATATGTGATATAAATTTTGACCATAGATAGATTGACCATAGAGAGCGTTGTCACTTTGCAATGTAAACAGCTATCCTAGGTTCACACCTAAGTGTTTTTCGCAGCATTTTGCGTTTTGCAGAAACGCATTACAATCCATTTAACATGATTTCTTATGGGACATGTTCACATCTCCGCGTTTTTACCCAGTGCATTTTTTGGAAAGGGTCAGGGACTTTTTTAAAGGCAAAAAGTTGCGTTTTTGGTTCTATAGACTTCAATGGAAATGCTGGAGAAAAGCATGTAGTGAATTTTTGCTGCGTTTTTTATGCATTTTAAATCTGCCTAGCAACAAGAAAAAAAAGCAAAACGCATAAAAAAGCGTCATGTACAAAAACGCAACACAAAACGCACTGCAGAAACGGATTAAACGCAAACTGCATAGGTGAGAACATAGCTTTAGTCACAATGCTTAGTACATAATGTGAAGCTGTGTTAATTTCCACCATCCAAAATATTAGAGCAAAACTATTTTTTTTTTCACTTTCCTTTGCCAATTTGGGTTCTCTAAATGAGCAAAGCTTCACCTTACTTATTAAGCTTTCAGTTTGCATATCTGAATATTTTGTTTCTTATGATAATATTCTCAAATTATTTGGTGGGTTGACCTCAAAGAAGGCTAGACATAGCCAGGCAACTATATTTTAAGAAATACAATTGCCCCTTACGGAATATCAGTCATCATTGTCGCTATTTCTGCCTGTCATCCAACCAGGGCTGTGGATAAAGGGGTACTACCAGTCCTCCTGTACGGGGCCCAGGCCAGCAGGGGGGCCCAGGCAACTAGGGCAGAAAGGGTGATCAGCGCAGCATTGGGGGGTAATTTCTGGAACCAATACCCTGTGTGGCTCTGCCTGCAGCAGCTCACAGCTGGCTTCTTCTCCTCTCGTTCCCGCTGGCTCTCAGCTGCTGTAGAGAGAGCCATATAGGGGATAGGTTCCAGTAATTGCGCCTCCACCATATCAATCTCCCTCCCTGTGCACCATACACTTTCCCCTGCTGCCCAAGTTCCCCTGTGTGTCCCTACCCTCACAGTGCTGCCGGCTTCCCTCCTCTCCTTCCCACTGCCAGCTGCAAGCACACAATAGGATCGTTCAGGATGGAGAGTAGGGGACATGTCCAGTTAATATGTCACATTTACCAGAAAACTTCCTTTCCTGAATGAACACAAGGAGTGATTGGTACTGATAATTCATAACTGAAGCTTAGTAAACAGAGCTTTTTTTTCGGGGGGGGGGGGGGGGGCTATCAGGTTGGCTGTATGGGCCCAGTGGTTTCTAACAGCAGCCCTGCATCCAACCACTATACTGATATCGGAATGGAGTCCTTATATTCAGGTGTCCATGCTTCTCCAAGTCAGAATATCTATATGTGGTCAATTTCACTAGTAGGATTAAAAACACGCTGAGTAACTGGCTCACTCAAATCCCCTATATTGCTTACAGGTGCAGATATCACGCCCCCTCATAAGATTCTTTTCACATCTGTGTGGGTGGTGCCTCTGCGGGACTCACTCAAATACCTGAAGCTGGTACCACCCACACAGAGATATGTGGGATATTAATCCTAATGGCACGCCACGTCCACTGGAAATCACAATTGTATTGGGAACCTTGGGCTGCAATTTAAAAAATAGAACAGGGACTTCTTCCCGGCATGCCCTGGGGCTCGGCAGCTCATTCAAATGAATGGCCTCTCGTGCCCACAATTCGCAGTCTGCACGACCGCACAGGTATGAACCTAGCCTAAAGGCATGTGAAACTAACTACAGTATATAGGACTGTATGCCTTATATTCCTTGTGCATCTGGGATGGGTGTTCCAGCATGACAATGACCCAAAACACAGCCAAGGCAACAAAGGAGTGGCTCAAGAAGAAGCACATTAAGGTCCTGGAGTGGCCTAGCCAGTCTCCAGACCTTAATATGATTAAAAATCTGTGGAGGAAGCTGTACATTCGAGCTGCCAAACGTCAGCCACCAAACCTTAATGACTTGGAGAGGATCTGCCAAGAGGAGTGGGCCACAATCCCTCCTGAGATGTGTGCAAACTACAGGAAACGTCTGACCTCTGTGATTGCCAACAAGGGATTTGCCACCAAGTACTAAGTCATGTTTTGTGAAGGGGATCAAATACTTATTTCCCTCATGAACATGCAAATCAGTGCATCATTTGTTAGACATGCATTTCTTTTGAATATTTTGTTGCTATTCTGTCTCTCAGTGTTACAATACACCTACCATTCGATTTTTAGACTGATCATTTCTTTGTGAGTGGGCAAACATTCAAAATCAGCAGGGGATCAAATACTTATTTCCTTCACTGTATATAGCACTGTATTCCTTATATTCCTTGTGCATCTGGGAGTATAACATCAACTGATGACTGCAAAAACTAGCCCACCCAGACCTCACTGTTTCTCCCCATCTCCTCTAACCCCGATCAATGAGTCAGGTACGACTAATCCTTTTCACATTTGCTTTACCCAGATCTTAACCTCTGCCTTTACTAGATGTTTGTAAGTGAACCAGTGAGGACAGCTATATGTGAGCTGCGATTTTTGAATTGTTCTTAAAAGGTGCAAGCACTGTGGCAGCTATCCAGATGCTTGTTTTATGTCAGGGTCCTGTCCATGGCAGAAGTTCTGGAAGATCTGGCATTTCTGCCAGTACTCTACATGGCCGCAGAGGTACACATCAGCCGCAGCCTGGTGCCAGACAGCCTTTATAAGGAGGCTCATCACTTCCTCTGGTTGCTGGATGATCTCTAGCTCCCCGTGCCCTGTTCCTGGTTCCTGTAATTCTGACTTGTGATTTCCTGTTTCCGACTCGGCTTGCTCCTGGACCTGTCTACTCTGATTTACCCCTGATCTGACCTCGGCTTGGCTTACGGATAATCTCTCTCTCCCACTCCTCTGTGAATGACCTCGGCTTTCCCATCTGACTACGTCCGCTCTGATTCTTACCTGGTACCTGACCTTGGCTTGAACCGACTACCCAGTAAACATCCAAATCCCAGAAGGGCTTGCATACCACGCACAGACGCCTCTTGTCTGCAGACCTACCTCCGTGCACCAGCTGTGCTTCTGAGTGGACCACCAACCAGCACTCCTACAGGTGACCTGTGCAACTTTGGGCCTGACTCCCGCTGTCCCACTCTCAGGAGCGTCCGGAACTTAGCCGCAAGGGAAGCCCTCTCTCCATTGACCTCCATCACCAGGTACTTGATATTTTATTACCTAGGAGTCCCTAACTTAATAATGCATTCTGCCAGTTTTGAAAGGTCTGAACTCCTAACAACAACCTTGATTTAGGTCAGTGAATCACTAATGAACGAAGCAAGGATAAGGATGACTGCTTCAGAACAAAGTCTACAATGGCAGTTCCCTTATTTCACAGGTTTTCTTTTAAGGTAAAGGGGTTCTCAAAAGCAGAAATTGAAATCAAAAACCAAATGGGGCCCAATGGGTTCTTGGGGACCAGTTGTCCCTGCTTGATCTTCAAATATATCTTATGCAATAAAAGTTTCTCTTAGCTGAGTGTTTGTCCTGGTATCAACACTTTGTGATTGGCAGGAGGAAGGGAAAAGTTACCAATATACAGTATTTTATACTAAAAGGATTATGGCTATAGTAGCTTTGTTTTCCTGCTACAGTTCCATAGGGGATGTAATTGTTTTTCTTTTTTTTTCATTCTAACATTGGGTAAGTAGATCTTCACTTTGCTTAACATATTTTACTTCCAGTTTTGGTTCAATGTGCATATGGAGGACTTTTGTTTCTGAAGAGAGCCAGTATAAGGTATGTATTTATTAGAAGCCAATCTCTCCCTGTCCATTGTTTTTGTTGCTCATTTTTAGTTATTTTCATCAATAAGGTATGGTTTCTAAATGAATGAGGCAACTTTATGCTCAGCTTTGTATAGGTGGATAGGTGATGGATATGGATCATGGTGGGCCATGGATTTCACAACTAGACCTTCAGTGATGTCCTACCTGAATTAATACAGTGTCACATGGCTGTTGAGTGCTGATATTGTTATGGCTGTAATGTACTGTGTTACAGTCTGTACAGTCATAAGTTAACAAAGTCAGCACCCAACAGCCATATGACACTTTGACAGTGCCATAGAGCACGTGCTGTCCTGTGATCATCATAATGATGATGATCATAAGGACACAGTGGTGACTCTGGGGACTCTAAGGATTCTATCTAGATTAGTGTGCCAGTCAGTGTCACTAACTCACTGTGTGCAGCTTGGCCACTTGCCTGTGTGCCATCACCAGGATTAGTTCCACTGCACCCTTTCAGCTGCCCAACATCAGTCTCTATGTCAGGCTGCAGTACCGGCACTTACTGAGGAAGTGGAGTGACTCTACATAAGAATCAAACCACCAGGGAAGACATACAGTTTGTGGCCAGCCAGAATTATAATTGCAGGTACACTGGTGCAGAGCAACATGAGGCACAGTATTATCTGCCTGAACCTAAAAATGGAAAACAAAATCCCTCCTCTCCACTCAATGGCCAACCATCCAATCAAAAAGCATGAAAATGATTGTATGCCTGCGAGATGCCCCCAGTGTCACCAACTCAAAATCTGATTAGTTAAGGTACAGTTTCATTGCCATTTACTGTAAGCTACAGGAGCCCACACTGTTGACCTCAAGACAGATTTAATTGACCCTGGCAATACATGATAGTTATCATGGCTGAAATATGATTGGATAGAAGCTCTATCATAAAAGTACACTACTGGAAGCAGTGGCACCAAGAGAAAAGCTATGAAATGAAGAGAATAAATCACTGGGAATAACACGTTCATGGAAAAAATATATTAAAACGTAAGTCAGTGATTCTGATAGTTTAGGCAGTGTTTAGGCCAATGGAGAAGGCCAGTGTTTATGCCAGTGAAGAAGGCCTTGCTGGCCCTGATGGCCCACCACTGATATTATATAATTCTAAATGAATATACTGCCAAACAATGTTTTTGATATTGCTTGGATTTAGGTATTTCAAATATAAATCAGTTTTATACATCAGGTGGACTTGCTTACCTAATGTTAGAGATGATCGTTTATCATTCATGGATTAAAGAAAGTGAAATAATGTGCAGTACAGTTTATCTCGGTCTTTTTGCATGTAATACTTTACTGAAGTATGATTCCTTGTGTCTAAATCATCTTCTAGGCAATTTCTCTGGATTAGGAGAACATATGATAAATTTCAGGATTATCAAAGAGATGATTCCCCAGGAGTAAAGTTTTATTCATAGAAAAATCCTAGATAACAGATTGCAGCAGCCACAAGAAAAGCAGATAACGTAACCTAGATGCAAACTGTGTGGAAGCAACAGGGGATAATAATTACGCTCAAGTACTCTGTAACCCATAAGGCTAAATAAAGAATATTATTTGTCATTACTTCTTGTTTGTCTGAGGACAGAGCAGTTCCAAATCTGATCTGGTTGAGTAAACAATCCATAACTGGCATGTGATCAGTTGGCATCGGCCAACTTTTGTCCTATGACAAATGACTTTCTTGAACATATTTATTTATATATTGCATATATTTATATTTTGCATTATTTAAATTTATACATTCATTTATATATTGCAAATGGTATGAAAGTTTACAGAATAATGTGATTTTTAAAAAAATGTCTTACATGTAAATGTTGCTTACTATTTAAAAGATTGCAAGTCTTATGGTGGTATCTACAAACGGTTTTGAAACATTTTCGAAGGATCTGAATGTACAGATTGGATCTTGAATTGGATGACAGCATGCAGAATTTGCTAGGTTTATTTTTACCACATTAAGTATTGCTGTTATTGGAGGGGCATGACTACAGAACATGGGGACCCATAGCAAAATTTTGATTGGGTTGCCAACATAAAGTGTTTCTAAATCTAGAACAGGTAGCAGGAGAGCTGTCAGTGTAGTCAGTACACTGCTAGGGAGCAGTGTTGTGGATGGAAGTTGTCAGAAATTGTCCTTAGAAGCTTCCCATTCATTTCCTCATCTCAGATCTCAGGACTTGATGAGTGTAGATGTTAAGTCCTTCTACCTTTTCCACTGCCAAAGAAAGCATTACTAAAAGAAAGTCCAAGAGTTATAGTAACAATAATAATGACTATCAATTGTTTTCATGACATAATTATTAAGCTGGTCATAGATAGATCGAATTTCGTTTGTTTCAGCAGGGACTGGACGAGATCCGATCCATCTATGAACAGGCTGATTGTACCCAGGTCAATCAATCGATCAACCTGGGTACAACCAACCAGTCAGATTTTTAGCATGCGAGTACTGGCTGCTGCTAAAGCTGCCAGCAGTAATCATTGTGCTCTCCCAGCCAGGAAGGTTCCTCTGCCCCCCCACAGGAAGAACACAATAGTGCCGCGGGAAGCAGTCCATGTTGATCGGGGAATCAAGTGGTTTTCATTCCTTCCACTTGAGGTGAAAGGAAAGAAAATTTAGTCATCTGCATCTAAGGCTTGCCTTAGTCCTTCTGCAGTACTTACTTTATAACTTGTACTTTAAATTGTAGGTTTTTTGAAAGAACTAAAAACAGATGTCGGTTTTTAGACTCTGGAAATTTCAGAGCTCAAGGAAGACTGCATTGAGCATACAGGATTAATTTCAGTGCTGGCCAGGAGGACCAGAAGCTTTAAGGGCAATCATTCTTTACTACAAAAACAGCTAAACAGACTGCTTATTTTATAGTCTACAAAGTGGATCTGTGACTAGCAGCAACAAAGATTCTGAATTTCTTCCTGTACATCTGACATCAGCACTTCTTGATTGTAAATGTCACAGGGGCTACAGAGCCAGTGTCAACAGAAACCTCTGCAATCCTTAATAACATAGTGATGATATTGTGTCATCTTCACATGCACACATATTTTCTACTTTTAAATTGCCTAACAGCCCCCCTAATGCGGCCCCCTTCCACCCCCAGGGCTGTGTGGGCTGTGGTTATTGTTCTACTGTTATTACTGTACACAGTTTATTGTGAACATATAGTAGACGAATCTTGAACGCAATACATTTTTCTCTGAAAGACCTAAAAACCTGTTGTGTTTCACATGATTTTCTTTAACCAGTTAAGCACCAGAGCCATTTACACTTCTCATCCTATTGACAAATTAAATCAGGAATAACCTTGGCTTTACTTATGGTATAAAAGCGAGACATGCTTTTGTTTTGAAATTTTATAAAGAGTAAAGTAAGAATAAAAAAAAAATTTAAATATTTTTTTCCAATTTAACAGCGATATCTCCAGGCAGTTAATAATTCATAAAGAATAATATGCTGAGGATACAATACTCCACTTTTTTTTATTTAACATATGATGGGGATCTCATTAACAGTAAGTACATTTTTTACAGTTTCTTTTTCTGAAAATGTATGAGGATTGAATTTTAGGGAAGATATAGAACACACAGATAAATGCAATTATTAATATATCTTTAAATGTATTTTTAATGAATGCAGCCTCTTGCAGCCTTAGTGTTGCACAGCTTAGAATGGGAGACATAGCGGTATAAGGAAATTTAAACTTCTAATCCTGACCTACAAAGCCGTTCACAACACTGCCCCTGACTACCTCCCCAACCTGATCCCCAAGTACCGCCCTACCCATACCCTTCGCTCCTCACTGGACCTCCTTCTATCCTGCTCCCTGGTCTCCTCCTCCCATGCACGACTGCAAGACTTCTCCAGGTCCTCCCCCATCCTCTGGAACTCACTGCCCCAATCCATCAGACTGTCGCCTTCCCTCCGCACATTCAGGCGCTCCCTCAAAACCCATCTCTTCAGGGAAGCCTACCCCACCCTCACCTAACGGCCATTCTCCCTCTTTCCTCCCATCCCTCATTCCCCTCAGCCACTTCCTATTGTACCATTACCCCCTCCCTCCTATATTGTAAGCTCGAAAGAGTAGGGCCCCCTTACCCCTCATACGTTGTTTGTTATTGTTGTACTGTGCCATGTATTGTGTCCCCCCCCTATTGTACAGCGCTGAGCAAACCCTTTGGCGCTATATAAACTCGATGTAATAATAATAATAAGGATCCAATCACCTTACATCTTGACAAGGGGCATTCTGATAACAGGAGAAAGCAGAGTGACAAAGATGTGCTCATCACTGTGCTGCCTCTCCTGCGTTCAGTCACAGGTAGTGAGTAGATACATGACAGCCTGGGCTCAGAGGAAGTGGGTTGACTGATGTTGCAAACATTTTACTCAAAAGACTGAGGTCATCTTGTGGTGAGAAAGAACTACTGTGGGAGTCAGCTCTGGAATGAAGGTGAATATTGCAGCAAAACCTACTTTTTTTAAATGTTATCTTGTGATGAGCCATTGATTTTTTTTTTTTGAACCAGAGTTCTGTTTCAAGGTTATTTGTTTAAAGAAAAATAATTCTCAAAAGAGTTTTTCTGTAAGGCTGGATCCGTTTTGACTAATACAATACTGGGAGACATGCCAGAACTCTTTGGCTCAAGAAATGTTATGATCTCATTACACTTGATAATATCTTTGCAGTTACTAGGATGATGACATCACAGCCTCCACCAAACAACAGCGATGCCAATGTTTTGCGAGCAGTCCTATTTACTATAATCTCTAAAGTTTTGCTTTTGTACCTAGTCAATTTTCTCGACATATCTGTCCTTTATATACTAACTAACAATTCTAATATGGGATGCACAAATATCAAAAACAAGCTGGATCGTATTTTAATAGGCAGAGAATGTTTTGAATGACCAGTCAATTGTTTTTTTTTACTTTCAAATATAATTAACTAACATCCTAATGGTGGTCTACCTTCAATAAGTGAGATGGCCACCTTGACCAGGGCCTACATCCATAAATAAAAGCATATTAGCATTCAGACAACTTGATTATTGATAGTGGCAATAATACGTACAGCTAGGAAAGTGGTTATCATGTATTAAGAAGAGATTGAGAAACACAAAATCTCTGCTGTTGGTGGCAGAGTAAAACTTCCTACTGAAAAGTTGGTCTAAGGTGTAGCAAAATTGCTATAAAGAAAAAATTCCAACAGGATAATGCTGTGAATTAAAGTGCAGTTCAGTCACATTGATCCATTGCTCTCCGACTGCTCCTGTTGCTAGGCACAGCATTCTGTCTGAACAATACAGAAGAAGGTTAGCATTGGTCAGTCTGATGTGGGGGAAGAAGATGGAAACATATGGCTGCAATAAGAGAGAATACTTGGTTGTATATCAATAAGCTTCAGAAATCATTTGAACAACAACTCAAGCAGATGTATTACTCACAGCTTAGGTCAGAACTCCAAGTAGATATAAGAAGTATGATTGAACCTCCCTGGCAGTATGATTATTTCACATTTTTGGTGCTGAAAGCGGTACCATTATTTTGCATGGAAATATGTAGTTTTTTTTATTGTAGGCCTGTAATTTTTAGGAATAACTCACTGAAATCTGTCCGAACAAGAGTCTAGTAAACATTCCGGATATGATACAACTTGAAACACGAAATCATAAATTACAATGTAATAAATAATCATAAAAAATAATAATATAATAATAAATTTAATTCAGTAATATAATCAAACCAAAAACACTGATATTTGAAATATAGCGCCAAGTTCGCACATCACTGAGCAAAGTCGCAAAATCGTTTTCAGTGTCTGACGAATTTCCCCACAAATCATTATCACTCAATTCTGCAAGTGGTTCTAATTTACTATCGCTGTTCTCTAGTCGGTCTAAAACCGCTTTTGACCTAAAAGGACGCTTTTTGGACGCCATGGACTTTTCTAAGTTTCCAGGCAGAAAGAACAGTCAAAATGCAGGCGGGGCACAGGACAAAGCACTAGGGACAAAATGTATGGGAAGTGCTTTGAAACAGCAATGTTTTGCTATATAATATTCGTTTACAAAAAAATTAAATTTTTTAAAATTTAAAAATTTGCGCCGGTTCCGGCCCCCGTACGTCCCGACGTCACAGGGACCGGAACTCGGATGCCGGATGCTGGCATTGGCCAGAGGAGATGGCCGGGGATGCTGCAGGAGGGACATCGCGGGAGCGAAGGACAAGGTAAGCGCTGCAGGGAATCTCTGAGCAGCGGCGCATGGTAAGCCTGAGTGTAGCTCAGGGTTACCGCTTTTGGTACTGAAACTCTACCCCGAGCTACACTTGGGAATATCACCAGGGAGGTTAAAAGAATTCTCCAGGAAAAAAAGGGGATGTACATATAATGCCTTAAAAGAGAAGTACGGAATATGAAGAATACAAACACACATACTCACCTAGCTGGATGAAGACCGCTGGTTGCTCAGTTCTCAGTGAGCAGAGGATGGTGACTGTAAGTAACAGGCTCTCTGCTCTGCCCCTTCAGCGCCCACTGGAACCCTGGGCTGTGGAGGCATAGGGAGTGACTGGCTCAGGATCTCAGCAACTCTCTGAGAGACTGAGCCAGCTCCACTTCAAGCTTCTGTATGGATCCCCACTTTAAAGTGATATTAATTTCTTCATCGTTTACTCATCACTTGTACATAGCTGCTCTCCTTTTGTTTCCATCTTTTTTTTTTTTTATTCCAAAAAAAAGGTTTATTGAAAAATACAAATTGACACAATAAAATATGCAAGTGAAGTGTTAATAAGACATTTGGCAATGCATACATCAATCAGAAATAGAATGAAGTCCTCTACAAGATTAAGCAGTATGGAGGAACTAGGCCACGACAGGTTGTGCCTGTAATATACAGAGATTCTTGTCAAACGATTAAGATAATGAGGCACCGGACCTCCTATAGTGATGTCTCGGAGTGTGGATCTGTAGAGGGAAGGAGGACATATACGACGTCTAAGCAGAAGTCAATGCTATAGTTTTGGAATGTTGAAGGTGCCCGAGTGCGGATGTGGGAATGAATTATCATGTGAACTGCTAATGGAGAAAGGGAAATGATGCTGTCAGCATGCCTAATGTTCTTCTGAACGATTGTCTAAAACTTATAGAAATTTATGAGAAAAGAAGGAGAGGAGAAGAGAAGAAAAGAAAAAGCGAGAAGGAAGGAAAGAGAGAGAGAGAGGAAAAAAAAAAAGGGGGGGGAGGGGGGGGGAGAGGAGGGGAGGCACAGGGAAAGGGTAAAATGAGAGAGGGAGTAACAAAGTGTTTGTTATCAATACGGTGGGACATTCATGCAATTGGATTTCAGACTGTCATCAGTTTTAGACGATTGGGGGTTGAACACGGGGGGGGGGGTTGACTCCCATAGAGTAAGATGGAACTGAGTAACACCATCAGGAAGTCTGAGTCAGTTCGGACAGATTGGTCCATGAGGGATTGGTAAACAGGGGTAGTCAGCAAATGGGTTCAACAGGCCCATATGTGGGAAAATTTTGTAGGGGTGTCGAGTGCAGTTGCAATCAGTTCTTCCATGTCCGCCATTTTGCCCACTCGGGTAAGCCAGTCACGTATGGAGGGGAGACGTGTGGAGCCCCACAGAGCAGGAATACAGAGTCTGGCCGCGTTGACCATATGCATGGCTAAGGATTTGAAGTACTGTCCCCTGGGAAGGGAAGAATGGTGGAGGAGAAATTGAGCCGGGGAGAGAACTAAGGGCAAGGTAGTTACGGACACCACAAGCCGATGGACCTCTTGCCAGAATGGTTGAAGGACCGGGCAGGACCACCAGATGTGGAGAAATGACCCAACTGAAGTTCCGCATCTCCAACAACTGTTGGGAAAGGAAGGGTTGAAAAGATGAATCCTCCAGGGGGTGCGGTACCATCTAGAGGCTATTTTGTAGCCGTTTTCCTGCGTCAAGACATCGAGGGAACATTTATGAGAGTACTTAAATACTAGGTCCCAGTCTGAGTCCAATAGGTTAGCTTCCAGATCTCTGTTCCAGGCCCGACATGAGGGAAGAGAGTTGTAGGTCCTGCTTTCCACTAAGAGGGGGTAGATCTCCGAAATCAGATGTTTTCGTGGTTCAGCTTTAGCGCATATAGATTCAAAAATGGTAAGAGTGCGGGACCAGTTTTGAGGGGGTTTATGTGAAAGCAAGTAGTGTTTAATCTGAAAATATGCCCAGAAAGGGAATTCGTGGATATCCAAACTTTCAAGCAATTCTTGAAGTGTTTTCATCTTGCCGTTGTGGAGAAAATGTTTCACTAAGATCAGTTTGTGTGGCCAGTGTTTAGATAAAAAGTCTTGGTGCATTCCGGGGGGGAAATCAGGGTTGAGGGGTAAAGGTGAGCATGCATTTTCAACATACTGTATATCCAGTCTTTGGAGGCCGTGTGGATGTGCCAATCAACTATCCGGGATAGGTGGCATGCCCAGTAGTAGCGGTGAAGGTCAGGGAACCCAATTCCACCTCCAAGTTTATAAAGGGTCAGTTGGGAGTAGGCAATGCGCGGGCGCTTATGGTTCCATAGGAACAACAAGCACAGTTTCTTGCAAGATTTGAAAAAGGCCAGAGGTAAATGAATTGGTAATATTTGGAAGAGATACAGGAGGCGGGGAAGTATGTTCATTTTGATTATCGCTGCCCTTCCAAACCATGAGAAACAGGGACAATGCCATTTATTGAGATGCTCCTGCATAGAGCGAAGAGCAGGAAGGAAATTTTTTGCATAGAGGTCGTCAATGTGACGGGTAAGCTGGATACCGAGATAAGTAAAGGATTCCCTTTCCCAGTGAAATGGAAATTGGGACTCGCAGAAAGAGACTAATTTGGAGGGCAGGGTAACGTTAAGGGCGAAGGACTTGGAGAAATTAATTTTGAAATTTGACAAGAATCTAAAAAAGGCAAAGTCTTTCAGTAGATTCGGCAAGGTGGTGCGAGGGTCTGTAAGGAACAGGAGAATGTCATCCATTATATTCTTTGTCTACTACTTTGATCCCATTGATATCAGGATTAAGACGAATTTTCCTTAGCAGAGGTTCAAGGGATAAGACAAACAAGATGGGGGAGAGGGGGCATCCCTGGCGTGTACTGTTCCTTAAATGAAAGGGGTTCGACAAATGACCATTAACCCGGACTTGGGCAGATGGGTCAGAGTATGGGGCCATTATAAAGTTAAGCATCTTCTCACCCAAACCCAGTGCCACTAAAGACGCCTTCAGGTAACCCTATGCAATCCTATCAAAGGCCTTTTCTGCATCCAAGGAGAGGAAAAAACCTGGATAGTTAGTCCTATGGAGCCAATGGTTAAGATTAAGGGCCTTAATGGTATTATCCATTGCTTCTCTGTCAGGGTTAAATCCCACTTGATCTAGGTTGACCAGGGAGGGGAGCAAGGGAAGAAGGCGATTAGCGATGATCTTCGTGAATAATTTAATGTCCACGTTCAGCAAGGATATGGGTCTGTAGTTAGACACCTGGGTACTATCTTTTCCGCTTTTGGGGATGACTGTTATGTGAGCCTCCAAAAGACGGTTGTGCGGCTGTGAAGGTTGAGAAAGCGTATTAAAGGCAGAAAGAAATGGAATACCCAGGATATCTAGGAAAGATTTGTAGTAGGCTACTGTAAAACCATCAGGGCCCGGGCTCTTACCCGGTTTCATCTGTTTTACCGCTCACTGCAGCTCATTTAAGGTAAGGTCTTTTTCCAGAGTGTGAACCAGGTCCTCGGAGAGGGCAGCTGGACCATGGAGATGAAGGAATTTGGAGATCAAGGAAGCTCTGGATTTGTCCGTGTGTATAGGGGGACGTTCCGGAGGGAGATTGTATAGTGATTTATAAAAGCTTTCGAAGTGGGAGGCAATATCGGGGTTAGATGTAGCCTCAATACCATCAGGGCCCCTGATTTTATGTACCGTCATGCTAGATCGTTTCTCACGAAGAGCTCTGGCTAGAAACTTCCCGCTCTTATTTGCAAATTCATAGTACAGCTTTTGTGAAAGAATATATCTTTTTCTAACTACCTTGCCCAGTTCCGTGAGAAGTTGTGTGCGAGTATTTGTAAGTTCTAAAAGGGTTGACACGGCCAGAGTCCGCTGATGTGCTCTCTCCAAGGAGTGAATCCTGTCTGTAAGGAGCCTCAGACGCTCTTGTTTGACTCTTTTACGTCTCGTGGCATTGGCTATGAGGATACCCCAGATAACACATTTATGGGCTTCCCACTGCGTGAGAGACGAGGTGTCCGAGGAGCTATTCAAAGAGAAATATTCAGTCAGAGTAGAGCGAATCTCTTGTTCGATAGCAGCATCCGCAAAAAGGGAAGCATCTAGACGCCAATATTTGGAGCGCGGGTGCGTAATGGGGAACTGCAATGTCATGGTGATGGGATGGTGATCGGAAAGGACCATCGGTTCTATGGCGGTAGTGCGGAGGAATGCGAGATCTGATTGCGACAAAAAAAGTAATCTATCCTACAGCATTTATTGTGCGGTGGAGAAAAAAAGTGTAATCTTTAACAGAAGGGTAAAGGGTACGTCAGGAGTCGTGCAGTTGCAGGTGTTGTAGTTGTATACGTATTTGCTTAAGAGCCTTGTAGGGTAAAAAAGAGCATCCTGAGGAGGAGTCTAACAGAGGGCTCAAAGGGACATTCAAATCGCCCCTCAGTATCAACACCCCTGATTGAAAAGCAGCTAGGGCAGAGGTGAGGGAGCGTGTAAACGAGACCTGCTTAGTATTAGGAGCATGAACATTGGCAAATGTGATAGGTCTGTTGGCGAAGACTCCCTTTATAAACAGGTATCTACCTTCAGGGTCCGCAAGGGAATCTGTGACATGAAAAGAGAGGTGTCTGGCAAACAGTATGGCTACCCCCTTTGATTTGGCCAGGGGGTTAGTGGCATGAAGGACCGTGGGAAAGTGGAAATTAAGAAGCTTGGGAATGGAGTCTTGGCGAAAGTGCGTCTCTTGCAGAAACACCATGTCTGCTTTCTGTTTGTGCAAATAGGAGAGTAGCATCGAACGCTTTTCGGGTGTGTTCAAACCCTTGACATTAAGTGAGAGAAGTTTCAAAGGCAATTGTCCCGTCGTGAAGGAGGAGGAAGGCATGGCTACTGAGCAAAGATGTCTAAGTCAGATGCCTTGGTGCACTAAGGATCAGGAAAGTGGAGTAAAAAAAAAAAAAAGGGGGGGGGGGGGGAATAGGGCAGGGAGAAGAAGAGGAGGGAGGGAAAAGGGATCAAGTGTATGAAAAAAGAAAAGGAGGAGTACGGGTAGTAGACGGCTCAAGGAACAGGCCCGCTATTCCACGTGGGGGAGAAGGGGACAGGAGAAGAAGAAAGAATCGGGGAGAAAGAAGAAGAGTACGAAAAGAATAGAAAAGAAATCAAGAAAAGAAATAATAATAGTAGCCGGATAAGGGGTTCAGTATAAGCTCACTGAGCCCACTATGTGGGGAACTAGGTCGGCGTAAAACCAGGAAGTGAACAGCCGCCGGCCGGTGGCCCCCTATTAAAAATTATGCAGAGGTAAAACGAGATCGAGGAAGCTGGGTTCGAGGGGGGCAAATGATGCCGGGAGTCTTCAGGGTTGAATATGTAGGATCGGTCAGTGATCTTCTCTGGGGGATGGTGTGGTGTGTAACGTTTAAAGGTTGAGGACCGGGGTGATGAGAATGGGCGCAATGTGAGAGGTAGGCAACTAGTCAGGGAGCATCGCTACCTTTTGTGTGTAAGAGGTGCCAAGGAGCATATAGGGTGAGTGCATTAGAAAAGTCAGACTATGCCGAGACGAAATCAGGACTGGTAAGGGACTCCTCGCTATAGGTGTAGTGGAGGGCCCTCGCGAATATTACAGGCAAACCGTATCACGCGGCAAAAGTATAAAGAGTCAGCAACAACAATACAGGAGAAATCAGAGTAGAACAGGCAAAATACACCTAGTCCCCCGTTCAACAAACAGTAACCGTCTAAGCTCCTGAAAATCAGAACCATTCATTGAAAAAATACAAATAGAATATTCGAGGCCCCCAGGATAGCAGAGGGGACGAGCATAACCTTTCTCAAATTTGGCATAAGGGAGGGGACGAGGAGGTCGAGGGAGAATGTGTATGGGGGTGGTAGGAGGTATGAAACCTTCAGGTCAACCTCATCGGCCAAGTTAGGAATTAGAGACCGGTCGGGGAGTAAGATACGACTCCAGTCGGGTTGGCCTGGTATGTGGTGGGGAGAGGTGATGCTCGTCCACACGGCTATATTCAGTGCACAGTGTGAGCTGCTACGGTCTCCTAGAAAGCATCTACCTGTCTTAGCATTCAGTATCCCCATCACCCCAAATTACCCCCCGAAAAGTATAAGGGGCCTCGGTCACATTCCCACATAGATTATACTTTACGAATAGGCAGAGGCCTCTTCCGAAGGATCAGGATGAGCCAAACGATCCGAAGCATGCAGGAGGAGAGCAGTCTACGTCTGGACAGTCTCATGTAAGCAGTAGGATGTCTTCAGAGCTGCGAGGACGAGGTTCGGGTGCTGCAAGAGAGACAAGGCTGAAGGATGGTGATCGTCCAGGATGCTTTCGGTTGATTGGAGGATGTGGGAGGTCGGGAAAAGGCACGGGTCGAGAACCAACTGGAGGCGGAGGACCTGCTGTGGGATGCGGAATGTTTGGTGATGGTAACCAAGGTAGAGCCAGGGAACTGTTCCCTATTATGGGAGGTTGAGTCGATCAGAATATGGTCAGTGCTCATCTCCTTGTTAGGCAGAGAAGAGATACATAGGCCCGATAATTGCTTGCAGGGCAATGGCTGCAGGTGGAGCCTGTGGAGCATTGGCCACAATCTTGGCAGGTAAGTGGCGTGTGCATAAAAGTAGAAGTCCAACGAGCATGGAACCGTGAGTAGGTGAATAACTGGGACTCTCGGGGCAAAACGGTGAGAAAATGTGCGAAACGTTAGAGGAGCTTAGGCGCTTGGTGAAGAGTGTGCCGGAAAGTCAGGATTGGTTGAGAAGCGTAGACTCTAAGATTTCTCGCCGCGGCTTCCTATGCGCCGGAGAGGCCGTCGGGCTGAGGATAGCTGGTGCGCCCCCTGTGGGGAGTCTCGGAGGAGTTGATGGGATCATCCAAGCCCTACGATGAGATTGGCCAAGCCAGTCCATAGTGCTGTCTTCAGATCCTAGATCCTGGGCTGGCGGCAATCTCATGGAGCCATGCCACTCAGGCAGGTCAATCAGTGGGATGTCCATGGAGATGCAGAAAGATGGTAATTCTTCAGGGGTTCGCAGGTTGTAGGTGCGACCATTAGCTTGTACAGAGAGGCAGAAGGGGAACCTCCATCTATAGGGAATGTTACGTGATCGGAGCATATCCAGAAGGGGGCGTAGCGCGTGCCGTTGTCGTAGGGTGATGCTGGATAAGTCCTGAAACAGTTGTATGTCTGCTCCCCCATATAAAAGATGCCTTCTATCTCTAGCACATCGGAGGATATCCTCTTTGAGCGGAAAACTGACCAGGCAGCAACAATATCCCTGGGTGGATCTGCGTCTCCCCTCCTGGGTACACGTTTGATGTCAATCAGGGTTGCTGGCGGGCGACCAAGGAGGTCATTTAATATGACCATGACCGCTTTGGAGAGATCGATAGTATCCACTGATTCTGGGAGGCCGTGGATTCTAATGTTATGCCTGCGGCCCCGGTTGTCTATGGAGTTCCCTGATAGTAGAAGCGTGTAACGCTGTTTTTTGCTGTACATCATAAATGGCGGACTTGTTTTACCTGAAGGCGGATTCCACCTGATCCAATCTTGAACCCAGTGCCTGTATATCTGCACGTAAATCATTAACAGTGGTAGTGAGCGAGGTAGTCAGGGTGGCTTTGATGTCAGCAGCCACAACCTGAAGATCCCTTAAGGACAGGGATTGTGAAGCAGAAGGGATGTCATGCTGGGGCACTGTGTCTGGGGCTGCATGTGTGGCAGAGCAGGAGGAATTCGCCATGTCTGCGGCTGTAGAGGGAGGGGGGGAGGGGGATGCAGAGGGGGAAGGAGTCTGCTGTCCCTCTCTCTGCTGCTGGGAGCGGAAGAGCTCCTTTATGTGTCTCTCCTGCGCACTGTAACTCCATGGGGATCGTGATCGGGCACCGGATGATGTCCAGTCCGTCTTCCCCATCCTGTGGCAGCTCTCTCTCACCCAGCTCCTCTGTGAAGCGATGAAGAGGGTTCCGGCTGGCGGGAGCTCTCGGGCTAAGCGGCCATCTTCCTCACGCGGCAGACCACACCCCTGTTTCCGTCTTTTATTTCTATCTTTTGTGTCCATGGTGGACATCGGCCAACATGTCTTTGCACCTTACATACCTAGAAACAAAACCTACACCATACATATTATTCCCCCTATTCTTTCCATCAAGGTTGTTTCTAGCTAACAAATCATATTGCTTTCATGTCACAGCTGCCCAGGGCGGACTGACAACTCATGGGGCCCCCGGGCAATAGGGGATCATGAGGCCCCTGTGTCCTTGCCCAAACTCAAAAAAGCCTATGAAAAAGGTACTAGGGACATCTCATGGGGCCCCCTACTGACCCCAGGCCCTCGGGCAGTGCATGAGTTTCCAAATGGTCAGTCCGCCCCTGCAGCTGCCTATCAGATATTGATCTCTACCTGTCCCGTGATAGGGGTTCTCTAATCCAAGAACACTTACATTTTTCTATGTAATGTTTCTCGTAGGATGTGGTTAGAGATTTTCTACATTTCTATGCTGACATGATATGCCTTTTATGCTGCCTGTTTGGTTACAATGTATGTGTTAAAAACCGAATAAATATTCTTAAAAAAAAAAAAAAAGTGGTACTAAAGGCAAAAAAATATTAACAAACATGTCATAAAATTAAATATATAAATTGTGCCGCGTTCCTGTGTATAAAAAATTACAATATTCACTATTTCAAATGACAATCCAAAGAAAAAAAAAAAAAAAAAAGTTATGAAAAAATAATAAAATAATATATATACTTATATCTAGTGTATAAAATACAATTATCTTCTGCTTATAACATCATAAATAAATACCGCATACTGTGCTGGTGACAATAGTAAATAGTGATAGTGATAAAAACAATATATATGAAAAAGTGCTCATAGACAGTCCTCTTTCAATTTAAATTATGATGGTGCAATCCCATAATCCACGTGCAGTGTGATTTTATTATGCGCTCACCTCAGGTTTTGCCTTATAAAAAGGCAAAACTAGCTTTTTGTCCTTATAGGACTGCTGGGATGATCCTCCTGCTTAGGATATTCCTGATGGCAAATGGGATGATTATGCTCGATCTTAATCCACCTGGGATCTCTGGAGTGATTATGCCTGCTGCTGATCAGGATTTGATGGCTGGATAGATATTTCGCTTTTTCTTCCAAAGGTCTCCTTCCTCCTATACTGATTTCTCTCCAATATATCACAGGATGATTGTATGAAGAAACAAAACCATCATAGTGCTTTATCCTTTTAAAATTAAGGCTTTATTTGCTGCTGCAAGTTCCATACAGAGTTTTTAGCATAGGCTTCAGAGTAAGGCAGTTTCAGCCTGTCTTGCAGTTTCTGCTATGCTTGCCGTGCTGTGCTGTGTCCAAGACAACGTCGTGATGTCAGAGCCCCTCCCCTATGCGTTACGTCACCGGGTCACGTGACTTTTTTTTTTTCTTTATTTTCTTTGGATTGTCATTTGAAATAGTGAATATTGTAATTATTTATACACAGGAGCGCGGCACAATTTATATATTTAATTCTCTCACAGAACACTGTTTAATGAGTAGGTGTGAGTGCCAGCGAACCACAGGTGTATCATATATTGTGTTTTGTTTTGTTTGTTAATTAATTAATGGTAATAGTTTAGACAAACACCATAGTAGCTCCCAAGTACACTCATTTATTTTTTAACAAACATGTCATACCTGCTCTGTGCAATAGTTTTGCACACAGCAGCTCTGTCTTCCTCTTCACAGGCCCCTTACCAGTGCTCTTGGCTGTTCCCTCCTGCCAAGTGCCCTCACAGCAAGCATCTTGCTATGGGGGGCACCCAAGCAGGTTTACCCCCAAACTGCTGCTCTGTGTGTCCAGTCATACACACAGTGGCTGGCCCTGCCCCTCCTTCTCCTTATTGGCTCACTGGCTGTGATTGATTGCAGCGGGAGCCAATGGCCTCACTGCTGTCAAAGTCAATTAGGAGGGAGGGTCCTTGGAGAGCTTGGGCTCTCATGCACATTGCTGGATTGCGATGAGGCTTAGGTAAGTTTTGGGGGATGGGGGGGGGGGGGGCTGTTGCATACAGAAGGTTTTTTACTTTCATGCATAGATTGCATGAAGATAAAAAACCTTGAGCCTTTAGAACCACTTTAAAATAGTGGATCCCTCCAGATTTTGGACTGGCTGAGTGACGTCAGCCAGCAAAGGGCTTTAGCCTGCTGTTGGCTGAATACGAGTCACAGGGGTGGAGAATAAAGTGCACTCCTGTAATCCCCAGGAGAAGTAGGGCCAAAAGAGCTCTGACCCTTCTTTTCATTCATTAACACTTATGGCTGTACTGTCCTTTCCTAGATACAGCTTTCTTAAAACTTTGCAGAGAGTGTAGCAGTACCATTAGCTCAATGATTCCAGCCTATGCATTCTCTTATTCCTACTCCTGTTTTATCAGTTGAATTGGTCATTGCAAATGACAGCCCCATAAAATTCTATTTTCAGCGACTAATTCCATTCATAAAATGCCAGGGACAGGAAGCAGAACATGTACCAGAAGCATACAGTTTCATTAGCACTCTTACCTCCTCTTGTCCTTTTACATACAGTATATACATAACTAACAAAAATACCCAAATCTGTTTATGGGAGTTGTTCATCATGACTGACGTGGATCTACATCACTTGATGACATGAATGATGATTGATGTACATTGTGTGACTTTTTCTTAATAAAGGACTTGTCAAAAACTGTTTAAATGTATATATCTACTGTTTACTTTTTTGTGTGAATGAGTAAGGGTATGTATCCATAATTACTGTTAAAGAAGGCTTCCAGGATCTGATAAGCCCCCCAGCCTGCAAACCCCCACAATTACTGGACCAGGATTATGTGGAAGATGTCCTTCTCCCATGTTGAGAGCATGTGGCCTAGTATGGTTCAGAAGGGTGGTGCAAGCTTGTCACCCCCCCCCCTCCTTTTCTGGTCTGCAAGACTGCATGCTCACATAAGGGTTTGGTATGGATTTGTGGAGGGACCTCATGCTTTTTTTTTCTTGTTTATTGCATGGGGCTCCACCTTAAAATTCTTACCAGACCTAAAGGGTGTGGTATGGAATTTGAGGGGACCCTATGCCATTTATTTTTATGTGGGATCACCCATTAACATCTATATCATACCCTCACCTAGGATAAAGGGCCAGTATAGATACAGAGAATCCCTGGCTGTTTTGTTAAAAAGCGGTAAGCGGACAAGTAGTGTCATTTACTGGCAGTTTTTTTCTTTTTAAAAAAAGATACAGTACAGTACATTTTACTGTAGTAGGTTGTATCCAGGGGCGGAATGACCATTTGGAAACTTGGGCACTGCCCGAGTGCCTGGGGTCAGTAGGGGGCCCCATGAGATGCCCCTGGTACATTTTTCATAGGCTTTTTTGAGCTTGAGCAAGGACACAGGGGCCCCATGATCCCCTATTTCCCAGGGGCCCCATGAGTTGTCAGTCCGCCCCTGGTTGTATCATATGCATCACTTCACAGGCAGGTTCAGGGAATCCCCAGACATGTTACTTTAAGGACTTTTGCATTTAAATATGTCAATTAAAGTGTCACTAAACCCACATAATAAAAAACTATCAATAAATGATGTATTACATTCTGTTCATACTCACTCAGTCACTATGGAATTCATTTTCCGTATTCTGCAAAAAACCTGGTTGATCCTGTTATTCTCTATCACCACTTTATTATTATTATTATTATACAGGGTTTATATCACGTCAACAGTTTGCTCAGCACTTTACAATATAACAGGAGACAATACAGCAACAATACAGTTCAATTCAAGAGGGTTAGGAGGGCCATGCTCCTTGGAGCTTACAATCTAAGAGGGAGGGGCTAGTGGTACAAAAGGTAGTAACTGTGGGGGATGGACTGGTAGGAAGAGTAGAAGATTCCATTATTAGCTGAGGGCAGGATGGGCTTCCCTGAAGAGATAGGTTTTTCGATATCGTCTAAAAGTGAGCAGAGTAGGTGATAGTCTGATAAATTGGGGTAGAGAGTTCCAGAGGATGGGGGAGGCTCTGGAGAAGTCCTGGAGATGAGCATGGGAGGAGAAGACAAGAGAGCTAGAGAACAGGAGGTCGTGTGAGGAGCGTAGAGTGCGGTTTGGGTGATATTTGGAGACAAGATCGGTGATGTAATTTAGAGCAGAGTTATAAATGGTTTTATATGTTATTGTTAATGTTTTGAATTTTATCCGTTGGGCATTGGGAAGCCAGTGGAGGGATTGGCAGAGAGGGGTGGCTGATGCAGAACGGTTAGTAAGGTGGATGAGTCTGGCAGCAGCATTCATGATACACTGAAGAGGGAATAGCCTGTGATGAGGTAGGCCAATGAGGAGGGAGTTACAATAGTCAAGGTGAGAGATAACAAGGGAGTGAATAAGTTGCTTAGTGGAACGGCCGTGTCTTGGAGATGTTGCAGAGGTGAAGTCTACAAGATTTGGACAGCGATTGGGTTTGGGACTGAGAGGACAGATGGGAGTCTAGGATTACACCTAGCACCCTGGCATGAGGGGAGGGACTGATGATTGTGTTATTGATCTTGATGGAGAAGTCAGGGGAGGGGGCACAGGCTGGAGGGAATACTAAGAGCTAAGAGAGTTTTGAAAAAATTGAGTTTGAGGAAGTGGAGTGACATCCATGCTGATGTGTCGCTTAGTAGGTTAGTAATGCGAGAGGAGACTGAAGGGGTGAGGTGAGGGGTAGAAAGATAGATTTGTGTGTCATCAGCATAGAGATGATACTTAAAGCCATGGGAGTTTATCAAGTGACCAAGGGAGGAGGTGTAGATGGGGAAGAGTAGGGGTCCAAGGACGGAACCTTAAGGGACCCCTACAGAAAGAGGGAGTGAAGAGGAGGAGGCAGAGTTATAGGTAATGCTGAAGGAGCGCTGCGATAGGTAGGAGGAAAAGCAGGAGAGAGCAGAGTCTCAGAAGCCAAGAGAGTGGAGTTTTTTGAGGAGGAGGGGATGGTCAACCGTATCAAAAGCCGCAGAGAGGTCAAGTAGTAAGAGTACGGGCTAGTGGCCATTGGTTTTAGCAGTTAGCAGATCATTAGTGAGTTTTAGTAGGGCAGTTTCAGTGGAGTGTAGTGAGCGAAAGCCAGACTGTAAAGGGTCAAGAAGGTTGTTGTCAGTGAGGTAGAAGCTCAGGCGATTGTAGACTAAGCGTTTTAGGAGTTTAGAGGTAAATGGCAGCAGGGAGATGGGTCTTAAGTTGTTTAGGTTGGTGAGGTCCAGGAAGGGCTTTTTAAGTATGGGAGTGATGTGTGCATGCTTTAGAGGGGAGGAGAAGGCACCGTTAGAGAGGGAGAGATTGAAGATGTGAGTAAGGGAGCATAGGATGGAAGAAGAGGGTGACTGTAGTAGTTGTGAGGGGACAGGATCCAGGGGGCAGGTAGTAAGACGGGCTTCTGAGAAAACCTTAGTGACCTCTTTGGTAGAAGCAAGGTCAAAAGAGGAAAGTGTTGAGGGCGGTATAGTATAAGGTATGCTAAGTGTGATGGATGTCTGTGCAGTGGCGATGCCCCTATGAATTGCATCAATCTTGTTTTTGAAATGATTTGCAATCTCGTAAGCAGTGAGTGAGGTGCTGGGTGGAGGTGGAGGTGGAGAAAGTAGAGAGTTAAAAGTAGAGAAGAGACGACGAGGACTGGATGACAAACTATTGATGAGAGTGACAAAGTAGGCTTCTTTGGCAGCATGGAGAGAGGAATTGTATGTTAAGTAAGCAGATTTATATAAGGTGAATGCTTGCTGAGATTTGGTTTTACGCCACAATCGCACCAGCACACGACTATGTAGTGTAAGATTTCTGGTGTCGTCAGTCTGCCACGGTTGTAATGGTAAGGGCCTGATGCTTCCTGTTGCTAGAGGAGCAAGTGAGTCTAATGTGGATGAAAGTGAACTGTTGTAGACAGCAGTGGCCAGGTCAGGGGAGGATAGGGGAGAGATTCTGTCATAGAGTTGGTCAGTTGCAGAGTGGAAAGGAGCAAGGTTCAAGTTGTGCAGGTTTCTGCGGGTAATTGTTTGCTGCTTGGAGGGATAAGTGTTTGAAGACGAGGACACTGAAGGTGATCAGATTGTGATCAGAGAGAGGAAAGGGGGTGTTTGTGAGGTTGTAGGGAGTGCAAAGACGGGAGAAAACAAGGTCTAATGTATTCCCATCAGAATGAGTGGAGGACTGTATACATTGTGCTAATGCAAAATAGGTTATGTCGAAGAGTTAGGATGTAGCCGGGTTGTTGACATTAATGAGGATGTTAAAATCTCCAAGAATGATAGTGGGTAGTTCAGAGGAGAGAAAGTAGGGTAGCCATGCGGAGAAATCATCAAGAAAGTGCGACACCGGTCCAGGAGGCCGATAGATCACTGCAATCCTCAGAGAAATGGGAGAAAACAACTGAATGCAGTGAGTCTCGAAAGAAGAGAAGGATAGAGAGGGAGGGTTAGGGAGGACTTGAAAGGTGCTCAGTGGGGATAGAAACAAGCCAATTCCACCTCCTTTCCGACCACTGGGTCTGGGTGAGGGGGTCCAGAGGAGGCCTCCATGGGAAAGTGCTGTGGGAGAAGAAGAATCTGCTGCTTGAAGCCAGGTTTCAGTAATTTCTAGTAGGTTAAGGGAGCGGGAGATAAAAAGGTCATGGAAAGAGGTGAGCTTATTACAGACAGAGCGGGCATTCCAGAGCGCACATGAAAAAGGGAGGGTGGTTTTTGGGAGCATGGGGATTGATATTAAGTTGAAGGGATTGCGGCTATTCCTGGAAGAAAGAGGGTGCCTGGTGTGGGGGTGAAATAGGGGAGAAGAAGAAGGGTGAGGAAAGTAACCTGGGAGTGGGATGTACACGAGTGCACATGCCTTCCAGTCCTGGTGTTTGGGTCAGCAGGAAAGTAAAGTATCAGCAGGAGGTGATGAGAGCAGTAGTAGGGAGATGGTAGCAGTGAGGGTGAGATGTATAAGTTTTGGGGTGGAGCAGAGGGGTAAAGAAATGAGATTTTGGGAACGCAGGATAGTAATATGAAAAGGCGGAGTAGAGGTGGCATATTAAAAAAGGTACACGGAGTGGGACTCAGACTTGTAGGAGATGTTTCCCAGGGTGTTTGCTTGCAGTCTATCCAGCGCGCAGTAGAGTTTCTTGTTGTATCTTCCTGCTGCTTGAGTTACCCTCCTTTAGTTAAACTGCTGTGTTCAACTGCATCTTCACACTCCAACAAAAACCGCACTCACGCAGAAAACTGCACTCCATCTGTGACTATGCCCCCCTGTCTGTGACCTCCCCCCATGAGCTGATCTAAATTTATAGGGAGATGATCAAATGAGCACTCTTCTCCACCCCAATTAGGAACTGTCAAGGATTGCATGAATTGGGGGGGTTGTTTCTCAAACACAGACCAGACACATGCCACAGTCATAAAAGAAGTGCAACTTCTGTTCATGTCCTCAATTCAGCTAGGGATTTTGCTGTTCAGACAACTCTGCACATGCTCAGTTTTCAGTGAGTTTATATGCTGAGCATTTCCTCCCTATCACATCCAAGTAGCCTATGTGACTACAGAATCACACATGTGTGCGTATACATAGTAGTAAATGACAGCCCACTCTCTCTATCCTCTTCCATGCCCACTAACCATCTAAACAAAATGGGGGCAGGATATTACATCTAGATTAATGGAGGAATCACCTCCCTCTTATTCCAAAACACAGGTTTAAGGGGTGTGATTGGCAAAAATCCTCTCACACCATGTTGTTTCCACAAAATAGTAAAGATTTGATTTAAAATATATATTTGTATGCCAATTTAAAACAGTATATTGATAATATTATATATTTTGACTCTGTATTCTAAAGGCTTTTTTCTTATTTTAACAAGTGACCAGCAACAAGGGACTAGAAGCTTTTCCTGCCACTGTTTCCCTGCAGACAGGCTTGGAAAGAGCTGGGTCATGAGACAGCTGTATATCGATTAGGAAAAAGGTACTTACATGTTTTTCTTATTAAAATATTTACAGTGCCATCATCCACATACAGAAATAAAGAGGGATAATGTAAATTAAACAGTGTGTGTTTAGTATCACTTTAAAGCTTTATTAAGTGTTCTTGCATGGCAAGACCACATACTGTTATCTCACATATATATTCTTATTATTATAGCCAAATTTACTATCCTAACTCCTCCCACAGTTTTTACACTACATAGACAGTAATATACCGAAACGTGCGGATTGTTCTCGATTGGTGTGCTATTACTTTGTGGAATGTTTCGCCGAATGGTTCACGAAATATCGGCATTTCTGTGGTGAAATTGGTCCCATAAGAATGAATGGCAGAATGTTCAAAACTAGAGTGGGAGCTGACAAAACCTTTTCACAGTTACTCCAGCCACTCCAACCACACAACAGTTACTCAAGCCACTCCACCCAGTTACTCCGCCCACTCAAGTTGTAGACTACTGGTGGAACACTTCACACAATTTCCCCAGAAATTGTAGCTTTTCTAGTTAAAATTGCTTCTCCCTTTCAAACAGAACCTTTTAAACTTGTTTTACTTTGGTAAATGCTCCCCAGATACTAAAGAAATAAAAACAAAATCGGGATCCACGGCAAAGAAGAATATACATGTATTATAGCCGACTCACCCAAAATTAAGGGTGGTGTTCTCAGGACCAACAAGATATGTAACAAAAAACACACTTGTGAGTAAAGGACCCACAATAAGAAGCCCCAAAGAGAAAAAATCTGCAGCTTAAAGAGAAACTGTATTTATTGAAAAATATCAAAATGTAAATGGTACAATAGCCCCTCCACCCTACACAATAAAACAAAATGACAACGTTATCATATCATAATATCACCCGCTCGGGCACAAAGGCATACTCTCCACTCACACAAGGACAACACTCACATGGGAGTGGGATCGTCGGGACCGGGAGGCCCTATAATTATATTATATAATTTATTATATCAATAAATGATTGATATAATCTGCAAAAATGATGCAATAAAATAGTATAGAGGTACTAATCTCTCAGGAAGTACTGGAGGTGTATCGCATGTCAGCATATATAATCAGCGATTGTAATGGCAGTCTATTAGTCCTAAGGAGATAATTGCTGATAAATCAATTCTGTAAATAATCCCCATATGCAGTCAGACCCTGCTCCATGCTGGATATCACAATAGAATCAATGGAGATAACAGTCAAACACATCACAGTGGCAGAACAGTAATTGTGGTAAGCAACAGTCTAGGATTCAGTGACCGGTGTATGGGTGAGGATTGAAGTTAGCTACAGCCGTTCGCTGTATGCAGCTAAGGAGGAACAACAGGTGTGTAAGGCTCAACAGAGCAATCAAAGTCCAAAGGATAATTCCCAATACGATCACAGCCTGGCCTAGATATTATCAGCTCACCCCTCCAGATACGGTCGCTGGCTTCAATGAGTCTTAACCCACTGTGTGGTACGGCTGGAATCACACTCCATGTAAAGGTGGATATGCATGTGGCTTCAATAGCGTGTCCGTAGGTGGCAAGGCCACAGGCGTCACGATGCTGTGTGGGGAAAGAACAAAAAGAGGGCGCACAGGCCTAGTGCATTACCATAAAAAATGTTTAATAAAAAATAAAGTAGGTGTTGTACTCACAAACGACAATATAGTCAAGGCACATCATAGAAGAACAGCTGGATCAACACCGCGCTGAGTAACAGTCCACAATAGGGAGTTTAGACATCCAAAAGGCTGACGCGTTTCGAGGACTTGCCTCTTCCTCAGAGCCAACTGACCAAATGTCTGCTCCCTCTTTTATATGCTCACTACTAGTTAAACCAAAGGTCACATGGGCCGTCCTGGACACTCCCCTGTGCAGGTGGAGGAGTCACAGGGGCAATCAACATAATGTAAGTAAACACGAAAGGTCTATAAAAAATACATACACATATATATATATATACACGCACAAATAAAACCATTGAAACTAGTGACAATCATAAAATCATATGAACCATAAGAAGTGTGCACAGTGGAAAATAAATAAATAAATGGAAAGTTACACATATATAAAAAATAATAAAAATCCTTCCCTGGTGATGCACTGCACTGCTCGCCTTTAAATAAATAAATGGATGGATGAGCAACGCTACGAAGCTGCCTAGTGCTCTGCTTGCCATAGACAACCATGGGACATGGATTTAATATAGAGAGTAGATCTGAAACCCAGCAGAGACACTTATTAATTCATAGAGATGCAGCCTACAGGGTGTGTGCTTATCATTCTAGTATAGTCATATGATGAAACGTAGGTATGTGTGGCAATGTAGTGCACCATGGATGGATATGCATATGCAATACTATATACAAGAACAAAGGAGATAAATCACTAGTAAAACATAAATGTTGATATAAAAAGTTACAAACAACTTCTTAATATGGCTCACAAAGTTTAAATAAAATAGAATTAAATAAGTATTGTTACAATATAGTATAATATCTGGTAAAATGGTATAGTGTATGGTATATGTGTGCATGCATAGACATGGAAGCATAAGAAATATAAATATATAGGAAAAAAAAAAAAAAAAAAAATAAAAAATAAAAATAAAAATAAAATAAATAATTATATAAAAAAAATGTACAAAAGATGTATATATGTGTTATATATAAGAACTATATAAAAATGTCAAAGGCGCTATGGAACAAGCACTTGCTGGATAAGAAAGCAGTGCTCGAAGAGAGCTCACTGGACAACATGCGTGCGCACATGTGTGTGTAACACATCCACATGAGCAACTGCTTTTTAGTAAAAAACATGTCTATACATACACACATAAACCCACACACACATATGGAAACTGAATTAAAAAATGGGTGACCAATGAATGACCCATAGACACAAGCGCATGGGAATGCGGTCATACGCAAGCGCCTAAGGGTGACACAATAAATATGAAGTGAGCAACCTAATGTGTAAGGATGCAGGGTAATGGTAGCTATACTGATGATACTATAGTAATCATAGCTGATGAAAATGAATATATCTAAAGCATACATCTGTAGTGGATGGTGTACCCACTATAGGTCACAAGGGAAATGATGGAACTAGCACTAAAGAGGGGGGGGAGAGAAAGGAAAAAAAAAAAAAAAAAAAAAAGGAGGGGGTTTGGGAGAGAGACAAAAAGGATGAGAGTAGGACTCTAGGGAACATGTGCAGCTCAGCAGAAGGTGCCTATGCATAACGGGGAGTCAGTGGATGACCCCATGTATCTCAAGATCTTCATTAAGCCCAGTGGGTGAGAGGGAACCCAGAGTGAAGATCCAATAGGTCTCCCTCTTACATAGTCTTTGGAATTTTCTTCCACCATCTGAATCTCCTGTGATGGATTCAATCCCAAATACTTTCATGCCCGATGGGTCACCACTGTGTGCCTCCTGAAAGTGCCGTGGTACGGAATATTTGTTTTTGCCTTTATTGCTCTCCTTGTAATTAATGATGTTACATTTGTGTTCGCCAAACCTGACCCTCAAGGGGCGCATGGTTCGGCCAACATATAGGAGGCCACAGGGACAGATGAGCCCATAGATCACAAAAGAAGTACCACAGTTGATGAACTGCTTAATCTTATATGTACGGCCATTGGTGGCAGCCACCTCTTTCTTTCTGTGGCACATGTATTTGCAGGTTCCACAATTGCTCACACCGCATTTGAAACTGCCACTTTGATCAAACAGGGCAGACCAAGGATTGACCGTATTCCTGGCACCAGCAGGAGGCTTCTTAATTCTACTGGGTGCTATGTGACTCCTGAGATCCCTAGGTTTCCTGAACACAATTTCGGGTCTGTCACGATGCTGTGACGTCAACGCGTTTCACCCTCCGATTCACGTGAGCTTCTTCAGGACGCTGCGGCTATAATGTCAGGGGCTTATATAGTGACCAACGCGTTACTTCCAGATTTGCCCACGAGTAACTGCAGCTTTTTTTTCACTGAGAACATCGCATACTACTACAATGTTACTTACATATTGATAGAAAGTGAACCAATTACAATTGGATGTAGTATCACATCATCATACTAAATCATACATTACCCAGTTTTCATGTTTTGCCAGTGAACCACAGTATCATAAAGAGTGGCCAATATTAACTGCAAAATACTAGCCATGCCGGTTGGGAATTAGCTATTGAAGATAAAGGCAACAGAATTCTTCAATAGCAAAACAAAAGAGCCATAGAGATTATGGTTCAAGAAAGACCTCCCCATGGCAGTGCCCAGCCTTTCATGCCATTTGTCTGATAATCCCTTGCCTATTAACCTAAAAAAACAGGCATTACATTTTAAGTAAGTTCTATGGTCATTTAGCATATACCTTCATTTTATAACATCAGCATTGTAATAGAAATACATTTAATAGTTATTTTTCACATTTCAATATAAGCTGACTTGAAAAATCTCTTTTCACGTTAGTCCACTGGTCATTCTTTCAACAACTTCTTGGATTCCCTGCATGCTTTTCAGCTTCTCCTCTGCTTTACTTCCCATTTCTAAGAACTACATATCCCATGGTACCTTGCCAGAAAGCAGTGATTCCTCTACTGACTCCACCTCCTGAAACTCATCCTCTCAGAAGTTCAGAAGGCAGGCTCTGTGAAATGTGTGATACAGTACTGCCTACCCACAGGGCATAGAGAATACGTTTTACAGAATTCAAGGAAGATGTGTGGGGAACTTTACAAAGTAAATTTACATACTGCCAGGTCATTGGAATTAATAGGAGTAGGATAAATAATTGAAATACCAAGTGTAAATGAATACTGTATATGATTTTAATTTTGACCATAGACACACTTTAATATTCAACTACCATTGACATCAATGGGATTCAGATTCAGCACCCAAACTTTTGTCATGTTCCGAGAACCTGCCTCGACCTGAACTCAGGTACATTTTGCCCACCTCTGGTTCCTGAATGCTCATGTCACTTCTTCTCTTTCCAGGTGTACATATTCACCTTCCACTTGTTTCCTGGTTGCTTCATTTAGCCCATGGAGACATGAAGCTAATGACACTGTCCTCATCCACATGTTACAGTTTTGAGCCAGTTCACCAAGAATCCACACCTTCATATGGAAGTAAGAGCTGTTTAACACATGCGCATTCAGGATAAGAGCTCAGGTTTCACAGCTAACTGATACAGTAGTTGTTGAGCCGTTCATGTCAGGTTTACATAAGGTTCAGGACAGGATTAAATCAGAATTTTATCCTGTTCAAACAAAAGGAATAGCCTGTAATCCACACCTGAACCTGAAGGCACTGCTCAGAAATCGTACATGACTCTTTTTCAAACAGGACTGAATCCGCTCCGCTAGTGCAACGGACATATGTGAACAGGCACCATAGGAAGCAATGTTTTTTCACATGTCATGCAGATTGGATGCAGTTCAAACCACATCCAATCCGCATATGTGTGAACCAGCACTAAGGGGAGCATGCCTCATGCTCCTCAATACTTGGAAATACCAGATATTTCTGTTTGCTCCAGCAGCAAAAAAGACAGTAGGGGAAGGATAGTGAATGCTGCTGGGGAGGAAGGAAAGTTACGGGAACCTACTGCTATTCCGTACAAGGGGAATACACAGGTTTGCTTTAGAATTTTACAGGAGCATTGTACAGTTCAGTCTTTTATGAAATGTACCTTACTTCCAAAGGGAAACAGAGCAACTAGAGATCTCCTGAAGCTCAACACCATGACCGGTCCTTACATGCAAAATAAGGAGGCAGCGCTATGGTGCTTTCAGAGCTATATCAAAAATTAGGAGCAGCTCACTGTTTTTCTAACTTAAAAGCTGCCATGATATTGTGGTTATTTCTCCCTATGTCTTGATGATTATAATGGGTGTAGCGTCATCTGTGTGCTAGCCAGAATCTGGAGATCCAGAGCCAGCCAACAACAACTAGAGACCCATCATTCAGTACAGTAGCCTGCTTGATTTAACATTTATTTATAATAGACATCCCAATAGAGAAAGTGGTATTGTCTGAAAAAGGCATTACTCTATATACAGTCATGGCCAAAAATATTCTCACCCTGCATTTCTGTTACGTAATGCACCACTTGGCCCAGAAAATTGTTGCAATTTCAAATGTTTAGGCATTCTCATGTTTCTTTTGTTTGTATTGCTATGACACAAAAAGTGGAGAAACAAAAAGCCAAATCTTACACATTCCATACAACTGAAACATTCCATTACTGTATGACATATTAATCCATAAATATCAGTTGAAAAATCCAGGAAATGCACAGAGCAATGGTCTCAAGGTGTAGGTATTGTTTTGGAAGATGCATTGTCATATCTATTATGGACAAGTCCCTTTGTTGCAATCTCAGCCTCTTAGATAGTAACTATGGTATATATCGTACATTGAAGGTATACGACTCCCTGTTCACTTTATGAAGCAGGCCATTGAGAGAGTTCTAATTGTACTAGATGTGGACAGGTCCTGGGAGATTTTATGCACCTTATCTGGAGATGTCCTCAATTGGTAAGATATTGGGAAAATGCTGTTCAATTAATGCTATTTTTAAAGCAAATGTTGTATGTTACACATACTGTATACAGTACATGCATTTTGTAGCTTAGTAAAACATTGTTTCTTGATAGAAAATTGATTTCACAAAAGTGGATATTGCCACATCCACCAAAAGTGGGGGAATAGATATCGCCAGTCAATTTAAGTTTGAGACTAGAGCAGTTGACCTTTCAGCATTGGAGAGATTTAAATAATTTTCAAAAGATGGCTTTAGGTTCCCAGTCTGGTACCAAATGGATGAGAATATGAAAGATGCTAGAAGCTCAGGAATGCTGGAGTAATATTTTGTATGAATTTTTTTTTTATCACCGTTTTTTTTGGTTTGGACCAGGGGCGGACTGACCATTTGGAAACTCGGGCACTGCCCGAGGGCCCGGGGTCAGTAGGGGGCCCCATGAGATGCCCCTGGTACCTTTTTAATTGGCTTTTTTGAGTTTGGGCAAGGGCACGGGGGCCCTATGATCCCCTATTGCCCGGGGGCCCCATGAGTTGTTAGTCCGCCCCTGGTTTGGACCAGAGGGATGGAAAAGAATAGAATGTGTGAAGTTTTAAATATAGAATGTTGGATTCAGTTTGGTATGTTTATTTTCTGGGTTTAGTTTGTATGGTATTGGGATTTTTATGGTATATATGTTTGTTGAAAAAATGTTTTTATATACGGTTTAAAAAAATAGCATATAATTATAGCGTGTTACGCATGTCAAGAAACAGACTGTGTGGTTCAAAATTGGACAGGTGACAACTCTACTAGTGAATGGGATATTCAAAGTTCTGCTATGGAAAAATTACATGTACCCAGAAATCCTTTTTCCTTAAGGAGAGGCAAATTTGCATACATTTTTCAGAAAGTATTGTTGGAAGTCTCCTTACGTTCACGTTTTACTTCAATGAGATGCTCCCTTGGTGAGCTTTACAGATTTTGCTTAGTAAAGCCTTCTCTACACATGATGCAAACATGTTTCAGTGAATACTTAAAAATAATTATCAGTAACATATGCTTATCAAGAACTCAACATAAGATGTATGAAACTTCATTTATTAAGCGGATTAGTGAAACTGAATTTCTACATCATTACTCATAAAAGATGTAAATCCATACATACAAAGTAATATACTCTTTTAAATATACTGTATTAATACATAAACATTGCAAAGCCTGATCTGGCATTTTTTCAGCTAGGCCCCAGTTAAGAAAAAAATCCCCGGAAAAGACTTTTTAAAAAAAGCTAAACATGTTGAATTAATATTTGTTAGGGCTTTTGTTTTCTATAGCAAAGGTAATAAAAAGATGTAGCTATGGGAATACTTTTCATTTAATCTATAGTATAACCCTGCAAAATGTTCTCTTATTGGCACTTTGCTCTGGTTTCTGTTTCATTGTGAATCCTGTACAAAATAAAACTACCCTGTTCCTTCACCAGTCCTGCAGTTCATAACCAGGGTCCCATGTACCTGTCCGCCTGCTAATCAAAACCCAGTTCCCATGTGCCTATTCTCCTACACCACATCTGGTATAGATATCGGGTGGAATTATAGTAAAAAAAAAAAAAGGGTAGGGGGGACACCACATCTCCCCCAAAAATCACAGAAAACACCAAGAAAAACACCATATGGACTTTTAAAGTACCTCAAAGAGTAACGCACTGAAAAGACACATATTAAAAGTTAGCAAGGAGAATCACTCCCCATATTATACTTTATTAACCACTTGCCTACAGGGCACTTATACCCCCTTCCTGCCCAGGCCAATTTCCAGCTTTCAGTGCTGTTGCAATTTGAATGACAATTGCGTGGTCATGCAACACTGTACCCATATGAAATTTTTATCATTTTTTTGTGACAGATAGAGCTTTATTTTGGTGGTATGTAATCACCTCTGGGTTTTTTATTTTTTCTTAAACAAACCAAAAACCACTGAAAATTTTTAATAAAATAAAAGTTTTTTTCTTAGTTTTTGTTATACAATTTTGTAAATAAGTGATTTTTCTCCTTCACTGATGTGCGCTAATGAGGCTGCACTGATGGGCACTGATAGGTGGCACTGATGGACACTGATGAGGAGGCAGTGGTAGGTGGCACTTATGGGCATTAACAGGCATCACTGATGGGCACTGAAAGGCAGCACTCATATATGGTTCTGATATGTGGCACTGACTGGCTCTGATAGGCGGCACTGATTGGCACTGTTAGGTGGCACTGATAGGCGGCACTGACAGGCACTGATAGGCGGCACTAATACACACTGATAGGCAGCACGGACTGGCACTGATAGGCGGCACTGACTGGCACTGATAGGTGGCACCGATTGGCAGCACTGATAGGTGGCACTTACTGGCACTGATGGGTGACACTGAAAGGCAGCTCAGATGGGCACTGATATGTGGCATTGATGGGCACTGAAATGTGGCACTGATGGGCACTGGCAGGTGGCATGGAAGAGCACTGAGAGCTGGCACTGATGGACACTGACAGGTGGCACTGCTGGGGCTACAAAGATCATCAGGGTTACACTGATCAGCAGTGCTCTGATGATCTGTGTACATGTCCCCTTCGAGGAATGCCGATTACCTGCTCTCCTCTCCTCTCAAGCTGTCAGCGTGACAGCTCGTGAGGAGAGAAATGCAGATAACCGACATTTCCCTGTTTACATGTGATCAGCTGTGATTGGACACAGCTGATCACATGACCGAGCAGACATCTTCGGCTCTTTCCATTGATTCGTGATCCGCTGTATCCGAGGGACACAGCACACTGCCGATCGCTGTGATGCGCGCTCCCGGAGCCGCGCATGTGCGGTTAGAATGGGAGGACGTCATATGACGTCCTTCCAGAATGAGACAACCGCCTTGAGTCCGTCATTCACTATATGGCGGGCAAGAGGCGGTTAATATGAAAAAACTAGACAGAGTCCTAAAATACTTCTTAAAAAAAGGAAATAATTTTGTTACAGCATAACAAAGCCCACAAAGTGATACAATTCAAGCAGTTCATGCTTTACATAAATACAAAAAGATTTAGGAGCAAGCACTCTTGACAGAATATAATGTTCATTCTCAAAATGGCCCTGATTCCTCAACATGTTTCGCAGGAATCTCTTCCTGCTTCCTCAGGAAAATAATAGCCACTGCTGAAGGAAAAAAAAGATATAGGTACATACATATAAAGATATATAAAATGATTTGACAAATATCAGTGCACAAATGAACCATATGCTCTAGTAGAACCTGATACATACATCGGTATGCATATGCACATCACTCCAAAAGCTTCCATGCGATAAGGACGAGTAGAGATAGGAAAGCAAAGAGAAGCCCAGTGGACTACCCGTTCAGCCAAGCATAGGTTAGAACATATGTACAGCCTGAATAGTTTTCCAAAAACAGAGGTTCTTGTGAAGCTATGTACAAGATCTTGGGTTGCAGTTTCCAGAGCAGTTAAGGTTTTTGTGTATACTCATTCCCCTATCTCTGAACAACTTGGGTGAGGCTTTCGCATATCAAATGCACTCACAGAGGATTAGGCCCTCAGAGGCCCCTTGGACATTTAGCACCTGAGGTCCAGCCCATATTATCAAGCACAGGCTGCATCCTGCTGGCAAAATCCACCTGAAGAATATTGCTTAACGTGTGTGTTACAGCTTGATCCACCCTACTAATGATAAAGAAGAATGGATAATTCTGCCTGGGATTAATTCATGGGTTTTTAAAATCGTGTCTGAAAGTTGGAAAACTGGAACTTAGCAGCGATTCCAATTGAGGTCTATAGGGGCAAATCTTGCTGTTAAATTCTATTGATTTTGAGGGATAATAAACAGACTATTGTAAAAAAAAAAAAAAAAAAAAAAAGGGCATGGGAGGTGTGCAATGCTTTCTGGGATATTTAACAAAGAAAAAAAAATATTGTACAGTGGAAGAGGGTTCTTTTATTATGACTTTGAGTGACATGGAAAAAAGACCAATCCTTTAAATTTACATGCTTGGAAAATGCATTTAAGCTATATGTGGTGTTACAGAACATTACAATTTTCACAGACAGCATCAATTACATCTTTTCTGGCCTTACATATTTTGGATGTGTAATTTTTTAAAACTTTTTTTTTTAACTTTTACATGTAGATTGGCTTAAATACAGCAGAAGCACCATGACCAGATTTATTTCACCTTGGAAAAAAAAACTTTTTTCAGGCCTTTTTTTTCTGGAACACAATTTTTTTGTATATCAAGCGATAAAAGGCCTGGAATGAGCGGTGGAAGTAGAAGCAGTGGCTGGATAGTATATAAGCAGCTTGGCTAAACTAAACTGTAGGACACAGAGAAAAGGTAGGTTTTATCCTGAAAAAACTTTAGAGTGTGTTTTGTATCTGTAATCTTGCCATAAAAATGAGTGTATTATATGAGAGAAAATAGCCACAAATATTGTTCAGTAGCTGAACAGTATGTAAGCAGTTTGGTTATGCTGCAATATGATAGGAAGAGATAGGACATGTTTTAACCACTTAAAGTGGAACTGCACTGTATCTGAGCACCACAAACCAAAATGCTATTTAATTCATTGTTAATATTCAAAGGAAACACATCCATCCATCCATGTGTCCATGCTTTATTTTGCTGAGAAATCATTTTGAAAAACTCCTCCTGGCATTTCTGGCAGTGGCCATTCTGAGTAAAGGCAGATGATTCATGCAGAATTTACTTTCTGAAATCCATCTGCCCTTAGCTCAGGCATTGGCTGAACTGTGAACCCATCTTCCCTTCTGAAGGCTCCTGGGATGTATGACATCATTTTCCTAGGCATGGGAACCAGGAAGTAACTGAAGAAATGTAAAAAAAATAGTTTAAACAATTATGATATACTTTCCTATCCATTTACTAATTCTAGCAGCATAAGGATTAAAAATAGTCAATGTTGATTGAGAGAGTGAAGGTTCTTGAATGATGAACTATTGACATGGTGAAATGAACCCCAACTCCCCAGAGCCTGTCCTCAATGGCACACTTTAAGATTTTGAATTGATATTCTATGCAGCCAGTGTTGGTAATTCCTTTTTTCAATGTAGTATGAGTTTATTATATGTTTTTTGATGGGAGATTACGTTCTTTATTAGTTGCAATGTGATAGCTACTTTTTTGTAAACATATAAATGGCTGCAAATGAAACATAGCTGAACATTAATGTAAGGATGTTTTCCATACAATCATGGCTGAAAATTCCATTCTCCTCCCTGTGAGGGAAAGTACAGTAGGCTACAAAATAATGGTCATATGTCAGCATACTCTCCGCTCCTCACACGACCTCCTGCTCTCTAGCTCCCTTGTCTCTTCCTCCTATGATCATCTCCAGAACTTCTCCAGAACTTCCCCCATCCTCTGGAACTCTCTACCCCAATTTATCAGACTATCACCTGCTCTGTTCACTTTTAGGCAATCTCTGAAAACCTATCTCTTCAGGGAAGCCTATCCTGCCCTCAGCTAATAATGGAATCTTCTACTCTTCCTACCAGTTCATCCCCCACAGTTGCTACCTTTTGTACCACTAGCCCCTCCCTCCTAGATTGTAAGCTTCAAGAAGCAGGGCCCTCCTATCCCTACTGCATTGCTGTTGTATTGTCTCCCTCATATTGTAAACTGCTGAGCAAACTGTTGGTGCTATATAAATCCTGTATAATAATAATAATAATTAGAGGTGATGTGCTGTAGCTTGAAATGCGTAGGCCGTGCGGGCGGCATGCTGCCACATCGGTTCCCAAGTGGTGGCTCTATATGTGGCTCTACACATTTTAGAGCATATGCCAATGTTCTTTTATACAATTATATCTGTGGCTTTTATTCAATATATACACTTCACCATGGCCCCCCTTGTTTGCTCTGTTTTGTGAGTTCTGTTTCAGTTTCTTGCTGGTCTTACTAGTGGAAGAGTGGAGGAAAAGAGGAAAGACAGTCTCTGTCATAGGCTTCAGCTGGCATGACAAGGAAGGAAACTAACCACTCTAAGTAAATCAGCATGCAATTCACTTGGTGATCAGCTGTAATCATAAACTGGAAGATTTGGTTTACGATTGGATAAGGTGGAGGTGAATGTCACAAGTTTGTTTTGTTTTTTACTTTTTGCACTGGGATGAACTTTGATGCAGAAGACTTTTTATGTATACCACAGTCTTTTGGGACTTTATTTTGCATTGGTTCCACATATATTAGTTTACACAAATTGCTGTTATTTGTTTTTTTTAGTATATACAAGAATGTGCTGGTTCTTTAATAATAGATAAGGTCACATTTTCGGCGCAGCAAAAACTTTTTTTGTTTGATTTCTCAAGGGCTTGTTTATCTGCCTTTTTTGCTGACAGCCTTGCTGTTCATGTTCTAGCACTGACTTTATATTTTCTCTCTATTAATGGTACGCTGATGCTAGTGAAACCTCTGCAGTATGGACAACACTGAGTTTGAGGGTGTGATGGTATTGCAGATGAAGTGGCTGCTAATCAGGTATTTCTGTCAGGAAAACACTGGCCAGGTATGACAGCCTAAAGTAACCACAAAACATTCTGACTGGACAAATGACCTTGTAGAAGAGAAGGTACTACATGATGAAGCCCTTCACTATCACATTGAGGACATACCAAACAAGTGCCATTGTCTAAACAACCTTGCTTGTCTGAAGATGATGGGAGTCAGCCCGCTCTCGCCATGTGCCTGGAAAGCTGCCTTCAGTTCTGACCTAGTGTGGCTCCTGTCTTCCAGGCATACAAACTGATGGATATATAGTATCACTTCCCATGCTTCGTGGACTACATATGGTCATGTGTACCCTGCTGCAGGCACATTACATTGGACATGCTGATGAAGGGCAGGGATTGCCTTCTAGGCAAAATAGGGGTGACTATATACCAGCCATTGTGATGTAGCACGGGCAACAAACTTGTGGAAGGGGGCAGATTACAGAAGTTTAAATGGGATCAGTTGCAGTTGTGCCAAGCTAGCAGTAAGGAGTTGTGTGTGATTTGGGGACTTTTTTCCTCTGCCCCAGCAATGTGGAAGAGACACCTGCCTTGGAAAGGATGTTGCTGCAGATGGTGGGTTGCTACAGGAGAATCCTGCAGAGGTTTAAGTTTTTGCTTGAACCTCCTCATCGTGTCCTTTTTCCCCACTTGAGGCGGCATATAATACCTAGTATACACAATGAGAATATCGGACGTATGATCATGTTTTTTTTCATGCTAGTCTTATATCAAAAATGAATAAGTTACTAAAGTTACAAAAAGTTTCCTAAAACAGAATACAACTTCGGAAGAGATGTTGTGCATGCATGAGGATGCATGGTCTTTTTCACTTGATTTTTTTTACAAATACTGTACTAATTACACAAAAATCGATTGCTCTGTTATCTTCTGTGAAAAATGTTTCTGCTTGTATCCTTGGATATTTTCGCTTGAATTGTTGTGATCAGCTCTTGAAAGCTGTGTACTAATGCTCAGATTATTAGACAATTGCCTTTTTTTGTCTGATTTTTGTGTGTACTAGGTGTGAGCCTCTGATCCCCCTTGTGAGACTTCCCTTCCTTTCGCTAGAGGCAGCTTGTAGGGGGATAGTAGGCAGGTGATGGTGGACCTTCCTCCATGCTTCCCAATTAATTCATTTGGCACCAAGTCTGGGTCACATGAGAAGATTACCTGCGGGGTAGGTTCTACTGGGCTGCACTAGGCACCTGGGACAAGATCATTCTCCTACACATGGGGTACTTTTGCTTTTATTGTCATTTCATCAATGCCCTGGGACAAGGCTGAGGATGTCATGGGGGAATACTTGACCTTAAGAGATGATCAATACCTTGTGGACACAACAAATGTCCTCCAGTTACTCTTGGGTCCCCGTGTAAATGTACATCTTCACACTGTAGCTTGCATTTAGGAGGACTGTGCTGAACACTGACCACACACACACCTGTCCAGCATTTTCTACTACCAGTTCCAACAGCATCATGGAACTCCGCTGTACACCCTGCAGACTCCAGCGTGCACTTGACTTTAACTCTCCTTCAACAATTCCCTCACGGCTAGAGGCAATTCCACCTAAAACAGGTACATGTTTATGACAGGCTGCTTACTGACTGTACCTTCATTGCTCATAGCAACCATATGTCTAACTTGCATTAAGGTAACTTTTAGCATGTTAACTCTTCATACCTAAAGTGTGAGGGACCCAAACTGCAATAATGCCTTTACTTGCAGTGCACCCCTTTTTAAAGGATTTCAGACCACACAGAAGGCAAAGTTTAACACTTTAACGAGTAAAAGTATGATCAGTACAAAACAGACAAAACAGTCCAACAAGAAATCCAATAAAACAGTAATTAACCCTAAGTCCCTAGTCCACACTTCTAACCAGGCTATACTCTGGCATACCTGCATAGGTAGAGTCCATGTTTATCAGTAAGTCCATGATCTTGGTAGAGTCCAGCAGCTGGCATCTTCAGGGAAAGCTGCAAGTTCCAGCAGTACCTCTGCATTGCAGTTGTTTTGCCTCTCCAGTCCTCGGCATGATCCTTCAGGTTGAAGCTTTCTGTAGCACCTGAAGATTACATCTTGCTAGATTGCTGTGTCTTTTCTCCCATCCAGCAGGCAACGACTCTCAGCTCCGGACCACTGTTGCTTTTATATGCACTTGACCAGTGGGTTGGACCAAAAAATCCTGCCAGGACCAAAAAACCAGGAGCAGAGCTAACCCTCCCATAAGGGGCAGCACCTAACTACCTAAGTTGTAGACCGCTTGCAAACAGGAAAATCTTGTAGAAGGGAGATGCGAAAAGTGAAAAGAAGTGAGGGCTTTTTCTGCTGATTAGTCTCATTAAGTTGCTGCTCCTATAGAGCTATGTGGTGCAGAGTCATGTGTTTCCACAATAAAGCCCAGTATAGCACCTTATAGCAACTAATTCTCCCTACACCATCTGTCAGCTCTCCCTAAACTACTCCAACATACACTGACAAATGGCTGCTAGGAACCCACCCTTTTATAGTAAGTGGGCTGGCACAAAGCAAAGACTCCATTTTTGGCTCTTCTAAGCCAGCTCACCTGTGTTTAAAGGCCAAGCAGTGCAATATGGTTAAAACAATTTGGCAAACCAGTGAATTTTTTCTCCATAACTGCAAACCTTAAATATGAATGGTACTATCGATATTCCCATTGCACACTTTCCTGGATAAGGATTTAGGTGTAGCGGGTCCTGCAGCAACAACCAGCTGGAACTGGAGACATCGCAGATTAAATGCACATATTTGCCAGCACACCACAGATCATCAAAAAACGTCCAAATCTTTTTTGGAGAATGATCATATCACTGAGGACATGTGATGATGCCTGATGAAGGGGTTCTGAGCAGCTCTGAAATGTTGCACTGTGTCCTCTGTGATACGATCATTCTCCAATATATTTTTGGACGTTATTTGATCTGTGGTGTGCTGGCAAATACGTGCATTAAATATGAAGGGTTCGCCTCAAACCCATGGTAGCAGCAAACTCAAACTTAATTGCTAATGATAAACTTATCAGAGATTGACCAGCCAACAAACTAGCAACATTACTTATGTTACACCTTTATAAAAGTATTCCAAAACTAAACCAGTAGATTTAGGAAAGGCAGAATGACTGGATTTGTACTATGAGCAATGGACAGGACCATTATTTCAAATGTACTGTATGGGTTATTTTATATTCGCTAAAACTGATATTTTCTTGCCCAGTGTTCTGCATGAAGAAACTGATTTTCTTGCCGAGAAAATATTTAAATTATCCATGAAGCAAAACTTGGCAGTTTGATTTAAAATTACTCAATTCATCTCACAGTGCATATTGCCACGTTAAATTGAAGTACCACATAAGTAGCGTGTGCCAAGTATACCTAAATTGTATGCTTAATAATCTGGCTAGGAGTAATTTGTGGAATTTAGGGCCCTCATTGAAAAATAAAGGTTAATACACAGATGCTGTATTTTCTGACTCCAGTTATCACTGTAATCCCATGATGCTTTCACCAGGACTCTTTCAGAGCAGGAGGCTTAGCAGACATTTTGATTTTATTTTTCCATCGACATTTAGTGAAGCAGAGTGTGAAGATGATAATCAGAAAAGAGATGAGAAACATGAAAACAAGCTATGCAAGGCAGCAATAGGGAAAATGTACCATTCCATTTACAAGGATATACAAAAGACTGTGAGGACAAGAGATGATTGAAAGGGAATATTTGTATCAGTGTTTGAACTGAATTTCTTTGACTCGTATACTTGTAAATGATGGAATAGGAAGTATGGTTTAAAAAGCACACTGCAGGTATTGAAATACAGACACAAAAAACATACAAACACAAATATAAATTTGTGCCTAAACTTTTTACTTTTCAAAGTAAACATTGCATAGGTATGCATTTAAACTGAAAGAGATTTTATAGCCCTCAGGAGCCATTTAAAGCCTATTGTACACCTAAAAACATCTTAATTTTTCCTTCTTTATTGACAATAATACATTTTGCTGAGATGGCACAACTTAGACAAAATGTGCTGATTTGTTCCAAAATATTGAATTAAGCAACAATGGTCTATCCCACTCATCTCTATACAGGAAACAGAGAGAGAGAATGTTATATAGCAAATACTTTATAATGTACATGTAACCCTACCCTTTTGAGGGCCGCTGAGTATTATTGGGTTCCCTGTCTGTTCTGAGGCTGCTTTGGAAGTACAGCCCTTGCTGACACCATCATGAAACTTTGACAAGGAGGACTCCCTGGCTTTGAACCATAAAATAAACATAGAGTTTAAGGTGAACAAATATTCTAATTGTATTAAGGTCAGAGTATAAGGAGTTCAAGCACAATAAGAATGACAGCAGATGTGCAAACAAAAAAGATTAAATACTCTAAAAGGATAAAAAAAGTAATAGGGCACTGTATCACTTTAAATAAACACAAATATACTGCAGGATCAGAATTTAAACATCAGTTCCAGCTTTTGAGATATCTTTCCTCAAGTGAGCTGAAGTGAGCTATCAATATGTCATGCTAACTCACGTTTGGGTTCTCAGTTGCTGGTAACTGGGTTTAACTCTTGAGATGAATATTATTGTTATAAGCAGTAGTGCCCCCCTTTTTTTTCTCTTTAAAGAATGATTACAAATCTTCTGCACGCTTGATGGGGCCCTGATTGTTGCACAATAAGGTTCAGGTCCCTCCTTGTGTAAGAGCAAGATGTCCTCAAGATGGTATAGCCACAGAAGGGTTCCCTCTTTGGAGTGATGTTGAAGCTGAAGAAAGGTCTCTATAACATAAAGGATGAAGGCAAGAATTGGCTAAAATTGAAGAAGCAGACTTCAGCAGAGGTTGAAAGACCCCTAAAGATGGTGAACTAGTCTGATGAAGCAAGTTTCTTTGGAGCTGGAAGAAACTTGAAATGAGATACTAAATATAATCCTGTCTGCAGGGACATGTGCTGTAGCCAGAGTCCTGCAGTCTCAGGATTGTAGCGAGACACTAAAGCACTAGGCCATAATACTGAATGGGCTAGGCAGTCTGGGTCTCAGTGTGATAATCTGTGGTGTAAGGTGTACTGAACCAAACAATTGAAATTAACACAGTCACTTGCAAAAAAGGTAGGATTCTGCAACAAAGTTGTTAAAATCCTTGCAATATACATAGATCACCCAGAGGGGGATGTTTTTTTTCTCAACAAAAGTAGAGTTACTCTTTAAACCTAGCAGCCTAACTAGAGGAGGGTGCTTCAGTTATATTGACAGAAAAAAGGCATAAGGGTCATGTTTCCTGTGTAGTTGCCTGCAATCATCAAAGTAGTAATAATGGCTTAAATTCATAGCATTAAGGTATAAAACGCCCCAGTACAAGTGCATCTCCATCTCCAAACAATGTCTTTGCACCACTACTGACTCTGGGTTTAATCAGCACTCTACCCTGAACTTCCTTCTTCTACAAGAGACACTGAGGGCATCAGAGCCATAGGCTCCTGCTGCCATCAAATTGCTGGGAGGAGAGAGAAGGAGAGAGCAGGGGCATGGCATTCCTGGGTGTTGTGTTTGTCTGTGTATGACTCAAGTCTTGGGAAGACAGTAGCTTGGGACCCTCAGGACAAAAGGAATAGGATAAGGATAGGTGATAAGTCTGGACCTCCTCTTCAAAAATAAAAAAGTGAGTTTAAAGTGTTACTAAACCCACAACAGTAAAATCAGTCTGTATGTGCAGTAAAGCATTCTTGTTAGTCCTCATGCACACTGGACATTTTTACAGCTGCTGTTTTTGGCTTCTGACATTTTTTTCTACAGCGGGTAAACTCCCCAGCATGTTATCCTATGTGCCCATGCAAACATAGGTTTTAATCAGCATTTTTTGGCTGGAAAAAAAAACAGAACAAGTGAATTTCTAGAAGAGTTTTTTTCTTAAAAAGGTGTTTATTTAGTTTGTTTTCATAAAACAGTTACAGTAACTAAAAACAAAGAACAACAAACTAAGAACATAAGAGTAAGTCCTCATGCACACTGGACCTTTTTACAGCGACTGTTTTTGGCTTTTGACATTTTTTTCTACAGCTAGTAAACCCCCCAGCATGTTATCCTATGTGTCCATGTACACATAGACTGTAATCAACGTTTTGTTAGCACGGACGTTTTTTGGCTGGAAAAAAAACCCAGGACTAGTGGGTTTCTAGATGAGTTTTTTAGCTGTAAAAACGCTCTAACACTGAAAAACGCTGCAAAACGAGGTAAATCGCGGAAAACCAGCAGTTTTTGGACTTTTTTGACAAAAAAAAACCTCTAAGAAAATGATAAAAAAACGCAATTGTGAAAGAATGTGGCAAAACGCCGCTAAACGCTAATACAAAAACACAAAACAACTCACATTGTTAACATGACTTTACATAGTTAACGTTACCAGCATTATTAAAATGCCCAGTGTGCATGGAGCCTAAGGGTTACATAAAAGGGGGAAAAAAAACAGTGATCAGGTTAGTTCCAGGGCTACCTTGAGTCCATTTTAAAAAATAGTGACAGTTACGTACAGAAACATTCCATGATAAACAAGAAACCAAAAAAAATCACACAAATACAGTCGTGCACACAACCAGACACACACAAAGTCACACAACCAAACATCCACACATGCGCCACCTATTCCTCATAAACGACAGGAGAGATAGAAAGCCCATTGCCGCCACTACATTAGTACCAAAAAAATAACCCCTCTCAGGTTGTAGAACCCTTCAACAGTGACTGTGATAGTGGAATATCCCCCAGAAAGAGTCTGATATGTCCAGCCAGGGTTGCCATATTTTTGCAAACTTTTTAGGGCAGGCCTGACCTTTGTAGATCAGCTTGTATTTAGGCAGGTCAAGATAAAACATTTACAAGAGTTTTTTAGCTGTAAAATCGCTCTTGCGCTGTAAACGCAGAAAAACGCAGTAAAATGCGGCAAATTGATGGTTTTGGATGTTTTTTCTTTTAGCAAAAATTTTTTTTGTGTGCAAAAAATGATAAAAAAGCAATTGTGGAAAAATACAGAAAACGCGGCTTAACACTAATGCAAAAAAAGCTAAAAAATGCTGAAAAATTTGTGTTTTTAATGTTACTTTATACAGCTGACACTACTGGCATTTTTAAAATGCCCAATGTGCATTAGGACTTATATTCACTGTGAAACTTAAGGGGTTAATCCTCCGCATTGTGTGAAAAGGATGTTCGATCCTGACTTCTCTGATCCTCCCCTTCATCCTCGTTCCCCATTTCATCTCCTGATAGAACACAGCCTCAGGGACACTCTGCACATGCTCATTTTGGTGTGAACTGCTGGAGAGTTTTTTCTTTTTCTTGGCAGGGTGCATGTGATCAGCACAGGATCAATTAGCACTGTCCAGACAGAGGGTCAGGGGTTATGCAATCTCATAGGGCTCTGAGAGGAGAACGAAAATTCCTCCTACAAGCTTTAACCAGTGCTCTGCTGGACACTGATTGAATTCACAAGACTGCTCTAACTGCTGATGAGAAAACTTAATTAGCAGTTTATATTTACTAAAATATTTGTATTTCCATGTTCTGTGTACTGTGGGAGACCAGATATAGTGAATGCAGAGTCCTAGTAACAGTTTAACCCCTTGGCGCCTCCTGGCCTTTTTAAGGGGTTTCAGATGCCGGGAGGCGGGGCAGGGTTTCTGATCACGTGACGTCACAGTGGTCACATGATCGGAAAGCTCCCAATCAAAAGTAAAGATCAAGAGCTTTCTTTTAGTCACTAGTGTGCGCTCTCTGCACAGTTCTGTATTTTTTTTAGATGCGCAAGGCCCACTTTCCGAGAGGCCACGGCTGGCAGGAAGGAGTTAATGTAATTTTAACTTCTAGTGTAATGGCAGAACTGGAGCTATTTTAACAATCCTAATCTTAATATAAAGCACTTCTAGGAGTAGGACCACTTTCCCCTTGCAGCATTGGAATCTGGATTGAACCCCAGCCAGGACACCGCCTGCATACCGTTTGTATATTCTCACTGTGCTTGTATGGGTTTCCTCTGGATGCTCCAGGTTTCTCCCACCATCCAAAAATATGCTGATAGGTTAATTGGCCCTAACATGTGTATGTGTGTGAAGTAGTGGCCTTAGAATATAAGAAGGCAGGGACTGATGTGATGTGCAGTATGTAAAGTACTGTGGAAATAGATTATTATTATTATTATTATTATTATACAGTATTTATAAAGCGCCAATAGTTCGCTCAGCACTGTACATTACAGAGGGGAACAGAACATGTGACAGAACAATACCAATACAATGCAAAACATGAAGGGATCGAGGGCCCTGCTCTTTCGAGCTTACAATCTTGGAGGGAGGGGATGGTGGCACAGGAGGAGATAGCTGTGGGGGATGGAGTGGTAGGAAGAGTGGAGGAGGTCGGCAAGTTAGCAGGGGGCGGGGTAGGCTTCCCTGAAGAGATGGGTTTTCAGGGTGCGCCTAAAGGAGAGGAGAGTAGGTGATAATCTGATGGGTTGGGGCAGGGAGTTCCAGAGGATGGGTGACACCCTGAAGAAGTCCTGGAGGCGGGCATGGGAGGAGGAGACCAGGGAACTAGAGAGAAGGAGGTCTTGTGAGGAGCGGAGTGTGCGTGCTGGGCGGTACTTGGATATTAGGTCAGTGATGTAGTTCGGGGCAGTATGGTGGACAGCTTTGTACGTCAGCGTTAGGATTTTGAATTTGATCCGTTGCGCAATCGGAAGCCAGTGGAGGGATTGGCAGAGGGGGGTGGCGGAAACGGAGCGGTTGGCAAGGTGAATGAGTCTGGCAGCCGTATTCAGGATGGACTGAAGCGGGTATAGCCAGCGGCGAGGCAGGCCAGTGAGGAGGGAGTTGCAGTAGTCGAGTCGTGATATGATGAGGGAGTGGATGAGCTGTTTAGTGGTTTCTGAAGTTAGGAACGTGCGGATTTTGGCGATGTTGCGGAGGTGGAGTCTGCACGAGTTTGTTAAAGAGTGGACTTGGGGCTGGAAGGATAGGTTGGAGTCCAAAATGACACCAAGTATTCTGGCCTGCGGGGCGGGTTTGATGGTGGCGTTGTTGGACATGATGGAGAAGTCAATGGGGGGTGGTGTCCGGGCTGGAGGGAAGACAAGAAACTCGGTTTTGGAGAGGTTCAGTTTAAGGAAGTGGAGAGACATCCAATCTGATATGTCGCTCAACAGGTGTGTGATTCAGGCGGAGACCGAGGGGGTGAGGTGGGGGGTTGAGAGATAGATTTGTGTGTCGTTGGCATAGAGGTGGTAGTTGAAGCCGTGAGAGTGTATGAGTTGGCCAAGGGAGGAGGTGTAGATGGAGAAGAGAAGGGGTCAGAGGACAGAGCCTTGAGGGACCCCAACAGAGAGGGGGAGTGAGAGGGAGGTGGTGGCATTATAGGTAACGCTGAAAGAGCGTTGTGACAGGTAGGATGAGAACCAGGAGAGAGCAGAATCTCTGAGGCCGAGGGAGTGTAGTTTTTTGAGGAGGAGGGGGTGGTCGACTGTGTCAAAGGCCGCAGAGAGGTCAAGGAGTGGGAGCACTGAATAGTGGCCATTAGCTTTGGCGGTTAGCAGGTCATTGGAGAGTTTGAGTAAGGCAGTTTCGGTGGAGTGTAGGGGACGGAAGCCGGACTGTAGGGGATCGAGGAGGTTGTCGTCGTTGAGGTGAGAGCATAGGCGGGCGTAGACTAGGCGCTCGAGGAGTTTAGATGTAAATGGGAGCAGGGAGATGGGTCTGAGGTTGTTCGGGTCATTGGGGTCCAGGGAGGGCTTTTTAAGTATGGGGGTGATGTGTGCATGTTTCAGAGGGGAAGGGAAAGTGCCGGAGGAGAGGGAGAGATTGAAGATGTGGGTGAGGGAGCGTAGGATGGAGGGGGAGGGAGGTTGTAGGAGTTGTGAGGGGATAGGGTCGAGGGGGCAGGTGGTGAGGCGGGCATCAGAGAGGATCTTGGAGACTTCTTCGATGGTAGTAAGGTCAAAGGTGCGGAGTGTTGGGGGAGCTTCAGTATGAGGAATGTAGGGTGGGGTGGGAGAGGAGGTCAGAGCAGTGGTGGGGCCGTGGGAGAGGGGTGTAGAGGGGGTAGCTGAGTGAGGGGGAAGGGGGTTGGAGGGAGTTTGAGCAGCGACGAAGTCCCTGCGGGTTATGTCGAGGGGGAGGGGGGATAAGGGGGTAGCTGTGTGAGAGGGGACGGGTTGAGAAGGCGTGTGAGTTGCGGCAATGTCCTTGCGAATTGTGTCAATCTTGTTTTTGAAGTGATTGGCAATCACTATTTAAATGCTGTATTTAAATGCTATATAAATACCTGTAATAAACAGCAGCCAATTAAAATGCAGCTGTCACTTTTCTAGTGCAAAGAACAAAAAAAAAGAAAAACATGTCAGGTTGCTTTAGGCAATGCAGAATATTTCCTTTTCTGTTGGCTTTGTACATAAAGCTTATTGTTACTTTTACTGCTGGGAGTGGGCACAGGTTAAAAGCAATGAACAATTATTATAGCGTACCCTTTTCTTTCCATTGACTTGTGCTCATCTGACCTGCATGTCTTCAGAGACAAATCTATATATCTGATGCACCCGGAGATTGCCTGCAACCTTTTTTTTCCCAGCATAGTTATTAGCCTTGACATAGAACCCAAATCCATTCTACAGACGCAAGAAACTATGATTGATGTAAGTATAAAGGAATGCCTGTGAATCATCAGACTGTAAAGCTGAACTTAAATTAGGTATTAAATTACTATTTAAAGTTATGCATTAAAAAAAATTATAAAATGTATTTTTACATAGAGCTAGCAAAGTAACCTGAATCTGTCTTGGCATAAAAAACAGTACTGAGAGAAGAAAGGTCATCATTCTGGCTCAATTGGGACTTTGCTACTTGCAGAGTGCTAATCTAACTCTGCAAACAGACTTAAAGTGTGGAAAATAACAACGCTGATCACCTCGGTGTATTTAGTGGGCTACTGCTCCTTTACTATCCAGTTGCAGGCAGGGACTGATCCTGGACCAGGCTGTATTGCTGAACTGTAGTGTAGTGTGAAGAGAGGTCTAGCGTTTGGTCATGCTGTCTGGCAAGGGAGTCCAGCTAACAAGAATGACTAAACAGGGCTGCAAACCATTTAGCAGAAGAGAATAATCTGCATATACTATATGTATTTAAACTGTACTAAATGTATTTTGCTGTGTGCCCAGGGTTCAGCTTTAACCTCTTTGCGCGGGCCGCACGCAAATATGTAGCCTCCCGGCGTCTGGGCCTTGATGCCGAGCGGCTGCACATTTGCGTGCAATTAAGAAAAACATATGTGCTGAGAGCGCGCGCCCTGGGTGCTCGCAGCACACATGTCCGGTACTCTTTTGATCGTGACTAGAGATGAGCGAAGAAATGAAAAATTTGATTCGACTGATTCGGCGAATTCGTGGACAATATTCGATTCGAGTCGAATAAATTCGCTGTGAATTTAACTTAAAAAAGGGTGTTTCTAGGCTTCAGAGAGACTTAATATTAGTGCAGAACACTGTACCTTTAATTTAAATGCCCTTGGAGTCTGCTGGGGAAGAGAAATAATACTGTCTGTCAGTATGACATGCAGATGAGTGCCGTCGATCTTAGAATCACTGCACACTTCACTCCTTTGGGCAGTCACGGGGCCAAAACCAGTGTTTGGAGCCACAGTGTGGCGGTGGAGGCAGCAGCAATGGGAGGCCATACAGCAACCTATGACAAAATGGAAACCAGCAGGAGCGTGAGGAGACCTGAAAGTGGCACATGGCAGAGTGGGAGCAATGGGAGGCGGTACAGGGACCCAGGTCACACTGTGGGCCCAGCAGCAGCGTGACCAGGCGGTACGGGGGCCCATGGCCGATATGGGGCTTGGTGGCACCTATGGAAGGCCTGTAATCTGCCAGCAACCTATGACAAAATGGACAACCGCAGGAGTGTGAGGAGATTTCAAAGTGGCACATGGCAGAGTGGAAGCAATGGGAGGCCGTACAGGGACCCAGGTCACACTGTGGGCTCAGCAGCAGCGTGACCAGGAGGTACGGGGGCCCATGGTCGATATGGGGCCTGGCGGCACCTATGGAAGGCCGCTAATCTGCCAGCAACCTATGACAAAATGGACAACCGCAGGAGTGTGAGGAGATTTCAAAGAGGTACATGGCAGAGTGGAAGCAATGGGAGGCCGTACAGGGACCCAGGTCACACTGTGGGACCAGCATCAGCGTGAACAGGCGGTACGGGGGCCCATGGCCGATTTGACCTCATTCATCCCATAGTCCTGCCGACTCACGAATAGCGTGGCCTCCTCAAAGGGCCTGAGCAAGCGCAGGTGTCACACATGAGCTGACAATGGCTGACATCTAAGTTACACAGGGAGTACCTTTATCCGCTTTTAACATCAGGAAATCTGTGATGGCCTTTAGCTGTTCGTAAAGGCGGTCTAACATATGTAGGGTTGAATTACACCTTGTTGCAACGTCACAGCATGAGGAGTCGGTACGGGGGCCCATGGCAGATTACATGTCTGGCAGCAGCAATGGGAGGCCCGTAATCTGCCAGCACCCTATGTCAAAAAATTTAACACACCAGCAGTGTGAAGAGACCTGAAAGTGGCACATGGCAGCAGAGTGTGGCGATGGAGACAGCAGCAATGGGAGGCCGTACAGGGACCCATGAGAGACTCTGGACTTGGCAGCAGCATGAGGAGGCGGTATATAGGGGCCCATGGCAGATTAGGGGCCTGGCAGCAGCTATGTGAGGCCCGTAATCTGCCTGCACCCTATGTCAAAAAATTAAACACACCAGCAGTGTGAAGAGACCTGAAAGTGGCACATGGCAGCAGAGTGGGCGATGGAGACAGCAGCAATGGGAGGCCGTACAGGGACCCATGAGAGACTCTGGACTTGGCAGCAGCATGAGGAGGCGGTATATAGGGGCCCATGGCAGATTAGGGGCCTGGCAGCAGCTATGTGAGGCCCGTAATCTGCCTGCACCCTATGTCAAAAAATTAAACACACCAGCAGTGTGAAGAGACCTGAAAGTGGCACATGGCAGAGTGTGGCGATGGAGACAGCAGCAATGGGAGGCCGTACAGGGACCCATGACAGACTCTAGACTTGGCAGCAGCATGAGGAGGCGGTATATAGGGGCCCATGGCAGATTAGGGGCCTGGCAGCAGCTATGTGAGGCCCGTAATCTGCCTGCACCCTATGTCAAAAAATTTAACACACCAGCAGTGTGAAGAGACCTGAAAGTGGCACATGGCAGCAGAGTGTGGCGATGGAGACAGCAGCAATGGGAGGCCGTACAGGGACCCATGAGAGACTCTGGACTTGGCAGCAGCATGAGGAGGCGGTATATAGGGGCCCATGGCAGATTAGGGGCCTGGCAGCAGCTATGTGAGGCCCGTTATCTTGCAGCACCCTATGTCAAAAAATTAAACACACCAGCAGTGTGAAGAGACCTGAAAGTGGCACATGGCAGCAGAGTGTGGCGATGGAGACAGCAGCAATGGGAGGCCGTACAGGGACCCATGAGAGACTCTAGACTTGGCAGCAGCATGAGGAGGCGGTATATAGGGGCCCATGGCAGATTAGGGGCCTGGCAGCAGCTATGTGAGGCCCGTAATCTGCCTGCACCCTATGTCAAAAAATTAAACACACCAGCAGTGTGAAGAGACCTGAAAGTGGCACATGGCAGCAGAGTGTGGCGATGGAGACAGCAGCAATGGGAGGCCGTACAGGGACCCATGAGAGACTCTGGACTTGGCAGCAGCATGAGGAGGCGGTATATAGGGGCCCATGGCAGATTAGGGGCCTGGCAGCAGCTATGTGAGGCCCGTAATCTGCCATCACCCTATGTCAAAAAATTAAACACACCAGCAGTGTGAAGAGACCTGAAAGTGGCACATGGCAGCAGAGTGTGGCGATGGAGACAGCAGCAATGGGAGGCCGTACAGGGACCCATGAGAGACTCTGGACTTGGCAGCAGCATGAGGAGGCGGTATATAGGGGCCCATGGCAGATTAGGGGCCTGGCAGCAGCTATGTGAGGCCCGTAATCTGCCTGCACCCTATGTCAAAAAATTAAACACACCAGCAGTGTGAAGAGACCTGAAAGTGGCACATGGCAGAGTGTGGCGATGGAGACAGCAGCAATGGGAGGCCGTACAGGGACCCATGACAGACTCTAGACTTGGCAGCAGCATGAGGAGGCGGTATATAGGGGCCCATGGCAGATTAGGGGCCTGGCAGCAGCTATGTGAGGCCCGTAATCTGCCTGCACCCTATGTCAAAAAATTAAACACACCAGCAGTGTGAAGAGACCTGAAAGTGGCACATGGCAGCAGAGTGTGGCGATGGAGACAGCAGCAATGGGAGGCCGTACAGGGACCCATGAGAGACTCTAGACTTGGCAGCAGCATGAGGAGGCGGTATATAGGGGCCCATGGCAGATTAGGGGCCTGGCAGCAGCTATGTGAGGCCCGTAATCTGCCTGCACCCTATGTCAAAAAATTAAACACACCAGCAGTGTGAAGAGACCTGAAAGTGGCACATGGCAGCAGAGTGTGGCGATGGAGACAGCAGCAATGGGAGGCCGTACAGGGACCCATGAGAGACTCTGGACTTGGCAGCAGCATGAGGAGGCGGTATATAGGGGCCCATGGCAGATTAGGGGCCTGGCAGCAGCTATGTGAGGCCCGTAATCTGCCATCACCCTATGTCAAAAAATTAAACACACCAGCAGTGTGAAGAGACCTGAAAGTGGCACATGGCAGCAGAGTGTGGCGATGGAGACAGCAGCAATGGGAGGCCGTACAGGGACCCATGAGAGACTCTAGACTTGGCAGCAGCATGAGGAGGCGGTATATAGGGGCCCATGGCAGATTAGGGGCCTGGCAGCAGCTATGTGAGGCCCGTAATCTGCCTGCACCCTATGTCAAAAAATTAAACACACCAGCAGTGTGAAGAGACCTGAAAGTGGCACATGGCAGCAGAGTGTGGCGATGGAGACAGCAGCAATGGGAGGCCGTACAGGGACCCATGAGAGACTCTGGACTTGGCAGCAGCATGAGGAGGCGGTATATAGGGGCCCATGGCAGATTAGGGGCCTGGCAGCAGCTATGTGAGGCCCGTAATCTGCCTGCACCCTATGTCAAAAAATTAAACACACCAGCAGTGTGAAGAGACCTGAAAGTGGCACATGGCAGAGTGTGGCGATGGAGACAGCAGCAATGGGAGGCCGTACAGGGACCCATGACAGACTCTAGACTTGGCAGCAGCATGAGGAGGCGGTATATAGGGGCCCATGGCAGATTAGGGGCCTGGCAGCAGCTATGTGAGGCCCGTAATCTGCCTGCACCCTATGTCAAAAAATTTAACACACCAGCAGTGTGAAGAGACCTGAAAGTGGCACATGGCAGCAGAGTGTGGCGATGGAGACAGCAGCAATGGGAGGCCGTACAGGAACCCATGAGAGACTCTGGACTTGGCAGCAGCATGAGGAGGCGGTATATAGGGGCCCATGGCAGATTAGGGGCCTGGCAGCAGCTATGTGAGGCCCGTAATCTGCCTGCACCCTATGTCAAAAAATTAAACACACCAGCAGTGTGAAGAGACCTGAAAGTGGCACATGGCAGCAGAGTGTGGCGATGGAGACAGCAGCAATGGGAGGCCGTACAGGGACCCATGAGAGACTCTAGACTTGGCAGCAGCATGAGGAGGCGGTATATAGGGGCCCATGGCAGATTAGGGGCCTGGCAGCAGCTATGTGAGGCCCGTAATCTGCCTGCACCCTATGTCAAAAAATTAAACACACCAGCAGTGTGAAGAGACCTGAAAGTGGCACATGGCAGAGTGTGGCGATGGAGACAGCAGCAATGGGAGGCCGTACAGGGACCCATGACAGACTCTAGACTTGGCAGCAGCATGAGGAGGCGGTATATAGGGGCCCATGGCAGATTAGGGGCCTGGCAGCAGCTATGTGAGGCCCGTAATCTGCCTGCACCCTATGTCAAAAAATTAAACACACCAGCAGTGTGAAGAGACCTGAAAGTGGCACATGGCAGCAGAGTGTGGCGATGGAGACAGCAGCAATGGGAGGCCGTACAGGGACCCATGAGAGACTCTAGACTTGGCAGCAGCATGAGGAGGCGGTATATAGGGGCCCATGGCAGATTAGGGGCCTGGCAGCAGCTATGTGAGGCCCGTAATCTGCCTGCACCCTATGTCAAAAAATTTAACACACCAGCAGTGTGAAGAGACCTGAAAGTGGCACATGGCAGCAGAGTGTGGCGATGGAGACAGCAGCAATGGGAGGCCGTACAGGGACCCATGAGAGACTCTGGACTTGGCAGCAGCATGAGGAGGCGGTATATAGGGGCCCATGGCAGATTAGGGGCCTGGCAGCAGCTATGTGAGGCCCGTAATCTGCCTGCACCCTATGTCAAAAAATTAAACACACCAGCAGTGTGAAGAGACCTGAAAGTGGCACATGGCAGCAGAGTGTGGCGATGGAGACAGCAGCAATGGGAGGCCGTACAGGGACCCATGACAGACTCTAGACTTGGCAGCAGCATGAGGAGGCGGTATATAGGGGCCCATGGCAGATTAGGGGCCTGGCAGCAGCTATGTGAGGCCCGTAATCTGCCTGCACCCTATGTCAAAAAATTAAACACACCAGCAGTGTGAAGAGACCTGAAAGTGGCACATGGCAGAGTGTGGCGATGGAGACAGCAGCAATGGGAGGCCGTACAGGGACCCATGACAGACTCTAGACTTGGCAGCAGCATGAGGAGGCGGTATATAGGGGCCCATGGCAGATTAGGGGCCTGGCAGCAGCTATGTGAGGCCCGTAATCTGCCTGCACCCTATGTCAAAAAATTAAACACACCAGCAGTGTGAAGAGACCTGAAAGTGGCACATGGCAGCAGAGTGTGGCGATGGAGACAGCAGCAATGGGAGGCCGTACAGGGACCCATGAGAGACTCTAGACTTGGCAGCAGCATGAGGAGGCGGTATATAGGGGCCCATGGCAGATTAGGGGCCTGGCAGCAGCTATGTGAGGCCCGTAATCTGCCTGCACCCTATGTCAAAAAATTTAACACACCAGCAGTGTGAAGAGACCTGAAAGTGGCACATGGCAGCAGAGTGTGGCGATGGAGACAGCAGCAATGGGAGGCCGTACAGGGACCCATGAGAGACTCTGGACTTGGCAGCAGCATGAGGAGGCGGTATATAGGGGCCCATGGCAGATTAGGGGCCTGGCAGCAGCTATGTGAGGCCCGTAATCTGCCTGCACCCTATGTCAAAAAATTAAACACACCAGCAGTGTGAAGAGACCTGAAAGTGGCACATGGCAGAGTGTGGCGATGGAGACAGCAGCAGTGGGAGGCCGTACAGGGACCCATGACAGACTCTAGACTTGGCAGCAGCATGAGGAGGCGGTATATAGGGGCCCATGGCAGATTAGGGGCCTGGCAGCAGCTATGTGAGGCCCGTAATCTGCCTGCACCCTATGTCAAAAAATTAATCACACCAGCAGTGTGAAGAGACCTGAAAGTGGCACATGGCAGCAGAGTGTGGCGATGGAGACAGCAGCAATGGGAGGCCGTACAGGGACCCATGAGAGACTCTAGACTTGGCAGCAGCATGAGGAGGCGGTATATAGGGGCCCATGGCAGATTAGGGGCCTGGCAGCAGCTATGTGAGGCCCGTAATCTGCCTGCACCCTATGTCAAAAAATTAAACACACCAGCAGTGTGAAGAGACCTGAAAGTGGCACATGGCAGCAGAGTGTGGCGATGGAGACAGCAGCAATGGGAGGCCGTACAGGGACCCATGAGAGACTCTGGACTTGGCAGCAGCATGAGGAGGCGGTATATAGGGGCCCATGGCAGATTAGGGGCCTGGCAGCAGCTATGTGAGGCCCGTAATCTGCCTGCACCCTATGTCAAAAAATTTAACACACCAGCAGTGTGAAGAGACCTGAAAGTGGCACATGGCAGCAGAGTGTGGCGATGGAGACAGCAGCAATGGGAGGCCGTACAGGGACCCATGAGAGACTCTGGACTTGGCAGCAGCATGAGGAGGCGGTATATAGGGGCCCATGGCAGATTAGGGGCCTGGCAGCAGCTATGTGAGGCCCGTAATCTGCCTGCACCCTATGTCAAAAAATTAAACACACCAGCAGTGTGAAGAGACCTGAAAGTGGCACATGGCAGCAGAGTGTGGCGATGGAGACAGCAGCAATGGGAGGCCGTACAGGGACCCATGAGAGACTCTGGACCTAGCAGCAGCATGAGGAGGCGGTATATAGGGGCCTATGGCAGATTAGGGGCCTGGCAGCAGCTATAGGAGGCCCGTAATCTGCCAGCACCCTATGTCAAAAAATTAAACACACCAGCAGTGTGAGGAGACCTGAAAGTGGCACATGTTTGAGGCATGATTCATGGCGGATTTAGTCAGTTGTGTCAGGAACTGGTGGTTTGAAATCCAGACTAATCCACGCCTGATTCATTTTCACAAACGTGAGTCTCTCCACACTTTGGGTGGACAGTCGTGTCCTCCGCGGAGTTACAATACCTCCTGCCGCACTAAACACGCGCTCCGATGCCACGCTACTGGCCGGGCATGACAGCCTTTCAAGGGCAAATTCAGCTAGTTGGGGCCAAAGGTCAAGTTTCGTTGCCCAGTAGTCAAGGGGATTGTCTACCTCGGTTGGCAGGGTGCTGTCCAAGTAGGCCCAAGCCTGTTGTTTGAGCTCCTGCTCCAGGTCCACCTGATGCTGCTGCTGCTGCTGCGGCTGGTTAGTAGTTTCCTCACTGCGCTGGTGAAGAAAGCTACTCATCATCGACTGCAGACTGAGGCAGCCGCTGCTGGTGGAGCTGCCACTGCTCCTACCACCCCACCCCTCCCCTGCTGCCATGCCAGCGGAACGCGAGCGCACAGGGCCCACAGTGTCTGAGGATGGACGTTGGCGCACAAAGGCAGAGACCAACTGACTACATAGGTGGTTTTTATAGTACGTAATTTTGGCCTCCCTCTCAGCAGGTGTGAAAAAGGCCACCATTTTGGACCGGTAGCGAGGGTCCAACAAGGTGGACAGCCAAAAGTCATCCCTCTGTCTGATGGTTATTATTCGGCTGTCGCTACGCAAGCAACCGAGCATGCTATGGGCCATTTGTGCCAAGGAATGCGAGGGACTCCCTGCCTCCATCTCCACAGCATACTGCCACGGTGCGTCTGGGTCCTCTGTCTCCTCCTCCTCCTCCTCTACCAGATGCTCCTGCTCCTCCACTCCTGTCCGCTGAGTGGAAAAACCACCCATTTCACTCAATAATTCCTGAGCACAAATGTCCTCCTCTACCTCCTCCTCTTCTTCCTGTCCTGCCCCCACAGGGGTCATGTGGCGTTGACATCTGTGCGCCACGTCTACCGCACCCTGACCAGCCATTGTTAACAGCATTTGTTCCAGGACGTGCAACAGAGGAATGACGTCGTTCATCCCATAGTCCTGCCGACTCACGAATAGCGTGGCCTCCTCAAAGGGCCTGAGCAAGCGGCAGGTGTCACGCATGAGCTGCCAATGGCTGACATCTAAGTTACACAGGGGAGTACCTTTATCCGCTTGTAACATCAGGAAATCGGTGATGGCCTTTCGCTGCTCGTAAAGGCGGTCTAACATGTGTAGGGTTGAATTCCACCTTGTTGCAACGTCGCAGATCAGGCGATGCTGTGGAATTCCGTTCTGCCGCTGCAGCTCAATGAGGGTGTTCTTTGCGGTGTAGGAATGGCTGAAATGCATGCACAGTTTACGTGACATTTTAAGGATGTCTTGCAGTGGGATGGTGGATTTTAGGAACCGCTTGACAACCAGATTGAACACGTGAGCCATGCATGGCGCATGGCACAACCTTCCTTGACGCAGAGCAGACACCATGTTCTTTCCGTTGTCAGTCAACATGGTTCCGATTTTTAGTTTGCGCGGAGACAGCCATCTGTCGATTTCTCTGTTCATTACACTCAGCAGTTCCTCCCCTGTGTGACTACGTTCGCCAAGGCATACCAGGTGCAGCACAGCGTGACACCGTTGCGCCCTGCACATGTGATATGCCGGTCGGGTAATGGGACTTGGCACGGGGGTGGCGGCTGAGGACACGGCGGAAAAAGTGGTGGTAGAGGCGGACATGCTTGCTGGACCAAGGACGTGCAAACGTGGAGGCAAAAGCGTCGTGACCTGTCCAAGTTGCTGGTGCGGCTGTGCCGGCACCACGTTCACCCAGTGGGCCGTAAATAACATGTACTGTCCCTGACCGTAGTTACAGCTCCACACGTCGGCGCTGCCGTGCACTTTGGCAGAGACCGACATGCTCAAAGACTGGCCCACCATCTCTTCTACATGTGAATGCAGGGCTGGCACTGCCTTTTGGGCAAAGAAATGACGGCTTGGCACTCTCCACCGCGGCGCGGCACAAGCCATCATTTCTCGGAAAGGTGCTGAGTCCACCAGTTGGAAAGGGAGGGACTGCAGCACCAGCAACTTGGACAGGAGGACGTTCAGCTTTTGCACCGTCGGGTGCGTGCTCGCAAACTGTTGTCTCTTGGATACGGATTCCAAGAAAGACTGTTGACGGAATCCGAGAAGAGGAGTAGCAGGAGAAGGAGCATCTGAACGAGCGGAAGATGCCAACGAGCGACAACTCCCCTCAGCAGAGGTGTTGGAGCCTTGACTGGCTGATAGAGGGCGATTGACGACGTCGGGTGACGGAGCAAGTAACGGAGCGGGTGATGGAGCGGGGGCTGGGGCAGGCAGAACCGCCGTATGTTTATCACGGTTTTCCCAGGCCACCGAATGGTGACGCTGCATATGCTGACGCAACGCTGTAGTCCCAACATGGGCCCCCTGGCCACGCTTGCATTTCTGGCCACATAGTCGACATACGGCTACGTTTACTTCCTCGGGCGGCTTGAGGAAAAATTGCCACACCACCGAGTAGGAAACTTTGCCCCCGCTACTCTTCACTGGCTGACTGCTACTTCCTCCGTGCGCACCGGCACCACTACTGGCCGTGGTGGTAGGCTGCAGTGGAGCTGGTGCTCTACTCCGTGGACGTTTGGCTCCACTGACACTGATGCGACCCTGCTGCTGTCTCCTGGGCAACCCACCGACTGTTTTGCTCGCTGCCAAGCTGCCACCCTCTTCTCCTGATGATGCGGAAGAAATTGCCTGATGACGACGAGGCTGCCAAGTGCGATCAACCTCCTCATCATCAAGTAGGGTCTCCGCCTCACTACTAGCCCCCTCGGCTGCGTCTGGGTCAGGAGACAGACCTGTCTCTAGACCGGCTACCGAGCCACTCTCCTCGCCAGTACTTGTTCGCTTGGCTGCTGAAAAGGCCGATGTCTCCCCCCGTTCCTGACCGCCCTCTGTTAGCTCTTCCTCACTGTACAGTGGGGCTGAGCCCACAGCATGCGATACTTCGCTTGGTGAGGGAACAGCAAAGGACAGGGGCAGGTAGAGGACACGTGATTTCAGTGGGCTTGCTCCCGGGCCATGCCAACTAACGGTTGTGTCTGACGTACCCACCGACCGTTGGCTGTAGGTGTCAGAGGTGACCTGGGAAGAGGAAGACGACCGAGCCAACCAATCAATGACGGCAGGGTTGTCGGTGGAGACACGACCGCTGGATGACACCGGGAGCACTGGCCTCTGGCTGCGAATACTGCTGCCTCGACCCCTTCCTCTGCTGCCACGTCTGCTCGCTCCTAAAACATTGCCTCCTCTGCCACTCCTCTGCATGTTGTCTGACATACTATTTAATTCAACGATTAGGTGTCCCTGAGTAACAATTCTCTGGCACTCAGTAACAATTCTGTCTGTCCCTGAGTATGAATTCTGTGGCCCTGAGTAACAATTCTGTGTCTGTGCGAGTAACAATTCTGTGTCTGTGCGAGTAACAATTCTGTGTCTGTGCAAGTAACAATTTTGTGTCTGTGCGAGTAACAATTCTCTGGCACTCAGTAACAATTCTGTCTGTCCCTGAGTAACAATTCTCTGGCACTCAGTAACAATTCTGTCTGTCCCTGAGTAACAATTCTCTGGCACTCAGTAACAATTCTGTCTGTCCCTGAGTATGAATTCTGTGGCCCTGAGTAACAATTCTGTGTCTGTGCGAGTAACAATTCTGTGTCTGTGCAAGTAACAATTTTGTGTCTGTGCGAGTAACAATTCTCTGGCACTCAGTAACAATTCTGTCTGTCCCTGAGTAACAATTCTCTGGCACTCAGTAACAATTCTGTCTGTCCCTGAGTATGAATTCTGTGGCCCTGAGTAACAATTCTGTGTCTGTGCGAGTAACAATTCTGTGTCTGTGCAAGTAACAATTTTGTGTCTGTGCGAGTAACAATTCTCTGGCACTCAGTAACAATTCTGTCTGTCCCTGAGTAACAATTCTCTGGCACTCAGTAACAATTCTGTCTGTCCCTGAGTAACAATTCTCTGGCACTCAGTAACAATTCTGTCTGTCCCTGAGTAACAATTCTCTGGCACTCAGTAACAATTCTGTGTCTGTGCGAGTAACAATTCTGTGTCTGTGCAAGTAACAATTTTGTGTCTGTGCGAGTAACAATTCTCTGGCACTCAGTAACAATTCTGTCTGTCCCTGAGTAACAATTCTCTGGCACTCAGTAACAATTCTGTCTGTCCCTGAGTAACAATTCTCTGGCACTCAGTAACAATTCTGTCTGTCCCTGAGTATGAATTCTGTGGCCCTGAGTAACAATTCTGTGTCTGTGCGAGTAACAATTCTGTGTCTGTGCAAGTAACAATTTTGTGTCTGTGCGAGTAACAATTCTCTGGCACTCAGTAACAATTCTGTCTGTCCCTGAGTAACAATTCTCTGGCACTCAGTAACAATTCTGTCTGTCCCTGAGTAACAATTCTCTGGCACTCAGTAACAATTCTGTCTGTCCCTGAGTAACAATTCTCTGGCACTCAGTAACAATTCTGTCTGTCCCTGAGTAACAATTCTCTGGCACTCAGTAACAATTCTGTCTGTCCCTGAGTATGAATTCTGTGGCCCTGAGTAACAATTCTGTGTCTGTGCGAGTAACAATTCTGTGTCTGTGCAAGTAACAATTTTGTGTCTGTGCGAGTAACAATTCTCTGGCACTCAGTAACAATTCTGTCTGTCCCTGAGTAACAATTCTCTGGCACTCAGTAACAATTCTGTCTGTCCCTGAGTAACAATTCTCTGGCACTCAGTAACAATTCTGTCTGTCTCTGAGTATGAATTCTGTGGCCCTGAGTAACAATTCTGTGTCTGTGCGAGTAACAATTCTGTGTCTGTGCAAGTAACAATTTTGTGTCTGTGCGAGTAACAATTCTCTGGCACTCAGTAACAATTCTGTCTGTCCCTGAGTAACAATTCTCTGGCACTCAGTAACAATTCTGTCTGTCCCTAAGTAACAATTCTCTGGCACTCAGTAACAATTCTGTCTGTCCCTGAGTATGAATTCTGTGGCCCTGAGTAACAATTCTGTGTCTGTGCGAGTAACAATTCTGTGTCTGTGCAAGTAACAATTTTGTGTCTGTGCGAGTAACAATTCTCTGGCACTCAGTAACAATTCTGTCTGTCCCTGAGTAACAATTCTCTGGCACTCAGTAACAATTCTGTCTGTCCCTGAGTAACAATTCTCTGGCACTCAGTAACAATTCTGTCTGTCCCTGAGTATGAATTCTGTGGCCCTGAGTAACAATTCTGTGTCTGTGCGAGTAACAATTCTGTGTCTGTGCAAGTAACAATTTTGTGTCTGTGCGAGTAACAATTCTCTGGCACTCAGTAACAATTCTGTCTGTCCCTGAGTAACAATTCTCTGGCACTCAGTAACAATTCTGTCTGTCCCTGAGTAACAATTCTCTGGCACTCAGTAACAATTCTGTCTGTCCCTGAGTAACAATTCTCTGGCACTCAGTAACAATTCTGTGTCTGTGCGAGTAACAATTCTGTGTCTGTGCAAGTAACAATTTTGTGTCTGTGCGAGTAACAATTCTCTGGCACTCAGTAACAATTCTGTCTGTCCCTGAGTAACAATTCTCTGGCACTCAGTAACAATTCTGTCTGTCCCTGAGTAACAATTCTCTGGCACTCAGTAACAATTCTGTCTGTCCCTGAGTATGAATTCTGTGGCCCTGAGTAACAATTCTGTGTCTGTGCGAGTAACAATTCTGTGTCTGTGCAAGTAACAATTTTGTGTCTGTGCGAGTAACAATTCTCTGGCACTCAGTAACAATTCTGTCTGTCCCTGAGTAACAATTCTCTGGCACTCAGTAACAATTCTGTCTGTCCCTGAGTAACAATTCTCTGGCACTCAGTAACAATTCTGTCTGTCCCTGAGTAACAATTCTCTGGCACTCAGTAACAATTCTGTCTGTCCCTGAGTAACAATTCTCTGGCACTCAGTAACAATTCTGTCTGTCCCTGAGTATGAATTCTGTGGCCCTGAGTAACAATTCTGTGTCTGTGCGAGTAACAATTCTGTGTCTGTGCAAGTAACAATTTTGTGTCTGTGCGAGTAACAATTCTCTGGCACTCAGTAACAATTCTGTCTGTCCCTGAGTAACAATTCTCTGGCACTCAGTAACAATTCTGTCTGTCCCTGAGTAACAATTCTCTGGCACTCAGTAACAATTCTGTCTGTCCCTGAGTATGAATTCTGTGGCCCTGAGTAACAATTCTGTGTCTGTGCGAGTAACAATTCTGTGTCTGTGCAAGTAACAATTTTGTGTCTGTGCGAGTAACAATTCTCTGGCACTCAGTAACAATTCTGTCTGTCCCTGAGTAACAATTCTCTGGCACTCAGTAACAATTCTGTCTGTCCCTGAGTAACAATTCTCTGGCACTCAGTAACAATTTTGTCTGTCCCTGAGTAACAATTCTCTGGCACTCAGTAACAATTCTGTCTGTCCCTGAGTAACAATTCTGTCTGTCCCTGAGTATGAATTCTGTGGCCCTGAGTAAGAATTCTCTGGCACTCAGTAACAATTCTGTCTGTCCCTGAGTAACAATTCTCTGGCACTCAGTAACAATTCTGTCTGTCCCTGAGTAAAAATTCTGTGGCCCTAATAACATTTCTGTGGCCCTAAGTAACAATTCTCTGGCACTGAGTGAAAATTCTGTCTGTCCCTGAGTATGAATTCTGTGGCCCTAACTAGCGTTTCTTTGTCCCTAAATAACGATTCTGTGGCCCTCATTAACAAGTCTGTGTCCCTGAGTAATGGTTCTCTGTCCCTAAGTAACTTCTCTCTGTCCCCAATTCTCGTTTCTGTGGCCCTAACTCTGTCCCTGTCCCTAGTACAGAGCGGTCTGCCTCTGTTCAATGACTGCAGGCAAATGAAGATTTCCAAAATGGCCGCTATATATACCTCGACCATTACACAGTGCTGGCTGGCTGGCTGCTGATTGGCTGATGCGATCACATGTCGTTGAGGAATGCATTATGGGGCAGCGCGCCTTGTCTGCGCGCCTTCCCCGACATCCCCGCTCCGTCGCCGCACATGTCAGCCGCCATTTTCGGAAAAATTTCGATTCGCGCGTCCGAATTAGGCTGTTTTTCGGATTCGGCACGAATCGAAATTTTTCCGATATTCGACTCGAATTCCACTTCGGATACTTCGATTCGCTCATCTCTAATCGTGACCTTTCCTGATCATGTGACCGCTGTGATGGCAAATCACATGACCCTAAAACCCCGCCCTGCCTCCCAGCTTCTGAAACCCTTATAGGGCCGGGAGGCACCAGTGCCAAGGGGTTAAAGTATATGTAAACTCTCAGCTTGTTGAATGACCCATTCAGTTTAAGGAGCTCAGGGAGGAGAAACAGCAGGATACTAGTCTTCCCCGGTGAATGGCTGTGCATGGGGGAAAGGGTGAGCAGAAGTCTGATCACTGGAGGAGAGTAGGCTGAGTTCCAGCACAGCCACAAAAGCATGCCCAGTGTGGTCAGTTTTAATAGGAAAGCAGAGGAACTGGCAGGAACACCAGGGATTTCACACAAAAAAGCAATACAAGGAGAACAGGATACTTTTTCATACAAGTACATGGTACAGAAGGCACATCTCATGAATATCAAATGTTGGGTTTACATTTTTGTTAAAGGGTAAGGAAACATTCGAAAACTTTTTTTTTAAGGTTTCCCTACCTTTTTACTAGCCCCAACTGGACTGATCTAACCCAACAATCCTTCTTAAAGCACAATATTTACATTGCACTGTTATGTCAAGACACGTCCAGCCCAATGTTATCTTTTTGATGAGTGGTCCTCTTCTTACTGCTGCCCTTCCATGTGCCGTATAACCCAACAGACATCTATAGGGATCTCTCTCATCTTTCAGGAGATGTTCAGGAATCGGAAGGAAGAGGACTGGACAGAGGTAAACATTTCAGCTGGATGGAATACCAGAACTAGGTTTGTGTGTTACTATGGGGGCATGGTGGGTTAGATGAAGTCAGTGGAAAGTGGCAAAATGGTAGGGAAACTTCCATAAAAATGTTTTTGAAATGTTCCTTACCCTCTCTTCCTTACCTTCTCCTTCCATAGACACTCTCACCTTGCACATTACGGGTAAGTGACAATGCCGCATCAATAGACCTCTTCTGAATCCCAAGTATTTACGTTGCTAGCATCTTTTCCCCACTCCTGCCTCTGTCATAAATGGCAAATGCTTGCATTGGATGGTGTCTAATGCTAAAGATGAAATACCCTCAGTCATGTGACAACATGTCTTGAATGGTAACTGTTGCACGTACTAGTGTGCTTATTTCAGTTCTCAGTTGAACTGTCAGGCCATCATAATGGCTGGCATCATAGCTGATCTCGTGCAGTACCAAGGCAACTACGGATTAAACAGAGGCTAAGATGGCAGCTTCCTTGCTTGTAAAACAATTGATGGTTTAGTTCTGCTTTAACCGCTTCCTGACTGCCCCGTAGCAGTCAAGGATGCGCAAAATCAGGTATATATATGGGATTTAGTTTTTCTGGGTAGGGGGCACGCGCACACACCACACACTCCCTCCCTGTGCCACTATTGGCTCTTCAACATGTCAATCACCGGGTCCCAGATGCCGATTTTTGGACGGGACTCGGTGATCGTTGGTGGAGCTGACAGGGGAGAGGTCTGTATGTGTACAACACAGATCTCTCCCATGTCATCACAAACAGGCTGCTTTGTATTGCTCTGCAGAGTCTAAAAAATAAATCTATTAGTGTATAGCCAGCTTTAGATGATGTTTGAGGATCTTGAAAATGAACCACAGTGCAAGTAGTGAGTGAAATCAAGGATGACATGCTTTAAAGTTCTTTTACTGCATGTTAAAATATGTAAATAGTTTACAATTTGTAATCTGGGCACAGGTGCGTTTTAAGCTGTTGCCACCAGTGTAACACATATGTGCGGAAGCAAAAGGGTAGGCTTTAAGGCCCATGCACTGCACATATGTGTCACTGGGTGGTCGATGTTTCTGTGTTGAGGGCGCACTCTCTGTGCACTTTGTGCACAGTCTCCACTAATGATTGGCAGTAGTTTCAAGGCTCCTGTGCTTGTTTCGCTACATTTGGGGACCTTGCTTCGCCATAAAATTGAGAGCAACATACTACTGATAACTTGCTGGTTTAAAGCCCAACTCCAGGCAAATAATAGTATTTTTCCCACGAAGTGGGGTTGTGCCCGCACTGTTAACCTCTCATTTTTTTTTAGGAGAGAAGAGAGCAAAGATATACTTACCTGATTCTCTGATCTTACAAGCTCAAGAGTGGTCCGGCACCCCTGCGTTCCAGCAGACTTGAATAGTAGACTGTTCCTGGCATCATCATGCCCAGAGCAGGCTCCATAGACCAGGAATGGACCACCACTGGACCGTGGTGGAGTGCTGTTTTCTGGAGGGTCAAAGGATCAGGTGAATATAAGCTTTCTCCTCACCCTTGGACAAAATGAGCAGTTGACCTATTTTGTGACACAGCAGAAACATTTTTTTGTCTGGAGATAGGCCTTAATGAAAACCCAACACTTTCCATTCTACAGGTTGAAATCTCAATCTCCTCCAGTAGAAATGTTTTTCTGCATCTTTAAATGCAGGAAAATTTAATAGGGGACAAATTTGGCTGTGCTTTTAATCCATCGTCATTGCTTAGCAACCCCTTGGAGCTGTTCTGGCATACCTCTCCCTCTATATGTAATACTATAAAATATTTTAATTTGAGTCAATTAAATATTCTCAGTAGAAAAGTGATCATAATATATATATATATATATATATATATATATATATATATATGGCAGCACAGTGGCTAAATGGTTAGCACTTCCGCCTGGCAGTACTAGGGTCGTTGGTTCGAATCCCAGAATCCCAGCCACGGCACCACCTGTCTGGAGTTTGCATGTTCTCTCTGTGCCTACGTGGGTTTCCTCCAGGGACTCCAGTTTCCTCCCACACTCCACAGACATGCTGGTAGGTTAATTGGTTCCTGTCTAAATTGGCCCTAATATGTGTATATATGAATGTAAGTTAGGGACCTTAGATTGTACACCCCTTGAGGGTTAGGGACTGATGTGAATGTACAATATATATATGTGTGTAAAGAGCTGAGTAAATTGACGGCGCTATATAAGTACCTGAAATAAGTATATATATATGCGTAAACTTTTTGAAGACCCTTCATACATACACAGTATTTCGTATGTCAGAGTCCCAAAATAAATTGTATTCATTGTCGGATAGAACGTCTTATTTTAACAATTGTTTGTGTTGCCCTAAATACTTTTCATATTTCTGAAGAATAAAAAAAAAATCAAAATACTCATTACATTTTACAATGTTCCTATTTCAGTACTAAAATCAGAATCTCATTTAAAATAATTGATTTAATGTTCAATTTATAAAATATTGGTATATTTATTGATGTATTTTTATAGTTTCAATATCCACTACATTTTATTCTGTTCAACATATCCTAGTCCTAGACAGATGTTTAACATGTACAAGAGATATCTTTTAATGGGAGCTCACTGACTCTAATAGAAACCTTAGGCATTGCTCAGCATGGTCTCTGTACTTAGTATATACTTGTTAGAAAAACAGTGTGTCAAATATCATAGTGGGGTAGCAGTGCAGTAGGTGATGTCCTTCCTGCTGGGTTTCTGATATTCCTGTCCCAGGCCCATGGTGCTGAGCAGTAATAACGTGTTACCTTGCTAGCTCATGGATGTTAAGAAAAAAAAAAAAGGCCACCGTTGACTATTCAAAGCATGCCCGGTTTCGCTGCCAATTTGCTTCAGTAGATAAGAAATACCTGTTTAATATGTGGCCTGTGCACAGATACCATAGCTAAGCTATGACAGGAGAAGAAATTGGATGAGCATCAGCAAGAGCATTCAGTTTGAAGCTGATATTAACACTTTCTTTACAGGGGCAGCATATTTTTACATATGAAAATCTCATTTTACCATATCAGTATAATTATACAAAAGGTTGGCTTAATATGACTGACAATATAAGACATTACTGAGATTAGTTCGGTAATTAGGGCTGTCCCTGTAGTCCATTCTAAATGGCGTTTTTGTTATTACTTCTACATTTATCTCGAGGGATACAGAATGTTTAGCTTATGAAGACATAAGCAGAGAGACAACCTAGGTCTTTGGTGTCTTTATTTACTCATTTGTGCAGTCAGTAGGTTTCTAATAAATGATAATCAGTACTATCACTTGGGGGATCAGATTGACCCGAACAGAAGTTTTAGTAAAAAGAAAATGTTCTTGTTTATGCAAAGTTTGTATATTGTAACTTTTCAATAAAGTACTTAGAGGAACTCTGGTGTTTATGGATTCTGGTCACCTGGAGCATTGGGAGCCACTAGAACATCCTTTTTATAACAGTGTTGTATGTTATGGTCAGGACAGGAAATGTATATATGCCCAAACCTTTTTTGGGGGTATAGAAGGGGGGAAGGTTAGAACCGATGTCAAGCTTTACTAATACCTGTTCTTGCTACAACATTTTAACTGCTTCCCATCCACCCTATAGCAGATATACTGCTACAGGGCGGCACAGGTACGCCATGTGCGGCCCCCGCTGTCAATCACTAGGTCCTGGCCAGCGATTACTCGCCGGCGCTCAGTGATTGTCGAGCATCTCCGATGGGGGGGTTAATAAACAAAACAGTTCTCCTCCCTGTTAGCTCGTGCACACTGCTTTGCATGTTTGTGCACAGCACAGCCATGAAAAGCAGTGTGCTTACAGTGAAGCACTAACAGACAGCCCCTAGTAATACGGCTAATCCTTTCATTCCCCCACATGTTAACCCATTCCTGCTCAGTGCCATTAGTACAGTGTCAGCGCATTTTATTATGACTGATCACTGTATTGGCGGCGATCAGTGGCTTATAGCAGGACTGTGGCGGGCATTCTGACACTGGGGATGTCAGAGACACCAAGTCAGTTGTCCCCAGTGTCAGAATGCCCGCCACAGTCCTGCAGTCCTGCTATAAGTCACTGATCGCCGACATTACTAGTAAAAAAAAAAAATCCCAGTATATATACCACCCAGGGGCAGACTGGCAACTCATGGTGCCCCCAGGCATTAGGGGATCATGGGGCCCCTGTGTCCTTGCCCAAACTCAAAAAAGCCTATGAAAAATGTACCAGGGGCATCTCATGGGGCCCCCTACTGACCCCGGGCTCCTCGGGCAGTGCCCGAGTTTGCAAATGGTCAGACCGCCCCTGATACCACCATTTGTAAACGCTATAACTTTCACGTAAACTAATTAATTTACAGGTATTGGGATTTTTTTTTAGCAAAGACATGTAGAAGAATACATTTTGGCCTGAATTTATGAGGAAATTAGATTTTTAAATTATTTTACTAGACATGTTTAATAGCAAAAAGTCAAAAATATTGGGTTTTTTTTTAATTGTCGGTCTTTTTTTATAGCGCAAAAAAAAAGCACAGGTAATCAAATTCATTTGTGTGCAGTGTTGCATGACTGCGCAATTGTCAGTTAAAGTAAGGCAGAGCCGTAACACAAAAAATGGCTTGGTCAGGAAAGGGGGTAAATTCTCTGGAGGGCAAGTGGTTAAAAGACAGGAAATCTGCACCACTTCCCTACTTAGAGCAGTATTAAACCCAAACACAAAAATCTATAAAATTGCAGCTGACCTGCATGGCAGGACCTGCATAGCACCAGCGATCTGCTGATTGCTAGTACAATGCTTTACAGGCTCCAGAAACAAAAAATAATAATTGCACATTTTTTTACCTGCACAAACATGTTAATTTATTATTTTTGGTTAAAAGGTGAACTTTTCCCTTAAAGAAGTGTTGCTGCAGACAGGAAGTGAAGGAACTGCTCCAACAGTGCCTCTGGCAGCAGAAAAATCTGAAAGCAGTTCTTATCCTTCCCCACTGTATCTAAAACAAAAATGAATGTGGGCATAGATATTATTTAAAGAAGAAATAACTAATGTTTCCATTTTAGTCAGTAAAATATGATGCTGAATAGAAGTTATGCTATGCTGAAAGAAGTCTTGTTAACAAAGCTCTGTAGCTCAAGCTAAAATATTTTCAAACAAGTAAATGAAGGGGAAAAGTAACTCACTCACTCTCTCCCTTACATTTTCTCTTTCTCTGTAGTCTCCATCAGATAATGTACAAACAATCTTGTAAAACTTTACAAGCAGTATTAGCGGTCAAAATAACAGTGAAATATAGATGCTCCTAAACACTTCTAAAAAGCTCCTAACAGCGTTTTTCAAGCTTTTCTTATCCTACATGTACTGTAAAGATGCTAATAAAACACTAATGCTTCTAAGCGCTACAAAAAATTATATTACCAGTGTTTTTTATCCAGTGGTTTTTCCAGCAGTTTTTGAGTTAAAAAAACGCTAGTGTGCATGGAGCCTTAAAACCTCTAGACTTCAAAATATGGGTGTTATATAGCACAATACTCTTCATCAGGTTCCTACAACGGGTTTAACTACTTAACCCCCAGGCCAATTCTGACATATAAAAAATCATAATTTTTTTGATAGAAAAGAACTAGAACCCCCAATCATCATATTTTTTTAAGCAGTGGCTCTACAGAATAAAATGGTGGGTGTTGCAATTTATGTCACAAGGTATTTGCACAGCAGTATTTCAAACACATTTTTTGGGAAAAAATACACTTTAATGAAGTTTAGTGAACACAATCACAATATAATAATCAGATTTCTTGTAAAATATATGAGATGATGTTATGCTGATTAAAAAGATACCAAGCATGTCACCCTTTAAAATTGTGCATGCCTGTGGAATAGCGACAAACTACAGTACATTATATTATCCATAGGTGATACTTTGAAAGACTTTACTGGTTGCCAGTTTAGCGTTACACAGGAGGTCTGTTGTTTGATTTATTGCTCTCACTCTGATGTTCACAGTGATTCGCTTCACAAGCTGGTAATGGCTTGTAAACAAAGAAACCGAAAACTGAAGTAACGAAATCCTCATTGCTTCTGGTTTCTGATGTCACACAGTGGGTAAAATAAGTCAATTCCTCTCACTGTGTCCGGGGAAGCTGATTCCCCCAGGGATAGGGGAGGGGCACCCTAGGATTACTTTTACAATGTAGACAATTATCAGATCTAAAAAAATAATACCAGGATGCAGGATCATAACTGTAGCTGCAGTATAACTGCTTCAATACGGGGCCAAGTATATATATGGTCTGAGCACTGACAGGCTGACCCCCACCCCTTCAACCTCTGCAGCAATGCTGGCAGCACTCATACGTCTATTTCCCAAAGACAACCTCTGGATATGATGCTGAGCATGTGCACTTAACTTCTTTGGTCGACCATGGCGAGGCCAGTTTTGAGTGGAACCTATGCTGTTAAACCACTGTATGGTCTTGGCCACCATGCTGCACCTCAGTTTCAGGGTCTTGGCAGTCTTCTTATAGTTTAGGCCATCTTTATGTAGAGCAACAATTCTTTTTTTCAGATCCTCAAAGAGTTCTTTGCCATGGGGTGCCATGTTGAACTTCCAGTGACCAGTATGAGAGAGTGAGAGCAATAACACCAAATTTAACACACCCACTCCCCATTCACACCTGAGATCTTGTAACACTAATGAGTCACATGACCCCTGGGAGTGAAAATAGCTAATTGGGCCCAATTTGGACATTTCCAATTAGGGGTGTACTCACTTTTGTTGCCAGCGGTTCAGACATTAATGGCTGCGTGTTGAGTTATGTTGAGGGGACAGCAAATCTACACTGTTATACAACCTGTACACTCACTACTTTACATTGTAGCAAAGTGTCATTTTTTCAGTGTTGTCACATGAAAAGATATAATAAAATATTTACAAAAATGTGAGATGAGAGGTGGACTCACTTCCAATACTGTGTATATATATATATATATATATATATATATATATATATATATACTGCATAGTGTATATAAAAATATACACAATATTGCCAAAAGTTCATTGAATTCAGGTGTTCCAATTACCTCCAAGGCCACAGGTGTATAAAATCAAGCACCCAGGCATGCAGACTGATTCTACAAACATTTGTGAAAGAATGGGTCGTTCTCAGGAGCTCAGTGCATTCAAGCGTGGTACCGTGACAGGTTACCACCTGTGCAATCAGTCCATCCATGAAATTTCCTTGCTACAAAATATTCCACGGTCAACTGTTAGTGGTATTATAACATAGTGGAAGCAACTGGGAACAACACCAACTCAGCCACAAAGTGGTAAACTATGTAAAATGACAGAGTGGGGTTAGTGCATGCTGAAGCGCTCAGTGCGCAGAAGTCGCCAATTGTCTGCTGAATCAATAGCTAAGGACCTCCAAACTTCATGTGGCCTTCAGATTAGCACAACAATAGTGCGTAGAGAGCTTCATGGAATGGGTTTCCATGGCCGAGCAGCTGCATCCAAGCCTTACATCACCAAGTGCAATGCAAAGCATCAGATGCAGTGGTATAAAGCACGCCACCACTGGACTCTAGAACAGTGAAGGCATGTTCTCTGAAGTGACAAATCACGCTTCCCTGTCTGGTAATCCAATGGATGTGTCTGAGTTTGGCAGTTGCCAGGAGAACGGTACTTGCTTGACTGCATTATGCCAAGTGTAAAGTTTGGTGGAGGGGGATAATGGTGTGGGGTTGTTTCTCAGGGGTTGGGCTTGGTCCCTTAGTTCCAGTGAAAGGAACTCTTAAGCTGTCTGCATACCAAGACATTTTGGACAATTTCATGCTCCCGACTTTGTGGGAACAGTTTGGGGATGGCCCCTTCTTGTTCTAACATAACTGCGCACCAGTGCACAAAGAAAGGTCTATAAAGACATGGATAAGAGAGTTTGGGTGGAGGCCTACACAGAGTCCTGACCTCAACCCGATAGTACACCTTTGGGATAAATTAGAACGGAGACTGCAAGCCAGACCTTCTCATAGCCACACTCCTAAACCATGTGGACAACTTTCCCAGAAGAGATGAAGCTGTTATAGCTGCAAAGGGTTGGCCAACTCAATATTGAACCCAACGGACTAAGACTGGGATGCCATTAAAGTTCATGTGCGTGTAAAGGCAGGCGCCCCAAAACTATTGGTAACATAGTATATATATATATATATATATATATATATATATATATATATATATACAGTTGCAAGAAAAAGTATGTGAACCCCTTGGGATTACGTGGAGTTTTGCATGAATTGGGCATAAAATGTGCTCTGAACGACATCTGAGTCACAACAATAGAAGAACACAGTCTGCTGAACATAATACTACACAAACATTAGATGTTGCCATGGTTTAATTGCACATAACATGTAAACATTCACAGTGCAGGGAGGAAAAAGTATGTGAACCTTTGGACTTAATAACTGGTTGACCCTCCTTTGGCAGCAATAACTTCAACCAAACGTTTCCTGTAGTTGCAGATCAGACCTGCACAACGATCTGGAGTCATTTTGGACCACTCCTCTTCACAAAACTGTTTCAGTGTAGCAATATTCTTGGGATGTCTGGTGTGAATCGCTCTCTTAAGGTCATGCCACAGCATTTCAATCGGGTTGAGGACAGGACTCTGACTGGGCCACTCCAGAAGGCGTATTCTGTGCTGTTGCAGCCATTGTTTTGTTGAATTACTTGTATGCTTTGGGTCATTGTCCTGTTGCATCACCTATTCTCTGCGGAGCTTCAGTTGGCAGACAGATGGTCGTACGTTTTCCTGCAAAAATGTATTGATAAACTCTGGAATTCATTTTCCCATCAATGACAACAATCCGTCCAGGCCCTGAGGCAGCAAAGCAGCCCCAAACCATGATGCTCCCTCCGCCATGTTTTACAGTGGGGATGAGGTTTTGATGTTGGTGTGCTGTGCCTTTTTTTCTCCACACATAGTGTTGTGTGTTCTTCCCAAACAACTCAATCTTGGTTTCATCTGTCCACAGTATATTTTGCCAGTAGTGATGTGGGACATCCAGGTGCTTTTTTGCAAACTTCAAATATTCTTTTTGGACAGCAATGGCTTCCTCCGTGGTGTCCTCCCATGTACTCCATTCTTGTTTAATGTTTTCCTTATTGTAGATGTGTCAACAAAAATGTTAGCATGTGCCAGAGATTTCTGTAGGTCTTTAGCTGACACTCTGGGATTCTTCTTTACCTCATGCAGCATTCTGCGCTGTGCTCTTGCAGTCATTTTTACAGGACGACCACACCTAGGGAGAGTAGCAACAGTGCTAAACTTTCTCCATTTGTAGACAGTCTGTCTTACCGTGGACACATGAACATCAAGGCTTTTGGAGATACTTTTGTAACCCTTTCCAGCTTCATGCAAGTCAACAATTCTTGATCGTAGGTCTTCTGAGAGCTCTTTTCTGCGAGGCATGGTTCACATCAGACAGTGCTTCTTGAAACCAGTAAACCCAAAACAGGTGTGTGTCTTTTAAGGGCAGGACAGCTGTCAGCAACACATCCAATATCATCACACTGATTGGAGTCAAGGTTGGCTCACTCCTGGCTCCAATTAGCTCTGGGAGAAGTCATTAAGCTAGGGCCTCACATACTTTTTCCTCCCTGCACTGTGAATGTTTACATGTTATGTGCAATTAAACCATGGCAACATCAATGTTTGTGTAGTATTATGTTCAGCAGACTGTGTTCTTCTATTGTTGTGACTTAGATGACGTTCAGAGCACATTTTATGCCCAATTCATACAAAACTCCACGTAATCCCAAGGGGTTCACATACTTTTTCTTGCAACTGTATATATTTATACACACACGTATGGCAATATTTAAACATTTAAATTGCCTTTTAACAGCTTGCTTTGATGTATTGTTAAAGTGGAAGTCCAGCTATCCTAGCTACCCTGTAAAAGGAAGCTGCTTATACTTACCTATACTGAGGTGACTCAGGTTCAGTCCAGGGGCTTCAGGGGCGAGGAGGGCCAGCTAACCACGAATGCCCCATAGTATGGGTGACATCACTGCATAGGCATTCCAGCCATTGTCAGCGATTTATCCTCTGCCCTGAGGTTGGTTCCTGGGGAGATCATGTGACCAGAATAAATATGTATAGACATTTTTCTTTTACAGGACAGTTAGAAAGGGGGTGAGAGTAGTTAGTTAGATAGATCCTGAACTTCCACATTAGGTCTTATAGAGGCTCAGATAACAACAAAATTAATGATGTGGAGGAAGAAGAAATTATCTTTATTAATCACAGGATATAATCTACAGGCATAACTGTCAAAGAGGTGAAGAGTAGTTCAGTTTAGGTCCATTGACCTTATGGGCACGGGAAGAGGCTCCACAATCTGCACAGCCTGTAAGGTTAGCCTAGGCTGGCTATCACTACTAGCCAGAAAAAGTTAGCAAACTGTTAAATTATTAAAATGTAATAGCTGAAATAGTGCTAAAGGGTATTAATCAGAATATTATTTATGTTACGATGAAAAAATAAATCTGTATTATTGAGTTTATGATTTACTTTACTCTTTATCATGAATGATAAATTGTGTGAAGAAACTAACAAATGCCTCAGACGCATTTGCTAACTATAAAGCTTGTACTGTAACTAATTGAAAAGGCACATGGTTATTGTAATTAAACTGTAATTTAGACTGTATAAGGTGAGCAGGGTTTTGATTTAACATTCTGCATACAAACAATATGTGTGTGAATAAGGGGGATCTTCACACCCCCTCTTCCTATCTCCACCCCCCCCCAACCTTATCTAGGTTGTGCACAAAACTATACTCAAGTGCCCAGTGATTCAGTGGGGTTCTATAGGGATCTGTTGCTCAGCCATAGTACACTTTTTTTCACTCCACCATCTCTTTCTGATGTCACCAGAATTGCCACCTGTCTCCTCTGGGTTCTAGCAGACTATGTGATGACACACATGCACCACAGCATATCTGCATGGGACTGGCTACAAAAACAATATAGACTCAGTAGACCCCCCCGATTACATGCAGCGGATCATGCACCATAGAATACCCCACGGCCTCCTGTGGTTTGTGAGGTTGGTATCCCAGGCAGTCTATGGGCAGAGACATAATTCTCACCTAGGCAAGAATTAAGGAAGTGCAGGATGGGAATCCAAGAAAGATATAACCCCCCCCCCCCCAAAAAAAAAAAAAATCAAATTGTGTGAGTGGAGGGGCAGGAGGTGAATGGGAGAAAGTGGATAGGGAGGGCGAAGATCAGTTTTGGCAAATGAATGAAATTTCCATGCCATAGCATAGTATAGGGAAAGTGTGGTAGTATTGTAGAAGCAATATGGTGCAGTATTTAGTATATGGTTGGTGTTGGGATGTGATTTTATTGTAAACTTTATGGTCAGAAATATTGAAGGCACTATGTTTGTAGTAGAATTAATATATGTAACGCCCTCAAGGTTCAGTTAGATAGGCTTTGTTTTTTTTTTAGATAGAGACTGAGTAGCAGAATAGAATGAGTCAGCCTGGGAGTGAGGCAGGAGTTCACCTTAGGACAAGCTGGGGAGGTTCTACAGGTCAGGACTTCTGGAGCCCTTCTACCTTTTGGAAAACTAGAGAACTTTCTGGAACAGGGGTGGATGAAGGGAGGAGGCCTAGATCTACATGTTTGAAGGACCTTGGCCAATCCTCTGGCAGGACACTGGGCATGGTGACCAGGACCACCCTCAAATATAACAGAACCTGGAGAGCAAGTGGGCAGTATCGGGTGGAAGATGGACTGAAATGAAGGATGGAGTGAGGAGCCTGGGAGGGGGGCCCCAGGGAGGGGAGCCTGCCTACAGGCTGGTTGCTGGACAGTTGGATCTCCACTGTACCACCGTGTCTTTGGGAGGACATCCTGAGCAGCAGGGAAAGAGTCATCCCAGCGAAAGGCATGAAGGCAGCCACCATTCCACCAAGCTGACAGAAAAGAACAGTGCGAGTACTCCTACACCCCCTGGGCCAGATAAGGGGAGAGGGCGGTCAGGTGTAATATGCACTAATTCTCATCCAGGACTGCTTAATTGACAGCTCTTGGGTTCCCTTGCCAGGGGATACCCTCAGCTACGTGAAGAGGAGGATTCATCCGAGGTCTGAGGAGGTACATCAAGGGGACACAGTGCTCCTTAAACAGACAGTTGCTGATTTTTTTTGGACCACCTTTTTGTACAAAGTTACTAAGAGGTTGTCCTCAAGTTTACAGTTCCTTGGGCATCCCATATACCTAGACCCCATCCAACTTGTTAACCCCCTAATAAAAACAACTAACTAAAAACCAGCTCAAGGACTGTATTACTGACTCTGAATGTGGAAATGTGGAAAATGCATCTTGCTTGGCCGTGCAGAGCTTAAGAGGACCAAAACAAATCCAGCGTCCCTCAAGAGGGTAGTGCTATATATGGTAAATAATATTTTGTATAGTTCAAGAAAGTAATTATAGGTGAGTGTGATTACAGTATGTATGTGGGCTCTGGTTTACATCTGGTTTTGTTGTGGCTAATGCAGTTTTTGCATTGAAATCCACGTTCACAATTCTATCTGTTCAGATATTTCTGTTTTCTTCTTTGTGACAAATTGATATGCTAGATTTGTCTCAGAGTACCATGACTGATGGCTTTATATAGTGCCTCCATCAGTCTTGGTTCATGTTTGTATTTTGCATCTGTCAGTTCCATGACAAATGAGTTACTAGGATGCAGAAACAGGTCCAGTATAGTTAGGGAACATAACTGAGTATGTTAAACCTAAAAACTTATCATGTGGAAGGCAGAAGTAGTAATTTTAACAATTATTGCATGGCAAACACCCCTATCCTCCGCTATATATGTCAATATTAAAGCTGAACTCCAGACAAGTATAAATCACACATAGTAACATACTGTAGCTCACAATTTGTAGGCAGGTGCAGATTTTCCTCCATCCAGTAGGTGACACTTTGCCATCAAATAGATGGAGTTGAGTCTGTTGGGGGAAATTGTCCCTTTGTGGATGGTGTTGGAGCAAGCATCTGTTTTACTGGATGCTGCATCCTCTAGAGACCTTCAGCCATCCTGAGTTAGAGAACCTTTTAAATAAAGGGCCCAATGTCATTTATGGTGAGCAAATTGTTGGAAAAAGAACCCACTTGTGAAGGACAGTAATTAGTGTAAGGTTCCTGGTGAGAAGGGGTAGCTTAGGGAAGGCTCCTTCTTCACTATACACTCTTTGGTGAGCATTGTAGAGAAGTGGAGGCAGTGCAGACTGCAGGAATGTTCACTGCTTAGAGAAGGGAGACGGAAGCCATCCTCTGGTAACAAATACTGTAAATGCTGAAAATGTGTATATTCCCTGCACTGTTGATATCAGTATTGAAGATCAATTTATGTGTTGATGCAAACCAATTGTGCAAGAGTTATATAAAAGACTTAAGTGGAATACACAAGTATTTCCTCCCAATACAAGGTATCCAACTTAGACCCCGTCTACAAACTGTCCCTGCTTTTATGTGTAGCACCCTCCTAGTAAGGTAGGAGTTTACTGATTATTTTTCCGTTAGAAGGGCTGAGTAGCAGCCTAAGCAATAGTTAGCTGGGTAAAATTTGGGTCAGGGCTGAGAGGCTCTGCAGATCAGTTCCTTGATATCTCCCCCTGCTCTAGAATCTTAGAGAAGATTCTAGAAGCAGTGGGTGGGGGTGAGGAGGTGGCTGGTCTGTATACTCAAGGGACTCTGGCCAATCCCCAGGCATGTATGACTGAACTTGCTCAGCAGCAGGAGAGTTCAGATGCAAAATGTGAGGAAGCTGATATGCAGGAGCCTGTGAGGAGACACAGTGGGAAGGGGCCTATTTTCAGGCAGGGCACTGGAAAGGAGGACTGCTCAGCCTCACTGGCCTCCACAGTGAGGACCACCTGTAGAGCAAGGAAAGGAGCCAGCCCAGAAGAAGGCCTGAAGGCAGCCACCTACCTAAATCTGCTCGCAGGACTGAGACTGAGTGAATTGTCATACACCCCCTGGGCCAGTTAGGGAAAAAAGAGCACTCAGGTGGGAAATCTGATTAGCTCCAGGACTGTTTCATTTAAAGTGGCAGGCACTGGATTCCCTTGCTCTCAAATTCCCTCAGGTAGCTGGATATGAAGAAGATTATCTGGGGTCTGGGGTGGTACACCAGGAGAGGCTGGAAAGCTCTCCAAGAAGCGTTTCTGTAAAGTGTAAAGACTTGTACATAGTTGCTAAGCAGTTTGTCATCTGCTCACAGTTCCATTGGGCATCCCATATACCCCTTATCCCATCCAAGTTTAACACTCCTTAATAAAACATAAAACTAAACTAAAGGACTGTTTACTGACTCTGAATGTAAGTCTGTGGAAAATGCATGTTGCCTGGCTGTGCATAACTATAGAGGGACCCAGATCTCCAGAAACTGCTATGCCTCTTTTTCTTCCTCATCTGTCCTTCTTTTTAGTCTAGAGGTAAAGACCTCATTAAACAATGTATTATTTAAAGTGATTCCAAAGGAAAAAATATATATTAAAAAAAAAAAAAATGTTATAATTATCTGCTCTGTACACTAGTTTAACACAGAGTATCCCTGATCCTCCTCTTTTCTGGTCGCCCGCCAGGGCCTTTGGGTCCTCCCCCCTGCCAAGTGCCCCCATGGCAAGCAGCTTGCTATGGGGGCACTCAAGCAGGCTCACTCCCAAGCCCTGCTCTGTGTGTCTCTCTATCCTCATTGGCTGTGATTGATAGCCAATGAGTAGAGAGAGAGACCCAGGAGAGCTGCTAAACTTGTGCATATCACTGGATAGAGATGGAGCTCAGGTAAGCACTAGGTAGCTTGTGGGGAGAGAAACATGTTGCAGAAGGTTTTTTACCTTAACGCACAGAATGCATTAAATTAAAAAACCTTGAGACTTTAGAACCACTTCAACTACCAGAAATATTACACTATGCTAAACATTTCATCCATGCTCTAAATCATTACATTTGTTGTTTTGACCAGCTGGTATGATGGAGAAGGAATTGTGGGTTTAACAATCATTTTATAATTATTTGTTCTTTATGAGCTGCGTAACTGGTAGCTTGTCAAGTGTGTCCTTTGTCTAGATGCCTTGGAGTAAAGGTGTCCCTCTTTCCCATCTTAGAGAGTTGGGAGGTAAGTATTAATATGTTACTAAACCTACAACAGTAAAATCAGTCTGTATATGCAGTAAAGCATGCTTGTTATACTCACTGTGGAACCTAAGGGGTTAATCCTCTGCATTGTGTAAAGAGGCTGTTTGATCCTGACTTCTCTGATTCTCCCCTTCTTCCAGTGTCTGCCTCTTATCTCCTAATAAAACATATCGGTGTGGGGTCACTCTTCACATGCTCAGTTTGGTGTGTATTGCTAGAGGGTTTTTTTTTTTCTTGAGAGATTACATGTGATCAGTACAGGGCCAATCAGTGCTGTCCAGTCAGAGTTCAGGGGTTTTGCATCCTCCTAGAGCAGAAAGAAAACGCCTACAAGCTTTAACATGTGCTCTGCTTGACACTGATAGAAGTCATAAGACTGCTATATATTGCTGATGAAAAAATGTATTTAGAAGTTTATGTTTTCTAAAATAATTGCATTTCCATGTTCTGTGTGCTGTGGGAGACCATATATAGTGAATGCAGAGTCCTGGGTTTAGTAACACTTTAATGCAGTTTTGTATTCATAAACACACCATTAAATGTATTTTGCTTAAATGCAAGCAGTGTAGGTATCTGAATTTGTCTTTACATGAGCCTCTTACAATTCCCTGTAGTGCAGAGCTAAGACTGGGAGAGGAAAAAGCAACTCAGGCAGCCAATCATATGCTGCATGTGCTAACAAGGACCATGATGATAGGTGGAGAAAGCAAAGTGACAAATTGATGAGGTCAACAATGTACTGCCTTTCCTTTACCGTTCAATCACAGGCTGGGGGCAGAAACAAAACCAGGTGATAGGTAACTGCAATAGAGAAAAATCTGGTCTCCTGCTCTACCAAACAGGGCTTACTGTATGGCAGAGTTGTTTAAATCTCAGCGCTGCATGGACATAAATACTAATACGTTGGTAGGTAAGAGACCAGATATATGTACTTTATCTGCATTTTAAAGCAGAATTAAACTCAGAAAATTAAAGCAAAGCTCCACCCAAAAGGAGAAGTTCCGCTTTAAGCCTTTGCCCCCCCCCGCTTGACAGGTACCCGCTCCCACTTCTGCTGCGATCGCCTAGGCAATTGGAAGCGGAAGTTGTCCCCCCCCTCCCTTTAGTCTTCTGGGACACGTGACAGGTCCCAGAAGACTACGGGGCCGTTCACAAAGTGCAGTGCTTCTCGTGCATGCGCAGTGGGAACCCAACTGTGAAGTCGCAAGCTGTCGCAGCCGGGTGCCCACACTGAAGATGCCGGCACCAGGGAGAGAATACGGCCAGTGAAACCAGCGGTGGTGAGGACTCCGCAGGATCAAGGGACAGGTAAGTGACTGTATTTTAAAAGTCAGCAGCTACAATTTTTGTAGCTGCTGACTTTTATTTCTTTTTTTTAGGTGGAACTCCGCTTTAGAAACTGCAGACGGGTAGGGCTTTTATGACTGAAGAGACCCTATTGGCTTCTCCTGTGTTATATGCTGCCACCTGCCTGTCAGCAGTAATGTGCACTCTGCTGCACATGCCCAGCTCCGTGTACATTTCTGGCACCACTCTATGACAGGATGATGTGACTACCATGTGCATGTGCAGGAATTATGTCATCATGGCCCAGCCATTCAGGTGGCTGAACAAATAGAACTGAGAAAGAAGACTGGGAGAAGGTGAACACACTCGGGACCAGTAGGAGCACTGACAGCACAGCAGTGGAGGGCATCATTTGACAGGTAAGTCTGCCATAATGTGTTAATATGCAGTGCTTACTAGCACATCATGGTATAAAGCTCCTAGGGGCCAAACTAATTAAAAAAAAAAGAAGAGTTTAATTATGCTTTAAGCTGATTGCCTGGAGTAACTTTAAACCTGAACCTCAGACAAATACAGAAAATCAAGTTGTGTATTCAATTAAAAATTACATTTATTTTTGCATAAAACTGCCATAAATATCTGAATTAGCCTTGAAATCAACACTCTGTAAAGCCCTGCACAGCATCTTTCTCACAGGGAATGTGAGAGTCACTCAGTGGAATTCATAAAGAGCGTCTCGCAGTCTAATCTCTTTCACTCTCACATAATACTGAGCTCAGCCGCTGCTACAAGCGAGAGCGAACCATGCATGTCGGGGTAAGGAACAAAGCCAAGTGCTTGTTCAGGAGGTGATGGGTCCATGCATTTTTTGGCAGGACAGAGAGGGGAACCCAATGGAAAAAGACACTTGAAAAATTAGCATTATTTAAAAAAAATAAATGGAGGATTGCATAGTAATGTACTGTCTTGGCTTCAATGCATGTGAATTTTTTTTTTCAAATGCCATTAAAGATGAACTTACCTTTTAGCTGGGGAATCTCCTGACTGGGAATGCTGTAAGTCATTGATTCTATGACACAGCTGCACAGCAATCAGGGGACCCAGTGCTGGAACCTTTCCATTTTAAAGGGGCCATATGGCCAAAAAACTGTTTTAAATTGGAACTAAAGTCTAAAACAACATTCAAAAATGGGGAGCAGGCAGGTTGTTTATTGCAGGAGAGACATGCAATGTCTCTTCTGCAATAAAATAAACCTAACTGCCTACTCAGAGTCTTCTGTAGAATGTACATTGAGCTGTGCAGCTACGTTTACATTCTGGCACCGTTTATATGTGTTAGGATAACTGCACTTCTGTGCAAGTGCCAAAGTGAACTTGTCCTGCACTGGCCAGTCAAGATAGTCAAGGACTGACACCTGGAAGAAGCCAGGGAAAAGATGGCGGCGTTGGTGAGGGACCTCACAGGTGTCAGACTGTAGAAGCAGAGGTAAGTATTTCTACTTTAACTGCTATATTGAATTCCCCCCGAGTTTTTTTACATTGTTTTATACATTTTTTGTTATAAACACAGAATCCTAGTTTTGTTCTTATAAAGATACACAATGTTAAGAACATGTACAGTATATATATATATATATATATATATATATATATATATATATATATAAAATCAGATTTCATCAGATTCACTAACCTTTAAAGAACCAGTATCCAGTGAGTTCATGGCTGCAGGCCGCTGAATATCATTATGACTGGAAAAGTTCAAGAGGAATAGGTGGTCATAGGGATGAGTTGTGCACTACCCAATCCAGCTGTTTTGATCAAAAATTGTGAAAATGTTATGTTTATGGGTCCAAATGGCTGAGAACAGTATGGGAAATAGTAATGGGGCAGGTAACAAACATTGTTTTATCAACACTATTTCCCATTGTATACCCTCTCATCTTTTAAAATGTGTGCTCCTCAGTATTCCAGCGTTTTTAACGTGGGAGGAGGAGCTGTTCTGTGATCGGTGTGCATAGAGACCATCAATATGCAACATGAAATAATAATTCCAGGCAGCAGCATGTTATGTAGCAGTGTTTGCTTCAGTGATTTCTAGCTTTCAGCAGTATTGGCCAAGTGTGTCATATATATGTACAGTACATACCTGGCCGATAATGGATCAATGTAAATATTTTTAACATGACGATGCCTAGAATTATTCTTTAAAGCACTTCTGTCCCAGAAAAGGGGAAACAATGAGGCGTAAGGCCTGGCAAGGACTTTATTTAGTAAATAGAACCCAGCAAACCTTTTTTTATAACTAGTGGGCTTTAGATCTGTTCCAGACTAGATGTGGATGTTTTATGAGCTTTCTTCCGTAGGTTGAAATTGCTCATATCAAGTGTACTGGACTGTATTGCTAACCACATGGAATTATGGAACTGATTTTTGATACTTCGGTAAAGTTTCAAGAAAAGCCATTATAATGCCTCTTTATTGACTAAGCCTATGAGTACAAGAAGTATGCAGTAAAGGAAACCCTGTGAATGCTTTAATGTGCATATGTGAGTAAGTATAAACCTGAATAGCCCCAGAGCTGGTGGTGGTTAGTGGTTAGTGGTCAAACTCCTTGTGGTGTGAGTATAGCTCCCCTTCAGATTGCCTTGCACCAACTGGCCTGGGCCTCAGGTGGTCAATTAAATCATGGAGCCCTAACCTGCAACCACGTTATTATCCAGGGCCTTACACAAAAGTGTGCTCCATGAGCTTAAGGAGTCGTACAGATGTGGAGGTGGAGAGAGATGGTCTAGAGCAGTGATGGCAAACCTATGGCACGTGTGCCAGAGCTGGCTTGCAGAGCCATCTCAGCGGGCACGCCAGGAAGAAGAGGAAGATGAGCGCACACGGACCGGCCATCCAGATCTCGTCCACACTGGACCCCCATCAAACTACATTTCCCAAATGTCTCTGGGGCCAGGGTGGGTGTGAACGAGAGGAAACGGCTCCTATGAGGATCTGGCACCAGGGGTGATGTAGCCGGGGATGGGCGTGGAAGAGAGGAAGAGGCTCCCACACTGCTCCAGGGCCAGGGGCAATGTGTTCAGCGTGGATGGGAATGAGCTGCTGGGTTGGAAGCCACACCGACACTGCCAGAGGTGAGATTAACTGCTTGCAGTGTCATCCATCAGTGCCCAGAGGTGTCACCCATCAGTGTCCAGCAGTGCCACCTGTCAGTGCTGCCCAGCAGTGCCACCTGTCAGTGCCCAGCAGTGTCGCCCATCAGTGCTGCCCATCAGTGCCACCCATCAATGATGCCCAGCAGTGCCCAGCAGTGTCATCCATCAGTGCCCAGCAGTGTCGCTCATCAGTGCCCAGCAGTGTCGCCTGTCAGTGCTGCCTAGCAGTGCCACCTGTCAGTGCTGCCCAGCAGTGCCACCTGTCAGTGCCCAGCAGTGTCGCCCATCAGTGCCACCCATCAATGATGCCCAGCAGTGTCATCCAGTGCCCAGCAGTGTCACCTATCAGTGCCCAGCAGTGCCGCCTGTCAGTGCTGCCCAGCAGTGCCACCTGTCAGTGCTGCCCAGCAGTGCCACCTGTCAGTGCTGCCCAGCAGTGTCGCCCATCAGTGCTGCCCATCAGTGCCACCCATCAATGATGCCCATCAGTGCTGTCTGTCAGTGCCTCCAGTTGGTGCTATCAGTCAGTGCCGCTTATCAGTGCCCATCATTGCTGCATATCAGTGCATCATCAGTGCCTCCTCATCAATGCCCAGCAGTGCCGCCTCATCAGTGCTACCTATCTGTGCCGCCTCATCAGTGCTGCCTATTAGTGCAGCCTCACCAATGCACATCAAAGAAGAAATATTACCTGTTTGCAAAATTTTATAATAGAAGCAAAGAAAACCTTTTATGTTTTTAATTTTTTGCTTTTTTCATTTATAGTGCAAAAAATAAAACACCCAGTGGTGATTAAATACCACCAAAAAAGCTCTATTTGTGTGAAAAAATGAGTGTTGCATGACCGCACAATTGTCATTGTCAAGTGCAACAGCACAGAAAGCAGAAAATTGGTCTGGGCAGGAAGGGGGTAGAAGTGCCCAGTAGGCAAGTGGTTAATTGCAGTGTTGGCACTTTGAAATAAAAAAGTTGGTTTGTGTTGCAGTTTTGGGCACTCGGGCTCAAAAAGGTTCGCCATCACTGGTCTAGAGACTGCAATCATACACAGACAGGGCAGCATTTGTAGGCTGCAGCAAGAATCAGAAAGAATGTCTCAGTTTAGTGTAAGGCCTTGACTGTGTAGCATGTATGACTGGCAACCAAGGGGCATTTACATGCACGCCATCTTGTCTTACCTTCATAGACATTGCCATCCCAAGAATTTTAATAAGTATATAAAATCTATTTCTAGGTACATACTATATACTTCAGCACAGTCATGTAAAGAAAAAATCATTACTCCTATATTACCAAGCATATCATACTCACCTGTTCTATGCAATGGTTTTGCACAGAGCGACCCCAATCCTCCTCCTCCGGGGTCCCCCGCCGGCATTCCAGGCTCATCCTCTTTGCCAAGTACCCTTAAAGCTGCTTCCGAGGGTAACATTCATGCAGGCTCAATCCACAGGCAGCAGACACAGACATCATGGCTCAACTTCTCCCCCCCCCCCCCCGTTACAGGTTTTGATTGCCAGCAGCACTAGCCAAATAATCCTGAAGCTATCAATCTGCCTGTCAAGAGAGCTGCTCCTCTCAGGCACAGCCCTGGATCGAGAACAGGCTCAGGTAAGTATAAGAGGGGAACTGGGGGGATCCTTCAGCAGTCAGCACAGAAATTTTTCTAACCTTGAGCCTTTTGAACCACTTTAAAAATGTCCCTACTAATTGAAAGCATTACATTTTACAAAAAAAATGTTAATTTAGTTAGCATGGATACCTCTACGTAAAATTCTGGGACACAATCTACATTCAATAATAAATATATTCATTGACTTAAACCTAGAACCCACAATTACAGTGAAAAATCAAGTCCCAAAGGAATTTCCCAAAAGATTATGCAAAAATAAAAATAATCTAAAAATATAAATAATCTAAAAAATAAATTCAAAAATAAAATAAAGTCCCAACACACAAAGTGTCCAAATAATGTGTCCAAAATAAGATCAGATCTTGATAGGAAGGCGCTTTCTACTCCACTGAAGAAGATGCAAATCAATCACAGGTGCTCTTCAAATACCTCAAAAAAAAACAACATCTAAACATAGTATATTACCTTTTAAATACCAGAACTAAAGTGCCACACGTGTACCATGCAAAAACAAAAACACTCCAGTGTCACAGCACTCATGTGAAAAGTATATTAATAAATATCACTGCAAACCTTATATCAAGTGCATAATTACCCTAAATCAGAAAATTTCAGCTTGTAATCAACCACATGTGTACAGAGTGTCCTTAGATTGGTATCCTCTTGTTCCTTAGGACCTCACGCAGCAACTAGCAGCCGGTCCACGCTTTCTGGAAGGCTCTGGCACTCCTAAGGTCCTAAGGAACAAGAGGATACCAATCTAAGGACACTCTGTACACATGTGGTTGATTACAAGCTGAAATTTTCTGATTAAGGGTAATTATGCCCTTGATATAAGGTTTGCAGTGATATTTATTAATATACTTTTCACATGAGTGCTGTGACACTGGAGTGGTTTTTTTGCATGGTACACGTGTGGCACTTTAGTTCTGGTATTTAAAAGGTAATATACTATGTTTAGATTTTGTTTTTTTTGAGGTATTTGAAGAGCACCTGTGATTGATTTGCATCTTCTTCAGTGGAGTAGGAAGCGTCTTCCTATCAAGATCTGATCTTATTTTGGACACATTATTTGGACACTTTGTGTGTTGGGACTTTATTTTATTTTTGAATTTATTTTTTTGATTATTTATATTTTTAGATTATTTTTGTTTTTGCATAATCTTTTGGGAAATTCCTTTGGGACTTGATTTTTCACTGTAATTGTGGGTTCTGGGTTTAAGTCAATGAATATATTTATTATTGGTACTTCAGGGGAAGGATATTGATATGACTTTAAGGGATTTTTGAGGATTTTATGTATTTGTGTGTGCTGATTTATACTTATTTTAATCTACATTCAATGGTACAAATTTTACCAGTGAACTAATTTACATTAGCTTAAAAAATTGGATGGGCACCAGTATAATTTTGTTGGAAATGGTAGAAGGCTTAGGTTCACTCTCTCAAGCTGTAAGCCATTTTCTTGAAGTACCTCTGCAAGGATTCACTTCTCTGAACCTATAAGCTTTTCAGTAAAGTAGCCCATTTCTCTGAATCCTCCATCTCTACAGCTTCAGATCATCTACGCTTGCTCTGACACTTCATTTTTCTCTGAAATATGTTTCCTTCCTGTACATTGTTGAATCCCTTAATGCATTTAGAAGCTTATATCATTTTCTCTTTTCCCCTTTCCCTCAGACTGTACATATTGAGAACCTTAAGATTTATAGTTTTTATGATGCAGACAATCCACCTTTGTCACAGACCTTTTCTTACAGTCAAGCTTATTTATGTTCCGTTGAATAACTTATACCCTGCACCTAATATAGCCATGCTTGTCATTTTCTAGAAAATCATACAAGGGATAAAAGTATAGAAAAAAATTTAGGTTCAACAATAAAAACAAATATGTAATCAGATACACATGTCCACGAAAATGAGTTCTAAAGGAGTAATGGCATCGTAGATACTAAAACACCAAGGTTAGTCCACCCAAAGAGGACCCTTCAGTTATACGTGGCCTAAGACACCCATAGGTTTTAATATTCCTTGGGATTCCAGTAAAAAAATCTGCTCACTGTCTCACTATCCCACTCACTTTACTGCATTCTTGTCCTCCTACAACCAGGATGTTCCTGAGCTTCCTATTCAATCTTCAAATATTAAATAGGTTTCAGAGAGTAGGGCCACCTTTTAACTGCCACAGAAGGTGTGTAGGCCTGACAAATAAGTGCAGAGATCTCACTGAGTATTTAGTAAAATAAGAAAGATTATTTAACTCTCTAACAGTTGTCAAAAATGTAGATATCAGTTTTAGGTAGAATGACCTTTTACTATGTCTTAGTAAGTTTTTCTTATGTTAGTGCAGTACTTTTATAATGTTTTCTCTTTTCAAACACTCCTCTATTCCCTGCTAATTTAAACTCCTATTTCCTGTAAATATGCATACTTTAGCCTGAGACTAATATACACAATACTACCATCTCAGAGCCTATGTTTATGTATCTTGCTTACAAAAGGCTTTCACGGCATTCCCCAATGTGTCTCTATGACACATGCATGCCAATTATTGTATTTCTGGTGGCATATGGCATGGATTTTCATGCATATATATTAACAGAAGAATATAGACTATTACTGGCTTTCTGTACCTTAAAAGTCAGGTTAATTTCCAGTGGCTTTGCTTGTTTTGGAGTTCAAAAGCTGGAATTATCAATTTTGCCTCCACATACTGCATAACATCAGTTTGAAGTGGCCCCAACAGCCCCTTTTTACCCAATGAAGCAATTAACATTGTATTACATAAGTAAAACCAAATAAACCATATTCATTCAATAACATGATGAGTACTGCATTCTAAGAGGGGGTTTTGGTGTCCGCTAGCCTAGAGATTTACTATGATCAAACTCTGTTCCTGGCCACACCCCACCAGCTTGAGGACAATTCTAAACTGACAATTTTCTGCCTTCTCAAGGGATGAAGACAATGATACCAAAAGAGGAAGCATCATACCACCAGACAGAATGTATATTTTGAAACCATCCCAATGTTCTAAAAATCTCCAAAGAACCCTAGCTGTAGGTAAGCATAAATGATGCCTCACTCAAGCAAAACCTACCACACCCACAGAGCTGTTTGAAATTCTTCCTGTGGCAACAGAAACCAATCACCAGTGCTTACCTTGCTTAAGGGGACAATATTGTGCCTCCAGAACTTAATAATTTGATCCTCCACCTGTGTGTACCTAGCCAAGACCCTTCCAAACACAGCTGCAAATCTGCCTACCTCCCTATTCACTTTAAACATCAACTTGTTGAGACAATCCACTAAGTGAGCATATTTCCAGACCCTCCTGGTCACTAAAATCAATTTGGCTGAACATAAACCCCGAAACACTCTGATTCTCACCTTCCAATCCTCTTTACCTTAACTCCAGCAATGGATGTGGCCATTGCAACATCCATTGCTGTTCTGAACCTAAACTAATGCATATTAAACTGGCAGTGCGTGAATTACAAAAAAGAGATAGCTCACTGGCCCTGTGCATCACCTTTGGCATCACTTTATTTAAGAAATCCAATACAATTTTCACAAAAGCTTTTAAATAACAGGCAAGTACTCCTCTAGTGAAATACAGTGGATTTGGATTAGCTGACAAGTTTCAAGGGACAAGCACTTTTCCTTAGAATTCTGAAGAAAGTCACTGGTTGTTAATGTGTTAGAGTGCTGGGTCCCTAACAACCTTGAATCCTGATCAGGAAGCTCTCACATTTAGCAGCAGTTTTAAATGTTTTACTTCATACTGCAGCTGGAGGTTCACTTGGCCAGACACCCATTTGTCCAGCCATTTGCACAGGATTCTAAATAGACTGTGAACACAGTACAGAGATCTCACTAATAATAATTCCCCTTCTGGTCAAATGTTCTTACACTATAGTGTTAGCCTATTTATACTGTTGGTTGCATGTTCCTGAACTCTTATGGTTGAATGCTCTTTTGTCTAATTTTCTCATAGGATTGAATGGCAAGGAAAGTTACATTCACCCAGCAAAAGGCAACAAATAGAAACTGATATAACACACCTATTACAAATATTAGGAACATTATTTGTGACTTTAGTGTGAATGATGAGAAATTTGCTTAGTGAATTTTTTATACATATGCACCTAATGTTTTAAAAAAGTGGCACAACTGGAGGGGATCATCTCAACATTCTGTTCACAACTTTCACAACTCCTGCATTGGCCCAGTTAAGGTGGATGTGGCAGTTGATGAATTGCGCACCCCAAATCTGCATTGCAACAACAATGGAAAACATCTCAGGCCCATGTCCTTACTAACTGAACAATGAAGGAATGAAACACCAACGTGCCTTCATTCAGAATCATGATCGGCCAAGGCTCTGGCCCACAGCTGGCTCCTCATGTCACTTCACCAACATTTGACTTGGCCATATTCTTCTCCATGCAGATAATGCTGCACTTAGATGGGGACTTACATCTTGTCACTGGTGCTTGGACCTTGTGTTCTGAAGAAGGTGACCCATGGCACCTTATAGCTTCTTCTTCAGCCCTGGCCATTGACTCCTCCAGCAGAGCCTTCTCAGGTTCTGGAGCCTCCATACAGGTTGTTATTGGGTCCTATCCCCATGTCTTCTTCTCTTCTCAGTTTTCCTGTGGATCAGATGGGACTTTGGAAGCGCCGCAAAGGAATGTCTATCACCTCTACTGCCTTTTTTAGTTCAATTACTGTGTCAAGCCCTCCATCTGACAAGGTGCTCAGTGGAGACAGAGGCCACCATCTTAGCAGCTTTGACTTGAGTAGAAGCAGCTGAGGGAAAGCTCCAATTCTTGATGCATGCAGCAGATCTGTTCCCACGTTTGGCTGTTCCACTGCCAGGCGCCTCAACAGCAGTGTAAAAGAGGCTTTTGGTTGGCTAGAAGTTGGTGCCAAGAGCCCCAGTCCCTGTCCTGTTCCCATCTTTGCAAGAAAATTGACCCTCCTGCCGAATCCTTACCCCATGTTGAGCGCATTCCATGCCATACCTTCATATTCCCAAGGAAGGCATGTCCACACAAGAATAGGGTTGCTGCAGTTAACTAGCAGTACTTGGAAAATGACACAAGACAGTCACATCACCTGGACTTACTATCTGGGGTCACTTGACAGTATATAGTCAATCACATTCTGTGGACAATCCACAGCAATCGAATGTGAAAGCAGCACATACAGTAGATCTTTCCATTAAGCCATCTTCCCTTATTCAGTCTCTCTCTTTGGGAGCACCACAATGTTGGGACCCAACTCCCTGTATCTTACTTCTGCAGTCTCTCTCTTTGGGAGCACCACAAAGTTGGGACCCAACTCTCTGTATCTTACTTCTGCAGCATTCTTCTCTATTTACAAGGTGAAGCATTCTGCTCTGTCAGCCAAGATTAACAGGGCTCCTTCTGTAGTATACAAGTCTCTGTTTCCAAGTCCCACTCCATAGTTCTACCTAGCCTACCCATCTGGGTATGCTCCCTGCAGTTACTCTCCTGATCCTATAGTCAATAGTATTGACTTACTCATTAGGCTTTAGGCATCCAGCTCACAACTTTCCTTCAGTTGTTCCAGAGACAGGATTGCTGCAGCTGCTCTTACTGAACTCTGTACACCTCTCCTGGGACTTCTGCCCTGAGCAGGGCCTTGGTTATGCTGACAACATTTGCATAGGTGTGTGGTACTTGGTGCCCATGCCCCGTCTGCTCTAAGGCTCCATACCACCTGGCTTATATATGGGCCCTGACTCACTGTTATGATCCGCCAGGTGGTGCCTCAGGCTGCCAACTGACAGACCTACCCAGAGCGTGGGGTCTAAGCCTAGGCTGTGCTTTCACCAGGGCCCCTGATGGTGGGGATGGACTTGTAACAGTCCCGGGCCAGGTCACGACCTCTGAGCAGGCCCACCAGTGGCTGAGGAAGCCTCCGGGGACGTATGCAGGTACCGGGAGAGCCAGATGTGAAGAAGATGGCGGCCCCAGCAGGGTGGTAACGGATCGTGGTCCCGTGGGGGTAAGCGGGGTACCGAATCGGCGGGCAAGGAGTAGTCAGGTCACACGCAGGATCAGCAGGGTAACTCAGTCCGTAGAATGGTCCGGCAAGCCGGGGGTCAGAATAGGAGAAGGCAGAGTAGTCAGGGCAATCCGGGTTAATCACAGGAGAAGGCAGCATAGTCAGGGCAATCTGGGTCAATCACAGGAGAAGGCAGCGTAGACAGGGTCAATCAGGGTCACTAGACGGATACAGGAACTCAGGATCACAGATAGACCTTGCGGCAATCTGTGACAGTGCAGGGCATCTTTAAATAGTGCGCCCTGCACTGTCATTGGCCGGCTAGGACGCGCCCCCGGCTGTCATTGGACGCCTGAGGCGCACCCGCGGCTCCTACTGCGCATGCGCGGCGTCCTGTCAGCCGCGGCTCGCCGGGACCTAGTGCCTGTGTCCCGACGTGATCAGCCGCCAGTACGCATGCGCGGGGGGGGATGCCGCGATCCCTGATTCCGGAGCCACGATCCCTGACACTCACCCATGTCATCACTACAGGAAGTACTTCTCCAAAATAAAAGCTAACACTTGCTTGTAACTCTTCCTTTTACCATACTATTATAGGTCAGAGCCACTTAAAGTGTTACTAAACCCACAACAGTAAAATCAGTCTGTATATGCATTAAAGCATGCTTATTATACTCACTGTGGAACATAAGGGGTTAATACTGTGCATTGTGTAAAACACTGTTTGAGCCTGACTTCTCTGATCCTCCCCTTCTTCCAGTGTCCCTGTCAGGGATCTCTCCGATCCCCGCCGCGATGGTCCCGGCGCAGGCGCAGTGCACCGCCCTGTGCAGGGACACGGGCACTAGGTCCGGGCCGGCCGCGGCGTTCGAGTTCGCGCATGCGCAGTAGAAGCCGCGGCCGCCCTCTGGGCGCCAATGGCAGCGCAGGGCGGGATATTTAAATGGCCCTGAGCTGTCATTCAGTGCCTTCTGGTCTTCCCTGCATCCTGTGAACCTGTGAACCTGTGAATTGTAAGTTGTGACCCGGATTGTACCTGACCTTGCTGTTTTCTCCTATCCTGACCCTTGCTTTGCCTGACCTCTCTCTTGAATGCACCTGATTGGATTTCACCTGCTGTTGCTGACCTGGCGTGTGACCCGACCATTCTATGCCCGCTGCCTTGTACCTTGCCGTCCTCTCTGTTACCGACCCGGCCCGTCTGACCTTGCTCATCCATCCATCCCTTGCAGTGGGGTCTTCTGACCTCCTCACATCAGATTCTTCCCCGCGGTAGCCCTTGGCGCATACCACTACCACTGCCGGACGCACCCAGTAGCCACGACCTGGTCTTGGGGGGCTCCAAGTCCATCCCCACCATCAGGGGCCCCGGTGAACAAGCACCCTGGGACTTAGATTCCGTGCGCTGGGGACGCCTATTCAGTGGAGTGCTAGTGGTACCACCAGGCGGTCCCTTACAGTCCCCCTCTTATCTCCTGGTAAGACATATCATGTGGAGTCACTCTGCACATGCTCAGTTTGGTGTGTATTGCTAGAGATGTTTGTTTGTTTCTAGAAAAGGGAATATGAGCAGCACAGTCCCAATCAGCACTGCCCAGACAGAGGTAAGGGGTTCTGCATCCTCCTAAAGCAAAATGAAAACTCCTTCTACAAGCTTTAACCAGTGCTCTGCTGGAAACTGATAGAAGTCACAAGACTTCTCTAACTGCTGATGAGAAAAGGTATTTAGCAGTTTATATTTACTAAAATAATTACACTTCCATGTTCTGTGTCCTGTGAGAGGTTAGATATGCAGGTGAAACTCGAAAAATTAGAATATCGTGCAAAAGTTCATTTATTTCAGTAATGCAACTTAAAAGGTGAAACTAATATATGAGATAGACTCATCACATGCAAAGCAAGATAGTTCAAGCCGTGATTTGTCATAATTGTGATGATTATGGCTTACAGCTCATGAAAACCCCAAATCCACAATCTCAGAAAATTAGAATATTACATGCAATTAATAAAACAAGGATTGTACATAGAACAATATCGGACCTCTGAAAAGTATATGCATGCATATGTACTCAGTACTTGGTTTGGGCCCCTTTTACAGCAATTACTGCCTCAATGCGGCGTGGCATGGAAGCTATCAGCCTGTGGCACTGATGAGGTGTTATGGAAGATCAGGATGCTTCAATAGCGGCTTTCAGCTCTTCTGCATTGTTCGGTCTCATGTCTCTCATCTTTCTCTTGGCAATGCCCCATAGATTCTCTATGGGGTTCAGGTCAGGCGACTTTGCTGGCCAATGAAGCACAGTAATCCCACGGTCATTGAACCAGGTTTTGGTGCTTTTGGCAGTGTGGGAAGGTGCCAAGTCCTGCTGGAAAATGAAGTCATCATCCCCATAAAGCTCGTCTGCGGAAGGAAGCATGAAGTGCTCCAAAATCTCCTGGTAGACGGCTGCTGTTATGATCCGCCAGGTGGTGCCTCAGGCTGCCAACTGACAGACCTACTCAGAGCGTGGGGTCTAAGCCCGGGCTGTGCTTTCACCAGAGCCCCTGATGGTGGGGATGGACTTGAAACAGTCCCGGGCCAGGTCACGACCTCCGAGCAGGCCCGCCAGTGGCTGAGGAGACCCTTGGGGACAGGTACCGGGAGAGCCAGATATGAAGAGGATGGCGGCCCCAGCAGGGTAGTAACGGATCGTGGGCCCGTGAGGGTAAGCAGGGTACAGAATCGGTAGGCGAGAGTAGTCGGGTCACACGCAGGGTCAGCAGGGAAGTCAATCCGTAGAATGGTCAGGGCAATCCGGGTCAAACGCAGGAGCAGGCAGAATAGTCAGGACAATCCGGGTCAAACGCAGGAGCAGGCAGAATAGTCAGGACAATCCGGGTCAAACGCAGGAGCAGGCAGAGTAGTCAGGACAATCCGGGTCAAACGCAGGAGCAGGCAGAATAGTCAGGGTCAATCAGGGTCACAAGATAGGTGCAGGAACTCAGGATCACAGGAAGACCTTGCGGCAATCTGTGACAGTGCAGGGCATCTTTAAATAGTGTGCCCTGCACTGTCATTGGCCGGCTAGGACGCGCCCCCGGCTGTCATTGGACGCCTGAGGCGCGCCCGCGGCTCCTACTGCGCATGCGCGGCGTCCTGTCAGCCGCGGCTCGCCGGGACCTAGTGCCTGTGTCCTGGCGCGATCCACCGCCACTGCGCATGCGCGAGGGACGGAGCCGCGATCGCGGACCATGGAGCCGTGGTCCCTGACAGCTGCGTTGACCCTGGACTTAATGAAGCACAGTGGACCAACACAAGCAGATGACATGGCTCCCCAAATCAACACAGATTGTGGAAACTTCACACAGGACTTCAAACATCTTGCAGTGTGTGCCTCTCCATTTTTCCTCCATACTCTGGATCCTTGGTTTCCAAATGAGATGCAAAAGTTGCTCTCATCAGAAAAGAGGACTTTGGACCACTGAGCAACAGACCAGGTCTGTTTTTCTTTAGCCCAGCTAAGACGCTTCTGACATTGTTTGTTGTTCAGGAGCGGCTTGACAAGAGGAATACGACATTTGAAGCCCATGTCCAGGATCCGTCTGTGTGTGGTGGCTCTTGATGCACTGACTCCAGCCTCAGTCCACTCCTTGTGAAAGTCCCCAACACTTTTGAATGTCCTTTTCCTGACAATCCTCTCCAGGCTGCGGTCATCCCTGCTGCTTGTGCACCTTTTTCTTCCACACTTTTCCCTTCCACATAACTTTCTATTAATGTGCTTTGATAGAGCACTTTGAAAACATCCAACTTCTTTTGCAATTACCTTTTCCCTCCTTATGGAGGGTGTCAATGCTGGTTTTCTGCACAACTGTCAGGTCAGCAGTCTTTCCCATGATTGTGATTTCTACTGAACCAGACTGAGAGACCATTTAAAGGCTCAGGAACCCTTTGCAGGTGTTATGGCTTAATTAGCTGATTAGAGTGGGACACTTTGAGCCGATATTGCTCCTTTCACAATATTCTAATTTTCTGAGATTGTGGATTTGGGGTTTTCATGAACTGTAAGCCATAATCATCACAATTATGACAAATCACGGCCTGAACTATCTTGCTTTGCATGTAATGAGTCTATCTCATATAATAGTTTTACCTTTTAAGTCGCATTACTGAAATAAATGAACTTTTGCACGATATTCTAATTTTTCGAGTTTCACCTGTAGTGAATACAGGGTCCTGGGTTTAGTAAAAATTTAAAGGCAGATATTCAGATGCATGAGAGAGGGAGCACATGGCTAGGGATCTGGTTTCCTGGAGGACCCATCAGCAATGGCACTTCCTCGCAGCCTTTACATCAACATTGGCTAAGGTATGCCGGGATTAAGTCACTGGAAAGTCCCTTGCAGGGCTCCTGATTTGATACTGGGCCCAGAGGGTGTGAGAAATTCTGAGGCGCACAGAAGGCCTGACCCTTCTTGTATGTTTAGAAACAAGGATAATCCAGGGACCTCCTTGCACCACTATATTGCATCTGATACCTGCTCCTGGATCCACTGTGGGTCACTCCTTAGGAGTGGGTCACTCCTTTAATATATATTCATTTATTGATCCATTCACTGTGGGTCACTGGCTTTTGTAGCAGTTCTAACTTGCAATAGGTCACACATAGGTTGATCTCTCCTTTTTCTTGCAGGGTGAAGTTCAGTAAAATTCTGTCCACAACTTCTTCCACATAACCATGCTTCTGGGATGATCTTAACTCTTTCTTAGGGCTATTCCTTCTCCCAGTCATGCAGCACCTCCTTTAATTTTATTTCTCTGGGTCTGTTTTGAGTCTGTTGGTATGCTAAATTTTCCTAGTTTGATTCTTACTGTTATTCTTGCTTCTGTCTGATTTTGCTTCTTCTCTGGCTGTTGCCATCCCTGGCTTCTGCCTCATCATGCCATGCCCAGGCTGTGCTTTGGTGCTTCACTCCAGTTGATTGACTGTCTGATGCCTTTACCCAAAATAAGAACCTTTCTACTACCTACTACTTATAAGTTATCACAGGTAAAACAATCGCACAATGGGGATGTCTGCCACATAATCTCAAACCACGCTTTCATCTTCTCTGGTGAAAACCAGATATCACTGGCGTTACTATACTTGGAAAACATCCAGCTGATGACTTGGAGCGTCCTTCGTATCCTTCTTCCATCTGCACTAATTCCATGTCCAGGTTAGAGATCCTTTATCTGCTGTATTTCTATAAATTAAAGGGACATAGGTTAATTGAAAGATAAAATCACTACAGCTCTAAATTGTGAAGAAGGTACATGAGTATGATTATCTAAATGGATGGTCAGAGTTAAAAATCTTTCAGTTACAGGAACAATGGCTTCTTCGGTCATCGATTCAGACAAAAGAGAGGCATGACTTTTTTCAATGTTCTTAGCTTTCATCCCCAGCATCTGGCTTAGAAAGATCATGTGTATACCAGTCTAGGGACATCTAAACATCTAGGGAAAAATAGGCATCAATTTCTTCTTTCTTTCACTTTTCCTAGAACTTTATTTGTTGTCTGGCAAAGTGTTATCTTCTTCTTATTTTAAAGTGGAACTACACTGCTTCTGAGCACAGCAAAGCAGAAATGCTATTTCATTAATTTTTAATATTCTAGCAAACTCACCCATCTATCTATGTCTCCATTCTTTATTTTGTTGAGAGGTTACATTGAAAAACAATCCCCTAGCATTTCTTGCTGAAGCCATCTTGACTAATCTCAAATTATTTATGTAGCATTTAATTGCTGGCATCCACCTGCCCTTAGCTCAGGCATGAGGCAGGAGAAGGGGTGGACTGACCTTTCGAGATCTCGGGCACTGCCCGAGGGCCCAGGGTCAGTAAGGGGCCCCATGAAATGCCCCTGGTACCTTTTTATAGGCTTTTTTGGGTGTGTTTTGAGTGTGGGCAAGGACACAGCGGCCTCATGATCCCCTATTGCCCGGGGACCCCATGAGTTGTCAGTCAGCCCCTGGGCAGGAGGATGTGTTTAGGTGAGAAAACCCCTCATCTCCTCCTGAAAACTCTTGGGATGTATGACATCATTTGCCTAGCCATGTAAACCTGGAAATAACTGAAGAAATGTAAAAAAAGTTTAAGATTCCATTCACCCTTGTAAGACTCCAAAGTTGCGCGACTTTAGAGTGCAATGTAGGGGCAATTTTGGTGCAACTTTGGATGGGTGCGACTTGGATGTGACTTGCCCCTCTGCAAAGTCAGACCCATTGTTGCATGTAAAACATTCAGGTACGACTTTCTTGCAACTTTTGAGGGTTTACATTAAAATCTATGGCCCTCAATTTGGACCAAAGAAGTACATGAACTACTTTGAAGTCTCTGCAACTTTAATTCACACATGAATGGTTAGCATTGGAAAACATTAGGTATGACTTGTCATGCGACTTTGATGTGAATGGGTTCTAAAACAAGTAAATATGATATACTTTTCTATTTAGTTACTAATGCTAGCAGCATAAGACCCTATTCAAACTTGTGCGACTTGTCATGCAACATACCCCATGTTTTCCAATGATAATCATTCATATATGTGCGACTTAAAGTTGCAGTGACTTCAAGTTGCAACTTGAAGGCCATAGATCTGAATGTTAACCCTCAAACGTTGCATGGAAGTCATAAAAGTCATAACTGTGTAGCACCCTCCTAGGTAGCTAGGGGGAGCTAGAGTCTAATGTTCAGTTAGAAGGGCTGAGTAGCAGCCCAGGTGTAATAATCAGAGAGGTCAAATTTTGGTCAGGAGCTGAGAGGCTCTGCAGATCAAGTCTCTGGGATTTCCCCCGCACTAGAGCTTTGGAGAAAGTTCTAGGAGCAGTGGGATGGAGTGAGGAGTGGCTGGTTTTTACTCTCAAGGGATCCTGCCCAATCCCCAACAGGAGGCTTGGCTTGGGGCCAGGACAGCCCTTAGGAGTGGCTGGGCATGCTCAGCAGCAGGAGAGTTTGGATGGATGATGGAGAAGTGAGGCTGGAGAGCAGCAGCCTGGGAGGGAGCCCAGATGGAGAGGGGCTCACCTACAGGCAGAGGAGCTTGGAAGGAGGAAATTCACTGGCCCCTAGAGAGAGGACCACCTGTGCAGCAGGAAAGGAGCAGCCCAGATAGAAGTCCTGGTAGCAGCCACCAACCCATCCCAGACAGAGGACTGAGTAAGTAAACCTGCACCCCCTGGACCAGTAAGGAGAAGGAGAGCTTCAATATGAAACTGGATTAGCTTACTACCCGTGACTGTCTTACATTTAAAGTGACAGGCCCAGGTATGACCCAGAACAGCTGGATTAGGAGAATCTAGGGTCTGAGGTGGTACTACAGGACATGCTGGCTAGCTCTCCAAGAAGAAGGATTTGTTCTTTTGCTGTAAAGAGACTGGTACATAGTTCCAGGAAGTTGTCCTTAGTTGCTATACCCTTGGAAATCCCATACACCTCTGCTGCATCCAAGTTCTAATTCGCCAAATAAAAACCATAGAACCAAGAACAAGGACTGGTTACTGTCTCCTGGATACAAGTCTGTGTGGAAAATGCATGTTGCCTGGCTGTGCAGGACTATAGGGGGACCCAAAACTTCAGCAGTGCTACACCTGAATGTTTTACATGCAACTTTGGTGCAACAGTGGGTCAGACTGTGCAGAAGTCACAACCAAGTCTCACCCATCCAAAGTTGCATCACAATTGTGCCAACGTTGCATCAAAGTTGCACTCCAAAGTCACGCAACTTTGGAGTCGTAAAAGATTAAAAATAGTCAATGTTGATTGAGAGAGTGAAGTTCTGCTTAAAGCAAAAGATGCCTGAGCCTCTTTAACTGTCACTCAAACCCTAAAAAATATTGAGCATCTTAATCAATGTTAACCCTTTAAATGTTTTGTTTAGGCATTTATGAGGATAACAGGTTCATATATCTGTAATAAATAGATTTAAAAAGTGACAACGCTCTTAAAGGCCCTATTTCCATTTAAAATGCCTATACCAGTGTACGTAAATAGTTGCTAAAAAATCTGTGTATTTGTGGAATAATATTGAGGTGCAATGTGCTCGCTTATGTCTTGTCAATCGTGAAGCAGATACTGGCAGGAAAGAGTTATTGTAAGTATGTGGATCCTCAGTCACCTGAATAAAAACAATATGTTGGGAATTTTATTTTTCCAGGAGAAAATATGTACACCATGACCTAGAATCACTTGTTGCACTTGCAAAAATTGGTAGCATTATCATAATAGGATTTTATATTGACAAACCTTTCTTGCATACTAATTTGAACTGTCAGTCCTATGTACTCCACCGCTAATCTACTGCAACTATTTGTCTCTATGCCTCCAGAGTACTCGAAATTAAGGACTTTATTTTGTGTCTCATATTAATCTCCTTTCCTGTCATGGAGTAGCAAAGTCTTTAGCCTTGTGCCCATCTAAAAAACTGGGCATTCTCATAAATGATGTGCTCTTTATCATATATGCCCATCTTCTAAGACCTTCATACCCTGTGGAAGACAAGCTGTGACTTCCTGTGCCAAGGGGGGTTAATTGGCTTTCAGTCCTGAGATGACATGGGTCAAACGGGCCACGTCTCATCTCTATCGTTTTGCAAAGACCGGCCCTCGGCTGCTTTGCATTCATCGGTGGTCATGTCTTCTTCTCCCGCTGCACACACTGTAACCTTGGAAATGCCATGCCCGCCTATCTCTCCCACACACCAACCTTGTTAATAGGATGAATTATTTAGCTAACCAGAATTATGTGAATGTTAATCGTGTTAAACTTTATTTATAGAGGCGCCTTTCGAGAATTCCTTTCCAGGCTCTTATCAATTAGCATAAATACCAGCGTCAGTATAAACACACACAGCTGTCAGAGTGCAGGCTGACAAACACAGCTTCATCATTGTCTGCTGCATGAAATGCTGGATTTGTCTCTCCGCCCTTCATGGAGCACAGCCGAGAAAATTACATCGGAATCTTCAAACAACAGCGGAAGTTAACATAACAATGCAAATATTATTATTCAGATTACTATTTTAGAAGCAGTGCTACAATGAAAGATGCACACACAGGTCATTTCAAATACAGACTCAGTCAATATATAGAAGAGCAGCCAACTTGACAATTTGCAATGAGCTGTGTTGGATTTTGTTACCATTTATTATTTATTTTGCATTGCCTGTGATAAATTGGTGACTGTGGATGGGAATAATATACTATCAGATATTGGCGGGATGAACTATTGTAGCTATACATAAACAGATGAATTTCAGTGCTGTTGACCTGTCAAGATTGAGGTTAGTGAGCTGCATTACAGCGATTGGATGACAGAAGAATTAAAATCATTATGCATTTTAGGCTAGGAATAATGTATTCGTGCAGCAGCATGGCACTGTAACATTATGAAAAGAGCCCGCAGTGACATTCTTTTACTTTTTTTTATATTTAAATGTACAATGTATTACTTGCTGTTAAAGTAAAATGTAACTGTATCTAAGCACCACAAACTGAAAACACTAGATAATTCATTTTTAATATTCAAAGCAAACTCACCCATCCATCCACGTTGCCATGTTTTATTTTGTTAAGAGAGCACTTTGAAAAACACCCCCCTAGCATTTGTAGGCATATCCGTATTGAGTAAAGGCAGATGATTCATGAAACATTTACTTCCATGAATCCATCTGCCCTTAGCTCAGGCATGCAGGAAGGCGGGTGTGCTTAGCTGAGAAAAAGAATAAAGCAACCAAATGCATGTACTCCTGCGCTGGACAGTGGACTCCACAATGTCAAAATCCCCACATGAGTATGAAAGGAATGCAAGCCTTGCTGCCCTCAACGGACCAGGGAAATCCAAAGAGAACTGTATATAAGAAACAGAGAGAGGGCGTAGGGCCTAGTGCATTACCTTTAAAAATGAGAGTTATCATAAATAGTAAAATACTCACAATGAAATAAAATCAAATGGAAAGCATGTCACAAAGGATGCAGTATGGTCCAATATGGTCTGGTGGGGGACTGTAGATATCTAGGTAGCTGGTGGCTGACACATTTCGAGGTTGTACCTCTTCCTTAGAGCCAGTCATGCTTTGTGACATGCTTTCCATTTGATTTTTTTCTCTTGTGTTGTGAGTATTTTACTATTTATAATAAATCTAATTTTTAAAGTTAATGCTTTAGGCCCGTGCGCCCTCTTTTTGTTTCTTATATACAATTAGCTGAGAAAACCATTTCCCCTACAGAAGACTCCTGGGATCTATGACATCATTCGCCTAGGCCTGGTAACCAGAAAGTAACTGAAGAAATTAAAAAAAAGTATAAAACAAGTAGGTTCCCTGCATCTCTGACCTTTTTTCTGCCTCTTATTACCCACTTGCCCTCCAGAGGTTTTACCCCCCTTCCTGACCAGATACTTTTTTTTTTTCGATACGGCACTGCGTCACTTAGCTGACAATTGCATTGTCATGCAACTCTGTATGTAAATGAAATTTATGTTCTTTTTTCCCACAAATAGAGCTTTCCTTCGGTGGTATTTGATCACCTGTCCGTTTTTTATTTTTTGCACTATAAACAAAAAAAGACTGCCAATTTTGAAAAAAAAATATTTTTGACTTTTTGCTATAAAACATATCCAGTAAAAAAAAGGAAATATTATTATTATAATACAGGATTTATATAGCACCAACAATAGTTTGTGCAGCTGTTTACAATAGTAAGGGAGACAATACATCTTGGGAGCTTACATTCTAATAGGGAGAGTCTGGAGGAACAAAAAGTAATAACTCTGGGGGATGAACTGATGGGAGAAATACACTGCTCAAAAAGAGTATAGCATAAAGTCAATTAAACTCCTGAAATATTGATCTAGTCAGTTAAGTAGCAGAGGGGGTCTTTAATCAGTTTCATCTGCTTTGGGGTTAATGAAATTAACAACAGGTGCACTAGATGGGCAACAATGAGACGACACTCAAAACAGGAATGGTTTTACAGGTGGAGGCCACTGACATTTGTTTCCTACTCATCTTTTCTGACTGTTTTTCACTAGTTTTGCATTTGGCTAGGATCAGTGTCACTACTGGTAGCATGAGGCAATACCTGGACCCTACAGAGGTTGCACAGGCAGTCCAACTCCTCCAGGATGGCACATCAATACATGCCATTGCCAGAAGGTTTGCTGTGTGTCCCAGCACAGTCTCAAGAGCATGGAGGAGATTCCAGGAGACAGGCAGTTACTCTAGGAGAGCTGGACAGGGCCGTAGAAGGTCCTTAGCCCATCAGCAGGACCAGTATCTGGTCCAGATCTGGGAGGAAATATCCCATGACATCATCCATTGTCTCATTAGGAGCATGCCACGACGTTGTCAGACATGCATACAAGGACATGGGGACCATACAAACTACTGAGTATCATTTTGAGTTGTGCAATGAAATTTCACAACTCAGCAGGCTAGCCTGCCGCATACCGTATTTTTCGCCGTATAAGACGCACTTTTTCTTCCCCAAAACTGGGGGGGAAATGTCAGTGCGTCTTATGGAGCGAATATGGAGCGGCCGGTCCGGTATTTCCACCGCGGCCGTGTCAGAATACCGGGCCGGCCGCTCAGCTCTGCAGCGGGACCTTACCTGTTCCTCTATCCAGCGGCGTGCTGTCTTCCCGGCTTCTGTAGTGTGGGCACTGGGCATGACAGCCGGGTGCCAAGTGCGCATGCGCAAGAAGCGGTGCTTTTTGTGAATGGTAAGGCGGTACCTGGGACACATGACAGATCCCAGAAGCCGCCGGACCAATCACAAAGCGCAAGTGCTTCTCGCTCATGCGCACTGGGCACCCGGCTGTCATGCCGAGCGCCGTTACAGAAGCCGGGAAGACAGCGCGGCTGGATCGAGGAACAGGTAAGATCAAACAAACACTGTCAAATTCAGGTACCCGCTCCCCACCTCCCCAAAGGTCAGCAGTCATCTGTACTGTCCGCAGTCTCTGGTCATCCCTGTGCTGTCCGCAGTCTCTGGTCATCCCTATACTGTCCGCACTCTCTGGTCATCCCTGTGCTGTCCGCAGTCTCTGGTCATCTCCTGTACTGTGTCTGCAGTCCATTAGTTCAGAATTTTTTTTTCCTGTTTTCTGCCTCTAAAACCTAGGTGCGTCTTATGGTCAGGTGCGTCTTATACGGCGAAAAATACGGTAATTTTTCTTGCTTTGATTTTCGGGGTGTCATTGAATTTAGTCCTCTGTAGGTTGATAATTTGCATTTCCATCAAACAAGGGGGCATCCTTACATTCCTAACACGTTACCCAGTCCATATCAGTATAGATATCCAGCATGATATTTTTCCCCATTGAGATCTGATGTGTTTTCAAAGTGCCCCTTTAATTTTTTTGAGAAGTGTACACAAATCTGATAGGCAGGATAGGCTTCCCTGAAGAGATGAGTTTTCAGGGATCACCTAAAAGTATTTCATTTGTATTTACTAATGGCAGCAGCATCAGGATTGACAGATAAGTTCACCTTTCATAACATGTTACACCTATATTCAGGGTGTAACATGTTATGATCAGACCGACCCCCACACTCCACTGTTATGATAGCTTCCAGGGGATCTTCTCCTCCCTGCTAGCTGTCAAAATTTGAAAGAAACGGGGCCATGTGGGGCTTCGCCCGCCTGGCCACGTCACTCATTCACAGTATTCTGTGAATGGGAAAACAGCCTCTGAGGCTGTCGGCTTTTAGTTTTCAATGAACTACCATGGTGCTCTACAGCGCCATGGTAGTTCATTGACTCTTCCTGTCAGTAAGTATCTGATTGCTCGTATGGGATGTACGAGCAAGAAGATATACTGACAGGCCAGGGGGAGACCTGCATGGCACCAGCGATCTGCTGATCACTGATGCAATGGTTTAGAAGCTCCAGAAACAAAAAATAATAAATGCATATCTATTTACCTGCAAAAAATGTGCATTTATTATTTTTTGTTAAAAAGTGAACTTATCCTTTAAAAATAGTCCATTTAGATTGCGAGTGAGGTTGCACTTTAACACTAGAACACTATGTGATAGAGTTTTGAGGTTGAGTGGCTTGTGGAAGAGGTAAACTAATTTTTAAGTTTAATACATAAATACGCATTTATTAAGGAATCACTTTGAAAAACTCTCTCCTAAAATTTGTTGTCATGTCCATCTTGAGTAAGGGCAGATGACTCATGTAACATTTACTTTCAGGAATCTATTTGCTGTTGGCTCAGGCATTCATGCAGGATGGTGTGCTTAGCTGAGAAAATCCCTCCTCTTTTCCTCCAGATTATAGAAACAAAATGCCCATCAAGACTCCTGGGATGTATAACATCATTATTATCTGTCTAGACTATAAACCAAGAAGCAACTGAAAAAATGTAAAAAAAAGTTAAAAACAAGTAAATATATTATACTTTCCTATATATTTACTATTGCTAGCTGCATAAGGATTAAAATAATTAATGGTGGTTGAGAGAGTTTAGTTCCACTTTAATTAAAGTATATGTGAACCCTCACCTTGTAAAACAACCCATACAGTTTAAAAAAGAAATAAAAGGCAAAACATTTGTGTATAGATATAAAAAAACATTATAAATACCTTATTTTCCCTTTTTTATAAGTGATCACATACCTTCCATTTTCAGCTGCATAATAGGCTAGGGAAGGAGACACTGCAGAACACTGACTTTCCCAGTGAATGGTTATGCAGGTGAAGGGGGTTGGACATGTTAGCACAAGTCTGATCATTGGATTCTCTCCCAACACAGCCAGAACACTGACCATGCTGTTCTCTCATGCCTAGTGTGGTTAGTGTTTAATAGGAAAGCAGAGGGACTGGCAAGAACACCAAGGATTTCACACAAAGGAAGCAATACAAAGAGAAAATGATACTTTTTCATGGAAGTACATGGTACAGCAGGCACATTTCAGGAATAGAAATGTTGGGTTTATGTATTGAACTGTATTGTTGCTGTATTGCAAAGCAATGAGCAAACTGTTGGCGCTATATAAATCCTGTATAATAATAATAATAATACATATTCTTCAAAGCCTAACTCAAGCCAAAATGTTTTTTTAGTCTTGAATAAAGTGGCACATAGTGAGAACTTCTTTCAGGTTCTTATATCTATCTGTGAATGTAGTGGAGAGATTTTCTGTCACTTCCTATCTCTGTGATGCTCATGCAAGAAAAGCAGAGGGCATAGTCATGTAATAGAAGGGCACAGACAGCAACACAAAATATTTTCAGAAGTTCTAACTCTTCCCCATGCTACTAAAAATGTTTTTGCATTTTTATCTGCATTTGTGTTGGAAAGATTTGCTGTCGCTTTCTGATCTTGAATGTGTATGGAGGAGAACCTGGTACAAAATTTAATCCCACTTTGTGGACTTTTTGAAGCATTTAATTGGGAAGAAAAAAAGTCCTTCCCTTCTTTAGGGCTTGAGCATGTAGTGTTAATAAATTTACAAGAGAATGTACAAAGGAATCTGTGTTAAGGTTTAATGAAGACTAACATCTCCTGATGGCGCTGATGCTCTTAACTATCAAATGCTTCAACAAGTCCTCAATGTGAAATTAACTTTTGTTCCAGGTGCTCCTCTGTACACAATCAAGAACCTACTATCTGGTGAGCACTTCCTTGTGTCGCTATCAGAGAGGTAGCAGCTTAGGACTAGAACAGGGTCAGGGGCGAACTGACAACTCATGGGACCCCCAGGCAATAAGGGATCATGGGGCCCCTGTGTCCTTGCCCAAACTCAAAAAAGCCTATGAAAAAGGTACCAGGGGCATCTCATGGGGCCCCCTACTGACCCCGAGTTTCCAAATGGTCAGTCCGCCCCTGAACAGGGTCCACCCATACAAGACCAGTTTTTACTTCTGTCAGTCCATTGCTATCCCACATATATCAGACAGGAAGTGAGAAGAATTCTTCCCAAAAAAAACTCCTTCCCTGCTCCATTCAAAGCTAAATAAAAAGTTTTAATTGAAGTTGGGCTTTAACTGCCTCCCGCTCACCATATTGGGATGATGGATGGGTTCTCTTGTTCTGGAAGGACGTGATATGATGTCCTCCCACTGTAGCCATGTATACGTGCCCTGGTGGCGCAGTCGGTGGCACGCTGTGTCCCTAGGACACAGCAGATCACTAATCGTGGTAAAGAGCCGATGACATAGGCTCTTTACCATTTGATCAACTGTGTCCAATCACAGCTGTTTACATGTAAACAGGATTATTGTCAGTCCTCTCCTCACGCTAACAGTGTGTGAGAAGAGGAGAGCCTATAAGCGGCAATACTCGAAGTGGACGTCTATATTGATAATCAGGGCACTGATCATCAGTACTGTGATTATCAATGCAGCCCCATCAGTGGTGCCTTTAAGTGCCCATCGGTGATGCCTCTCAGTGTCCATCAATGCTGCCTTTTCAGTGCCCATCAGTGCTGTCTATTAGTGCCCATCAGCGATGCCTGTCAATGCCCATCAGAGGCAACCTATCAGTGCCTCATCATCAGTGCAGTCTATCAGTACTCATCAGTACCACCTATCAGTGACAATCAGTGCCGCCTATCAGTGTCCTTCAGTGCCGCCTGTCTGTGCCCATCATTGCCCCCTATCAGTGCCCATCAGTGCCACATATCAGGGCCCATCAGTGATGCCTCTCAGTGCCCATCAGTGCCGCCTTTCAATGCCTTCTCATCAGTGCCACCCCTCAGTGACTTCTATCAGTGACAATCAGTGTCCATCAATGCCAACTCATCAGCTCACATCAGTGAAGGAGACAAATTACTTATTTACAAAATTTTATAATAGAAACTAAGAAAAACTTTTTTCCCCCAAATTTTCAGTCTTTTTCCATTTGTTTAGCAAAAAAACCCCAGAGGTGATTAAATACCACCAAAAGAAAGCTCTATATGTCTCCAAAAATGATAACAATTTTGTTTGGGTACAGTGTTGCATGACCGCGCAATAGTCATTCAAAGTGTGACAGCGCTGAAAGCTGAAAATTGGCCTGGGCAGGAAGGTGGTGAAGGTGCCCTGTATGGAAGCAGTTTAGGATGTAACCCAAAACTAAAAATATAATATATTGCAGCTTACCAATAATTAGATGTGGTGTCTGCATCACTTTTAGACTTTTCCCCCTCTGTTTTCACCTGTTGATATGGCCAGTAACACACCTCCTGTATTCGTGAGGCACAACTCTGGATGAAGGAGCACAGGGGGCATAGCAGACAGCAGCAATATAAGTCTGTAAACAAATTGAAGCCAAACTCTAGCTCACACTTTATAATCAGTTACAGCAAACTGTTTTTTTTTCTTTTGGGATAAAGGTTTTGCATGAATAAATAAAAGCTGATCATTTTAACCACCCCTGCCAGTGTTAAGTGGCTTGTCTCATCTAGGTAAACTGATCCATTCTGCTGGAGAGTATGTGCTTTTGAAAAACAACAGACTTGTTGGCTGGATAACCAGATGAAAATAGAAGAAAGAAAGCATTAAAAAAGGAACCTAATGCAGCCATAACATCCAAGAATTGGTAAGTTGAAATATTATAAATGTTTGCTTTTGCGTTTAACCATTTCAATACTGGGCAATTTTACACCTTCCTGCCCAGGCCATTTTTCATGTTTCAGCGCTCTCACACTTTGAATGACAATTGCGCGGTCATACAACATTGTACCCAAACTAAAATTTTGTCATTTTCTTCACACAACTAGATCTTTCTTTTGGTGGTATTTAATCACTGCTGGGGTTTTTATTTTTTGCTAAATTAACAAAAAAATTTTGAAAAAAAAACACGTTTTTCTTTGTTTCTGTTATAAAGGTTTACAAATAAATAATTGTTCTTCATAAACTTAGGCCGAGATGTATTCTGCTACATGTCTTTGGTGAAAATAACCCAAATTAGGATGTATTATTTAGTTTGTAGGAAAGTTATAGAGTTCACAAACTATGGTATAGATCTGAAAATTGATCAATCCTGAAGTACTGACAGCCAGTCTAATTTCTCGAGGTCCAAGAATGTCAGAATAGTACAGATATCCTCCAAATGACCCTTTTTGCAGAGTAGACAGTCCGACATACTTCATAAGAGGAATGGTGAGTTTTTTAAAGTTGTATTCTTTTTGTCCAAATTTTTCGGGAAATGAAAAAATTAAAAAAATTATTTTCACAATTATTTTTTTTACTTACTGTCACCAGTGCAGTACAGCGTCATCATATAACTGGCATGGCGGCGAACAGGGACACTGACTAGTGACAGTATGAAAAAAAAAAAAAATATATATATATATATATATATATATATATATATATATTTTTTTTTTTTTTAAGATTTTTTTTCATATTTTACTATGACCAAAGTAGTACAATGTTACCATAGTAACATTTTACTACTTTGCGGAAGTGATCAGTATTTTTTTTTTTTACACAATTTGCTTATAGCGAAGAATTACTTTGCTATAAGCAAGCATTTACCTGAATGACATCGATTCATTCAGGTCAGTGCTGCCTATCAATGCCCATCAGTGCTGCCTATCAGTGCCCATCAGTACCACATATCATTGGCCATCAGTGCTGCCTTTCAGTGCCCATCAATGATGCCTGTCAGTACCCATCAGTTTTGCCTATCAGTGCCAACTATCAATGCTGTCTATCAGTGCCGCCTATCAGTGCCCATCAGTGCAGCCTCATCTGCAAACATCAGTGAAGGAGAAAAATTACTTATTTAATAAATTTTATAACAGTAACTAAAAAAACTTATTTTTTCAAAATGTTGTCTTTTTTAGTTTGTTTAACAAAAAAAAACCCCCAGTGGTGATTAAATACTGCCAAAAGAAAGCTCTATAAAAAAAATTATAAAAATTTGATTTGGGTTCAGTGTTGCATGACCGCGCAATTGTAATTCAAAGTATGACAGCACTGAAAGCTGAAAATTAGCCTGGGCAGAAAGGGGGGGGGGGGGAAGTGCCCAGTAGGCAAGTCTTTGACTGTGAAAGAATGCTTAATAGCTAAAAAAAAAAAATAGCCTGATTCGAAACATATTGGTTTTGAACACAAACGGGAAGAGTCTGCAACAGGGGCGGACTGACAACTCATGGGGCCCCCGGGCAATAGGGGATCATGGGCTCCCTGTGCCCTTGCCCAAACTCAAAAAAGCCTATGAAAAAGGTACCAGGGGCATCTCATGGGGCCCCATACTAACCCGGGCAGTGCCTGAGTTTCCAAATGGTCAGTCTGCCCCTGGTCTGCAGTCAGTCAGGGCTTCTCTCTGGAAGACCTTCCTGCTCAGGTACCACATGTGAGGACAGGCCTGTCTGGACCTAAATGGACAAGCACCTGAATTAGACCAACGTCTGACCTGAATGACATTTGGAGACCATGTATCAAGAGAGAATGGAAAGTCCAGAAGGTGTAGCCTGGAAACTAAGAGAGTTCAACATAAGAAACTGAGACTGAAGCAGCTTTGGCCCCTTTCACACAGGGTGGACCCGTGAGCGGATCCACTTGCTCAGTGGGGGATCTCTCAGGCGGATTACAGGTCCATGTCCGCTCTGCTGCTGTAGAGCGGACACAGACACAGCCCACTTTTCTCGGATGGAAATGGAACACCTGTCCTTTTCCATCTGATTGCCATACCATCTGATCCGATGGAATACAGAGGAATGGATCCCCATCCGTCTCTTTCTGGCAGATCGGATCGGGTTGGATTTTGGCGGGTGTAAATGGACATACAGTGGGGCAAAAAAGTATTTAGTCAGCCACCAATTGTGCAAGTTCTCCCACTTAAAAAGATGAGAGAGGCCTGTAATTGGCATCATAGGTAGACCTCAACTATGAGAGACCAAATGAGAAAAAAAATCCAGACAATCACATTGGCTGATTTGGAAAGAATTTATTTGCAAATTATGGTGGAAAATAAGTATTTGGTCACCTACAAACAAGCAAGATTTCTGGCTCTCACAGACCTGTACCTTCTTCTTTAAGAGGCTCCTCTGTCCTGCACTCATTACCTGTATCAATGGCACCTGTTTGAACTTGCTATCAGTATAAAAGACACCTGTCCACAACCTCAAACAGTCACACTCCAAACTCCACTATGGTGAAGACTAAAGAGCTGTCGAAGGACACCAGAAAGAAAATTGTAGACCTGCACCAGGCTGGGAAGAATGAATCTGCAATAGGCAAGCAGCTTGGTGTGAACAAATCAACTGTGGGAGCAATAATTAGAAAATGGAAGACATACAAGACCACTGATAATCTCCCTCGATCTGGGGCTCCACGCAAGATCTCACCCCGTGGGGTCAAAATGATCACAAGAACGGTGAGCAAAAATACCAGGACCACACGGGGGGACCTAGTGAATGACCTGCAGAGAGCTGGGAAAAACGTAACAAAGGCTACCATCAGTAACACACTACACCGCCAGGGACTCAGATCCTGCAGTGCCAGACGTGTCCCCCTGCTTAAGCCAGTACATGTCCGGGCCCGTCTAAAGTTTTCTAGAGAGCATTTGGAGGTTCCAGAAGAGGATTGGGAGAATGTCATATGGTCAGATGAAACCAAAATAGAACTGTTTGGTAGAAACACAACTCGTTGTGTTTGAAGGAGAGAGAATGCTGAGTTGCATCCAAAGAACACCATACCTACTGTGAAGTATGGGGGTGGCAACATCATGCTTTGGGGCTGTTTCTCCGCAAAGGGACCAAGATGACTGATCCATGTACAGGACAGAATGAATGGGGTCATGTATCGTGAGATTTTGAGTGCAAACCTCCTTCCATCAGCAAGGGCATTGAAGATGAAACGTGGCTGGGTCTTCCAACATGACAATGAACCCAAGCATACCGCCCGGGCAACGAAGGAGTGGCTTCTTAAGAAGCTTTTCAAGGTCCTGGAGTGGCCTAGCCAGTCTCCAGATCTCAACCCCATAGAAAACCTTTGGAGGGAGTTGAAAGTCTGTGTTGCCCAGCGACAGCCCCAAAACATCACTGCTCTAGAGGAGATCTGCATGGAGGAATGGGCCAACATAACAGCAACAGTGTGTGCCAACCTTGTGAAGACTTACAGGAAACGTTTGACCTCTGTCATTGCCAACAAAGGATATATAACAAAGTATTGAGATGAACTTTTGATATTGACCGAATACTTATTTTCCACCATAATTTGCAAATAAATTCTTTCCAAATCAGCCAATGTGATTGTCTAGATTTTTTTCTCATTTTGTCTCTCATAGTTGAGGTCTACCTATGATGCCAATAACAGGCCTCTCTCATCTTTTTAAGTGGGAGAACTTGCACAATTGGTGGCTGACTAAATACTTTTTTGCCCCACTGTATGTCTATAGAGAAGAATAGAGGTTCCTATTGGGTTCGCTTGAAAAATGGGCAGGCGGACACGGTTGGCATATTCATGTGAAAGGGGCCTTTGTCTGAAACCAGATAGAGCTGAACAACTGCCCAGGAATATAATATTTATGTTTTGGGAACATCCCCTGCGTAGATAGAGCTTCTATTCATTTTCTTTTATTGAAAGTGACTGGGAATCCCTAAAATGCACGTTAGTAAGTGGACTGAGTCCTTAAAACCTTTGAAACTGATCCTACCACTAGGACTAATGTGAAGAGTTAATTGTAAAAAAAAATACAGGCTTATGATGATTTTTAAAATTATATTGCGTATTAATAACATGAATACAACACAAGTTGTTCTACAGGAAGAGTTAGACCCCACGTACACGTGACATTTCTGAATGATGGAAACTGACTGCTGGAAAACGTAGGTTAAAATACATCTGTTTAGCCGCGTTTGCATAACGTGTTTATGTTGTGTTTGCGTTTAGAAGCTTTTTTAAAGATAAGCACAGGAGAACCTCCCAAATGCCCAGAATGCACTGAAAAGTGGTAAATTATTAACTATTTCAGACTGTTTCAGAGAAATACAGAGAGTAGAAGCAGAGACAGCAGTATGTGTTGAGATTAGCTTAGGTGTGAGCTGCTCATTAACATTTCTTTTGTTTACAAGGGTGGGAAAGGTGTCTGGTGGAGTGAGTCATTAAGGCCACCTGGCAGGGGGTCTTCATGAGGAATTTGAGGTGTGAATGGGCATTAACATTATTAACATATATTTTGTTTCTGAGGGTGGGAGAGGTCTGAGGTGTGAATTGTTCATTACAAGGTGTGACAAGCTTGGTAGGAACATCCTGTGTTCAGTGTTTTGTCCATCTGAGTACTTTGAAAACTCTTTGCATGCATTTTTCATGATGAAAAAAGGCTCTGGACAGCATTGGGAACTGGAAGAGTTAAAAAAATTTCAAATGCAAGCGCTTACAAAAGTGATTTTCCCACGTTTAGACGCGTTTAGCCACATTTACAAGCATTTTGCGTTTGAAACGCTGATAAAATCGACGTCTGAATGCAAGTTTGTTGCGTTAAAAAAAAACAACTGTAAACTCAACTGACAGTAAACAACGAAGATGTGTACATGGACACATAGGAAAACATTAGGGTGAGTTCAGGGGCTGCTGAAAAAAATGCTGAACAGCTCCTAAACGTGAGTTTAGCAGCTGCAGTGTACATGAGCCCTTATCATAAAATATTATTACTGTATATCATTCCCATGTTAGTTGATTTTTGAATAATCAGACCTCCTCCTCCTTCTTCGTCTTGCCAAAAGATAAATGTCCCCATTAACAATATTTCCCTTACTTCCTGTCTTGTAAACACAACAGCCAGTAAAAGGGAATTTCCACAAAGTGAGGAGAATTCCCACCTCTGAAAGTTTATTTTCATTTTAGGTGTCCCTGTTGGGAAATGGCTCCTATGCTCCTTTTAATGACAAAAATGAAATTTTAGATTTTCCCTTTCTGTCCTGTCGACAAGGGTCACCAGAACATACAATCAGTGGTGTATTTAGGTTTTGTGCTGCCCTAGGCAACACAAAAATCGGACGCCCCTCCTCCCCAGCGTAGAGAGCCTGACACCGACCAACACCAGACCCGCTCCCCCCCCCCCCTCCCATGGAGAGAGCCTGACAGTGACCAAACACCCGTGCCCCATCACCCCCCCCCCCCCCACCCAAGAGAGCCTTTCACTAACACCCCCTTCCCCAGTGACAGAGAGACACTCACCTTTACAGCTCTGGACATCCCCGGGAACGGCAGTCGGGCTCTGCATACACCATCAAGCAGCCCGCAGCCTCTCTCAGATCCCCATGCTGCATATGTCCCTTCTTCCAGGGAGCAGTGCTGCCCCCCTAAAAAATGCTGCCCTAGGCAAATGCCTTGTTTGCCTTGTGGTAAATATGCCCCTGGCTGGCACCACTCTGGAGACCTCTAGCTGGGATAAGAGGTGGAGTGCAGTTGTTATCACTCCATATGGGACAGGAGCCAACAGTACAGAGGAGGCATTGGCTTATGCAGCTTTTGCTCCCTACTACAGCTCCAACATTACTGTCCCTCTACATTGTACTCTGATGCCATGGGATCAGTGCTGTATTTAGGTTTTGTGCTGCCCTAGGCAACACAAAAATTGGCTCCCTCCATTGACGAACTCCCCAGCCCCCACCCCCACCCGAGAGAGCCTTCCACTACCACCGCCCCCCATACACTTGCAACCCCCACCCCAACAAGAGATACTGTAAGACACTCACCTTCACAGCTCCGGACATCCCCGGGAACAACAGTCAGGCTCTGCATACACCATCAAGCAGCTTGCAGCCTCTCCCAGATCCCACCTGGTCCCCATGCTGTGTGTGTCCCTTCTTCCTTTCCTTCTTTCGGGGGACAGCTCTGCACCCCTGAAAAATGCTGCTGCCCCCCCCTGAAAAATGCCACCCTAGGCAAATGCCTTGTTTGCCTTATGGTAAATACACCCCTGCATACAATGAGAGTAAATTTCCCAATGTGGACTCAGACACCAAGAACAGAAGTGTGTACCCTCCTCAACTTTTCTATCTAAAGCAAAACATTTTGGATAGAGTAGGGGAGTGGTAAAAATGCTAATAGTTTTTTTTGCGTGCTGTCTCATTAAAGCAGAACTACACAGTATCTGAGCACCACAAACAATAAATGCTATTTAATTTATTTTTAATATTCAAAGCAAACTCACCCATCCATCCATATCCCCATGCTTTATGCTTTATCTTGCTGAGAAATCACTTAAAAAACATCCCTAGCATTTCTAGCCATGTCCATCTTAAATAAGAGCAATTGATTAATGTAGCATTTACTTCCTGGAATCCATCTGCCCTTAGCTCATGTATGCAGGCAGGCGGGTGTCCTCCCCTCCTGAAGGCTCTTGGGATGTATGACATCATTTGGCTAGACATGGTAACTAGGAAGTACCTAAAAATGCTAAAAAAAAAAACATTTAAAACAAATAAATAAAATATACATTCCTATCTATTTACTAATGCTAGCAGCATAATGATTCAAAATAGTTAATGTTGATTGAGAGAATGAAGTTCCACTTTAAACAACTGCCTTTCATGACTATGCCATTTTTTGCGATACTGCATTGCGTTACTTTAACTGACGATTGCACGGTATTGCAATACTGCATGTTTGTAATGTTTTCCCACAAATAGAGCTTTCTTTGGGTGGTATTAGATCACCACTGCATTTTTTATTTTTTGCACTATAGACAAAAAAACACGTTTTTTCCTTTCTGCTATAAAACATCCAATAAAATTAAAAAAAAAAATCACATTTCTTCATAAATGTAGGCCAATATGTATTCTACTACATGTTTTTGGTAAGAAAATCCTAATAAGCATATATTGATTGGTTTATGCAAACGTTATGCCTTCTACAAACTATGGCATATACAGTAAACTGAAATTTGTATTTATTTGTTTGTAATACTTGTAATGGCGGGTTCAGAGACTTTTAGCAGGACTGTGATATTGTGGCGAACAATCTGACACTAAGGGGTTTATTTACTAAAGCTGGAGAGTCCAAAATCAGACTCCCTTCTGCATAGAAACCAATCAGCTTCCAGGTTTCATTGCCAAAGCTTCATTGAACAAGCTGAGGTTAGAAGCTGATTGGTTTCTATGCAGAAGGGAGTCTGATTTTGGACTCTCCAGCTTTAGTAAATAAACCCCTAAGTGACACTTTGTGGGAACGAGGGCTAAAAATATACACTGTCACTGTATTAATGACACTGGCTGGGAAGGGGCTAGACATCTAGGGTGATCAAAGAGTTAACTGTGTGCTTAGCCAGTGTTTTGTGTACACAGTGTGGTGATTTTACTAGGCAACCTGATAAATTTTATTCCCTGCTTCACAGGGAAAGAAAATCTAGCAGGTTGCCACTGACAGGACACCACTCTGCCTTGTTTATACAGTGATAGAAACCACCTCTTTATAATAGAACAATCAGGGACTTTACACTTCTGCATACAGTAACTACATCTCTGGCATGCCACAAATTACAGCACCAGGTTACATTTATGAAAAACTCAACTTTTAATCAACAAATACCAGTCTTGGAACCAGGGTCGGACTAACAACTCATGGGGCCCCCGGGCAATAGGGGATCATGGGGCCCCTGTGTCCTCACCCACACTCAAACCACACCCAAAAAAGCCTATGAAAGGTACCAGGGACATCTCATGGGGCTCCCTACTATATCACAAGTATCCTGCATTCAGGAAAAAACATTTTTTTAGTCTCCATTCCTGTAAAGTCCAGATCTGGGGAACTTCAAATTGATCCCTTGCAGTGGGACTGCACCCACACTGCAAAAATAAAAGTGGTTCTAAAGGCTGAAGGTTCTTTGCCTTCATACATTCTATGAAGGTAAAAAAAACCCTGAGTACAGCTCTGGCCTCAGCCCCCCCAGTACTTACCTGAACCCAATCTCGATCCAGCGACATGCATGAGAGCAGTGGCTCTTCCAGGTCTCTCCTTCTTCAATGGCTGAGACACAGCAGCGGGAGCCATTGGCTCTCATTGCTGTCAATCACAGCCAGTGAGGAGGAAATGGAGGACAGGACCGAGCCACACTGTGTATATTTATAGACCCACACAGGCAGCTCAGGAGTGATCACGCAGAAGTGGCCTCAGAGCAAGCAGCCTGCTGTGGAAGCACTCAGCAGGGCAGAGTACCTACAGTGGGCCCGCGAAGAGGAGGATCGGGGCTGCTCTGTGCAAAACCATTGCATAGAGCAGGTAAGTTGTACATGATTGTTATTTTTCATATCGCTTTAACTCATTTAGGCTAGGGGAGAGGAGGAGAAGCACTTTAAATTACCTGATTCTTTAGCAGATGGTGCTCCCCCACACTCTGGTGGTGGACTATCCCTCAGCGTCATCACTTGGGATGCAGGGATATGAGCCCTGCATTAGTTTTGATGATGTTAAAGGACCTCAGACCCGGGGAGCATGGGGGAGAAGACACCGAGGAAACTGTTCCAGCTCAAAAGAGCTACTAGAACAGTTTTTTTACCCCCTAGACCTAAACAAGCAATTAACCATTTCAGTGCAGATGCAGCCCCATGACCTGTTTCACAGGGGCTCCAGCTTGTATAAGAGCAATGTGAAGCTTTTGCAAAGCATTGGCAGAGCTTTTGGCAAGCTTTGTTGAAGCTTTTAGTGTGCCATTTAACTCTAGTTTGTAAATTTTGAACACTGATCCTAATGGGGTACTGATTGCCACTTTAAACAAGCTGCTAGCAGGCTCCAGCACTACATGAAACTTGTTGAAAACCTGCTGAAGCCTGCTAGCAGCCTGTTTAAAGTGGCCATCAGCACTCCCATTAAAATCCATGTATAACATTTTCAAAAGTAGCTAAATGGCGCTTTAAAGGCTTAGAGAAAGCTGACCGAAACCTGCTAAAAGCTTTGCAAAAGCTTGCTAAAATTTTCATAATCGCTTGCTATTCACACTGTTCTTATACAAGCTGAAGCTCATGTGAAACAAGCCACTGCAAGGTATAATTTTTACGTTTCCTGTAGTTGAGCTTTACTAACCACTTGCCATGTAACATTGTAACTTCATAACAAATCACAAGTTGAAGCATCAGAAGGGAATGCCTGAACAAAGGTGGCTCTATCCTTTAGGATATAAAAGCAGATGAATGCACTGTCAATGGGAGTGCTGTGATCTCTGAGAACAAATAAATACTGTAGGAGTTGCACATTACTTAGCATGCATGCACTTAACATGAAAAATATATCTTACACTTAATCTGCCTTAAGTAACTGCAGCAATGAGAGGTCCCTGTGGCTTTTGCAGCTCTATCCTACCATAGAAACTCACTCAGCTTGTTGTCTTATATACGATTAGGATGTATCTCAAACTGTACTTAGCAATAAGTATTTATGCCATTCTTGTTTTGTATAAGCTAATGCTTATACCAGAGTGCAGCTAAATATCAATAATTCACAAGTGATGTGAATTATATTTTCATCTCAGATCTCATTGGGAACGTCCTTTCATTTTTTTTTATTGCCTACTGTCTGCCGTGCTTGTTTGCAGAAAACAATATATTAAAGTAGGATTATTTTTTATCCTATTTTCTGTCTCTTCATGCGATGATTTTAGGTATGGTGTCTGTGCAGCGGAAATCAGCCTTCTCTTTCTTTTTTTGTCAAAAAGAGTTGAGAAGAAAATAAATTGGACCCAGAGTTTGACACTGGGCCCGACTCCGTGCAGTGCATCTACAAAACAAGGCGGCAGCTTCTATCTCTTGAATTGACCTGTTCAGTGCTTGTCAGCCATGCAATAAATCACTCTGCTTTGTGTCATGTCTTTTTTGGCAGTGGAATTGTTAAAGCTTCTCCATTAAACATATCATTGTTACTAGGAACAATTTGGTCAAGCATTTGACTGATGTTTAAAACAAAGCAATAAGATTAAGGCCTTATGAAAAGCTATTTCAACTCTAGGTGAATTTAAAAGAGCTCTTCTCAAATTGATTTTCAACCTGCCTACAACTTAAAAAAAAAAAGCTATTGTTGCTTGGTAATAAATGTGTCAAACACAAACACTGATATATGGTTATGGAACCTTTATAAGATATGGGAGCACATTGTATTTTCCTAATGAATATGGCCAGAAGCCTACAAAACAGTGTTCTGCAATAAATTAATCAGCATCATAAATGCTTCTTCTCGCTGACTCGGCATGGATAACAGAACTCCACGTGTCTGGATCCAGGTTTTGGCTGAAATTCATATAAATCTTCCCATATAATTAAGTTACCTTTGTGATAACGTTATTGACTGATGGCCATATGTGGGAGGTAGAAGAGCCATGGTGGTTTTCTCACAAGAATATCAATCAGGCAAGCAAGGTCCAGCTTCTGTAGACCGTGGCAAAGACACAATCTCCTTGTAGCTCTGGCTTGTCGCTGTTTGAGTTATTGCTCTCATTTGGCCAAGAGGAAATTCTTCATGGCCACCGCGGCTTGCAAGTGATGGATTAGATAGATAGGTGGATAGGTAGATATGTCAGGTAAATATGGGAGGCAGAGAGGTAATGGTTAAGAAAACAAACTTGCTAAGCAAAAATGATATTGTAGATAGGACTGTAAATTACATGTTCAAGACATATAAGGCACAGTTGCAGAGCAATAGTTTACAGCTGCGTATGTGTACTAATTACGAACATAGTGAATGCTGCTACCTCCAAAATGTTGTGTGAACACACATTAATAATCACAGACAGGTACCTTGTAAACATACATGAGTATTTGTGAGAATGTATTAGTTAAAGCAGAACTCTGGGCAAAAACATCTTTACATGCCCTTGTTACTGATTTCCTACCTTCATCCATCTTCTGGTTCACTCAGTAGTTGCTCTGAAATAGCCAATTCACTTTCAAATCAAACCATTCATTCTCTTTGGATTCCTGTTTGTAAGACCAGTGGCTGATATGCCTCCTATTCCCCCCAGCTTCTGGTTTTGGCACATCCCTTCTGTAGTTCTTTCTCCAGGAAGCAGTGATGTCCTTTAGCTCCACTTGCACTGGTTGGGGGACTGAGACTCTCAGACACATTCAACATGTACAAGCCTAGTGTACCCGCCCACATTCACTACAATTCCCAGTTGTTGATGGGAACTGTATTTTCTTTTTACTGCAGAGAGAGAGGAGAGGATATGACGTAATCCCTGCTGTTCAACCTCCTCCTTGGCAGAACTCGTGCTGTTATCTTTTGAATTACAGAGATAACATCATGAAAATTCAATTAGATTTTTTTCTCCTAAATGGTAAGGATCTCCAAAATGTTACTAACTGTTTAGTGTTTTGCATAGGAGGGTGCACTAATGGGTGTTCTTATAGTAATAGTTAAAGTGGTATTAAACCACAAAACCATAAATGTAATATACTGCAGTTTACCAATCATTAGGTGTGTTGGCTGAATTGGTTTTCTTTTTTTTAGGTTTTAATACGTCTACTGTAAGGAAATATGTCTTATTAATTGGCATCCATTTTGTATAATGCCTCCATTTCTAGACATGTGAACAGTTAGTTTCAATTTTGTAACTTCTCTCTCGTTTCCTTAGACTAGTTTAATTTCTGTAAATGGAACTACCTTATATGGTATCCCTCAACTATTTGCAGTTTCTGTTCTTCATGTAACTATATTGATAAGAATGGAATGTTTCATTGGTCATCCAGAGATTAAGCAACGCCTACTGAGTTCTGTATAACAGTTTGTGTCATGCATTCAACTTTCAGAGATTTAGCTTGCACACTTCGGTGTCCGGAGCTTTATTTTTCCCAGGCCTGAGGGTGACAATAACGAGGGCAGGGGCTACAGACATAGGTTGAATCCTTGCATCTACCACTCCTCACCCCCTAGATTGACAATCCTGCTGTCCAAAGGTGTTTCTGTTGCTCCTTCGTTAGAGTCTAGGCACTCTAATACAGGAAGTGTGTTATTAGCCAGATCACCACGTAAAAACAGAAGGAAAAGCCTAAAAAGAAAACTAATGTAGCCACCATATCTAATTAATGGTAGGCTGCAATATTTTATATTTTTGTTTTGGGTGTAATAGTGCTTTCATAATAAAAAGTAGAAGATCTATGTGGATAAATACAAGGTACCATCCCCTAACATATCAACAATATGAAAAGGAAGAATGTTTTCAATTAGCCTGTAGAAAGACTGGAACATGGGCTTTCTTATGTGCCAACAACACCAGTATAAATAAAAATAAAATACAGCTTCATTTATACAATAAAATAAAAAATTAAAAACCATATCCATCAGAATCACCAAGTTAAAAGTAAAATGGAAATTCTACAAATTGTTGTGGATCAACACATTTTGCATCTAGGCTGGATCCACTTGCTTGTATTGTCTTGGGATATGAAAGCAAAATACCCAACTTAAAAATCCTCAAATTAAATCAACACAAAACAGCAAGATGACACAATGAAAAACTACCCATACAGAATGTCAGCATGGGTATACTCTGAAATTTACACACAAGATGGAATTGTGGGCATACTCTGAAAATCAGTAAGAAATGCTGGACAGGGACACCAAAAAGATGTCAAAACCACTGCTATATAGGAAAAATCAATAACTGCATCAAGTCGATGTCCCATGTGGGGTGGACTTGTTTAACAAATTACAAATTGTGTCTCCGCTTCCTGACATTTTCTCTGTATGTGACGGCAGATTGATGTAATGCCGGAAATCGGGGACACCGATTATATTATGTTAAACAGGTCCACACCACATGGGACTTCTACTTGATTCAATTATTGATTCTTCCTATATAGCAAAGGTTTTGACATCTTTTTGGTGTCCCTGTCTGGCATTTCTTACTGATTTTAAGACTGTACCCACATTTCCATCTTATGTGTACATTTCAGAGTATACCCATGCTGACATTCTGTACGGGTAGTCTTTCATTGTGTCATCTTGCTCTTTTGTGTCAATTTAGTTTGAGGATTTTTCAGTTGGATATTTTGCTACCACATCCCAAGATAATACAAGCAAGTGGATCCTGAGGAGGCAGCCTAGATGCAAAATGTGTTGATCCATGACAATTCGTAGAATGTTTACTATACATTTAAGTTGGTGTTCCTGAGGATATGATTTAATTGTCTATTTTTATGTATAAATAATGCTGTTATTTTCATGTATATTGTTATTGTTGGCACTTGAAAAATCCCCACGTCCCGATCTTCCTATGGGCTAGTTGGAAACTTTCTTCTTAATCTTCCACTTTAAACTTTAAGAACATGTATGGTTATATTAAAGAAGGCAGGAATATTGAATTAGACAATGGTCCCGGTCCTGTCTAGACAGTCACTTGATTTTATTGAAAGGGTCAAAAGAGCCTATGGCTTTTTATTAAAGGGAAAATACTCTGTATCTGAGCACCACAAACTGAAAACACTTTTTAATTCATTTTTAATATTCAAAGCAAAATCCCCAAACCATCTGTAGCACCCTCTAGTGTGCTACTAATGTTAGTGTAGGTACATTTATTATGGTATGAATGGTAATTGTGTGAGTCTGTAATTAGGTTGGGTTACTGCAGGTCAGGCTGGATGACTCTGCAGACTGGAACTCCACCTGGTTCTGGAGAACCATAAAAGCTTCCAGAAGCCAGTGGATGGGAGGTGTGGAGACCCTAATCTGCATATTTATGGTGACTAATCCCAGATTTGAAGGCTTTGATAGTGTGGTCAGGCTAACCAATAAATATGAGAGAGCCATGCTAGCAGAGGAGTCGGCTAGAAGATGGAGTGCCGAGGAGGCTGGCAGTGGCTTGGGAGGGGTCCCCTGGGTCTAGGGGGGAGCTTGTCTCCCAGGCTGGGCTTGGGATGGCTCAAGAAGATCCATTCAGCATCATAGTATGAACAGCAACATTGCCTGTGAGCAATGGGAGCAAGGACAGAGTGAGTACATCAGCACACCCAGGGATTCACAAGCGGAGAGACTGTCACATGTAGCAAGCTTTCAAAGGATAGCACTGTGCTTAAAGTGTTACTAAACCCAGGACCCTGCATATTTATTTATGTTAGTAAATATAAACTGCTAAATATCTTTTATCAGCAGCAGTATATAGCAGTCTTGTGACTTCTATCAGTGTAATCTTGTAGTAGTAGGTTTCATTCTTCTCTGACTATCCTATGAGGTTGCATAACCCCTGACCCTCTGTCTGCACAGCGCTGATTGGCCCTGTGCTGTTCACATGCACCCTCCCAAAGAAAAAAAAACTCTCTAGCCATACGCACTAAACTGAGTATGTGCAGAGTGACTACACACCGATATGTTTTATCAGGAGATAAGAGGGGGACACTGGAAGAAGGGGAGGATCAAAGTTAGGATCAAATAGCCTTTTTACACAATGCAGAGGATTAACCCCCTAGGTTCCACAGTGAGTATAACAAGCATGCTTTACTGCATATACAGACTGATTTTACTGTTGTAGGTTTAGTAACATATTAATACCTACCTCCCAACTCTCTGAGATGGGAAAGAGGGACACCTTTACTCCAAGGTATCTAGAAAAAGAACACACCCCTGACAAGCTACCAGTTACGCAGATCATAAAGAATAAATAAGTATAAAATGATTGTTAAACCCACAATTCCTTTTCCATAGAGCTCAGCAGATGGATTGGGGACAGTAGATGAAGGGGAGGATCAGAGAATACAGGATCAAACAGCTTTTTTACACAATGCGTAGGATGAATCCCTTCCACAGTGAGCATAACAAGCATGCTTTACTGCATATACAGACTTATTTTACCGTTATGGGTTGAGTAACACTTTAACCCTTTGCCCTTGTCCTGGGAGATCTTCAGAGCAGCCAGAAGGGCTGGTAGTGTCTGCAGGCTGTGGAGCTGGGAGCAGTTCTACAGGGGAGAGGAGATACTTCTGCATGTAGCTTGCAACAATCTGTGCTAACGTGCAGAAGGGCTGAGAGTCCTTAGCCCATAAGGGGCTTTTGCTACTGATCCGTAAAGACTAACCACATTCAAGAAGAAGAACAGTCCAGGATCTTTTTCTGTAAATAGGAAGGAAAGTGTCCCTGTGCATTCATTTAAGTTGGGCATCCCACAATCCCTATTACCCCATCCAAGTTATTTTCCTCAATAAAATAACAAAAACCAAGCTCAAGGACTGTTCACTGACTGTGGATGCAAGTTTGGAAATGCGTGTTGCCTGGCGGTGCAAAGCTTAGGGGACCCAGAAACACAATGGCCCTCAAGAGAGTAGCACTACACATCCGTGTCTCCATGCTTTATTTTATTGAGAAATCACTTTGAAAAATAACCCCCCCTAGCATTTCTGGCTATGGCCATCTTGAGTAAGGACAGATGATTAATGTAGCATTTACTTTATGGAATCCATCTGCCCCTAGCTAAGGCATCCAGGCAGTAGGGTGTGCTTAGCTGAGAAACCCCCCTCCCCCTTCCTGTCTGAAGACTCCTGGGATGTATGACATAATTAGCCTGGAAATGAGAAAGTAACTGAAGAAATGTTTAAAATAGTTTAACATAAGTAAATATAATATCATTTTGTATGTATTTGCTAATGCTAGCAGCACCAGGGTTAAAAATAGTGAATGTGGATTGAGAGAGTGAGGTTCTGCTTTAATGTCAGACCACTATGGAATGGAGTTTGAGGTTGAGTGGCTTGCAGAAGAGCTAAACTAGTTTTTAAGTTTAATACATAAATACACATCCATCAGTTTCCTAAAACAATATAAGCAGAGAACAGTGGGATTTCACAATTGAGTAACTGATTTCACCAGGTAGATCATTATAGCTCTTTGAATGGGAGCTAGTCTTCTCAGGAAACAGAAGAAAATTGAATGTCTTTGCAGTGCTGTTAGAGAGAAAAAAAAAAGACACTTATCTGTATAAATCCCCGAGAAACAAACAGTACAAACAAATCAAAACAAATGTTGCTAAATGAAAATCTAAGCAAAGAAATAGAATGAAGATGTGGGCAGTTAGATTATTTAAGTCAGTGGGGAAAAGACATCATTCAGAACCTACAAAATCTGCAAAAAGCAATCTGGTTAGCTAAAATGGAAAATGAAAAGTTGATTGTGAAAGAATAAAACAAATACAAAACTGTGTTGAAGTATAAAACACTCAAATGTTTTATTAGATAAAGATTACAGGTATTATTGATTGAGGAGAATAAGATGGAAAGAAATATCATAACAACTCTTTCTTTAAATATTTGGTTCTAGCAATGCTACAGTTATCAGCCCCAGAGAGAACTTGCGGAACGATCTGCAAATAGTGTACAGCAGTTACTGATGTCCTCAGATACTCTTGATTTCATGCATATAAGTTGTTACTCCCTGGTCACATCAAAGCCGATTTTGAAATCATGCAACTTACAGTGAAGTCGCACGATTTCAAAATCGGATGATCTGCCAATGTCATTGCGATTTGCAAGACATCTGACACAGATGTCTATGCAAATCGCAGCAAAAGTAGTGTATGCACTACTTTAGAAATCGGTGTGGTTCTGTCTAAGTCGGAACCCCACCGATATGACTGCTCTAATAGCGGGCAATAGGTTGCGACTTGGCATACGATTTACAAGTCCCATGGCATGCAAATCGCATGCCAAGTCACACCTGATGTGACCGAGGACTAAAGAAAAAATGATGAGTGCTAGCTAGAAAGTCTGCAGAGAACAGAATTATTCTGCATTTTTGTATTAATGTTGCATTTGTTCCTTAAAGATCTAATTCCTACAGTATATATTTCTAAAATTATCTTGTATCATTACTTTGTTATATCAACCCACTCTGCACCCATAATACAGGTAGATTCCATATTTCATGGAAGATTGTTCTGCTCTGCTTTGCATATGCTCTGCTGTCAAACTGTGAAGGACGTAGTTGTAAAAGTTCAAGATAGGAGTGCTTATAGCGATAATACATCCAAAAACAAACATTTAGTAAACTGCAGCTTACCAATTCTTAGATGTGATGGCTGCATTCGTTTTCTTTTTTTAGGCTTTCTTTCCTTTGTTTTTACCTGTTATCTTTCGACGTACCAAACTGTCCTGCAAATGTAGCAGTTAAAGGATTGAGTCAAACCATTTACCACTGACAGGGGTGTGTTCAAAGGTCAGCTTTTATTTATTTGAAACTCTTACCCCAAAAAGAGAAAAAACAGTTGCTGTATTTGCTATAAACAGCGTTAGCTGGAGGTTGGCTTACTTTGTTTAGTGTATATAAATCTGCTAGTACATACTAATTATTTATTTATGATTATTTATTACAGCACAGTGGCTAAATGGATAGCACTTCCACCTGGCAGTACTAGGGTCGTTGGTTTGAATCCCAACCACAGCACCACCTGCCTGGAGTTTGCATGTTCATCAGAATACTTGAAGAGGTCATGCTGCCTTATGCTGAAGAGGAAATGCCCTTGAAATGGGTGTTCCAACAAGACAACGACCCCAAACACACCAGTAAACGTGCAACATCTTGGTTCCTGACCAACAAGATTGACATTATGGAGTGGCCAGCCCAATCCCCGGATCTTAATCCAATAGGAAACTTGTGGGTTGACATCAAAAATGCAGTTTCTGAGGCAAAACCAAGAAATAGAGAAGAACTGTGGAATGTAGTCCAATCATGCTGGGCTGGAATACCTGTTCACAGGTGCCAGAAGTTGGTTGACTCCATGCAACACAGATGTACAGCAGTTCTCAGAAACAGTGCTTATACAACTAAATATTCATTAAGTGATTCAAAGGAAAGCAAAATCTTCAAACATTTTTCAGTTTATATCGTGAATGTTTGAGTTTGTAAAGAAGAATACAAACACTGCTATTTTTTGAACAGTCCAATATTCACTTTTCTTCAATTTTTTTAGAGGAACAACACAAATTTGATCTAATTTTCCTCATGTTTTCATTTGGAATAGAATGTGTAGTGTTCCCAATGCATTTGTGTGTATGGAAATAAAAGCTATCAGAAGGATTTTGAGCTTTATTCATTTTTTTCAACACACTGCTATTATTTTGAACTCAACTGTATATATATATACAGGTGAAACTTGAAAAATTAAAATATCGTGCAAAAGTTTATTTATTTCAGTAATGCAACTTAAAAAGTGAAACTAATATATGAGATAGACTCATTACATTCAAAGCAAGATAGTTAAAGCTGTGATTTGTCATAATTGTGATGATTATGACTTACAGTTTATAAAAACCCCAAATCCACAATCTCAAAAAATTAGAATATTACATGCAATCAATAAAACAAGGATTGTACATAGAACAATATCAGACCTCTGAAAAGTATAAGCATTCATATGTACTCAGTACTTGGTTTGGGCCCCTTTTGCAGCAATTACTGCCTCCATGTGGCATGGCATGGAAGCTATCAGCCTGTGGCACTGCTGAGGTGTTATGGAAGACCAAGATGCTTCAATAGCGGCTTTCAGCTCTTCTTTATTGTTCGGTCTCATGTCTCTCATCTTTCTCTTGGCAATGCCCCATAGATTCTCTATGGGGTTCAGGTCAGGCGAGTTTGCTGGCCAATCAAGCACAGTAATCCCACGGTCATTGAACCAGGTTTTGATGCTTTTGGCAGTGTGGGCAGGTGCCAAGTCCTGCTGGAAAATGAAGTCAGCATCTCCATAAAGCTCGTCTGCGGAAGGAATCATGAAGTGCTCCAAAATCTCCTGGTAGACGGCTGCATTGACCCTGGACTTAATGAAGCACAGTGGACCAACACCAGCAGATGACATGGCTCCCCAAATCAACACAGACTGTGGAAACTTCACACTGGACTTCAAACATCTTGCAGTGTGTGCCTCTCCATTCTTCCCCCATACTCTGGGTCCTTGGTTTCCAAATGAGATGCAAAAGTTGCTCTCATCAGAACAGAAGACTTTGGACCACTAAGCAACAGACCAGGTCTGTTTTTCTTTAGCCCAGGTATGACGCTTCTGACGTTGTTTGTTGTTCAGGAGCGGTTTGACAAGAGGAATACGACATTTGAAGCCCATGTCCAGGATCCATCTGTGTGTGGTGGCTCTTGATGCACTGACTCCAGCCTCAGTCCACTCTTTGTGAAAGTCCCCAACACTTTTGAATGGCCTTTTCCTGACAATCCTCTCCAGGCTGCTTGTGCACCTTTTTCTTCCACACTTTTCCCTTCCACATAACTTTCTATTAATGTGCTTTGATACAGCACTTTGGGAACATCCAACTTCTTTTGCAATTACCTTTTGAGCCTTTCCCTCCTTATGGAGGGTGTCAATGATGGTTTTCTGCACAACTGTGAGGTCAGCAGTCTTTCCCATGATTGTGATTCCTACTGAACCAGACTGAGAGACCATTTAAAGGCTCAGGAACCCGTTGCAGGTGTTATGGCTTAATTAGCTGATTAGAGTGGGACACTTTGAGCCTAGAATATTGCACCTTTTCACAATATTCTAATTTTCTGAGATTGTGGATTTGGGGTTTTCATGAGCTGTAAGCCATAATCATCACAATTATGACAAATCACAGTTTGAACTATCTTGATTTGCATGTAATGAGTCTATCTCATATATTAGTTTCACCTTTTAAGTTGCATTACTGAAATAAATGAACTTTTGCACGATATTCAAATTTTTTGAGTTTCACCTGTATATATATCTCCTAGATTGTAAGCTCCAAGGAGCAGGGCCCTCTAATCCCTCCTGTATTGAACTGTATTGTTACTGTACTGTCTCCCTCCATAATATAAAGCGCTGAGCAAACTGTTGGCGCTATATAAGTCCTGTATAATAATAATAATAATATATATATATAGTACATTCACATCATTCCCTAACAGTCAAGCAGTGTACCTGGAGGAAACCTACGCAGGCACAGGGAGAACATGCAAACTCCAGGCAGGTGGTGCCATGGTTGGGATTTGAACCAATTACCCTAGTGCTGCCAGGCAGAGGTGCTAACCACTTAGCCACTGTGCCCCCCCCTCAACTATCTAAAGTGACCCTGTTGCTCCTTCATTCATGGGGTAGGTACCTTAAAGTGGTTGTAAACCCTCACATATAGCCAGTGAAGTGGCTGTGATACACAGAGATAAAACAAATTCTCCTTCATAAATTGTACCTGTTTATCTGCAGCCATCTTTCCCCTACATCCCCTACATCCAATGCAGCATTTACACAGGATCTCTCAGCTTTGAAAAGCAGGGGGTGGACAGCAGAACTTACATCAGTGAGGAGAGGTCTGAGAGGTGATTGGAGGGAAGGAACACACCTCCCTTCACACAGTTCATAGGAACAGAACTGAGGCTGCCAATCAGCTGGAGATCTCTCCCCGTCACCAATTTTCCCTTGGTGTCGGGAAAAATTGTCAGAAGTGACTCATGCTTATAGCAGAGGAATGAGGCAGCAGACAGAAATGACAGTTAGTACTCTGGATTGAGACAAGCACACACTATAGAGGGATATGCTTTGTTCATATTTCATGTGTGAAGTTTACAACCACTTTAAGAAAGGAAGTGTGATACTGGCCAGATCACCAGATGAAAAGAGGGGGAAACAAGGCTACAAAAAGAAAACTAATGCAGCCACCACATTCAAGGATAGTTAAACTGCAATATATTGTTTTGTTTTTTTTGGATATAAAATGGTTCTAAAGGTTGAAGGTTTGTTACCTTTATGCATTTTATGTATGAAGGTAAAAATCTGTGTGCAACTTTTCCCCCCAGCTCACCCTTATACCTACCTGAGCCCAATCTCAATGCAGCAATGTGCGTGAGTGTAGCTGCTCTCCCGGCTCTCTCCTCACTCCTCATTGGCTCAGAGGCAGCAGTTGGAGACATTGGCTCCTGCTGTTGTCAATCACAACCAGTGAGAAGGGAGCAGGGGGGTGGGGTTGAGCTGCGCTGTGTGTGTGTCAATGGACACACAGAGCATAGCTTGGGTTCAAGCATGCATGAGTGCCCCCATAGCAAGCAGCTTTTTATGGAGGCACTCAGCAGGGGGAAGGAGCCAGGAGTACCGGCGGGGGATGCGAGAAGAGAAGGTTCAGGGTTGCTCTGTGCAAAACTGATGCACAGAGCAGGCAAGTATAACATGTTTGCTATTTTAAAAAAAAATGTATTTAGTATCATTTTAATACTGCTTTAATATTGTCAACTCTTACCTTGAAATATTTCATTAATCGTCTTGATTTGTATCATAAACATAACTTGTTCTTGGGCTGCTTTGAGCAAAGAAACCAGTTTTCTTCAAAGCCCAATCATAGGTTCCCCTCTCAACCAGGGGCGGACTGACCATTTGGAAACTCGGGCACTGCCCGAGGGCCCGGGGTTAGTAGGGGGCCCCATGAGATGCCCCTGGTACCTTTTTCATAGGCTTTTTTGAGTTTAAGCAAGGACACAGGGGCCCTATGATCCCCTATTGCCCGGGGGCCCCATAAGTTGTCAGTCCGCCCCTGCTCTCATCTATCACTTTTTACCCCCCCCCGTATGGAGAACCCTTTTACCCCTTGTTTTCAATATGTATACCTTGTATCCCGGAGACTTTGGCTCACTACTTTGACTTTGTGCGTACTTTCAAGTTTTTTCTTCCTCTAATAGTGGACAGGTCCTGAATACTACAAAGAACTAGGGCACTCTCTGCAGCATTCTTCTATGAATCCTTGAAAGTTAATGTGCCCCCAGGGGCCTGGCATCATTCATATCAAAAGAGTTCCGGCGCTAGATAATAGAGAAAGATATGTGGGGCATGTGGAGAGGGTAAGAATTGCTTGGATTTTTTTCTATATATGTAAGGGGATGGGATAGGGGCAATAACAAAAAAAAATTATTGTTATTAGAGTTGGAATCTAGTTCCCCCCCCCCCTACATATTTAAATTTTCTTCTCTCCCCCATCTATGCATTCAGTGCTGGGAAATAAAGTAAAAATCAAGTACTTTCAGGTATGGTGGATCATGTGACTTGCTCTGTGTGATAGCACTGCCCAGTCAGTGCTGTCACACAGGGATCCCATAGACCTGGCTAAACTTCAACTCCATCATTGTGTAGCTTAGGATGTTAAGTATGTGCTGCTGGGAAGGGCTAAGTTAAAGTATACCTGCTGTTTTGTTCTCCATGGGCAAAGCACAGGCTCACTTTAAATCATCATCAGCACATCTTGTTGCATAGAAATTGTTATAAATATACACTATACATCTCACATGAGGTGCTCAAGGGATGTGACCACACACAACAATTATTATCTCAATTAACCTTTTCCACATTGCGATAGACCTTAAGACCCCTCGTGCATTAAAAACAGGGATTCTTGGCTTAAATAGAAATCAATACAGGCTTAAGCTGGCTGAAGGAATTAAGTTCTCTCTCTGGCTAGTCCTTTCTCTACCAAAAAAATTACTAATATTTGGCATTGTTAAAGAGAATATACAGTGGCGCTGTATATATATTGTATTTTTTTCTATATTTACTATGGTCAGGACAAAAATAGGTAAATATGAAATATTGCTTATGAATACTATCTAGTCTTCCACACAGCCAGCAGGTCAAGCTTTAGATCCTTTTTCGAGAGGTGGGTTGTGCACATTTGAGAGCTAGGGAGGGAGAGAGCTGGGGAGGGGGACAAAAATTAGGGGGGTGGAGAGATGAGAGAGCTGTGGGAGAGGACATGTGTGTAGAAATGAAATATGGGGGTTTCAGTGGAGAGCTGTGGATTGGGGTGAGCTGTAGGTGAGAAGGGGGGTTGCAGATGTGAAATCTGGAAGGAGGCAGAGAAATGTTGTGTGGGGTGCAGAGGTAAGCTGTGGACCAGGGTTCAGAGGGGTGTTGTGAATAGGGTGATGCAGAAAGGAGTTGTGGACAGGAGTGCAGAGGTGAGTTGTGAATGGAGTTGTGCAGAGATAAGCTGTGGATCAGGGTGCAGAGGGGCATTAAGGATACGGTGGTGCAGAAGTGATTTGTGGACAGGGTTGCAGAGGTGAGCTGTGAATGGGGTGGTGCAGAGGTGAGCTGTTACCAGGGTTGCAAAAGTAAGCTGTGGATGGGGTGGTGCAGAGGTGAGTTGTGGAGAGGGGTGCAGAGGTGAGTTGTAGACAGGGGTGCAGAGGTGAGCTGTGAACAGGCTGCAGAGGTGAGTTGTGGATGGGGTGAAGAAGAGGTGAGCTGTGCACAGGGGAAAAAGAGGTGAGCTATGGACGGTGTGGGGGGACTGAGATGTGCTATAGTTGAAGGTTGCAGAGGTGAGCTGTGAATGGGGTATGCAGAAGTGAGCTACTGACGGATGGGGAGGAGTTCAGAGATGAGTTGTGGAGGATGGAACAGATTTAAGAAGTGAGAGAGGTGTGCAGAGATGAACAAAAGATGGTCACGTAAGGAAAGGGGGAAGGGTTACTTAAGGGATGGGAGATCTGTGAATGTGAAGAGTTTGTGCAGAATTTGAGCTGTGGAGGCAGGGGGGGGGGGAGTGGTTGTGCAAAAGTGCAGTTGTAGAGGAGTGTTGTGCAGAGGTCAGAGCAATGGAGGGGGGTTGTGCAGAGGTCACAGATGTAGAGGGGTGATTGTGCATAGGTAAGAAAGCTGTAGGGGGAGCTGCGTGCAGAGGTGCGAGATGGGAAAGTTGTGGAGGTGAGAGCTATGCATTGGGATGAGCTGTAGATGGGAAGTGCAGAAGTGAAATGTGGAAGGAGGGCAAAGTTAAGCTGTGGGGTGAATGTAGGGATGAAATGTGGACAGGGTGCAGAAGTGAGCTGTGGACGGGGGAGCAGAGGGGAGCTGTGGATGGGGGTCAGGGGTGAGTTGTGGACAGGACTGCATAAGTGGGTTGTGGATGGGATGGTGCAGAGGTGAGTTGTGGACAGGGCTGCAGAGGGGAATTGTGGATGGGGTGAAGCAGAGGTGAGCTGTGGACAGGGGGAAAAGAGGTGAGCTATGAACATATGAACGGTGGGGGGGGGGCAAGGTGCACTGTAGTTAGGGGTTGCAGAGGTCAGCTGTGGATGGGGTAACCAGAAGTGAGCTGTTGGCCTGTAGATTGTAAGCTCCACAAGCGGGACCCTCCTATTTCTTCTGTACTGAAGTATATTGTAATTGTACTGTCTCCCTTTATATTGTAAAGCGCTGTGCAAACTGTTGGCGCTATATAAATCCTGTATAATAATAATAATAATGTTGAAGAATTGGGAAGAGTGCAGAGCTGAGTTGTGGAGGAGGGAACAGATTTAAGCAGTGAAATAGGAGTGCAGAGTTGAACAAAAGAAGGTTACTTAGGGAAGGGAGGGCTTACTTGAGGTGAGGGATGAGGGATCTGTGAATGTGAAGAGTATGTGCAGAAGTGTGAGCTGTAGAGGCAAGGGGGGGGAGTGGTTTTGCAAAAACCAGCTGTATAGGTTGGCTAAGAGGTAGCAGCAGGAGCCTTGGCTCCCACTGCTGTGAATCGCAACCAGTGAGAAGGGAGCGGAGGTGGGCCCGAGCCCCGCTCTATGCCCGCTCTGTGTGTCTTTTTAGACACACAAAGCAGGGCTCGGGAGCAAGCATGTACAAGTACCCTTAGAGCCAGTGGCTTGCTCCGGGGGCACTCATAGAAGGGGAGAAGCTCGGAGCTCCGGTGAGTTACCTGAAAAGATTAGGATCAGGGCTGCCCTGTGCAAAACCATTGCACAGAGTGCTTATGCTGGACAGTAGTTTGACTAAGATCCTAGGGGACAAGCTGAACCTAGTTGCAAAAAAGGCAACCACTCTTCAGCAGCCTATACATTAGTCATTTTTTTTTCAACCAGTTGGTTGCATTGGCCATTTTGTGTGTGCACCAAGTTCAGTTTGAGAGTGCAAAAAAGCCATAACACTTGCCTGCCTAACTCTGCTGACACAGAGGCCACATGTACAGTATGTGATTGTGAATGTGTGCTACAACACTACTGGCACCACTGAGTTTTTTGGGCATTTTGTGTGCACTATGTTCAGTTCTTGGTCAGCCAGGAGGAGGGTGAAGGAGAAAAGCAAAGATAATAGTGGCTACTGGGCCCGGCCTTTTCTCCTTCACCCTCTACCCCTCCCTTTTTTATTTTGCTCAAAGGTTGGATTTCCCTGCCCTGCCTGGAGTGAGGACTTGCACTCATGCCAGCTCCCATACCATGATGCCACCACTGCCACTACCCAAGAATTCTGCTTGCCTGCCATGCCTGCCTGTCGCAACTTCTGAGAAGCATTCCCTTGGTTTCATCATGCTAAGCAAATACATGATTAGTTGGAGTTTCAACAAATGATCTGCTGCTCTAGTGAGTCTCATGGTGTTCTTCTCTCCCTCTTTGTACTTTAGGGCTACCCTGTCTGCTTCAGCTCTGCTTGCTCAGCACACTTGCCTGTGTAACTCTGCTCACACATGCCACAAAAGGTATGTATGCTAGTGTACTACTCATCCACTGAGATTATTTGGGGCATTTAGTTTGAGAGTGTTATGATCCACCTGGTGGTACCTCTGGCAGTCCACCGGACAGGATTTCCCAGAGCGTGGAGTCTAAGTCCCGGTCTGCGTATTCACCAGGGCCCCTGATGGTGGGGATGGACTTGAAGCAGACCAGGACCAGGTCACGACCTCTGAGCACTCCTACCCGTGGCAGAGGGGTCCACAGGGGATGAATACAGGGGGAGAGCCTGATGTGAAGGGGCCGGCTGGCTCAGGCAGGATGGATGGATGGATGGATCGTAGTCAGACAGGCCAGTTGTTACCGTGGGAGCAGCGAGGTACAGTATCAGCAGGCAGAGGATGGTCGGGTCACACGCAGGGTCAGTACCAGGGTAGTCAATCCGAAGAGAGGTCAGACAAGCCAGGGGTCAGGATAGGAGAAGGCAGCATAGTCAGGGCAATCCGGGTCAGATAGGAGAAGGCAGCGTAGTCAGGGCAATCCGGGTCAGCAATCAGGTAACAAATGCAGAGTACAGGAATGCAGAGGAACACAGGAAGACCTCACGGCAATTTGTGACAGCGCAGGGCATCTTTAAATACCGCGCCCTGCGCTGTCATTGGTTGCCCAACGTGTACTCGCACGCGCGAGTCTCTTTTAGCCGCGGACGGCCGGGATCTAGTGCTCGTATCCCGGCGCGAGCCGGCGAGACTGCGCATGTGCCGGACCAGACGCCGCGGTGGACCCTGACAGAGAGAGTGCAAAAAGGCACACCACTTGCCTACCCAAGCCTAACTCATCTGCTGGCACAGGCCACATGTATGTGTTGTGAATGTATAGTACAACTACTACACTACTGCCACCACTGAGATTATTTGGGCAGTTTGTATGCATAAGTCCAGTTTGAGAGGGTAAAAAGGCCACATGGCTTGCCTGCCTAAGACTATGTCTGCTGGCACAGACCACATGTATGTGATTGTGAATGTGTACTACTATTGGCAGCACTGATATGATTTGTGGCATTTTGTGTTCACTAACTACACTTTGCTTGGCCAGGAGGGTGAAGGAGAAAGCAAACATAATAGTGGTTATTGGACTATTGGCCACTATCATGTTTGCTTTTCTCCCTCACCCTCCTCCATTCTGTCTTTTTTCTGTGTGCTGTTAGGTGGGATTTCCCTGGGCTGTGGACTCTCAGTCACACCAGCTCCCATACAATGGTGCCACCACTGCTGCTAACATCAAGAAATACCACCTGCCTGCCTGTGTGCTGCAACTCCTGAAGCGTTCCCTTTGGCTTCAATCCAGTAAGCAATTATTGAATGTTTTTGCTTTCTCAAAAAAAGTATCTGATATAGTTTCATGTTTGCTTTTCTCTTTCTTCCTTTGTGCTGTTAGGTTTTCCTGGACTTATGCCACCTACTACTGACCAGTCACTGGCACTGCCTCCAGTCTGTCTGGATTGGATCTCTTTTCTTGCAGTTCTGTCTTGGTAAGTATATAAGCCTCTTTGGAATGTATATTTATGTGACTGTTACTGTGGGGATGGGAACTTGAGAGGGGGGAGTGGGAGTCTTTGTGGAATTGAGGTCATATCAAGCTAATATTTTTTGTTTCTTCTTCCCTAGCAAACTCTACAGGATTGAGAAAGCATCTGTATGGCTCTAAAGACACCACCACCACCACCAGATTAGACAACCAGCTCATCTAACTGTAAGTGGTTATCCTTCACACCAATACACCATACACACTGTGTGTTTGCAGCCTACTGTAGTGGGCAACATAGATAAATTACACGAGTTTTCTTTTCTTTTCTTTTTTAGACACCTTCCAAGACTCCACATCCACAACAATCTTCACACATTGTGCATCTGTCAGGGCTCCCGGTAAGACCAGAGATGCGTGAACTGACACAGGGAAACGCAGGCTCAAGTATGGTGTAACAATATAATTTATTAAGGGTTATACACAAATATAACGCACAATATAACAAAAACCATACCTCCAACTGATAACGGAATGTACACAGATAAGAGCAGTCAGGGCTGGCGAGGTGGAGTGGTCAGGCGGGCCAGGTCAGGAATCATCGGGCAGACAAGACACAAAGGAGTAGGCAGAGCGTAGTCAGACGGGCCGGGTCAGGAACAATCAGGCAGACAAGGTACCAAAGGAGCAGGCTGGAGAGTGGTCATGTCAGGACAGGAACGCTGGAATGGGCAGGCAGGCCTATGGTACGGTCACGTTGCGACTGACGACAGCCACTACCCACAGACCAGAGCCCCTCAGGGCGCGGAGTCTAAGCCCCAGGCTACCCTTCACCAGGGCCCCTGATGGTGGGGATGGACTTGACGCAGCCTGAGACCAGGTCGCGGCCCCCGAGTGACCCCAGCTGCGATAACGACTGCCGCCAATGGCGTACTGCTGGTGGGAGCTAGATGGGAACACGAGTAGAGTAGTCAGACAAGCCGGGTCAATAACAACGGAGCAGACAGTACTAGACGGTAGGCAAAGAATACTCAGGTCACGGGCCGGGTTCAGCAACGGAAGGTCAGGTAAAGGGTTAACGCAGAGAGTAGTCTTGTCCAAGCCGAGTCGGTTACCAGGAGAGCAATGGGAACAACACAAGAGCTTGCAACAGGGCATGATACAGGACACAAGTGCAGAGCACACTTGCAGACAGCAGGTTTAAATGTGCTCAACCACACCCTTCTGAGGAGGAGCCGCAGAAGTCTGAAGGCATAAAGGTTCCCACCATGCTTTGCAGAAAACCAAAGATGGATGCCAGCTCATGGAGATGCACAAGCTCTGAAGAAAGGTAGGACCTTGACAGTACCTCCTCCTCAAGGGCCCCTCCCCCTCCGCGGCTCAACAAAAGGTTTCTGAGGAAATCGGGCGTGAAAAGCGCGGAGGAGGGCAGGAGCATGAACATCCACGGAAGGAACCCAGGAACGTTCCTCGGGACCATAACCACGCCAATGGACCAGAAACTGTACCCGACCGCGGACCAACCGAGAATCCAAGATGCGGCTCACCTCATACTCCTCATGGCCGTCGACCCTGATAGGACGAGGCCGAGGCGGAGAGGCAGTAAAGCGATTACAGATCAGAGGTTTCAATAGGAATACGTGGAAGACATTGGAGATGTGCATCCCAGGAGGAAGAGCAAGGGCATAGGCAACTGGGTTCACCCTGCGAAGAATGCGGAAAGGACCAACAAAACGGGGGGCCAGCTTTGGTGCGGGCACCCGAAGCTTGAGGTTGCGAGTGGACAACCACACCCGATCTCCGACCTGGTATGAGGGAGCGGGCAACCGTCTACGATCAGCCTGGAGCTTCTGGCGCTGTGCTGAGTCCTTCAAGGACCTCTGAATCTGCCCCCATGAGGAGCGCAGAGCAGCCAGGTGGTTATCCACAGCCGGAATGTCCTGTGGAGAGAACAACTCAGGCAATACAGCGGGTTGGAACCCATAGTTGGCCATGAAGGGGGACATCCCAGAGGAGGAGTTGACAGCCGAGTTCCTCGCAAACTCTGCCCATGGCAGGAGATCAACCCAGTTGTCCTGATGATCCGATATATAGCAACGAAGGAATTGTTCCAGGGCCTGGTTGGAACGCTCCGCAGCCCCATTGGACTGAGGGTGGTAGGGCGAAGAGAAGGAAAGCTCGATACCCAACTGGGAGCAGAAGCCGCGCCAGAACCTGGACACAAACTGGCTCCCACGGTCCGAGACAATCACCTTGGGCAACCCGTGCAAGCGAAAGATCTCCCTGGTGAAAACCGTAGCCAGTTCCTGTGCAGTCGGCAATTTCTTGAACGGAACGCAATGGCACATCTTAGAAAAACGATCGATCACCATAAGAATGACCGTATGACCTTGAGACGCAGGAAGATCCACAATAAAATCCATGCCCAGGTGTGACCAGGGACGCTCCCCATTGGGAATGGGTTGCAGAAGGCCCAATGGAAGGTGCTGAGGAGATTTATCCTGGGCACAGACCGAACAAGCTGCTACATATGGGGCGATGTCAGAACGGAGAGATGGCCACCAGAATAACCGAGAAACGACCCAGGACAATTGGTTCCTACCAGGATGACCGGCAGTCTTGGAATTATGGTAGGTACGTAGCAAGCGGGTACGCAATCCCTCAGGTACAAAACATCTTCCAGCCGGTCTCTCAGGGGGAGCGTTAGTTTGAGCCGCCAAAATCTGCTCCCCAAGGGGAGAAGTCAGGTTGGTACAAATGGCAGCCAGGATCTGGTTTGGAGGAATGACCGAGGTCGGCTCAGTGTCCTCCCTGGACAGCTCAGAGTATTGCCGCGACAAGGCATCAGCCCTGACATTCTTGGAACCAGGCAAGTAAGAGACCACATAATTAAAACGTGACAAAAACAGAGCCCACCTGGCCTGACGGGGTGTCAACCTCTTAGCCTCCGAGAGATATGTGAGGTTCTTGTGGTCAGTGAGAACTAGGACTGGGACCACAGAACCCTCAAGCAGGTGCCTCCATTCCTTGAGAGCCAGAATAATGGCCAACAACTCCCTGTCTCCAATCTGGTAGTTGCACTCTGCAGAGGAAAGCTTCTTGGAGTAGAACCCACAGGGAAGTAGGGGTCCCTCGGGTGACCGACGCTGGGACAAGAGGGCGCCTACTCCTGTCTCAGATGCATCAACCTCGAGAACAAAAGGCAACCCAGGATTGGGATGAGACAGAATTGGGGCCGAAGTGACGGCGGCTTTCAGAGCCTTGAAAGCTGAGATGGCCTCGGGTGACCACTCGTGAGGGTAACTGCCCTTCTTGGTCAGATCTGAGAGAGGCTTGGACAGTGTGGAAAAGTTCCTGATAAACTTCCGATAATAGTTGGCAAATCCCAAAAAGCGCTGAATGGACCGAAGACCACTGGGACGAGGCCACTGCAGAACCGCTGAAACCTTCTCAGGATCCATAGAAAAACCCATCGGGGAAATGATGTAGCCCAAAAAGGCAACCTGGGATTGGTGAAATTTACACTTCTTGAGCTTACAGAAAAGCTCGTTTTCATGTAACCGCTGCAGCACCCGCTTAACATCCTGGATATGAGTCTCCATAGACACAGAGTAAACCAGGATGTCGTCCAAGTAAACCACCACGCACTGCTGCAACAAGTCACGTAAGACATCGTTAATAAACTCCTGAAAGACCGCGGGTGCGTTACACAACCCGAAGGGCATAACCAGGTATTCATAGTGGCCGGTTCTGGTGTTGAACGCGGTCTTCCACTCATCGCCCTCCTTGATCCGTACAAGGTTGTAGGCAGCCCTAAGGTCGAGTTTAGTAAAGACCGTTGCTCCCTTGAGGCGGTCAAACAACTCGGTGATCAACGGAATAGGATAAGCATTTTTAATCGTGACCCGATTGAGACCCCTAAAATCAATGCAGGGTCTCAGCTCACCTCCCTTCTTTTTCACGAAAAAAAACCCAGCTCCTGCTGGAGACGTAGACTTGCGAATGTGCCCCCGGGAAAGCGCATCCGCAACGTATTCCTCCATGGCCTGATTCTCTGCCACCGAAAGAGGATACACCCTGCCACGCGGAGGAGTAGCACCAGTTTGTAAGGTTATGGCACAATCGTATGGACGATGAGGAGGCAGGGCACCGGCGCGCACCTTGTCAAACACGTCCAGGTACTCCCCATATTCAGTGGGCAGCACAGAGTCCGAGGAGGTGCACAGCACCTTAACCGGACCACGGATGCAACCAGCCCCACACCGTGGTGACCATGAGAGAATCTCGGCCGATCGCCAATCAAAGGTCGGATTGTGCCTCTGAAGCCAGGGATAGCCCAAAACCACGGAGTAGTGTGGGGAAGAAATTACCTGGAAACAGGCCAATTCCCTGTGAACAGCCCCAATAGCTACCTCCACCGGCAGGGTCTCGTGGGTAACCTGCGATGGCTGCAAGGGCCTGCCATCTATCGCCTCGAGAACCAATGGAGTCTCTCGAGCCTGCAGAGGAATGGAGTACTGGGCAGCAAACGAACTGTCCATAAACAAACCGCCAGCCCCAGAGTCTACCAACGCCTGGGCCGTCACCGAGCCTCCTGCCCAAGAGAGGACAACGGTGATAAGCGGTTTATCTTTACGGGAAACCAGGGACGAGGAAACTCCACCCAAGATCTGCCCCCGACAGGATCTCAGGTGCGGGCGTTTCCCGGACGGACCGGACAGGACTGCCGAAAATGCCCCCCGAGTCCACAGTACAAGCAGCGACCCTCCTGACGCCGAGAGGCCCGCTCCCCCTCGGAAAGGCGAGCAAACCCCGGCTGCATGGGCTCACTACCAGACAAACCATCCCCAGGAGGCGTGGGAGGAGAGGGAGGCACGGGTGGGACAGAAAACGTAGGCGCCAAACGGTTAGGAGGCCTCTGCAGCCGCTCCTTAAATGAAGGCCTCTCTCTGAGCCTGGTGTCAATCAAGATTAGGAAGGAGATGAGTGCCTCTAACTCCACAGGCAGTTCTTTGGCTGCGATCTCGTCCTTCAACGCATCAGAGAGACCATGAGAGAAAGCAGCCACTAGAGCCTCATTGTTCCAACCCACCTCTGCCGCCAAAGTACGAAATTCGATGGCGTACTCGGCAACGGTTCGTGAACCCTGATGCATGGACATGAGCAATTTGGCAGCAGAAGCGGAGCGAGCGGGTACGTCAAATATCGTACGGAAGGAGGCAACGAAACGGGTAAACACGTGAATCACCGGGTCATTCCTCTCCCATAAGGGATTAGCCCAGGCCAAGGCCCTATCAGAGAGTAGCGAGATTAGGAAGCCCACCTTTGCCCTCTCAGTAGGGAAAGCGTGAGGTATTAATTCAAAGTAAATCCCCACTTGGTTAAGGAAACCACGACACTGACTCGGTTCCCCCCCAAAGCGCTGAGGAAGAGGGGCAGAACCAGTCATACCTCTGGGTACCGCAACAGATGCGGAGGTAGGTGCAACAACCGGAGCAACAGTGGGAGAGTCCACCGGAGTAACATCTGACCTAATAGCCCCAGGGGTAAGGTGTGCTGTGCGTGCAAGCAGAGCCTGCAACGCCTGAGCGAACTGATCCAACAAACGATCCTGTTGGTCAAGTCTGGCGAGTAACATAGGGATCGAAGGCGTACCTGCACCGTCAGGATTCATGGCACTTGTGTAATTTCAGGACAGGAACAATGGAATGGGCAGGCAGGCCTATGGTACGGTCACGTTGCGACTGACGACAGCCACTACCCACAGACCAGAGCCCCTCAGGGCGCGGAGTCTAAGCCCCAGGCTACCCTTCACCAGGGCCCCTGATGGTGGGGATGGACTTGACGCAGCCTGAGACCAGGTCGCGGCCCCCGAGTGACCCCAGCTGCGATAACGACTGCCGCCAATGGCGTACTGCTGGTGGGAGCTAGATGGGAACACGAGTAGAGTAGTCAGACAAGCCGGGTCAATAACAACGGAGCAGACAGTACTAGACGGTAGGCAAAGAATACTCAGGTCACGGGCCGGGTTCAGCAACGGAAGGTCAGGTAAAGGGTTAACGCAGAGAGTAGTCTTGTCCAAGCCGAGTCGGTTACCAGGAGAGCAATGGGAACAACACAAGAGCTTGCAACAGGGCAACATACAGGACACAAGTGCAGAGCACACTTGCAGACAGCAGGTTTAAATGTGCTCAACCACACCCTTCTGAGGAGGAGCCGCAGAAGTCTGAAGGCATAAAGGTTCCCACCATGCTTTGCAGAAAACCAAGATGGATGCCAGCTCATGGAGATGCACAAGCTCTGAAGAAAGGTAGGACCTTGACAGGTCAGGAATAGCCGAGGTCAGGACAGGCGGAGTTCATTCAGGGTCAGGATCAAGAAGAATCAGGAATCAGGCAGGAAGCAGACAGGATGCAGGTACAGGGGCTCATGGGAAAGATACACCAAGGAACTGACTGCAGGTCTGGCCATTCCTTAAATACACTTCCCGCAATCACCCTCAGGTGATGGCTGACTACAGGAGTGAGCTTCTGGTTGCTGAGAGCACCGGCTGGCCAGCCCTGGTACTGCAGCCCACAAGGCAGGTGAGTCCCACCACCATTGGCAAGTCCATTCCTGACAGGATCTCTGCCTACTTGCAGTTAGCATGTTTTGTTTGTAAAATTCTTTAGAAAATTCCTACAGATCCGTTTTCATTAACTATAGCTTTCCTGACTTTTGTGTACACATACAGGCATCTGCAGCACACAAGGCATTACTAGTACAGGTTACACAGTCAATGTCAGTTACTGAAATGTAAGATGGCCCATTCTGCCCTGGTTTGACCGTTGTTTGGTTCTTTGATTCAGTGTACTGAGATTTAAGAAGGCTCATTCAGGGCTGGTTTAGCAGTAGTTTGGCTCTTTGAGTTCAGTGCTGTTGGTAACAGAAAAGTTAAATTTTTTTTCTTTAGAGTGATAGTCTTTTAGATGACCTTTTGTGCATTTGCTATTTACTAATGGAAGTGCAAATGCCTGAGCCACCTGTGAAAAAAACACAAGAAACTGAGGCATTGTTCCTTCGCAGGCTTATGGCTAACTGATCTGCAGTTCAAATACTTGTTGTCAGCTGATGATGGGTCCAAACAGAATGCTAAGTGTCTGTGGTGCAAAAGAAGTGTTCAACATAGCACATGGTGGTGTCTGATGTCCATAGTCATGCCTCAAGTTACAAACACAAAATTACATAGTTGCATAGTTAGTCTGGCTGAAAAAAGACAAGAGTCCATCCAGTTCAACCATTAAAAAAAAAAAGTTATAATCCTATACCCACAGTTGATCCAGAGGAAAGCTAAGCATGATCCAATTTGCTCCTGCAGGGAAAAAAATTACTTTCTGATCCCCGAGAGGCAATCGGATATGCCGTGGATTAACTTTATCTATAAATGTTAGTATCCAGTTATATTCTGTGTATCTAAGAAAGAAACCAGGCCAAAATTATTGCTGCAGCCAGGCAAACCAGCTCTGGAATTGTTAAGTTCACTGAACCAAGCACAGACTTAGAAGTGTTGGCTCATAAAAGAAAAACTTGTTTAACCAAGTTGAAAATAACTAATTTTATTGCCAAAAAACGTTTGCCACTATGGCTTCTAGATAATCATACTAATAGCATGGCTGACTGGCTTCCAGACTCGAAAATTGCAAGTTCCCTTTCTTGTAAACATACCAAAGGGGTCATGCTAATTAAAAACATAATTGACAAGTACAATAAACTGCTGTTGATCCACAAACTTTCCTCTTGTCATTTTTCATTACTGATTGATGAAACTACAGACATCTTGTCAACCAGAACATTAGCCATGGTGGTCATTTATTTTGATGAAGATGCTGGTAATACCCAGTACCAGTGTTAATGCCTTGTTGATGTCACTGAAGCTACTGCTGATGCATTTTTTTAGCAGATTAAGCAGTGTTTTATGGAAGATGGTATCCCCCTGAAAAATGTTATGGCACTTGGTACAGATAGTGCAAGTTTAATGGTTGGTCCAAGAGACTCTGTACTATCCTGCTTCAAAATAGAGCAGCCTTTCAGCTTTCACATTCATTGTACCTGCCATATTGCTGCCTTGTGTGCTGCAGAAGCCTTTAAAGCCATATCTAAAAACTGTTGAGCAACTTTGCAGAGACATACAAAACCACTTTGCAAATAGTTGCAAATGCATACAATTGTACGAATTTCAGGAATTTGTTGCTGCAGATTGAAGATTTTACAGCTGTGTTCTACAAATGGCTCTCTATGCTTGAGTGTGTCAACCACATTCTCAATCAATATGACATCCTGTTAAGTTACTTTAAGTCAGGTAATGATGCAGACCCCTTGCTAACTGTGAAATGGATACATCTCTTGCTACAGGATCCTATCCCTAAGTGCTACTTTCTGTTCCTTCAAACAATTCTGCTAAATTTCACCCAATCCAATCAAAATTTCCAGAGCAATTCCCCTATGATACCTGACTTGTACTTGAAGTACTGCCAACTGCTTTAAAGTTTTTTTTTTTGCTAATTTTACAGACCAGACCTTACAGTTGCCCTTGAAAATGATGCAATGACTGCATTTGACCACACTAACAATGCTAACTTTAAATCAACAGACAGAATTTTCATAGACCACCAAACAAGGGAATATCTGTCAACAGTAGATGATTTGTCTGCTGTTCAGCAGTTCATTGTCCAAGCAACAACATTTTAAACAAGAGCATTAACTGCCATTAAAAATGCATGCCCAATGGAAACAGAATCATTCATCTGTTGGCTTTACTAAACCTTTCAAACAGGTTTACTGCAAAATCGGCAAACATTATTGAACAAGCTAAGTATTTTTCACAGATTGTTCCACCATCTGATTTTGACACACTGGATACTGATTTTATACAATACCAAGTAACAGATTTCACAGATGTTCCCCAGAGTCAGACAGTGACTCTGACATATGATGCTTATTGGTACATAGTAAGACAAAGCTGTATGCTTCAAGACAATCTGAAAGTACCTAGATTTCTACTTCTGATTAAATTTGCAAAAACTATGCTTTCCCTTCCCCATGGGACTGTGGAGGTAGAACGTGTGTTTTCCTCTGTCAAGCTAATGAAAACGGATCTTAGGAACAAGCTTTCACTTCCATGTTGGAAGGACTGCTGTCAGCAAAGAGTGGTCCAGGGAGAATTACTCAGGAAATGCTTAAAAATGTTGATTACACAATGTATGACCACAAGTCTGAAAATAAATTGAAGGCTAAACGTAAACCAATGGGTGTTTCTTCTGCTGCTGCTGATAATAACACGTCTAAGGGGGAGCACAATGATGTGGTGTTGGTGTAGGACAATTACAGACAGTCACAACTTCCCAGCATGAGGTTCTTCATTGATTTGTACAACAGGAATGATATGTTTGTACTGTAATAGCATTAGAAATACTTGTACACTACACATATAACATTACAGTTTGACATACAGTTACAGTTATGGCCGCTCCAAGCCTAAATGGATTTCTATGTATTTCTTGAAGCAGTTTTCACTAGAACAAGTGGTGAGGGGAAGTCCTCACACAGGGACACCTGTTCAACTGAAGCTCCTTTTAACAAATTGTAAGAGTCTTGACTCTTGCAGCATTTTTAACTAGAACAAGTGGTGAGGAGAAACATTTACATGGGGACCCCTGTTCCACCGAAAACAGTGTGTCTTCTGTTTTAGAAATGTTGGTTACGGCTAAGGTCACTCCAGGTCTAAATGGTTTTCTATGTATTTCTTGCAGCATTTTTCTTTGGAACAGGTGATGAGGGGAAACCTTCACACAGGGACACCCGTTAAACTGAAAAATGCTGCAAGCTTCTTTAACAAATTGTTATTTGAACAATGCATTGACATTACTGTCCCTTTAGTAACTGCTATGTCAGTTTTTCATCATGTCTCTGTGCTCCAGCTGGAGAGATTCACCCTTCACTTGCCCTGTTTACCATTCCATCCAAATTCAGAACAGAAATGGAGGGGCCCCTATTCTATTTATCCTGGGATTCCCCTGCAATTCCTGTGTTGGAGGCTGTCTATGGGACTGAAACTGAGGGGAAATTTCTCCAGCTGGACGCAGGTGACCAGACTGCTGGGTTACATTATATTAACCTGACCTTCATGGAAATGGAGAAATATGTTTTTGAATTTTATTATAACTTAAAAACATTGTTAATAGCACTAGCTGTATGTTTATGACTTATATATTGATATTTGCACTGTTTTGCACTTAAAATGGCCATTGTATGTACTTTTTTGAAGTGTCAATAAAAAAATGGCTCTGGCAGTAAATTTCATTATTTTTGTCAGCAAAAACATTGGTGCTGTTTGTAAATTTTGAGTCTCCTGTCAGTAATTTTCATTTAGTGGGGTTGGTAACACTGCAGTGATCAGTGCTGCCAGTTATAGCCGTTGACCAGGAGCAGACTGACCATTTGGAAACTCAGGCACTGACCGAGGGCCCAGGGTCAGTAGGGGGCCCCATGAGATGCCCCTGGTACCTTTTTCATAGGCTTTTTTGAGTTTGGGCAAGGACACAGGGGCCCCATGATCCCCTATTGCCCGGGGGCCCCATAAGTTGTCAGTCCGCCCCTGTCGTTGACACTGATTGACTGCGAAAAACCCAACAGGGTGATTGTACAAAGGTTGATCAGTAGATCAGTACTGGTTTCTATGAGATCTCATAATCAAACAAGTCTCTGAGGCATTCACGGCATCCAGCGTAACATGGAGGATTTGTAATACTAATCTGTATACATCCTTGGTAAGCATTAAATGATATGGATACACACACATATATATATATATATATATATATATATATCTTCTTGGTAATATAGAATTTTTAGTTTTTTTGTTTTATGCATTTTTTGGGGGACCATGAGGACAATAATATCAGCTTTCAGGCAACTACCTGATCTGATAACTGTACCTCTTAAATTTATACTATGACCTTAGTATGCGCTAACAATTACCTAAGTATTGCAGTATTTTTGATCATCTGAACATGCTTTAGCATTAATTTTGAGTACTTCAAATTATTCTAATAGGTGCTAGTATTCATTCTGAACATTATAATATTATAATTATTTAAATATTCTCTAACATTTATTCTGAGCAATAATTTTTTCAATTATCATAATGTGTTTTAATATCTACTTCCATTTGAGCATTTTTGTCCCCTTAATATGCTCGAAGCTCTCCTGCTTGTGCGAGATCTCTTGCATATATATTAATTTTTTATTATCTTAGTAACCATCATTAAGAATATACAGTACATTGAATATTAATATTCTCTATTATGGCAGCAGGGGACCATCCAGCCGTGAGTCTTTGCACTCCATGATGGCGGCCCCACTCATAAGGAGCTACATCTCCCCCCGTATGATGAAACATCTTCTTTTGGAGTATCTATGATAAATTGTAAGTTTATACCCAATATCTGATTTTTTGATGATAAAGAATGACAATTCTGTCAACTAGATTGTAAATCATTGTTTATGTCCCAGAGTGGCATCCTATCCTTCAAGAAGATAATTTATATAAAATGTTTTAAACGCGTTGAATTTCTCTAGCTGAATAAACCAATAATCCAAGAAATATGGTTGTGGGATGAAAGTCAGATTTGGGGAAACCACTTGACTGTTGGTGTACTTTGTTACAAGTCTCAATAAGTGTTATTCAAAAATCCTCCATTTTTTGTTTGAAATCTATTATGCAAATTGTGTTTTTTATGCATCTGGTATGTTTTTATTCTGTGTAAATAAATATTGATATCTTAATGAAAAAATGTGTTAGTAGGTTGCCTTCAAAATCCTATTAGAAGCATAATTGTTTGGTGACTCTGTTCAACTGTGGACTGGTTACAAAATGCAGTATATTGGGAATTGGACTTGTTATGGAGTTTTTTTGTACGTACTGTATATACATATGGGTTGAGTGCAATTTGAGGAATAAGTCCTCATTTTGTGTATTTTATTTGCAGGAAGGCTGGATAGATAGGTAGTTTGATTTCAGAGGGTTTAAGGGTGTGTGTGTGGAGAGTAGCACTGTTCTACTATAACTTGAATGGGAGGGAGGATGAGCATGCCTTTGTATATTGCTTTACCTAATTGATGAAATGTATTAATTAATATAATTTATTATGAAATCAGGGTAGGCTATTTTGCGGTGTGGTGTCTACTGTGGTTCCACAATTATATCTATCTGTATCTATCTATATAGTAATTCCCCTGTTGCCCAAGCGCCACATGGAGCCCTGTGTTTTGTGGCCCTTGACCCTATGACTCTGAAATGAGTGTGGGAGCATTAAGGGGTAACAGCATTTATTGCCAAGTCTAAAAAAAATCTTCTACAGAGTGTCTCTAGACTCCAACCAAATCTGTAACATTTTTACAGTCTCTGACCTTAATTTCCTCCAGTATGTCTACAGTATCTGTAGCATTACAACATTATGTGTGGCCCTTTGGTGATGTCAGGGGCTGCAGTTGACACCACCTCATCTGTTATTTACCAATTCTGAGTGCTGTAAGCTGTATGTACCTTCTCTGGATAGGTGCACCAACCCGGTGAAACCCATATGCTGTATGTTACATTACATACTTCAGATGTTACACACCGTGATACACTGCAGTGTAGCACCCTCCTAGTTAGGCTTAGGATACTAGGCAAATTTCATTTTGCTCCTCTGTAGCCAGTGGGGCAGTGGTTGATTACTCTAGTCTGCTCAGTTTTTCACAGGATGCTTGTCTGATCATTCTCCCCTGCATTCTAGAGGGTTCTAGAATCACAGAGGGAGGACAAAGAGGGAGGCAGTTTGAATATTTATAGTGATCCAGCCAATCTCTGAGGAGGTGTATCCAGTAGGTGGCTGGAGAGCCTATAAATAGTCTAAGGACTGGAGTAGTGGGGGTCCTGGGTCCAGTCCTACAAGTACCCTGTCTAAGGGGTTTTGATCCCTTAGGGCAATCTGCTGTAGACTCTGCTGGAGGATCATCGAAGTCCTAGCTGTAGCCTAAGCTGGGGGGCCTATTCCCAGAGTCTGGTCCGGGATTTTCTTATGGTCTGGAGAGCTTGCTGGATGTTACCCAGTAGATGTTGGAGGGGGAAGAGTGTCCAGCTGTCCTGTGTATTGTGATTCTGTGTCTCCCTTGCTAAGTAATGCCCTCTGGATATCGGAGGGAGGCAGCCGATGGTCCTGTGGCATTGTGAGTACCAGCCTAAATCCTATGCCCTTGTGACTGTGTGCAATTCCCTGTTCTTCAAATGTTTGCCTCTTCTAATCATGATTAAGTCAGGGTGGTACATTAGTATAAAAAAATATTCACTGTGACTTTGCATCTTTCTAGATTGTAAATTACTCTCATTTTGTTTTCCTTCTGAAAAAAAGCCTGGCAGATGGCATCTCTCTTTTTAGATGACTTAAATGTCTGATGAATCTGTTTCCTCTCCCTAATTTCACAGAGCAGCAAAATAAGTCGGAGGAGACAGAAAGTAAATAACTAATATAATGATCATTTCCACAGAGTAAATGGTGAAAAGTTATTTGTTGTTTTTGAAGTACTATCGAATCCTACATGTTAATTCTCCAAGACAAAGCCATTAGAAAATATAATTTACCAAACCAAGTATGCATGAAATAAAATGTTACTGTCTCTTCAGTGAGCAATTCTATTTAATTTCTTAATCACTTACCATTTTGTATTATACTAGCATTGTTTTTCATATTAATGCCATTTTATTTAAATGCTCCTGCATGTAAACATAAAATAGATCCCCACCCAAAACAAATGTATTATTAGGCCTTAACTAAACAGTGCTAGGAAAAATTATGTCTTGAAAAACTCATAGCAACCAAAAACATTTAATTTAAAGTGGTTGTAATCCTTTGGCATTAAAACTGGACATATCCTTATAGTGTGTATTTACCTCAGTCCAAGCACTGAGTGTAATTTCTGTCTGCAGTCTTGTTCCTCCGCTATCTGCATGAGTAATTTCTGACAGGCTTTGCTGACTCCAAGGGATCCAGGGTGATGGCAAGAAGGGAGCACTAGCACACAGCCTGTGATTGACAGCCTCACCTGTGAATGTTTTCCTTGGAGATTGTGCAGAGGGGCGTATGTCCATTTCCTCCATTCAGGTCTCAGATTACACTTAGCTCTCATCTCTGAGCGGTACAGTGTGTGACTTTAGATCCCAGCCCTCTGCCTTTTGCAGCTGAGAAAAGCTGTGTACATTTTGGACTTTAAATGGATGTAGAGCAGAGATTGCCGCAGATAAAAAGGTACAACTTATATATTAGGATATGCTCCTTCTCTGTGTATTACCTAAGGCTAGTCACTTTACTAGTTATATGTACAGGTTTAGCCACTTTACCTTTATATATACCAAAATGTGATTCCTGATGCTATAAGTACTTCATTTTGCTTATGCATATTGCTTTTTGTATTGTTCTCAACAAGTCTATGTATGCATACAGTTATATTTAGTTTCAATACCCCACTGATCGCCTCCCTGGTGATTGCCTCTTTTTCTGCTCCCAAGGTGAATGTGAAATAAGCAGAATGATGGGAGGCAGCAGTAGAGTTTTCGGGCTATAAATATCCATCCTGACACAAACTGCACAAGTCACCATCTAACCAAAAACAGCATTTGTTTTTGGTGAAATTCTATGTAATAGCTTTATAAAGCAATTTCAGTGTATTGCTGAGTAGATATAAGTAAAACATTTTTAATATACCTTTGAACAGAATGCCCAAACCACAATGCTATTGATCTGTACGAAGAGCTAGTAAATTAATAAATACAGTAGTACAAGTGAAATAGGCACAATACAGCCATAGAAAGAAAACATGTTCCACATAAATAGAGCAGTAAACACCTCAGAGACGGAAAACTTAAGAGGCCTACCTGCAGTAAGCAAAATGGGAAAAAATAGTATATTATCTGTAAGGTCTATTTAACACGTTAATGCTGGAAGAAGGAATGTTTTCTTCTGTATGTTTGAAAAGCTGTTTGCCAGCAGATTAACAATGTTTTAACTCGTGCCTTACAGCCATGAATCAATCATTGAAATTCCTGGCCCATGAAGTGTATGCTTTTATTGTTTGCGCTGTCTATGAGAATGTTTAATAGGTCCAATATAAAAGGTATGACTGCATGGTGACATATTTTATATTAAATTGTTTCCTATCTATCATGATCAACTTTAAACAAATGCCATATTCTAATGTCTGTCTTAAAGACACCAGTTACTTTATTGAAAAAGGATTGCCCCAAGGTACGTCAGCCTATCTACACTATAGCTGACATTGTTGATCAAATATGGCCACATGGCTCTATTTGGGCAATTATATTGGCCAAATAAGGCCATGGCCATGTTTAGTCAATGACATCAGCTACTATATCATTAGCGCATGGGAGGCAGGGGTTGAGGACAGGTTGGCATGTTTTTTGTTTCAGTGAGTAGGTGGACATAAATAGTCTGGATCCTAGATGTGATTGATGATGGATCTACAATGAAGGAATGATATAATTTTTTGTGAGTGCATAACCAAGGGAACTATTCACAGGGAGGAAAGCGTGTCTGGAGTCCCATTATTTTGGCCTGGTACGGTTAAGCAGTTGTGCCCCCCCAAACCCTTCTACTGGCCTGGTCTGGTTATGGATTTTAGAGGAGACCCCATTGTGGTTTTTGTTTTGTTTTTGCATGGAGTTGTGGGGGGGGGGGTTAGGCAATTTATTCCTGATTTTTTAGGATGTACTGCAGCAAAAGTGACAGAACAAAATTTCTATGATTTTTTTCACAGAAATAGAGCTAGCTTCTGATGGTATTTGATCATCACAGTGTTTTTTATTTTATAATATATAAACAAAACAAACTAGACAATTTTGAATAAAAACCTCTCAATATTTTCTACTTTCTGTTATAAAACATATTAAATAAAAAACATTTAAACATCTAATGTTCTTCATGAATTTAGGCCAAAATGTATTCTGCTCTTCTGTCTTTGGTAAAAAAAAGTCTCAATAAGTGTATATTAATTGGTTTATGTGAAAGGTATAGCATCTATAATTAATGATATATATACTGGATTTTACGCAGTAATTATGATATACTAGTAATTGCGGTGATCAGTGACTTATAGTGGGACTGTGATATTGAGATAGTAGGCAATCTAGTGCTAGCTGATGCTGGCTGGGATGTACACTGACTGACTGACACTGACACCAATAGTGTCACTAATACAATGAACGAGGCTAATACTGTTCACTGTACTAATGGCACTGGCTGGGAAGGGGTTAACATCAAGAGCAATCAAAAGGTTAACTGTCTGCTTAACTGTCACGGTCAGGTGTCAGGCTCGGAGACCAGTAGCTATAGCAACAGAGAGACTCCACCAACTAGCAGGATAGGTATACCATCAGGTCACCCTGGTAAGAGACGTAGGCTTACCTGAAGTACGGGGTGTAAGCACTAACTGGTATTCAGCAGAGCCGCTGATGGTGGAGATGGTTTTGCTGCATGTTAGTACCAGGTCATGGTCCTCAGGATTGCCCCACCAGGGGGTGAGCAAGCCAGGGTTCAGTAGGAGATATAGCAGGTAGCAATCAAACAGAGGCATAGTCAGTAAACAAGCCAGAGGTCAGTAAAAGTGGTTGCAGGTTGGGATCAGGCAGAAGCATAGTCATGGAACAAGCCAAAGGTCGGTAATGAGTGGCAGTGAAGGTACGGATGGCAGCAGGAGCGAAAACAGCGAGATATTGGCTGGAGAAGGCACAATAATCTGGCAAGGAAGTGCAGATACATGGCTTAAATCAGTAAGTTCATGGGAGGAGCAAGTGGTTCAAGGTTCATGACAAACAAGGTCAAGGCAGGATCATTCAAGAAATTGTCCAGGGAGCTGTCTAGCATTCCGTATGGCTCAGCAAGAAAACACATTGCCAGATACAGCAGAGGTCCTAGGTTTGAACCTAGGCCCTGAAACTAACGTATGTAATATGATCTTTTTTTTTGCCTACAGATCAGGCTGTTTTTTTACCTACTTTGCAGGGAGAAGAAACAGCCTGTCAGGAATGGACTTGCCAATAGTGGTGGGACTCACCTGCCTTGAGAGCTGCAGTACCAGGGCTGGCCAGCGGGTGCTCTCAACAACCAGAGGTTCACTTCGGCAATTAGCCATCACTTGGGGCTGATTGCAGGTGGTGTATTTAAGGGATGGCCAGACCTGCAGTCTGTGCCTTTGTGTGTGTTTTTCCATGGGCCCCTGTATCTTGTAACCTGCATTCCTGTTCCTGTTTCTGCCTGACTTGTTGCCAACCCTGCCTGATCCTGACCTCTGCTGACTTCTCCTGTTTGATCCCTGGCTTGTGACCCTGACCATTCTCTGCCTGACCCCCTGTACCTACCTGTCCGTTAGTTGCTGTACCCGGCTCGTGACCTGACTACTCTCCGCCTGCTCCTCCTGTACCTACCTGCCCGATAGTTATCGACCCGGCCTGCCTGACTACGTTGTGCTCTATATGTGTATGTACCTGTGTATCTATATCAGTTTAGGTTTGGGTTTGTTTCACCTTGTTTTATGTATTTGTGTTAGCTTGGGGTTTGGTGCACTGCGTTTATGTTTGTATTGTTAGTCTTAATAAATTATATTATTTACCATATCTGAAGCCTACGTTTCCCTGTGTCAGTCCACACACTTCTGGTCACACCCACATCCCTGACACAGCCAGATCCTTTGGTCTGTGTACAAAGCCCTGTATGTTTGTAAACACAGGGCTCTGTGCTGTGATTGATTACAGCCAATCAGCAGGTCTCAGCCATAAATGCCTGCAGACAAAATATTAGTGTAGCCAGTGACAGTGGGGGTAGTAGTGGGAGCTCCCCTAACCTTGAACATGCTGGATGATGTACAAGTACATAATGCAGTCTGCCCATTCCAACCACGCACAGTAAATGTTCTGTGGGCAGGCGCAAAGTAGTTAACAACACCTTGCCTATTAGCCTTGAAGATGGCTTAAACTGTTCAATAATAAATGCAAATTGACCTCAATAACGTTTGAATTTGGCATTTGAACTTCAGCTATATACTGTGATTCTTCTCCAAATCTTAACCCTGGGGTGTTTGGCTCAACTCTAGTCACTAGTACTGCAAAAGTTAGATTTATCAAGGTTTTACTTAGATGCAATTAACATTTCTAGATGTTCTCTATAACATAACAAATCTTTACTTTCTGAGTTCAGGTCTACTTAAATTACAATCCCTTGCAATTAATTACAATCTGTTGTAAACTGACATCTGAAGCTAGGTACAAACACCTGGAAAATAGAAAATACATTTGTTTTCCTCTTTCTATGTTTTATCCATTAATGAATGACCTTTAGGATAGATAAACTCAAGCACTATTCTGGCAAAATCTATGCTGGATTAGCACTGAATGGAATATAGTACTGTCTTCCGGGGACTAAACAGGGTTTAGCCTAAGCCCTTTGCAACCATGAAACATGTCAGTTTCTAGAGCTTCACTGTCTTGTATTTGTTAATAAGAGTTCCTAACTAGCAAGAGACCTGCTCTGGATTTCTTCTCTATCCTACTCAAATATTCCAAGTAACATCATTGATAAAATTTGGTCAATGACGTCACCCAGTATTCCAGGCAAGAGATTTAAATTACCACAACTGGGAATGTGCCATTTACCAATGGGAGTGAGGAACATACAGATCAGTGGGCAACATATCATCTTGATAGACGTGGATTACCTGGCTGGAACACTTGATTTATGGACACATTGCTTGATGCTGTGATTGATGCTGGACCTAATTCTGGGAACAATAATACCATTTATTTTAAAGCTAGTAAGTGTGTGTTTTATTGTTATTTTTTGTGTCCTTAATTTGGTGCTGGTGTTTTTTTTATATCTCTTTATGGGAATGTGTAAAGGTCACTAATATGCCCCTGTACTCATTCTCCTTGGTGGTGATAGATATCTGGTTCTACCCCATTTTACCATTAACACTGCTTCCGTTTTAGGGTACACTCAGCTGGGGTAAAGGCTCATGTCGGTCAAAATTGGGAGAAGAGTGCTTTGCAATGGGAGAAAAGCTTGGATGCCTCCCCTTTGCAAGGCAACTCCCCAATTTTGAAAGGCTTATAGATTGATATAATATAAAAAGGAAGGAGAGGCTGCCCTCACTTCTCTGGCCACCCAGGCTGCATGTCCTAGATAAGGGTCTGGTTGGAAAAATATGGGTAAACCCATGCCGTTTTCTAAATTGCAATTTCTTCATACCCCCAGTTATTGGGGCTGTCTATGTCTTTCTGGTACAATTGCTGGATTATAAACCACCCCAGTACTGGCTTATATTTACAAAATTTAAATAGACCCCTGCTAATTTTTCACCAAATTTAGTGCAATAGAATATCACAGGTGTTTGGTTCCAGCGTTTCAGAATCAAATCTGCAATGTTCATGATACATTTAGCATTTTCTAAACACAAGCAGAAACCCTTTTTATGAAGTTTGCACATAGAGTACATATTTAAAAAATATATACAAGAGGCATTCAAGTCAAACCGTGACATTTGAGTTTATATAATAAAAGAACACATTTTAAAGGAGTGGAAACTGCATTTATTTTTCAACATACTCCCCTGCTACATTTATACACTTATCTCAGTGTTTAACTAATGCCTGGAAAGCTTCGGCACAGAAAGATTTGTTAGTATGCCTGAACCATCCTAGGACAGCCTGCTTCACTTTGTCATCAGTGCTGAAATGCTGACCTCCAAGGAACTCTTTTATGGGTCCAAACAGAGCGAGGTCCAGGCTTTAAGGGGGATATGGCAACATTCCTAGATTGTAAGCTCGAAAGAGTAGGGCCCTCTTACCCCTTGTGTGCTGTTTGATGTTACTGTACTGTTTCATGTATTGTCCCCCCTCTATTGTACAGCGCTGAGCAAACCCTTTGGCGCTATATAAACTCGATAAATAAATAAATAAATCTCCCAGCTGAGTTGCTGTAATCTGCACTTAGAGCGCTAACCAGTATGAGCTTGTGTGTTGTCAGGCTGTGTCCATATCTGGCATGCCAGAAAATTCTAGCCTTCCCTGTCAAAACGCTTCTTCATTGCAATGCAGACTTCAACTCTTATGTGCAAGTCAAAAGCAGAAAGCTATTTTGGTACTGAGCGTGCACTAACGTTTCGTAAATGCAAATGTTCGTGAATGATTGTGTTCACTAGCCCAGAGCTTTCACACACTTCATAATTCATTAAAGTATTTATTTCATTGGTCAAAAAAATTGTTTTATCAGCCCTGCCTAGCATAGCATGCAGAGCAGACAAGGAGGAGGAAGGTGATTTTGCAGTGAGTTCCCTCTTACGTTCAACCCCATAACATCGGTTAACCAGGGTCCCAGAGGCAGTCACATGTTTTTGTTATCTTCAGTTTGGATTCTCTGCACAGTATGACTTTTGATTCCTTCATGCCCTCTTTACCATAATGTTGCTGTGTTTTTGAAGTCTCCAATTAGGTTCCATATCAGTGCAGCAGTGGTAATAAAACACCCATGGAGAAAATATGAAGGAAAGGAGCCCAGTACACTATTATACATGCTACATACTGTACCTGTAACAGGCTTGTATAAGCAGTTGTTAATATGTTTAAAATATTAACAAATGCAAAAGAAGTAATCGGAGAGGGACTGGAACATTGGAGAGGCCAAGCTCATGTCATACAGGAAAAATGGAGATTTGTATATAAAATTAGCTACTTATATCTCTGCTCTGGATCCACTTATTATGTTGACATGCATTTTTCATCACATGTAACCCACAATTTCGTGATTCTATTATATTCACATTTTGAGTGGCTCAGGTTTGTTATGTGTGTAGCGCTTACCCACAAAGGGGCTGCCAAGAATATGTGCAGGTTCTCTTAAATAGTACAGAGACTGCCAGTCACACAAACACAGCCCCATGCATACTAACAGTTCAGGCTCAGTCTAGGGGATGTCATTTTAGTATTTATTGCTGAAGAACTTTAACAGGAGAGGGTTTTAGGGATGCAGGATACTCTATTGAGCAGCACAGGGTTGTCAGTTTGAATCCCAAGCACAGCACCACCTGCCTGGAGTTTGCATGTTCTCTCTGTGCCTGCGTGGGTTTCTTCCAAGTACTCCGGTTTCCTCCCACACTCCAAAGACATGCTGGTAGGTTAATTGGCTCCTGTCTAAATTGGCCCTATCATACATATATATCAATGTGAGATAGTGCCCTTAGATTGTAAGCTGCTCAAGGACTGGGACTGATGTGAATGTAGAATTTATATATGTAAAGTGTTGTGTAAATTGACAGCACTATAAAGTACCTGTAATAGTAATACAATGATCAGTAACAACTTTAGGACAAACTTCTTGCTAATCCTTCTGGAGTTTTTCTGGAGGTAGCAGGGAATAACCATTATATATAGGACAGTACAGCAGACGTCTACAAAGCCAATTCTGGCACTTAGTTCTCTTAATGCACTCGCACAGCTAATAGTCCCCAACAAGGTCATTATTCACAGTCATTTCTGTTCAATTTTTTTTTTAATTTACCTTCAACTATGTAGTGCAAGGGTAATGCCTGATTGGATACAAATTAAAAGTGTTATTTAGATTTGATCTCATAAGGTATAGTTTTTGGTAAATCTCAAGGAAAATGGTATAAGAAATTTCTATAATGTATGGCTAGCCTTAGTGGGGGAGATAACAAGTTCCTTCTCTAGTACCAGGACTTCAGTGCCCTACAGCAAATACTGTATAATCCTCAGGCAACCTTCCTTAGGCCCTCAGCCTAGAAGCTGCTAAGGCCCAGATTGCAGTCTGTCATCTCTCTGGCTGTCCCCTGGGGCAACAGCCTTTAGAAGAACTGGAACCCTCCCCTGAAGGAAAAAAAAAACAATCTGCTCTCAGGACTCCTGCACATTTATCACTTCCCCAGCCACCTTCTGGACATCTCCTTCCAGGGATTGGCTTGTGCCTGGTAAATTTTCAACTGATCATTTCAATGTTTTTCAGAGGCAGAGGGAAGTAATTAAACTTTCAGCTCAGGTAAGTGTATATAAAAAACAAAAAGAGGGTGCACAGGCCTGGTGCATTACCTTAACAAATGGGATTTATTTCTAAATAGTAAAATACTCACAAAGAAATGTAAAATCAGATCAAAATAGGAAGCATGTCGCAAGGGATGCAGAGTGGTTCAGGAACCCCTGTGGGTGGTTTGGTAGGGGACTGTGAACCTCTGGATAGCTGGTGGCTGAAGCGTTTCGAGGTTGTACCTCTTCCTCAGAGCCAGTCATCCTTTGTGACATGCTTTCCATTTGATGGCTCTGAGGAAGAGGTACAACCTCGAAACACGTCAGCCACCAGCTATCCAGAGGTTCACAGTCCCCATCAGACCACCCACAGGGGTTCCTGAACTACTCTGCATCCCTTGCGACATGCTTCCTATTTTGATCTGATTTTACATTTCTTTGTGAGTATTTTACTATTTATAAATAAATCCCATTTTTAAGGTAATGCACTAGGCCTGTGCGCCCTCTTTTTGTTTCTTATATACAGTTCTCTTTGGATTTCCCTGGTCCTTGGAGGGCAGCAAGGCTTGCATTCCTCTCTCATGTGAGGATACTGATATTGTGGAGTCCACAGTCCAGCGCAGGAGCACATGCATTCGGCTGCTTCATTCTCCTTTCAGCTCAGGAAACCCTAAGCAGACCAATACAATAAATCACTGCTCCATTCACTACAATGGAACCAAAAAACTAAATTTACCTAGCAGCCTAACCAGAAGAGGGAGCTACACGAGATTACTTTAAATGTACTGTATATACCTAAATTTTTCTTTGGGATTGCAGTGAGAACCAACTATTCATTTACATAATGTAACTTTCCAGGGCTACATGCATAGATATATTTGTGATAATCTTTTTATGGTAATGTCAGTTGATTCTGTCAATTTTTGTTTTGTGAAATTGCCTTGTCCTCATGGGGTACAACATTACTTTATTATAAGTTATTACGAATAACAATGTGTAGATACTTACTTTTTATTATGTTAGATTATTTTATTCCATTCACACTTGCCATCTCTTCCGTGGTATTTTTCACACTGTTGCTGACACTCTGGTAAATGCAATAGTAATACAAAAATAAATACAAGCGTCCTTGTTCTCGGCTGACAATACATATCAGAAAGCTGACAGCTGTGACTTTTCTAACATATATTACTGTAGCTGTTTGCAAAACTGCACTGGATGATGCCAACTTAATTTAAATACAGAAGGATCCAAATAATTTACAAATCAGTCCTTATTTAAGGATAAGCAATTGTATTCTTTAAAATGTATGTCAATTTAACAACAAGCTTCTTTTATTTCTTCCCGTTAAATATACAATTAAAAGTGTTTTTTTTCTATTTGGTAATTACAAAAAAAGCTGTTTATCCTGCCAGAAATACAATGAGCGTGTAACTTTCTGTAGTGAGTTGACAACTAACATAATGCCTTCTGCTACCCTGAAATTCCAAGGACATCTATCTGCCTTGCTCAGTTCCATCGGTGAATTTGAGATGGGGGTTTTCTGTAGCCCTAACACACTTCCTGTCCTAGGGGGACAACACTGAGGTACAGTACAGTGAGAAAGGTACATTGTTACATTAGGACAGAAAGTATGCTGCTGGCAGGAGCTCAAGACTAGGGAAACAAAGACTAATGCAGCCACTAATGCAGTTGATCACAGTCACTCTCTGCTGGGTCTTGACAGGTCTCTACAGGTCTTGAGGCCATGCATTGTTATACATGGCTGCATTAGAAACTTAAAAAGATAGATCTGGCCAATGAAACCCTGTCCCAGTGACTGCTCTTGCAGTAAGGGCTCATGTACACTGCAGCTAATACACTCACGTTTAGGAGCTGTTCAGCGTTTTTTTCAGCAGCCCCTGAACTCACCCTAATCTTCATCTTCGTTTACAGTTGTTTACAGGCAATTGAGTTTATAGTTGTTTTTGTGAACGCAGAAAACTTGCGTTCAGCAGTCAGTTTTATCAGCTTTTCAAACGCAAAATGCTTGTAAACATGATGCGTTTATAAGCGTTTGCGTCTGAATATTTTTTTAAACTCTTCCAGTTCCCAATGCTGTCCAAAGCCTTTTTTCATCATGAAAAATGCATGCAAAGTGTTTTCAAGGTACTCAGATGAACAAAACACTGAAAACAGGATGTTCCTACCAAGCTTGTCACACCTTGTAGTGACCAATTCACACCTCAGACCTCTCCCACCCTTGGAAACAAAAGATATGTTAATGACAATTCACACCTCAAATTCCTCCTGAAGACCCCCTGCCAGGTGACCTTAATGACTCACTCCACCAGACACCTTTCCCACCCTTGGAAACAAAAGAAATGTTAATGAGCAACTCACACCTAAGCTAATTTCAACACATACTGCTGTCTCTGCTTCTACTCTTTGTATTTCTCTGAAACAGTCTGAAATTAATAATTTACCACTTTTCAGTGCATTCTGGGCATTTGGGAGGTTCTCCTGTGCTTATCTTAAAAAACGCTTCTAAACAGCAACGCACATAAACGCGCATAAACGCATTATGCAAACGTGGCTAAACAAACGCTTTTTAACCTATGTTTTCCAGCAGTCAGTTTCCATCGTTCAGAAGTGTCCCGTGTACATGGGGCCTGAGGTTTCATGCATCCTCTTGGATTCTTCATAACCTTCTTAAGAGGAAAGGTTTTGACAGAAGTAGAAAAATCTTTTGTGACGGTGTAGCGCTACCCCCATAAGAGCTGCTGAATAGATAAAAACAACAACAATTAGGCGCAAAAGAATCACAAATCCTGGGTGTCAAGGAATAATAAAGTTCAATGTATATAAGTTCACATAGCACTAGGGCAAGCTCTTTGAAGCTGTAGCAGGCTCTGGATAACGAAATGATTTTTTTAAAAAAGTAGTAACAGACATTTATTAGCATATGGATTGATTGTACACCCCTTGAGGGTTAGGGACTGATGTGAATGTACAATATATATATACATATATATATGTAAAGCGCTGTGTAAATTGACGGCGCTATATAAGTACCTGAAATAAATAAATAAATAAATAAATATGGATAAAAAGCCATTCACACTGTGAACATGGTAAAAGGGCTCATCTGGTAAACAAGGTACCAAAAGAATGTCTGAATCCCTGCTTGGAAGGCTGCACTGGGCGCTGGAGAAGACTGTAGATGATAGAGCCAGCCAGCGTGTGTGTCTCTGGCTGGAAGGACGGTGGAGTGCACTGTGGAGCGCAATGTCGGCGTGATGACATGAGCAGTCTGATGCGTTTCAGAGCATGCCCAAAGCCACTAGAGTGCAAGCGCGCTCCCTTCTCAGGCACAATACTTATTTATCTTTTAGCTGCTGGATAGATGCCCAGGGTTCTTTTCCCAATAGTTGCCCCACACCCAGGCACAGGATCACAGTCACTCTTTTGGCTCAGTGAACAGTCCAGCAGTATTCTTTATGGTGTTTTTATTTTTGGGTAACTTGGATAGGGATACTCAAAAGCTATGAACAAACCGAAGGATGTTTTTTCTTCTGTAGAACTATGAGCCAAGACCTTACATAAGTAAATGGTGGACTGAGCCTTGTAGTATTTATGTGATAAATCATAGCAGAGTTCCTTCACTAAGAATTAAATAGACTAAGCTCTTCAGGACACCAGACACAATGTCCCCTTTGAACACAGCTGACTCTTTAGAACCAGATCGGTGGCAACCAGGGGCAGACTGACAACTCATGGGGCCCCTGGGCAATAGGGGATCATGGGGCCCCTGTGTCCTTGCCCAAATTCAAAAAAGCCTATGAAAAAGGTACCAGGGGCATCTCATGGGGCCCCATACTGACCCCTGGCCCTCGGGCAGTGCCCGAGTTTCCAAATGGTCAGTCCGCCCCTGGTGGCAACAGAAAACACTCTCTAGGATCTCTCACATCAGTCTCTCCTCACAAATGTCCTTAGATGATTGGTTGCCTCCTTCCAATATTGACCAGACACTTTCTTTAATTGATACCAGACTAGATCCTCAGACGACAGTCCCCTCAGTCAGCTTCAGCAACTTTCAGCAATAATCAGCCCCTCAGCCAGCCCAGCTGGGACTGCGATGAACAGCAAACACATAACAGGTTTGTCTAGGGGCAAAACAGCCCTCTAGGCTATGATCTCCTAATCAGGGACAAGACACTTCTGTTCCAGATCTCAGACTATGTCTACACCTTCCCAGCAACCATCTGTGCACTCTCCCACAGGGATTGGCTGAGACAGCAAATATTCATGCTGCCCATTTGCCTTGCTCCACATCTATGTTCCAGAACCACCCAGAAAATTCTGGTTTACAAACAGCCACACTGATTGCAGTGAGACCAGAACTAAATTTACCTAATCCTAGCACCCATCTTGGAGGGTACTACAATGGCTTTAGCAGGTGGAACATAGGGCCTGATATAGATTGGGGGGGTACACCCACAATATTTTTAAAATGCTTTTTTTAACCGGCACTCCTTTTGCTTACATTTTGCTGACAGTGAGGACATATCCTTGTGGGAACTGCTTGTATTGTCCCTTGTTAGACAAGAAAAAAGTAATTCTATTACCAAATAGAACCCAGTATGCACTTAAATATTTTTCTAATTGTCCGACCAGAGGGGTAGTATATCTCATGCTGTGCAAGCATGTTTACAGCATGCAAATAGGGAATTGATATCTCCCCAGTGGCAGACATGCAGCTCTAGCCAATAATTACAGAGTCCACAAAGTCAAATTCATTGCTCTGAATCTAATACACATTCATGACTGCGGAGGAGATTGGAACAAAAATCTCCTCCAGTTGGAACAAACTTGAGGCCACAGTTCCCCCAGGCCTTAACGAAACCATATATTTTTGCCCTTTTTTGAAGGGAATTACTTCTGGTAAAACAGATTGAACTTTCCATCCTCTCTGTAGAGTTCCATCCTTTAGCTGTCCATAATTCTTGGACTCACTCATCTTTGTTTTTGTTTTGCTATAAATGAAATAATAATGAATGGCTTGATATCGGCCTGATTTAGGCTGTTAAGTAGGGGATGTGCCCTAATATTAACATTACTGTTGTTTATTCATACTTTGTATTTTTGTATTTTGTATTTGTATTTTGTATTATAATATGACTGATCTGTGCTACATTTATTTTTCATGACATTTTGTTCTGTCCTTTTATGGATGGCCTCCAGGGTGGCACTGGCCTTGCCTTCAAGGTGTGTTCCCTCCTTTTGAGTATCTGGCACGGGATATGGCTGGTCCCATGTGGGGGTTCTCCCTGTGGCCCATCCATATCCCCGCTGTGGTGTGGATGAGGGCATCCTCGTCTACAGCCTGTAAGGGGCTTTTCCCATGCCGGTGGCATCTTAGGACTGCCTCGGATGTCAATGACGCCGGGCATGCGCCCGGGTGTGCTCGACGCCGGCGTGGCACGGTGACGTCACTCGTTTGTGACAGATGTTGGCAGCAGATGCCGGGGGAGGTCAGTTCCCTCACGGATGCCAGGGTGGTCACATGGGAGCGCCATTTTGGCACCATTGGCAGTTCCTGCCTTTTCCTCTAGATGGCAGCACAAGTTCACTTGATCACCTTTGATTAGACAATCATTTCTAATCCAGATCCATCTATATATATATTGGATGCATTGTTGTGGTTGATCTGGCTTTCTATTTGGAGGTCGACCTGCTATATGGTTTTGTTGGTCTGGTGAGCAGAGGGCAGTTTGCTATATGGCTTCGGTGGTCTGGTGAGCATAAAACGTTTTTTGGTGAAGAGAGGTACTTTTTACCACAGCAGTTTGGTTAGTAATCTCATGGCTCTGTTTTGATTTTGTATTATAGATAATGAACTCGGTCGCAGCCATTCTCTACTGAGATTGGGAACATTTCTATTTCTCTACACCATAGTAAGCATGATGGATAGTTACAATAGTGATTTCTTTCTATGGGCAGGTATACCATTATATACTATATAATTTTTTTTTATGCTCATTTTAGATCAAACTTCCGTTTCAAATTTGTAGTCCCATGAGATCTGTGATGCCTTCACCATAAGAGCAATAAGTACTCTAGTCCTCTGTGTTCATCTATCATGTTTTTAAATGGTCAGTTTGGTTTTTATGGATTTATTAAGATTTATTAAAATATCAATACTTATACCCATCTAACTGTCCTTGCATCTAGTTTATCTTATACTTTCTATGATGTTTATAGAGAAATATTGAGGGTGGTTTGGTGTTCATGAGTCGCTGTCAGCCATAGAATGTATATTTGTCCACTGTTACTCTTTTCGTGGGTCTACACCATTGAGGCTTTGGAACATGCAATTCCATTCTGGATATTACTCAGAATTGCTCTGATCAATGTCTATATAAACTCTTTTGTAAGTATAATCATGGTAACTGGATTAATATTATCTACTCATTATTATGTGTTCATTATCATTTACCTTTGTATATCCATTAGAAATTCTTTCTGTGTTCAATACCCCTGAAGAAGATCAATAATGGAGTGATCAAAATGCATCGGGTAGTCTCCCCCTTTTCTTGGGAATCTTTCTCATGCCTAGGAAGAAGTATTTTGTATTATTAGAGTCCTCTTTTAGTTATATGTGGAGTAGTTCCTTTTCCTTGGGAGCTTCCCACATGTTGTAAAGAAAGCGAATACCAGCATTTTCAGAGCTAATGTGCTTGAAAGAAATGTTTACTTTTTATAAGGATGTCTATGGAATAAAGTATATATTTAAAAAAAGAAGTCTCGACATTTATATGTATTGTGGTTGCTGCATGACAGTCCCTCATGGGGGTGTTCAGGCTCATTTTAATTTAGAAAAACATTCTATTTTTTAGTTACTATTGCAATACAATAAATCCATATAAATACTTTCAGATGTAGTTTACAATACTCCTTCCTTACTGACTACAAAGACATACTGTCATGGCTTCTTTGGAATGCACAGCACAATTTGTAGTTACGCTATTGTATATACAGTATCCTATTCAATGAGCATACAAAGTACAGAAGTACATATACAACACATTATAAAAATAAGAAGGTCAATAGAAGCAACAGCCTTCACAAGGTTCCATCCTCACATGTTATTCTACTAAGTTTTTCAGCATCTCTTCCTGTATTATACAACACCATATTTAGTCAGACCTTCACCCTAAAGGACATGTTGTTCTAATTTTTTACAGTGATTTTTTTTTTTGTGCAGCAAAGTAACCCTTCTGCAATTGCCACCTAGTCAAGAATTTCTCCCTGTCCCTGTGAATACACAGATGTGCCACAGGACTTGGGCCCGGAGAGAGTCCTGCAGCACATCTGTGCATGTGCCTGTTTCCCTGGCCATCTGTTCAAGCATGGAGCTTCATGCACATGTGCAAAGACTGCTATCAAGGACATCCGAAACCTTCCCTTTCCTTAATGGAAAATTGCATGTGCAGATGTACTGATAGGCTCTGCCAGGACCTGAATGCCAGACAGAGCCCATAATGGTGGCGCCTGAGGGGTGGGGCCACCTGGTAGGCAGATTGGAGTTCCTCTTTAATTTAAAGGAAATCTGCCACCAGAGAAATATAAAGGCTGTCATCGCTAACCTAACACTGAAAATGTTAGGTGTCTGGTTGTCAAAAAGGTGTCAAATACATTATAATTCACTGACTAGAATAAGTCAAAGAGTAGTGGTTAATGATTCATACTCTGAATGGTTTCGGTTTGTCAGTGGTGTACCCCAAGGTTCAGTGTTGGGACCCTTACTTTTTAATATATTTATAAACAATATAGGGTCTGGGATTAAAAATCCCATTTCAGTCTTTGCTGATGACACCAAGCTGTGCAGTGGAATAACGTCCTTACATGATTTCTCCAACTTACAAGCCGACCGCAATGCACTGTTTAATTGGGCAACTATGAGGCAAATGAGGTTTAATGTTGATAAATGTAAGGTTATGCACTTGGGGGCTAAGAACATGCATGCATCATACATACTAGGGGGGTACAACTGGGGGAATCAATGGTGGAGAAGGATCTGGGGGTTCTGGTAGATCACAAGCTTAATAATGGCATGCAATGCCAAGCTGCGGTTTCTAAACACAAAATCTTCTCTTGTATTAAAAGAGGTATAGACTACAGAGAGAGAAATATAATATTACCCCTGTACAAATCACTAGCAAGAACTCATCTGGAATATGCAGTTCAGTTTTGGGCACCAATTCACAAAAAGAACATTGGGGAACTGGAGAAAGTACAGAGAAGGGCAACCAAACTGATAAGAGGTATGGAGGAGATCAGCTATGAGGAAAGATTAGAGGAACTGAATTTATTCTCTCTTGAGAAGAGGAGATTAAGGGGGGATATGATCAACATGTATAAATACATCAGTGGTTCATATAATGAACTCGGTGTAGAGTTATTCACCCTGAGGTCATCACAGAGGACAAGGGGGCACTCTTTACATCTGGAGGAAAAGAAATGTAATCTCCAAACATGGAAAGGTTTCTTCACAGTAAGATCTGTGAAAATGTGGAATAGACTCCCTCAAGAGTTGGTTCTGGCCAGCTCCATGGAATTGCTTTAAAAAAAGGCCTGGATTCTTTCTTAGATACACAGAATATAACTTGGTACTAACATTTACAGGTAAGGTTGATCCAGGGAATATTCTATTGCCTCTCAGGATATCAGGAACATTTTTTTTCCCCTGCAGGAGCAAATTGGGTCATGCTTTGCTGTTTTTTTTGCCATTCTCTGGATCAACTGTGGGTATAGGATTTTAACTTTTTATTTTTTTTTAATGGTTGAACTGGATAGACTGTTGTCTTTTTTTTCAGCCAGACTAACTATGTAACTATGTAAGTTTGCAGTTAGGGCTCTTGCTTCATTTGCTACATGACTGAAAGGGTATTAACAGCCTTTCACCCCCTTTCACTAAAAATCACATCATCATGCATCTCTGCTGGCTGTTTTGAAATAATCATGCAATCATTAGGTAAAGTGTTACTAAACCCACAACAGTAAAATTAGTCTGTATATGCAGTAAAGCATGCTTGTTATACTCACTGTGGAACCTAAGGGGTTAATCCTCTGCATTGTGTAAAAAGGTTGTTTGATCCTGACTTCTCTGCTCCTCCTCTTGTTCAAATGTCCATGTCTTATCTCCTGATAAGACAGACTGAACCGTAGCCATTCTGCACATGCTCAGTTTAGTGTGTCTTGCTAGAGAGGTTTTATTTTCTTGGGAGAGTGCATGTAATCAGCACAGGGCCAATCAGCAGTTACCAGACAGAGGTTAGGGGTTTTGCAGCCTCCTAGAGCAGAACGAAAACTCCTCCTACAAGCTTTAACCAGTGCTCTGCTGAACACTGATAGAAGTCACAAGACTGCTCTAACTGCTGATCAGAAAAGGTATTTAGCAGTTTATATTTACTAAAATAATTGCACTTCCATGTACTGTGTCCTGTGAGAGATCAGATATAGTAAATGCAGGGTCCTGAGTTTCGTAACACTTCAAACACACATTTTTTGCTTTTACTTACAATTATAGTTTATCCACTTCCTGGTTGAGTGGGACACTTGTGATGCACCCTGGAAAAGCTACATCACCAGTGCCTTCCCCCTCAGGTGATGTGCACTGTCACATATTGAAGGAGGCAAATCCAGAGTTCCAGGATGTAAAGGGAGATGGATTAATTTGCCCTTTGTGAAAATAGCCACTGCAAATTGGGAGGTAATAAGGTATGCAAAGAATAAAAAGCTTGCAATTATCATTAAGTATCTGCTTATAGACTGATATTATTAAACATTTTAAAGGTGCCCCTATTGTAATATTTAAAGTTGATCTAAAAGCTGGGTGTTTTTTTTTACTTGAATGCATTCTCTGAAATAAAGTGATTGTAAACCCTCATCTTTTAAAACAACTTATACCGTTTAAAATTGAAATGAAAGACAAAACATTTGTTTACATGTAGTGTCACTCAGGTTTAGCTAGGGGGAGCTAGACAGGTTTTTTTAGATAGAGGCTGAGCAGCAGCCGAAGATGAGTCAGCCAGGATATTTAAGGTTAGGGGTGAGGGCTCTACAGGTCAGTTCCCTAATACCTCCCCCTGTTCTAGAAGCTTGAAAAGTTTTTAGAAGGCAGTGGGTAGGGGTTGAGGAGGGGCTGTTCTGCATATTTAAGGGATCTTGGCCAATTCCCAAGTAGGAGGCTTGGCATGGGGCTAGGACAGCCCTTAAATATGATTGAGCCTGATCAGCAGGAGGAGAAGTGTCAGGTGTAAGATGGAGTGAAGGCTGGAGTGTGGAGCCTGGGAGGGGGCCCAGTCAAAGGCCTACCTGCAGGCAGGAGCTTGAAAGGATGATCTCTTTTCCTCATCATCCCCAGAGAGAAGACAAACTGTGGAGCCAACTCACCATGCTCAAAGGACAGACAGAGTGAATAATCCTACACCCCCTGGGCTGCTTCTCATTTGGGGCTACTTTGTCAAGTGGCAGTTTCTGGGCCCCCTTGCCCAGGGATACCCAGGCAGCTGGGTGAAGAGGGGTATACATCTGGGGTCTGAGGTGGTACACCAGAAGGGCCAGAGAGCTATTCAAAGGAGAGGCTATCTTACTTTTTTTGTCCACATACTTGTACATAGTTGCTAAGGAGTTTTTCCTCACATTTCCTAGTTCCCTTGGGTGTCCCATACACCCCTCAATCCAATCCAAGTTCAATACCCCTTAATAAAACTGCAAAAACAAGCTCAAGGACTGTTTACTGTCTCCAGTGTGCAATGTGTGGAAGAAAATGTGCGTTGCCTGGCTGCGCAGAGCTGTAGGGGGACCTAAAACTCAGCAACTCCTAAGGGGGTAGTGCTACAAATAGATATAAAAAACATTATATACACCCTTTCCCCCTGTTTTATAAGTAATCACATGTCCTCTGTTCTCAGCTGAGTAAGAGCTAGGGGAAGAGAAACAGAAACATATTGATCTTCCTAGTGAAAGGCTGTGAAGGAGGTGTGTCAGCAGGAGTCTGATCATTGGAGGAGAGAAGGCTGAGCTCCCAGCACAGCTAGAGTACTGATCACACTGTGCTCTCATGCCTAGTGTGGTCAGTTTATAATAGGAAAGCAAAGTGACTGGCAGGAACACCAAGGAATTCACACAAAGGAAGCAATACAAAGGGAAGAGGATACATGATTTCATACAAGTATATGGTACAGCAAGCACATGTCAGGAATATGAAGTGTTGAGTCTACATACTCTTTAAGGTAAAAAACACCCCGCTAACTACTCCTCCCATCCCCCCCAAACACTTACCTGAGCCTATCAGGAATCCAATGCTGTGTCCTGCTGCAGTCTTCTCTCCCCTCTCTTTGTCTTTTCACTGGGACTAGGGCAGCAGCAGAAGCTCCTGCTGCTGTCAATCAAATGCTCTGAGGAGAGACTAGGGGTGGAGCCGAGCCACTCTGTGTGTGTCTATAGAATGCATCTCCATAGACACACACAGCTCGGGAGTGAGAACGCACTGTGTGCCCCCATAGCAAGCAGCTTGTTCTGGGGGCATCCAGAAAAAAGGAGGAGCCAGGATCATCAATAGGGGACTCCAGAAGAGGAGGTTCAGGGCTGCTTTGTACAAAACCATTGCATAGAGCAGATAAGTAAAACATGTTCGCTATTTTAATTAAAGAAAAAATCTAGACTGTATAATCACTTTAATACTCTAGTAAAGTTTGTCTTTAAAGCCAGAAACAACCAAGCAAATACCATTTTCTGTAGAAGGGCAGCAATGACAGCCAACATATTTTCATTATAAAGGGTGTGCCTTAAAAATGTGAAAACAATAAATGCTATGAGTGCTTAAAAAAATTAAAAGCAAAAAACATCATAATGATGTCTCATTATGTGAACAGGCAATAAAGACAAGTAGAGGATCATTTGGGCAGGTGTCTCGTTATGCATTTGAACTATCATCTTGTAGCCTGTGAATTGGCTGCTATAATCAGACAAGTGTAAGAGAAGGTAGAAAAATGAAGACCTTTTCCACCTCCGACTCATTGCAGTACAGAAGTACACATGCCCTGGAGTGTGTTGAGTCTGTTTGGAAATGATTGGTGTCGTGTTAATAATTTGATTGCTATGTATGCCCGGTCAGGCATAAAGAGAAAACATTAGCACAACATTCAGGAAGTGACTGTACATTGATTTAAAGAGGCACCACTACATTTGCAGTCAATTTAGGTCTCTTCAGCTGCTAAATGATCAATTGGCTTTGGATTATAGGGGGCAGTGTCTACCCGCCCACCACGTCATAACTCCGGTATCACAGTAAATGATAATGTTCTTTTTAGAAAGCCGAATGACAGGTTATATAGAAAGATCAATTTTGTCATAATGTTTCCTCTAGCCTCAAAGTGGATGGAAATGCGAGGGCAGTTTTAAAAAAAATGAAAATACTTTTTAAAACATATTTATTGGACATGGCTGATAAAAATACTAATTTGATGTACTCGAAACTCAGGTACTTCATTTTTTTTTTCAAATAGTCACTTTTTCAATTGCTTTTCTAACTGTGTAATTTAAGGCCATTTGCCATCAATTTCAATATTTTCTAAGGTCACAGTTCCAAAGGCTTCAAGGAGAAGAAAAAAATAGCAGAACACTTACATAACATCAGTTATAGACATGCTTATATTGAAGGTTATAAATAAATCCCCAGCTGGCAAGTACATACTTTCAATTAGAAAATTGTTTGGATGGAGGGGGGTTACTCATGGAACTGCACTGTGTGCAGTGTCTAAATTGCATATACGTGGGATGCCATGGTCAGATAGCTGGGGCACCGCATTCTACTTACTCGACCAAAACCTTGTATCTTCACCAAAAATCTACTATTGAGGTGCCACAGAGAAAACCACAAAACAAAGTTTAACAACGGGGGTACACATCCCTTTATAATTTTTTTTTGTACAAACGCAAGGGTGCATGTTGAAGAATGCTCACTTCCAGCTTTTTTGGAGGATGAACCCCCCCTTTTTGAGTCCATGTATACTGGCTGACGCTCTGGTATCCACTCTTTGCACCCCTTGGATAGTCCCTTGGAGAATGTGCATGTCATTGAATGGCTTATCATCTTTTCTGAATCCCTACTAGCTGGGCTCCTGTAGGGTCCTGCATCCGCATGTGGGAGATACTGGTGCCCCAGATGCCCCAGATGCCTGTCCTTATGGGGTCATGCCTAGTGCAAACTAATTGTATTGTTATACTGCATAGCGACTGACCTCTCTACTTGTATCCTTCTGAGGAAGCGGGTGTCAAAACATGTACAGGAAGAATGTTGATGAAGATTGATACTGTACAACTATGATGGATGAAATTTATGTCAAGGAAATGTATTACCTCAGTCCGATAAATCTGTATTGGCAGTCGAGGTGGAGAACATTTACTTATAGAGAGCATGTGCACAGATCCTTACGTGTTTGATTGTAGCCTTTGTATGAATACAGATTATAAAGTGGTGTGTACCCCCCTAATTTTAAACTTTGTATTCTGGTTTTCTTTGGGCGCCTCAAAAGTCCATTTGTGGTGAGGATATAAGGTTTAGTCTGTGTCTAGTCTGTCCAAAACCCACAAATTCACCTTCTGCTACAGTCCCAGCCTTCAGGGTATGGCTACAGGGGTGATTTTAAAATACATAAAAGAGAAATATTTTGCCTAAATATTTCTGCTTTTGTCCATCCAATTCCAGGATCTACATGGTCTTGCATTACAACACAAACAAATGAGTGACAATACAGTTGCAAATTATAAAGTGAAGAAGGAACAGTTGGAGTGTGAAAGGGCAGCAATAGATTGAAGGGCTCATCAGGTTGCTTATTCTGCTCTTTCATCCAATCAGCGTGCCTTTGTCAGCATTTTTGCATGCAACACACCAGATTGCATCCCAGTCTTCCCCTCCCTCTCTCAGTCTGTGTGCTGCTGTACATGGGTTGCAGGAGGCTGATACCAAGTAAGATTCAGGTACAGAGGTAGCCCCTCCTGGGGGAGCTGACCCTGCTGGGAGAACATAGTGATTATTGCCAGCGGCTAACAGCCGCTGGCAATAATCACATGTACATCCAGCAGGTTGGTTGTACCCAAGTTAATTGATCAACTTGGGTACATTCAGCCTGCCCATACATGGTTTGAATTTCGTCTGGTTCCTGCTTTAGTCTAGGTTCACACCTAAGCATTTTCCGCAGAAACACACTACAGTCCATTTAACATGATTTCCTATGGGGCAGGTTCACATTTCCGAGTTTTCACCCAGTGCATTTTTTGGAAAGGGTCAGGGACTTCAATGGAGATGCTGCAGAAAAGCATGTAGTGTGTTTTTACTGCATTTTTGCTGCATTTTAATCTGCCAAGCAACAAGCAAAAAAAAAAAAAGTAATAAAAAATGCAGCAAAACCGCATGTGCAAAAAGCACTGCATTTTTGGAAAGGTTTAGAGACTTCTTTAAACGCAAAAAGTTGCATTTTTGGCTCTATAGACGTCAATGGAAATGCTGCAGAAAAGCATGTAGTGCGTTTTTGCTCAATTTTACTCAGCCTAGCAACAAGAAAAAAAAAATTAAAAAAGCAAAACGCTTTAAAAATGCGGCAAAACCGCATGTGCAAAAAGCACTGCATTTTTTGGAAAGGGTCAGAGACTTTTTTAAATGCAAAGTTGCATTTTTGGTTCTATAGACTTCAATGGAAATGCTGCAGAAAAGCATGTAGTGCATTTTTGCTGCATTGTAATCTGCCTAGCAACAAGAAAAAAAATTAAAAACTCAAATTGCATCAAAAACGCGGCAAAACCGCATGTGCAAAAAGCACTGCATTTTTTGGAAAGGGTCAGAGACTTTTTTAAATGCAAAAAGTAGCATTTTTGGTTCTATAGACTTCAATGGAAATGCTGCAGAAAAGCCTGTAATGCGCTTTTTCTGCATTTTAATCTGCCTAGCAACAAGAAAAAAAAAAATTAAAAATGGCAAAAGCAATAAAAAACATGCCAAAACCGCATGTGCCCCCACCCTGTCAGCCTTTAGGCGATCTTTGAATACTCACCTATTCAGGGAAGCCTACCCCACCTTCACCTAAGAACCAGGGGCGGACTGACCATTCGAGCACTCGGGCACTGCCCGAGGGCCCGGGGTCAGTAGGGGGCCCCATAAAATGCCCCTGGTACCTTTTTATAGGCTTTTTTGGCTGTGCTTTGAGTGTGGGCAAGGAGACAGGGGCCCCATGATCCCCTATTGCCCAGGGGCCCCATGAGTTGTCAGTCCGCCCCTGCTAAGAACTGTACTTGAATCTCCTCCACCAGATGATCCCCCGCAGCTATCACCTTTTGTATCACCTCCCCCTTCCTTTAGATTGTAAGCTCCAGGAGCAGGGCCCTCACATTCCTTCTGTACTGAAATGTATTGTAATTGTACTGTCTCCCTTATATTGTAAAGCGCTGCGCAAACTGTTGGCGCTATACAAATCCTGTATAATAATAATGTGCAAAAAGCACTGCAGAAACGGATAAAATGCAAACTGCATAGGTATGAACCTAGCAGAACAGGCCAAGATTCAAATCGTCTATTGGCTGGCTTTACACTAGGTGCATTTAAAACAATATATTTAATCATTTATTAATGAATAAATAGCTGCATTAATTTGTATGTTTGTATCTGCATAGAGGTCAGCTTTATCTTAGAGACTAAAGAAAACAACCTCCTATTGCATAAATCACTTTTTCGTGTTACTGAAATTATATTGTTGGCCATACATTACATTTTTAGTCTCCTGAGAATAAACGTCTAGCGATATACTTGAATGAGGAAAAAATACCCTAGAATCTCATAAATGAGCAGTTGCGGACAAAATAATCTGCTACTTCTATTCAATTCTACAGAGAATAGGAGCTGGGATGAATCACTAATCGTTCCTACTGTGTGATTAAACTGTGGCATTGTACAATTGTGGTAGAACGATCACTCTAGTCCACTACCACTAATCTCTTATGTAGAAGCTCTCATGAAAATGAATGTGACACAAAGAAAGCGATGGATCGCATAAGATTTTAGTAGTGCGACTGAGCAAATAAAATCACTCATGTCGCCCAAGCCTTACTTTTTCTTCTAAGCATTACATCCAGAATTAAATCTGATACTGGTAAACAGCCATTCATGCTGCACATTTAGTACTTCATTTTGTGGCTGTCTCTTGGGAATAACCAATATTTCACAAGCTCCTGGCAGCAGATACGTTTAAACCACACAAAAGTATACAATGTGACCACTTCTAAATAGAGTGTAGGCATGACTGAACACAAAGTTGCTAGGTTACCACTCCCTTGCGTTACAATGAAAATCAAGAACCTACAACCCATCTTAAAATGCAAATGATAAGAATATGAACGGAAAAGATAATTACTGTTATGAGTGAGAGCTTGGAGTCAATTAACATGAAATAATAAAGCACTTATTTAATCAGAATTATTTCTCCTGCCAGGCAATGCAAAAATAAATAGTAAAGAACGTTCTTGTTAAATCTAATATTATATATGTATCTAATCTAATAGTATATCCAGCATGTATTGAGGCAGTGGATGGCAAGATTGCAAATGGTTCATACACGTCACCTAGGTTTCTCATCTACACACAGTGAGGGGCTCCAGGGTTTTGTCTGCTATGAAGAAAATAAATTTTGCTGTTTTATTAGATCTTAAAGCGGAGTTCCACCTGTGACGATCGCGACATCAGACCCCTGCCCTTCTCACCAAACTCGTGACCAAAGGACTAGCCAATCTAAAACCACGATGTCACGTGCGTAACAATGCCACGCCCAGCTGCACCCTGCACAACGATTTTCCAGCTCACTGGACCACAATCGATGTACCGGCAGCCTGGGAGCAATTGTTACTGGGTCAGGTTAATTACTGTCAAGAATGGATTCACCATAGGTGGTGGGACTCACCTGCCATTTGGGTTGCAGTACCAGGGCTAGCCAGCGGGTGCTCTCAGCAACCAGAAGCTCACTCCTGCAATCAGCCATCACCTGAGGCTGATTGCAGGAGGTGTATTTAAGGAATGGCCATACCTGCAGTCAGTGCCTTGGTGAATTGTTTCCCATGAGCCCCTGTACTTGGTATCCTGTGTTCTTGCCTATCTGCCTAGTTGCTGACCCTGCTTTTATCCTGACCTCTGCTGACCGTCTCCTGTTTAACCCCTGGCTTGCCTGACCATCCTTCTGTCTGATCCTCTGTACCGCGCTGCCCGTGAGTTACTGAACCCGGCTTGTGACCCTGACTATTCTCTGCCTGCTCCTCCGGTACCTCGCTGCCCGCACGTTGCTGACCTGGCCTGCCTGACTATGCCTGACGCTACCCAGACGATCCATCCATCCATCCCACATGGATCTGTCCCTGTTACCAGGTCTGCCAGCCTCTTCACGTCAGGCTCCTTTCCCCGCACACCTCTGACGACGCTCTTTACCATTGCCGGACGTACTCAGGGGTTGCGACCTGGTCTCATTCTGCTCCAAGTCCATCCCCACCATCAGGGGCCCTGGTGAATAAGCAGATTGGGACTTAGACCTAACGGCCTGCCTGACCATCCCACCTCTCCAGCCCTGACTATGCCTGTGTTCCCGCACATTTCTGGTCATACCCGGATCCCTAACAATTACGCAATTAACCCTTCACACTGCCACCACCTCTTTTTTGTACAGAGAAAGAGGAAACTTGGCAATATCAGCAATAACACTATGATGGTTAGATAATCGTCTGTATACCACTGTCACCGCAGACAGGTTATACAGAGGGTTAAACACATACAGTAGCGTTCTTCAGCGGCATGAATTCATGTTTGCATTAAAGAGCTTTAGAAACAGTTCAACACTTTCAGAAAGTAAGATTTATTACTAAAAGGTCAAAAGGGTGCAATAAAAATATTTACAGAAAAGATGTAACCAATATATATATAAATATACAGAGAACAATAGCACAGCAAAGAGATAACAGAAAGGAGTTTAAAGGGTTAAAGTACTTGCCAATCATCATTTGTTTAAGCAGTTTTAAGTCTTATGAGCTCAAAAAAGGATTTCTGGTCTCTCACTCAGTTTCGATGTTACAGGGAGACTCTGCTTTCTCTCTCACACCAGACCAAGCATAACATCCTTTTTTCTAGAATCTCAGCAGGGTGTCTCCTTACAACAAAGAACCAATTGCCTTATTTGGGGAGGGAAGTGTAGGTGGAGACTTAAGTTATGACCATCTACTCTCTTAGCTGCTAAGATTCATACCTTTTCCTAGGTACATGTAACATTTCACCCACAGGTAGATTAATATGCAGACGCATCTGCGGAACAGATAGATATGAAATATGAGATATACACTTGAATGGTTCAAGAGATATACTTTTCTGCTTTTCTAGGTATGCCAGCTAAGTGGTGTAACATACCAGGAGAATGGCCTCAAACTGATCCTTCCGAATATGGGCTCCGTGTTTAGGTAATTATGTCCTACGTGAAGAAATCAACTTATATGAAAAGTGAGTTTTTAAAAGTAAGTCTGTTTTTACGACCCCTTGGAAGGTCTTTTGAAGTTCAGTGAGGGACTTGGTTTATACTTTTACGATATGCCAGATTGCACAGTTTCTTAGACAGCTAGGCCCCAGCTCCCTTGGGGGTTTTATAGCTCCGAGCCTCCTGCTGTGCTTTGGCTGCCTGTGATGTCTGCCAACACACACCGACCACATGTCACTCAACAGAGGGGGGGGGTGATCAAAGAGGGGGAGAAGGGTCTACAAGATGGAGGGTTGGAGCAAAATGGTTGAACCGCGTCCATCTCTGTGTGTACGCTTGCTACACCACCCAAAAGGGGACGTTCCGCTTTAAAGATTGGTCCCCCGCTCTCTATTAAGGATTGGCACCTTTGGGGAGCGGGTATCCGAATATGACAGGTACCTGCTCCCACTTCTGCTGCGATCGCCTAGGGCGATTTGAAGCAGAAGTTATCCTCCCCCCACTCCCTCCTCGTAGTCTTGTAGGACACGTGACAGGTCCCAGAAGACTACAGGACCATTCATGAAGCGCAGCGCTACTCGAGCATACGCAGTGGGCACCCAGCTGTGAAACCGCAAGCTGTCACAGCCGGGTGCCCACACTGAAGATGCCAGCGCCTGGAATACAGGATAGCCAGTAAAACGGACTGCGGCAGGGGCACCGCGGCATCATGGGACAGGTGAGTGGCTGTTTTTTAAAAGTCAGCAGCTACAGCTTTTGTAGCTGCTGACTTTTATTTTTTTTACAGTGTGAGTGGAACTCCGCTTTAAAGAATACAGGAAGTGCGTGTTGTACCATGTACTTGTGTTAAAATGTATCCTGTTATCTTTGTAGTTCTTCCTTTTTGGGAAATACCTGGTGATACTGCCAGTTCCCATGCTTTCAAACTGACCATACTATGTATGAAAGCACATCCATCTCAACTTGGTCAGTTTGCTGGCTGTGCTGGGAGAACAGCCTCCCTATCCTCCAATGAATAGACTTGTGCTGACAGGCCCGGGGGATCATGTCAGCACAAGTCTATTCATTGAAGGGCAGGGGGGCTGTTTTCCTAGTTCTCCCCCCCCAGCCATTCACTGGGAAGATCTGTGTACTGCAGTTTCCTTACCCCCAGTTCTCTAAGCCCCTTATGCAGCGGAGAATAGATTATGTGATTGCTTATAAAAAGAAAGCGGTATTAAACCCAAAACCAAGCATGAATTATATTACAGTTTACCAGTCCTCAGATGTGGTGGCTGCATCAGTTTTCTTTTCATTGGCTTTTTCCCTATGGTTTCACCTGGTGATCTGGCAAGTAATACCCCTCCTGTATTTGTGAGACACCACTCTGGAGTACTGAGCACAGGACACAGCAGACAGAAGCATTGGCAATCTGGGGGGGGGGGGGTAAATGTATTAGCAGGTTTGAATACAAAAACAAATTGAAGCCAAACTGCAGCTCACACTTTATAATCAGCAAACACTTATTTCCTTTTGGAAAAAAGGTTTTGAAAAAAAAAATAAAAGCTGATCATTTTAATCACACCTGCCTGTGTTAGGTGGTTTGTCTCATCCATGTAAATTGATACATTCTGCTGGAGATATTGTGCTGTAAAAACAATAGACTTGCTGGATGGATTACTAGATGAAAGAAAGCCTTAAAAAGGAAACTAATGCAGCCATCACATCTAAGAATTAGTAAACTGCAATATAATAAATGTTTGCTTTTGAGTTTAATGCTGCTTTAATTAACCACTTGCCTACCGAGCTCTTTTACCCCCTTCCTGCCCTCGTCCTATTTTCAGCTTTCAGTGCTGTTGCACCTTGAACGTCAATTGTGCGGTCATGCAACACTGTACCCATATGACATTTTTACCCTTTTTGTTTCACTCAAATAGAGCATTCTTTTAGTGGTATTTATTCACCACTGGGATTTTATTTTTTTTTAAATATAAAAAAAAAATGCAAACAATTTAGAAAAAAAAAATTTTGCAAACAGGTAATATTTCTGCTTCACTAATGTGCGTTGATGATGAGGCTGCACTGATAGGTAGCACTGATGGGCACTGATGAGGTGGCACGAATAGGCAGCACTGATGGGCATTGATAGGCTGCACTTATGAGGTGGCACTGATGATGCTGCACTGATATGCAGCAATGATGGGCACTGACAGGTGGCACTGATGGTCACTGATGGTCACTGATGGGTGGCACTGATGGGCAGCACTGACTGGTGGCACTGATGGACAAAACTGCTGGGCACAACTGCTGAGCTGCACTGCTGGGCAACACTGATGGGTGGCACTGATGGGTACTGATGTGTGGCACTGCTGGGCACTGCTAGGCACTGCTGGGCACTGATGGGTGGCACTGCTGGGCGGCACTGATGATCAGTGAAGATCTGCTCTGTGACATTTGCCGTTTATTGCCAGTACTTTCCTCATGATGTGACAGTGTGAGGAAAGTTCTGCCAATAACCAGCAACTGCATTTACTTTGTGATCTGCTGTGTCATTTGACGCAGCTGATCATGTGGTAAAAGACCTCTGTGATTGGCCTTTTACCTAGTCATGTGATCAGCTGTGTCCCTAGGACACAGTGATCACTAACAGAACCAGGTGCACGTGGCTGGGGGCATGGTGGAGGGCGTGTTCTGGGAGGACATCATATGACGCCTTCCCAGAGCTGGACAACCGCGTTGTAGCCATCATTCGGCAATAGCGCAGTTGTAAAGTGGTTAAACACATACAGAAATGTTTTGCTGTACATTTCTATTTAAAGTGAATGGGTTCTTTGACAAGGTAAGGGTTCTCATATACTTTAATAAACTCTGTTTTGGTTCCTGAGCTTTGGGTAAGATAAAGCCTCCAGTCTTAAGTCCACATTTTACCTGTTAGGCAGACCTCAATAATTAATCAGGCATTTTTTATATCTGAGCTGACTAATGCTAGATAGTCTCTCTTTCACTGACTCTGCTGTGAGTGCCTGCTGTTGTGTGAAAATGTTGACTGCTGACAAAACACTAAAGTCTCTACGCCATCAGTGTCCATTACGATCCATAAACAGATCCTCTATTGAGTCAGAGCATAATGGAACTGATGTTGCTTTTGTGACATCCATGTCCATTCAGTTTTTCTTTTCCAGAGCCATGTTGGGTCCATGGGCAGCTGGATGCAAATGTTTACATCTAATTACCTTCGATCCATCACGTTTATGTCCAAATAATCAGTGAGTCAAATCATTCATAATTATTAAAAGATGTAGATGTTTTCTATCCTAATGGGTTACTGTTTTAACAAACATGAGCTATGTTATAGTGGAACTCCAGAATTTTTTTTAGGGCTGGGTAACACCATGCCCACATCCAAATCCCACAGGAACACGCTACAATGCAGCCGCTGATGTGTGGTGCAGTCTGGTGGAACCACTGCAGTGCTGAGGTGCCTATCTTAGCTCATCCTCATCACACTAATCTCTTTTTTGCCTTGCATTTTGCCATGTCATGCAGTGGGACTGCACTGGAATAACCATTACACCACAACTCATGGGAGAATGAGCTCTTAAAAGCCAGGAAGGGGTTCTAAGGTTTCCCAACACTATATAAAACTGAAAAAAAATGTTGATGTCAGACAATCCTTACAGAGCTATGAGCAATAATTGTGCAATCAATATAAAAAATGAATTACAAATAAAAAGTGTCCATAAAATAATATATGTTCTATGCCACCATGTATTATTATTATACAGTATTTATAAAGCGTCAATAGTTTGCTCAGCGCTGTACATTACAATGGGAGACAATACATGAGACAGTACAATAACAATACAATGCAATACATGAGGTTCGAGGGCCCTGCTCCTTAGAGCTTACAATCTAGCATGGAGGGGATAGTGGTACAGGAGGAAAAGCTGTGGGGGATGGAGTGGTGGGGAGAGCGGAGGAGATCGGCAATATATAATATATATAGTAGCTGCCATAAAGTGTCCATGCAATCAATTTCATACAAAAGTGCTTCTGTGCAATCTTCCAAAACACAACCATGTGCTCTTGTGCTATATTCCAGTGACCTTCCACCACCAACACTGAGTACTCATCAGATACTATAGATATGACCAACCACTATAGGTAAGTTATAGTGTGCATGTTATAGTTGGTCTTATATGGCACCATCCACTGCATCCTGAAATTAGATGTTCCACTTATGTTCCAGCCATATATTACCATGCAACCTAGAGGAGGGAATAGACAAAGACCGCCATAGTGTAAAACCTATAAAATACTTTATTCAATGTAAAATCTATATAAATCTACTCACAAACTGAGTGCTGGCCCAGCACAAAGGTACAGTTGTGTTTAAAATAATAGCAGTGTGTTGAAAAAAGTGAATAAAGTTCAAAATCCTTCTAATAGCTTTTATTTCCATACACACAAATGCATTGGGAACACTACACATTCTATTCCAAATCAAAACATGAAGAAAAATATATCAAATGTGTGTTGTTCCTCTAAAAGAATTGAGGAAAAGTGAATATTAGACTGTTCAAAAAAATAGCAGTGTTTGTATTCTTCTTTACAAACTCAAAGATTCACTATATAAACTGAAAAATGTTTGAAGATTTTGCTTTCCTTTGAATCACTTAATTAATATTTAGTTGTATAAGCACTGTTTCTGAGAACTGCTGTACATCTGTGTTGCATGGAGTCAACCAACTTCTGGCACCTGTGAACAGGTATTCCAGCCCAGGATGATTGGACTACATTCCACAGTTCTTCTCTATTTCTTGGTTTTGCCTCAGAAACTGCATTTTTGATGTCACCCCACAAGTTTTCTATTGGATTAAGATCCAGGGATTGGGCTGGCCACTCCATAACGTCAATCTTGTTGTAAATGAACAATTATAGTGAATACTTGTGAGCTATTATGAATTGAGGTATATGATAAATAATTAAATCTAAAAGTGTATGGGGTGCGCTGGCACTTACACTGACTCACTTAACTAGTGTGTATAGATGATGGAAAAACGAATGCGCCGCGCTCCTATATATTAGTATATACAGATTATACTACTAAAGTGTATCAATATAGTGAATAGTGACTATACCACTAATTACATATATTACATATAAATCACATGCACAGTGAATACTCCTAAAGTGATAGTGCCTTAGTGGGTGCTATGGTGTAAATCCATATTGCACCTCTATATAGCTGTGTACATACTCTATGATTAATGCAAACACATATGTGCACGTGCTGGTAATACACAAATAATGAATAAAGTCTTTGAAATAAATGTGCAAGTGAATATTCTGTTCCTTTTCTCCAAGTGCTAGATGGTCTCCTTATATGCTCACCTCTATATTTGCCTGAACAAATCCAGGCAAATACGCTTTTTATCCTTCCAGGATAGATGAAATGGGATGATGCCTTTACTCCAGCCGTCCTATAAGGTGGACATACCTATGGATGGATCCTCCTGTTCTTTCCTTTATCTCCCTGTGTATCAATGAGTACACTGAATAGCTCTCTTGGGATCTCCCAGTTCCCCTCCTGGGGTTGTTTCCTCGTTCACTCCTCCTTATAGTAGCTCATGGGATGTTTGGTCAAAGAAGAAAAAGCAGACCATAGTGTCTTATCCTTGTATAAAAAATGGATTTATTTCTGCCACTAACAGGTATAACTTGGTGGCATACAGCTCATATGTGATCCAGACAGGTATAGATGGCAGTCAGCAGGTGAAAAAGCCGGTAGCAAGAACCTCTCTGTAGCTGCCCCTGCAGTGCTATCTGCCTGTGCTTGTATTCGGATCTACTCGCTTCTCCAGTGCAATGTCGTGACGTCAGAGCCCCTCCCCTACGCGTTGCGTCACAGGGTCACGTGACTTCATCAGGGGGAATATGATTGCACTGGAGAAGCGAGTAGATCCGAATACAAGCACAGGCAGATAGCACTGCAGGGGCAGCTACAGAGAGGTTCTTGCTACCGGCTTTTTCACCTGCTGACTGCCATCTATACCTGTCTGGATCACATATGAGCTGTATGCCACCAAGTTATACCTGTTAGTGGCAGAAATAAATCCATTTTTTATACAAGGATAAGACACTATGGTCTGCTTTTTCTTCTTTGACCAAACATCCCATGAGCTACTATAAGGAGGAGTGAACGAGGAAACAACCCCAGGAGGGGAACTGGGAGATCCCAAGAGAGCTATTCAGTGTACTCATTGATACACAGGGAGATAAAGGAAAGAACAGGAGGATCCATCCATAGGTATGTCCACCTTATAGGACGGCTGGAGTAAAGGCATCATCCCATTTCATCTATCCTGGAAGGATAAAAAGCGTATTTGCCTGGATTTGTTCAGGCAAATATAGAGGTGAGCATATAAGGAGACCATCTAGCACTTGGAGAAAAGGAACAGAATATTCACTTGCACATTTATTTCAAAGACTTTATTCATTATTTGTGTATTACCAGCACGTGCACATATGTGTTTGCATTAATCATAGAGTATGTACACAGCTATATAGAGGTGCAATATGGATTTACACCATAGCACCCACTAAGGCACTATCACTTTAGGAGTATTCACTGTGCATGTGATTTATATGTAATATATGTAATTAGTGGTATAGTCACTATTCACTATATTGATACACTTTAGTAGTATAAGCTGTATATACTAATATATAGGAGCGCGGCGCATTCATTTTTCCGTCAATCTTGTTGGTCTGGAACCAAGATGTTGCACGTTTACTGGTGTGTTTAGGGTCGTTGTCGTGTTGGAACACCCATTTCAAGGGCATTTCCTCTTCAGCATAAGGCAACATGACCTCTTCAAGTATTCTGATGTATTCAAACTGACCCATGATCCCTGGTATGCGATAAATAGGCCCAACACCGTAGTATGAGAAACATCCCCATATCATGATGCTTGCACAACCATGCTTCACTGTCTTCACAGTGTACTGTGGCTTGAATTCAGTGTTTGGGGGTCGTCTGACAAACTGTCTCCGGCCACTAGACCCAAAAAGAACAATCTTACTTTCATCAGTCCACAAAATGTTGCGCCATTTCTCTTTAGGCCAGTCAATGTGCTCTTTGGCAAATTGTAACCTCTTCAGCACGTCTATTTTTTTCAACAGTGGGACTTTGCGGGGGCTTCTTGCAGATAGCTTGGCTTCACATAGGCGTCTTCTAATTGTAACAGTACTCACAGGTAACTTTACACCTTTGATCTTCCTGGAGCTGATTGTTGGCTGAGTCCTTTCCATTTTGGCTATTCTTCTATCCATTTGAATGGTAGTTTTTCGCTTTCTTCCACGTCTTTCAGGTTTTGGTTGCCATTTTAAAGCATTTGCGATCATTTTAGCTGAGCAGCCTATCATTTTCTGCACTTCTTTATATGTTTTCCCCTCTCCAATCAACTTTTTAATCAAGGTACGCTGTTCTTCTGAACAATGTCTGGAACGACCCATTTTCCTCAGAATTTCAGAGAGAAATGCACTGTAACCAGCATGTACAACATTTTCTGCCTTCCTTCCTTAAATAAGGGCAATAATTGCCACCTGTTTTTCAAAGAATGAATGACCTCACTAATAGAACTCCACATTGCTATTATTTTGAACATGCCCCTTTCAATTAGTGATTCAATTACACAGAATCAGCAGCATACATGTCATGACTGTTGGGTCTGTTGGATTTCTATTACTCTACTACACCTGCTAGTAAATTATTTGCCATGTAAAAATATCATTTCTACCAAAAACAGTGATTGATCAGGTTAGTGATGTCTGACTGCTTTTATTATGAACACAACTGTATATGCGCACATATATAAAGTTACATGTAATCCTCAGATGGCCACTCCAAATCATCTCTAATGGGCAGTTTTTGGGTTGAGTTGGCATTTTGCTATGTGATTGGAAAACTCTGGCAGCCACACAGACAAGGAGCAGAAAAAAAAGGCAGAAAAAAACAGAAACAAATGTATATAATCTGTCACTTTTATGATTTATTTATTGCAAATCACAACATTTTTTGATACATAAGGAAACGTGTTGCAAAATGCAACAGTGTGTATTGTTATATAATATAAACATATGTTCATAGATGGTATAAGTACACATCAAAATTGTTATGTATAGCACATTATGGTAGACATACCTTTGAGACTGCTGTCCTTCAGTGCTGATGGATCCATACAGTTGCATAGCCACTGAAGTTATAATCATATTTAGAAAGTTGCTGGAAATGACCTGACAATGCAAGATTCTTATTCAAATTGCTGGGTCATTGCCGGAACTGTCAAAATAGAATTCCTGACCTGGAAGGGAACTGTGCTGTCACTATGAAGTGGGAAGCTGGTGTTGGGTAGAAGGAGAGAGCCCTCCAGGCCCCCGCTTCTCTTTTCAGCACCAACCCTCTTGGACAGTCCAGCTCCCACCAGCAGCTGCTGCCATAGAAATAGGATACTGTTGGGGTGTCCCTGGCTGCCGGTTCAGTTGTCCCTTCTATCCTCTGTGCTCCTCCCCATCACAGTGTTGATCTCCAATGCTGTTTTTTTCAGCTAGCATACTCTTCTGCAAGCACACTGATCGCTTTAGCAGGTTAAAATATTTTTTTTCCTTTGTAAATGTAAGACCTTTTAAAAAATCATTGTTCCCGGCCAAACAGAATCTATTTATTTATTTTTGCATTCAAACATGTTCTACAGGGCAGTGTCCATCCTCCTCCCACCCATGCTAATTACCCAGGAAATTGTCTTGATTTGACAGAATTGGCTTCCATTGGTTACAATGGGGTTTGGCATCTGAACTCCTCTGAAGTTTGCCGAATTCTGCTTAAACTGAACCCAGGGCAATTTGGCTCAGCCCTAACGTTTAATTTTGCCCTCTTTTTTATTGCTATTTATTTTATCCATGTGATCACCAAGTCAGAGGATGTCTCAGAACAAAGCCATGACAGACAGTGATGGGGGCTTACAGCTAGAAAAAAATGTAAAGTTATTTTACTCCTATAGTTGGGCAAAATTGATAATTTCACAGTAAAGTCAAGAGTCAAGTTTGGTGGCATCTCAAGTTGTGAGTCTAGGACTTGTGTCTTCTACATATGGAGTATTAATTAATTTGTCTTACAAAACTGGCAAAAATGTCTGATCCATTTTCATAACTGTCTTTTATGTAGAGAACAAGAAAGATACTGCAAATGTACGTGTTGGTAATAGCAATGTCTCTGTATTTGGCACAGAATGTTCCCCTTCATGCCAGATTTGTGCTGGAGCTGAGAGTCTGCTATAAGCACCTATACCCATAGAACAAAACACAGGATGTCTCAAGTGATGAGAGATTCTATTCTCCCAGCAGTAAGGGAATTTACAGTCTGCAGTTTGTTTTCCTTAGAGGAAAAATGTTTTTTCGTGCTCACTTCCTAGGTTATCAGCAATTGTATGTCCATTATTATAAATCTATGTCGTGCTAAATAAAAACAATAGGCATTCCTTTTATTACATATGAAAATAGTTATAGCACATGTCTAACAGTATCATAACTTTGCAGTCATGATGACTTATGCTTACACAATAGATCAGAGTTTACTGTAGTTTTCAGAGCTTGCAATAAGATAGTAAACCACCAGACTAAGAGGACTGTATGTCAGACACACCATACTGCAGAGTAAATTGATCCTTTCAACATGAGCCTTTTATTTTATTGTCTGGAGAAACTATATAATTTTTATTTGTACAAACTGATTGTTAGGCAAAGAGAATGATGGACGTCAATTAATTTTGTTTACTATATAATTGTTAGAGATTCTGTATATAGTCCTACCGAATAGACAGCGCTTTTCTGCTTGCTTTACTGCAACCAGGAAACAGGAAACTTTATCTTTAGAGAAAAGACATAGAGTTTATCCTAGATGCAGCTACAAACGTATAAACACTGGCATCTACTGGTTGAAGAATATATCTCTACCGAATACTGATGTCGTTGTTGCACAAAATACATGAATATTGTATTCCAACAAATACATATCCAAAAAATTGCCACTGGAGCAAAAAAAGTTTTCTGTTCATGTATTTTATGTGCTTCACTTGTAGGCAAATATTGTTTATGATGCTTTGTGAAGATGCAAAGGATTGGTGGATCACGCAAAAGAGAACTACAATTCAGGTTATGCAAGAATCCTAAAATGAATCATTTAATCCAGCAGGGAGTTTTGCTCCCTGCAACCCCCTTCCTCAGTAGTATTATGTGGAGATTTTTTAAACCCCTTGACGCCGACGTAACACAAATATGCGGCCTCACAGAACATACATACATAAATAAATAAATAAATGAATATATATTAAAAAAAATGAAAAAATACCTAGATCAAGGTTTGATCTAGTTCAGTGCCAGGGTTAGTGTTTGAGTCAAGGTCAGGGTCAAAGGTCAGGGTCAAATGTCATGATTAAAAAAAATTGTATCAGTGTCAGTTAGTGTCAATGTCAGTGTCAGTGTGTTTTAGGTAAAAAAAGACAACAACAAAATGTGCACTATTGTTTCTGGGCTGTGCTACAGGTACAAACAACAAATAACATACACATATATGGTATCGCTGTGATCATCAAGAGCTGGAGAATTTATTTTGGATTGTTCTTTGGTGGTAGGTTATGGTAGTAACAAGAAACACACAGCTAAATAAAAAAAAATATTTTTTTTTTACTATTTTGGGCTAGTTTTCCTTTGATAATAAAAAAAATCAAGAGATATCCATTGCCATTTACCACCAAATGAAAGCCCAATTTGAAAAAAAACAAGGTATAAATTCACCTGGATGTACAAAGTAGTTGTGATAATATGTACAGTTTTACTAACACATCAACGTTGCAAAATTGTGCTTAGGCATTTAGATTTGTTTTACCCTTAGGCGTGAAGGGGTTAAGCTTGATGTTTATTTTTTTAAATGGCCCGACCTCCAGCACAATTCTTGTCTAGGTGAGAATACTGTGTACCTGCTCCTGCAGCTTCCTGGGATACACACATTACATATCCCAGGAGGTTGTACAAGCAGGGACTAAGAGCAGCTGCTTAGTGGGCCTGGCATGAGTCATTGGGGGCTGGCTGTCTGAACCTAGAAGAGGCAGTGGGGACCTGAGGATGTCAGAGGGAAACAGGACAGCGTAGAACATGAACTACGGCACCTGAACAGTAGATCATGGCAGAGCATTGCTGGATCTGTTGGGCAGGTGAGTATCTGAATTAAGCACAATGCTGAACAACAGGTATGAGGGGAGAAATAAAAAGTGGACCTTAAAGAGGACATTCTGTTCCAAAAGGGAGTTTTCCTCGCTAAAACCCCCTTCCTCTATATTATTGCTTGCAGATTTTTTTTAGCTTGTTTAAAATTTTAATTTCTTTATGTTGCCCTGATCCCCACCACCATTCTTGTCTAGAATAATGGGTACTTGCTCCCGCTGCTTCTTGGGATATGCACATCACATATCCCTGGATGTGAGCAGGGACTCAGAACAACTGGTGGGTGGGCCTTGTATGTGTCTTCTGGGGCTGGCTGTCTAAACTTGGAAGAGAAAGTGGGTACCCAATGATGTCCGAGGGCATGACAGTACAGTGCCTGAGCTACGGCACCTGAACAGCAGATTTCGGCAGAACATCACTGGATCTGCTGGGCAGGTGAGTATCTGAATTAAGGACAATGTTGCACAACAGGTACACAAAAATTGTGTGTGTGTGAGCTGGAGAGGATGGAACTAAAGTCATCTTTAAAGTGTAATTAAACCCAAAAGCAAACATTCACTTTATTGCAGCTTACTGATTCTCGGATGTGATGGCTGCATTGTTTTCTTTTTAAGGCTTTCTTTCCTGTTTTCATCTAGTGATCCTGCCAGTATGTCTATTGTTTTTCAAAAGAACAAGCTCTCTTGCAGACATAGCAGACAGGGTGAGACAAACCATTTATACCTGGCAAGGGTTCTTACAAACGATCCACTTCAACCAATAGAAGGGAAAAAATTAATTATATAAAATTGTGTATATAAACAATCCTATGCCCTAAGTTGATCTAGAAGAAGGCAGAAAAACCAAAATAATAAAGCACGATCCAATTTCTCCAGGGGGGAAAAATATCTTCCTGATCTGGCCATACCCTGGATCACTGGTGCATCACAGGACTCCTTACCCTGAGGAAGTCACATGACCAGCGACGCATCGGGCAGAGCCTGGTGACGCCACTTCCGGTTTCGCAAAACCAGAATGTGCAGTGAGAGGAACCATTTTCTTGTTGTTGGATTGTTATGCCTGCATTTATACAATCTTTGTGAGTGAATTTTAATACTATAATAAAGGGTTTTTGTATACGAGATTGCACTATGAATTTTACTTTCTTCATTTGAGCACATGAAATCTCAGTGGGAACTCTGGAGTCCGGTCTCTTAAAGGGCCAGCACCAATGAAATAGCCATTAAACGATAGCAGTGGATGAGTAGAAATCGATCAATGTTTTAAGTGTTTGGGACCTATTATCTATATAGGTCAAGGAAGAAGGTGAGTGTCTGGTAAACCTACTGGTGATGGGAAGCACCATGGATTAATATATACTTTGGAGAATGTGAATATTGAATCACTCTGCTGTGTAGTACGTTGTTTTATTGCTTAATGTGAGTGTATATGTTTTGCTCACTTATTGATTAGGTCATTTAAACGGTGTTGCACTATGGAATATATTTTGTTTTTTCGGTTTGGAGCCAAGAGTGAGTGAAGATGCACTTTGGAGGGAGTATTACACGGATTACAGTATTATTATTATTATTATACAGTATTTATATAGCGCCACAGGGTTTGCTCAGCGCTGTATATAATGTGGAGGATACACATTTTAACTAAAAAACGTATCTGACATATTATAATTTGTAGGTCGAACCTTAAGGTGAGCAGGGAGTATGCCCTTAATACAAGAACATTTTCGAAATTTTGGATGACAGCACAATACTAGGCCATTTTGAATTTGGGATTGGACTATCATAATCTCACAGTTGATTTATTGGGTATTGATATATATTGTTCACTTGACTTTTAAACATTTTTTTGACTAGGAGTTAACGCACTACAATTATTTTCAGTATATATATATATCTCTTGAGTGAGAGTACACTTAGTGAGTGGTTGCAGCAATCTTCTTCTTTCATTGTGGTATTAATGCTTATGGTGTAGCAGCTCATGAGTTTGAACTGTTTATTTAATAAAATACTTATTCATCTGTCAATATCACAGAAGAGGGGGTGGAGAGCTGCAGTTAGAGAACGTGTACATTGTGTGAGAGCTGATTGGAGGAAAGGAACACACACCCCTCCATACACTACACAGGTATGAAGGAACATGCAAAGCTGTGTTGAGAGAGGATAAGCTGTGAGCTGAGCACCCTCCCCCATCACAGTTTGATTTCATGTGATGGGAAAACTTTTCAGAAGTGACACATGCTGATAACAGAGGAACAAAGCACCAGAGAGAAATGGCACTCAGAGTTTTGGAGAGAGACAAGTAAATACTACAGATATATGTGCTTTGTTCAGATTTCCTGGCTGAAGTGTACAACCACTTTAATATTTCTAGCTGGTAGAGATGAAAGGGTTAGAGCTTCTTCCAGCAGGACGAGGTTTGTATTTTTATCTCCCCTAGACCAACTCTCCAGACTCTAGAAGGATCCTGGTTATATTATGGGGATCCACCCAGCTGCCAGATTAACAACTAGCTCCAATTCTCAGTGCACTACTGAGAACTGAAGCCAGCTGCGCCTGCCCCCTCTATTATTCGGTGCACCAGTGAGTGTTGGAGGGGCTGAATGGAGAGCAGCAACTAACAGTCATTGCTCTCTGCTCAGCAGACTGAGAGCTGAGTGATCATGTGACCACTTGTGTCTCAGTGTTAGAGCCAACATGGGACAGATGCACCATCACACCAATGCTACAGCATAGAGGTGAGTATGAAGATTTGTTTTTGCTATACCCTAGGCTTCTCCTTTAGCCAATTGCTGGGATCATTTGTGGGATATTTGTACTGTCCTGGCATTTTAGGGTCCTCAAGAAATTAGATATGCCATCAGTACATCAAGACTGATCAATTTTCAAATATATATATCATAGTTTGTAGATGCTATAACTTTCACACAAACCAATCAATATACACTTATTGGGATTTCTTTTTACCAAAGACATGTAGCAAAATACATTTTGATCTAAATGTATGAAGAAATTAGATTTTATTTGATATGTTTTATAACAGAAAGTAAAAAATATTGTTTATTTCTCAAAATGTTTATATGGAAAAAAAAGCAAAAAAAAAAACAAACAAACAAATAACATTTCTGATTAAATACCACCAAAAAAATTTGTGTGAAAAAAATTATATGAATTTGGGAACAGTGGTGCATGTCTGAGAAATTGCCAGTTAAAGTAGTGCAGTGCTAAACAGCCAAACAGCCTACAGCCAAACAGTCTGGTCATAAAGGGGGTAAAACCTTCCAAGGGCCAAGTAGTTAATGTTACAATAGCTTAAACAATAAAATAAATGTGACAATGAAAAAAAAACCATGCTAGGACACTTGGATGTCAAAAAACATAGCAGCTAGCACGATACCATGATACATAGTATAATAAACATCACAAAACAATAGTGCAGCGCTAAGATAAATTAAAATGTATGTGCAATACAATAGTGCAATGCAAATATATCAAACTCTTATGTGCCACCACAAATTGAAAAAAAATAAAGGAGTCCAAAACTGTGAATTCAGCGGTTGTTCGATTATGAGGGAAATGACAGATATCGATACCAAACGCCACCAAAACTTCTTAATAATGAACTACACAGCCCTTCATGATTACAGTCTACAGCAGGGGCGGACTGACCATTTGGAAACTTGGGCACTGCCCGAGGGCCTGGGGTCAGTAGGGGTCCCATGAGATGCCCCTGGTACCTTTTTCATAGGCTTTTTTGAGTTTAGGCAAGGACACAGGGGCCCCATGATCCCCTATTGCCCAGGGGCCCCATGAGTTTCAGTCCGTCCCTGGTCTACAGTATGTGTGCATGGACACATAGGATAACATGCTGGGGAATTTACTTGTTGTAGAAAAAAATGCCAAATGCCAAAAACAGCAGCTGTAAAAACGTCCAGTGTGCATGAGGACTTATGCTGACACAACCAGAAACATGTCTGCAGAGCCTGAAACAGTTCCATACTGATACTAGCAGAAACATACTCTCAGAGACAGAATCAGTACTGTGACACACTAGAAACATGTCTACAGAGACAGAATCAGCACTGCATAGACACACCACAAACAGGTTTGTAGAGACACAATCAAGACTGCACTGACACACCAGGAACAATTCCACAGACATAAAGTCATTACCACATTGATACTGTAGCACCCTCCTTGGTAGGTGCTAGGATTAGAGAGATAGATTTAGTTATGTTTTTAATAGGTAAATTTAGTTGTCACTCTGTACGCAGAAAGACTGTAATTATTGCTAGGTAAATGTTTAGTTAGCTCACTGTACTGAGTGAGCTGTGATCATTAAGCTAGGTCTACCCTATGTGCAAGGCTGCTGCTAGTCTGCCTAGCTTCCTCTGTATCCAGGATGATAAGTTGGGAGTTATGCAGATACCATTATGAATATTGATACAGCCTCAGTCTATCCCAAAGATATTGGCTCTGATGGCATGCTGGGTAACTGTATATATTCAGTGTGCTCTGGGTCTTTATTGGCTAGGATTTCCCAAGCCTGCGAGGGGGCATGTTGCCCACCCAGGCAGTTGCTGCCACAGGCCTCAGCTGGGCTATCTGAAGGCCTGAATTGCTGGAACCTGGGTTCTACTACGCTGACTGAGAGGCTGTCTCCTGAAGATCAGGTCTGGTATAACAGAGGAAGGAGTCCATCTGCTCTTGGGTCTTGTAAGTAGACATCTCTAAGGATCTTAGAGCTTGTATGCTGTTTAACTGGTGCTAGGAAATCAGCTGCAGGTTTAGCAAAGGGGACACCGGCTGGTGTTCTGAAGATCTTTGTCCATCTGCCCACTACTACTTAAAGGACACTGCTCTGGGGCTTTAAAGAAGTTACTGCTGTTACTGCTACTACTTGTTGCTACTGCTTAAAGCTGACGTCCACTGTGTGATTCAAGCATGGACAGATATAGTTTGTTCTGAATATCAGACAAAGTCCTCATAGTTCTTAATCAGTTGTATCACACTCATCTCCCTCATCCCTATCTCCATTCTTGAAAAATAAAAACGACAAAAACAACACCCCTAGAACATTTGGGGATCACCTGGACAGTAATCCTGCAGCTCCCATGGAATTAGCGCTACAATACAAACAGTAATATTTTTATTTGTATTCACTGATGCAACCAGAAATGTTTTTGGAGGGACAGAATCAGTGCCATGCTGACACACCAGAAAAATGTCCGCAGAGGCAGTGCCACACTGACATAAAGAGGTTCTTCACCCTAGAAAGGGAAAATTAAAAATCATCTGCTACAAATACTGAAGTTCCCCATGACTGGAGGACAGCTAATATTGTACCTATCCACAAGAAGCTGGAAATTACAAGGCATTGAGTTTAACATCAGTTGTAGTCAAGTTAATGGAATCACTCCCAAAAAGAAGGATCATTGATCTCTTAAAAACACACAACTTGCTGGACCCAAAGCAGCATGGCTTTACTGAGGGCAGATCATGTCAGACTAATCAGATTCATTTTTTTTACTATATTACCAACATTTTGGACCTTGGTGGCACTGTGGAAATAGCATATTTTGGTTTCAGCAAAGCATTTGATACAGTTCCACATAATGATCTAATAGAAAAGGTGTACAAACTAGGACTTAATTCTTTGGTAGTTCAGTGGATATGCAGTTGGCTAAAGGATAGATACCAAAGTGTGGTTGTAAATGTGGTTCACTTGGAACAGAGACCAGTCACTAGTGGTGTACCACAAGGCTCTGTACTAGGTCCTGTTCTATTTAATCTATATGTAGGTGATATAACTAAAGGTTTGTTGGCAAGGCATGCCTTTTTGCTGATGATACAAAGGTGTATAATAGGGTTGATATCCCTGGAGGTGTCTGTAACATGGAGCATGATTAGGCATTGCTAGAAGATTGGTCATTGAAGTGGAAACTGCAGTACAATGTTTCTGGATGTAAAATAATGGACACAGGGAAAAGGATCCATTGAGAGAGTACAACATTGGGGGTACAGTGTTGGCCAGCACTACAGATGAAAAGGATTTGGGGATACGTATTTCATATTATTACAAAATGAGCAAACAGTATGACCAGGCAGTGAGGAAAGCAAATAGAAATCTAAGATGCATCACTGGAGGGATCACCAGCAGGAGGAAGGAGGTCATGATTCCCCTATATAGATCATTGGTGAGACCTCATTTAGAATACTGTGTCTAGTTTTTGAGATCTAACTTACAAAAAGATATAAATAAGGTAAAATGAGTCTAGAGAGGGGTAACAAAAATGGTGAAATGTCTTGGGGATAAAACATATCAAGAGCGACTTCCGGAGCTTAACATATGCAGTCTGGAGGAAATAAGGGAAAAGGGAGATATGATTGAAACCTTTAAAGTGTTACTAAACCCACAACAGTAAAATCAGTCTATATATGCCATAAAACATGCTTGTTATACTCACTGTGGAACCTAAGGGGTTAATCCTCTGCATTTTGTAAAAAGGATGTTTGATCCTGGCTTCTCTGATCCTCTCCTTCTTCCAATGCACTTTTCTTATCTCCTGATAAGACATATAGTGTGGAGACACTGCACATGCTCAGTTTGGTATGTATAGCTAGATAGTTTTTTTTCTTTGGAGTGTGCATGTGATCAGCACAGGGCCAATCAGTACTGCCCAGACAGAGGTCAGGGGTCCTTCATCCTCCTAGAGCAAAATGAAAACTCCTCCTATAAGCTTTAGCATGTGCTTGGCTGGACACTGATAGAAGTCACAAGACTGCTCTAACTGCTGATGAGAAAAGGTATTTAGCAGTTTATATTTACTAAAATATTTTAATTTCCATGTTATGTGTAGAGCATGGGGACATGACCTTAAACTAACTGGAGGAAAGTTCAAAACTAATCTTAGAAAGTTTATTTTACTGAAAGAGTAACTGATGCTTGGAATAAACTTCCAGCAGAGGTAGTGAGACAGTCAACAATAAATGGCTTCAAATATGCTTGGAACAAACAAAGATCTATACTCAGATAAAAATATTAATGAAAAAAGCAAAAACAACACACATACACACAAAAAAAACCATTAAAAAAACAAACAGGCAGAACCGATGAACTACTAAAAAAAAAACATGCAGTAGGATAAACTAAGCAATCCTCCAAATGATCATAACTGGTATAGCCTACAAACAATAGTACAAAGCATGCCGAGCCAGAAGGTTACATGTATACAATGGCAAATAGGCAACACAACTCTAGACTGTAGAAAATATGACTACATTTTATTAAATTTATATTTATTGGCAGAATACAAGTACTGTTAATTGCAACAATAATACAACACAGCTACACCTTTGTTAGCGGAATCCTGTTCTACCACTAAGGTCCCATTCACACAACAATGTTGTGTACTCCAATACCTGCATTGTTGTTCCTTGAAGCATGCCCTTAAACAGCCCAATCAAAATGAATGGAGGCACTGTGCAAACATAAGTAATTGTTCATAACATGATTTTGTTCATATAGCTATATAGTTGAATAAATATGTGTACAAGAGCATACTATATAAAAAGTTAATTACTGTACGTCCTGTGTCGTGAAGCTGCTGTCTGGGACCTAAATCTTATGCTCTCATTACCCCATGCCTCAGTGGTACAACCAATGTTCTCTGGTGACCATCGACTGCACACTGTGCCACTGAGGAATGGGATAAGGAGAGTGTGAGCGGAGCAGGCAATCTGTGGCTCTGTATTTAGGTATTACTAGCATGAAGAACCTTATGTAGACCCCTCTAATAATGCCCAGATCACAGATTAGGAGGAAGGGGCAAGTGGCCAGGCAGAAATAAGTCTCAATGAACCCATAAACAAGAGAAGGCAATGTCATTTTAAAATGGCTGGGTCAGCAATGTGCTGCCCTATCGGCTGTGAAGCCCTAGGCCAGGGGGTCTCCAAAATTTCGAAAAAAAAGGGCTGGATTACTATCCTTCAGACTTTAAGGGGGCCAGACTGTGGACAGTGGGAGTAGAAAGTTACCCATCATCACTGGGAATAAAACATACCTGAGATTTGGCTGTCAGTGGGAGTAGGAAAATTAAATAGTGTTTGCGGTCAAGATGATGAGGAATAGGGGGAGAATTACTAAAATTGGAGTGTGCAAAATCTGGCGCAGCTCTGCATAGAAACCAATCAGCTTCCAGGTTTTATTGCCAAAGCTTAATGAAACAAGCTGAAGTTAGAAGCTGATTGGCTACCACCATGCACAGCTGCACCAGATTCTGAGTGCTTCAGTTTTAAATCTCCCCCAATGGTGACCCATCATTGGCGTTAGTGGAAGGAATAATGCCCTATTTTTGGTGTGAGTGGGAGGAATGGTGTCCTATCATTGGTATCAGCCAGAGGAATAGTGCCAATTGTTGGTTTCTGTGGGAGGAATAGTACCCCATAATTGGTGTCAGTAGAAAGAATAATGCCTCATTCTTGGTGTCATTTGGAGGAAAAGTGCCCCATCATTGGTAGCAATGGGAGTAATGATGCCCCTTTATTGGTGTCAGTGGAAGGAATACTACCCATCGCTGGTGTCATTGGGAGGAATAATGCCTCATTCTTGTTATCAATGGAAGAAATAGTACCCCTTCATTGGTGTCACTGGGAGGAATAGTGCCCCATCATTGGTGTCAGAAAAAGACAAGTAAAGGGCTGAATTCAGCCCACAGGCAACAGTTTGGAGACCATTGTCCTAAGCCATTAAATACCAAAAAATCTGGGATGGCATTTGTCGCAAATGTGCGCAACACCCAGTGAAGGACGCAGACCCCATTTTGTTAAGAGTATCCATTTCTCCCTTATTCTCCTTCCCCCTCCCTTCCTGAGAGGCCCAGCGACATGTGGCCAGTATGTTTGTGAGTTAGGAATGTCACAGGAGGGTCATGGGAGCAGTAAAAGCCCCCAAGAGAGTTGGAGTCTTTCTGTCAACAGAACCTGCCAATTCTGACACCTCCTAAGAGATAAGGCAAGCTTTCTCAGGAGTGGAAAGAGATTCCGTCCTCATAAACCTAGCTTAGCATAGGTGATAGAATCAGATAACCTCTGTTAAAACCATGTTTTCCTCTATGTCTCATATCTTGGAATATGAGAGACTTACATAAAAACCAGACATATCGTCAGATGGCCAATGAGCAGGCAAACAGTTTGATGGGTCACTCGCCTTGTCTCGAACACACAGGAAAGCAGAAAAATAGATCTCGTGAACCGTACAGTGTACATGTTCATAATTCATATCTAAATAATCCTTAGACTTGTCTGCATAATAATCTACCCGCGGGTGGAATGTCCCTTGTGCAGATGGACAGTTATGTGCCAAAATATGAGTTACAGATGATTTTTGCTCTAGTTGAGGCATCCGCCTATAACTACACGCCCTAAACGGGTTATTGGGCCTTGACTTAAGAGACACCCCCTGCTGGGGACTACAAAATAGGCTCACAGACCTAAGAGTAGAAAGTTGAAGCATTCTCCCATTTTTTCCATCATAACATAGGGAGATCAAAGCACCCTTCTGCTCTGAAACTTGGATCTGCTAACCCAGGACTTTGGCAAGTACTTTAACCCTTTCACCTCTCTCTGATACCTCTTTGCTGTGCTATGGTTCTTTGTATATGTATATATATATATATATATATATATATATATCCTAGTTACATCTTTGTTCTGTAAATATTTTTATTGCTCCTGTTTGACCTTTTAGTAATAAATCTTTCTTTCTGAAAGTGTTGAACTGTTTCTATAGCTCTGTATTGCAACTCACAAATTCCTGCCTCTAAAGAGACGCTACCGTGGTTGTTTAAACCTCTGTATAACCGGCCTACGGACCTTTTTATACAGACGATTATCTCAATCATTATAGTGTTATTGCTGATAACGCCGAGTTGCCTTTTTCTCTGTACAAAAAGGAGGTAGTGGCAGTGTGAAGGGTTAATTGCATAATTAACCTGACCCAGTAACAATTACTCAGGCTGCCGGTACATCGATCTGTATCCATTAGCTGGAAAATCGTTGTGCAGGGTGCAGCTGGATGTGGCATTGTTACGCACGTCACATCACGGTTTTAGATCGGCTAGCCCTTCGGTCACGAGTTTGGGTGAGAAGGTCTGGGGTCTGATGCCATGATCGTGACAGCATTTATTGCTTATTGTATGCTGTTTGTGTACACCCTGGTTTATCCAGGAAGGGAGGGGAATTCTGCCTGATGGGGACACAGGCGAATGTTTTGCAAAGGCAGTAGAGAGGAAATATTGTGTCACACATATCTGACTTGTGAAGACTCATAAAAGAAAAATGTATTTTCATCAGGCATACAACCATGCACATACATTATGTATCATTTAATGAATATATGGCTCAGCATTCAATATAAATCCACAAACCCAAGTCAGATTATATGTCATTACTGAATTCTGAAATGGCTCAGTAAAATGCCAAGTATGAGCTGGCAGACAAATCTGGCCTTAGGCAGGCAGATAAAGCAAACACATTCCAATACTGGTGGCTAATATCAGAAGCACTTGTCATGCTTGTCATTATCCAGACCAGTGTATGTTGTACCATGTACAGTACTTGCGTTAAAAAGTATCCTGTCCTCTTTGTTTTGCTTCCTTTGTGTGAAATACCTTGTGATCCTGCCAGTCCTCCTACTATTCTATTTCATACTGACCATAACAGGCATGAGAGCATATTCTCTGTAGCGTGGGCTGTTTTCTGGCTTTGCTGGGCATTTTCTGCATTTTACTGAGCCATTTCAGAATTCAGTAATGACATATAATATATATAGTGCTGTGAAAACGTATTTGCCCCCACCTGGATTTTTATTTTGCTTTTTTTGCATATTTTTACACATTTCAGGACCGTATGCACCGGCTCACAGAGGCGGGGATTATCGGGGGATTATTGAGGATAATCCCCACCTCTATAAGACAGTGCATAATGTCCTGAAACGTCAGAGGGTTGCCCCACGTATACTGGAAAGCATTATATCCACCTTTTGCATTACTAAAAGGGAAAGAAGGTCCAAGTGGGAATACCTGTCTTTGAAGTCTTATACTATTATTATTATTATACAGTATTTATAAAGCGCCAATAGTTCGCTCAGCGCTGTACATTACAAAGGGGGACAGAACATGTGACAGAACAATACCAATACAATGCAAAACATGAGGGGATCGAGGGCCCTGCTCTTTCAAGCTTACAATCTATATATCCCCTATATCTATTGGGTAGATTACTATTATATCCCCTATATCTATTGGGTAGATATTACTATATCCCCTAATCTATTGGGTAGAACCAGGAGGAGGTGTGGAAAGACCTGGATGTTTACACACTTAATGTAACCTGTGGTGTGGCTTTGTGATCCATACCTGGGGAGGTTTCCATTGCATCTATGGGGTATAATCTATTGGGTATAATGAGGAAGAAGTGTGAAATAACCTGGATGCTTATGCACTTAATGTGACCTGTGGTGTGCCCTTGTGATCTGTGCCTGGGTGGGGGTGGGTTTCCATTGCATCTATCAAGTATAATCTATTGGGTATAATAAGGAGGAGGTGTGAAATTACCTGGATGTTTACACACTTAATGTGATCTGTGGTGTGCCCTTGTGATCCATGCATGGGGGGTTTCCAGTATGTCCGGGTTCATCCGGTCTTCCAACCATATGAGGTGGCAGCATTTTGAAGTACCATGTCTTTTAAATGGGTTGAAAACTCAACTATTTTTTTTGCACTTTCATGTATTATGATGTCACCCATATGCAGAGTTCTTCTTTTTCCCTGAAGAAGGAGTGAAGTCACTCCGAAATGCGTTGGATCATATACAGACTATCTCTGTAATCGTATGTATGGATGGTGATGTTACCATATTTTTAATGGCTAGTCAAACATAGTCATACTGGGTATCCTTATCATACAATTTATACTTTGATGGTGATGCTGTACTATGACTTTGGATGATGTATTGTATGGTATGTCTACATGTTAAAATAATTTTTTGACACAATAAAAAGTTTGTACTTTTTATTTAAAAAAATAAAAACATTTCGGTCTATACTGTAGTTATGCCTTCAAAGTCCCAAGTCCTGTAAGGGGTCTTTTCCCTTTATTCACTTAAATTATTCAGATCATCAAACAACTTTTAATATTATACAGAGATAACCCAAGTAAAAACAAAATGCAATTTTTAAATGATGATTTCATTTATTAAAGAAAAAAAGCAGTCCAGTCCTGCAATGCCCTATATGAAAAAGTAATTGCCCCCTAAACCTAATAACTGGTTGTGCCACCCTTGGCAGCAACAACTACAATCAAGCTTTTGCGATAGTTGGCAATGAGTCTTTCAAATCGCTGTGGAGGATTTTGGCCCACTCTTCTTTGCAGAATTGTTTTAATTCAGCCACATTGGAGTTTTTTCAAGCATAAAACAACTATTTAAGGTCATGCTACAGCATCTCAATTGGATTTTTTTTGAGCCATTCAAGGGTGGACTTGCTGGTGTGTTTTGGATCATTGTTCTGATGCATAAGCCAAGTGCGGTTGAGCTTGAGGTCAGGAACAGATGGCCAGACATTCTCCCAGGATTTTTTGGAAGTGTGCATAATTCATAGTTCCTTCAATTATGGCAAGTTGTCCAGGTCCTGAAGCTGCAAAGCAGCCCCAGACTATCACACCACCGCCACCATGTTTGACTGTTGGTATGATGTTCTATTTATGGAATGCTGTTAGTTTTATGCCAGAAAAAATGAGACACACACCTTTCAAAAAGTTAAACTTTTGTCTCATCAGTCCACAGAATATTTGTCCAAAAGTTTTAAGGATAATCAAGATGTTTTTTGGCAAATATGAGAGGAGTCTTTGTGTTCTTTTTGGTCAGCAGTGGCTTTCGCCTTGAAACTTTCCCATGGATGTAATTTTTGCCTAGTCTCTTTCTTATTGTTAAATATCAAATGTCAGCACACCAGAGTATACTGTAAATGTCACAGTCTCTTAGCAGCAGAAAACTCCACCACCCTAGTGGAGTATAAGATATATGCCAAAGACGGCACTTGAATAGTTCAAAAGTCCTCAAAGTATTACCTTCATGTCCAAATAAAGTGCATTTGTCCAATCACCATCTCCTCTAAAATTCATGATAGAGGTTTCTCTCCCCAGTATCCAATCTCAAAAATAAAAGAAAAACTATATAGTGTAAAACGTACTTTCCTCCCTAAATGTATTCAGGTTATTTATTGTATATAAACCATAAAATGTTGCGCTACATTCAAACTAATTAAAGTAAATGTGGAATTCAATATCTCAAATAAAATAATAGCAATAATCATAAATATAATAGAAAATGTGCTAGGTGATAACACAAAAATGAGCAAAACACAAACTTAAATCAATACGCATGTGCATAAAAAATGCACATACATATATTACATCACACGTGCAAATATGTGAAGTGAAATAGGTCTGAATAATACCCGCAAACTCAAAGTCCAATAATGGAATATTAAAGGTGAAAAAAAAGTCCAATAATGGAAAAAGGTGAAAAAAATATTTTGGTAAACTGTGTTTCCAATATGCTATAAAGTAACCACAGGTGAAAACAAAACGTGCAGGTATCTGGGTGTAGATAGAGCTTGTGAATCCAACCACCTTCTGGACTAGCCTCTCACCTCATCACTTCGACCCTTGCGGGTCAAAGAGCAATATGGATCCCTCTCACAGATCCTCCAGGCACCAAAGCACTCCAAAACCACTTCTCAGGATATAATATTCCCACTCAGCTCTTCTCCAGGTATAGATGAAATGTCACTCTTGTTGCTCTTCACTCTGGTCTGTGTTGTGTTGTGTTGTGCTCCAACACAGACCAGAGTGAAGAGCAACAAGAGTGACATTTCATCTATACCTGGAGAAGAGCTGAGTGGGAATATTATATCCTGAGAAGTGGTTTTGGAGTGCTTTGGTGCCTGGAGGATCTGTGAGAGGGATCCATATTGCTCTTTGACCCGCAAGGGTCGAAGTGATGAGGTGAGAGGCTAGTCCAGAAGGTGGTTGGATTCACAAGCTCTATCTACACCCAGATACCTGCACGTTTTGTTTTCACCTGTGGTTACTTTATAGCATATTGGAAACACAGTTTACCAAAATATTTTTTTCACCTTTTTCCATTATTGGACTTTTTTTTCACCTTTAATATTCCATTATTGGACTTTGAGTTTGCGTGTATTATTCAGACCTATTTCACTTCACATATTTGCACGTGTGATGTAATATATGTATGTGCATTTTTTATGCACATGCGTATTGATTTAAGTTTGTGTTTTGCTCATTTTTGTGTTATCACCTAGCACATTTTCTATTATATTTATGATTATTGCTATTATTTTATTTGAGATATTGAATTCCACATTTACTTTAATTAGTTTGAATGTAGCGCAACATTTTATGGTTTATATTCACTTGATCATTGGTATATGATTTAATGTTAGCAGCTGTTTGGGGTTCATTTATTATTTTAATTTGTTTTAATACACATTTGGAGCGCAGGAGGGTCACACCATTAAGGTTATTTATTGTGCTCACATTTAAACAAGTATGTGTAGCATTTTTAAACACCACTCCAAACTCGTCCTCTTCAAATCTCCTCTCTGGGGGAAGCTCACTCCTTATTCCAGGTGAGAGTCCGGAACCCCAAAAAATAAATTAGAGGCAATAGTGCAACCCCGTAATGTACACAAAAATTATTTAAATGATATCTTCTACTACTCACATCAAGTGAGCTTTCAACGTGTTTCTCCCTTTAAGATCCTTATATTATTCCACCACGTAAGGTATGATAAGTCCTATCATTCCATGCATCTTACCAAATCCTCCAATCACATGGGCTCATGTAATGATTCCTCTCAGCATCGATTTCCTTTCCACTTTAAATATATACAGTATATGTGCAACATAAACCCTAAAAAAACAAAATATGCATATAGTGTAATAACACTTTAAAATTAATTTGTGCAGGTGTCCAAACTACTCACTTAAACATACAAGACCAGTGCCTTCATAAAACCCCAAATGCATTGTATCAAGTGCTGTTTTCCACCACCAGTCACTCCATGCACCTTACCTAAAACATCTGGGAGTAAGCGTTTTTCACTAAATTATCTTCACATTAAAAGATTAAGTTCCTCCACTCCTCAATCAAGCAAGAATCCCCATGGAAAAACATCAAACCAGATCCATAGTGCAAAAGATCTTCACTAAAATATACATTTATTTATATGCCATTGTACTTACAAACATTGGTGATAAACAACCTGTGACCCTAACTCAAGACGGCCACTGCAGCACTTCAGGTGGATGTTATGATGTCACTTCCAGCGTCTGAGGTCACTTCTGGTACATTTCGTCCAATGAACTTCTTCCTAGGATGTCACATTTAGGGAGGAAAAAAAGTATTACACTATATAGTTTTCTTAAATTTTTGAGATTGATTATTGTGCAGAGAAACCTCTGTCTTGAATTTTAGAGGAGACAGTGATTGGACAAATGCACTTTATTTGTACACAAAGGACTTTTGAACTATTCAAGTGCTGTCCTTGGCATATATCTTTCTGATTGTTGTATCATAAACACTGGACTTAACTGAGGTGAGTAAGGTCTGCAGTTCTTTAGATGTTGTTCTGGGTTCTTTTATGACCTCCTGGATGAGTCGTCATTGTGCTTTTGGAGTAATTTTGGTAGGCCAGCTGCTCCTGGGAAATTTCACCATTGTGCCAAGTTTTCTTCATTTGTGGATAATGGCTCTCAACGTGTTTGTTGGAGTCCCAAAACCTTAGAAATGGCTTTGTAACCCTTTCCAGACTGATACATTTCAATTACTTTGTTTCTCATCTGTTCTTGAGTTTCTTTAGATTGTGGCATGATGTGTTGCTTTTTGAGATCTTTTAGCATGCTTCACTTTTTCAAACACCTTCTATTTAAGCGATTTCTTGATTCAACAGGTCTGGCAGCAAACAGGCCTGGGAGTGAAAGTTTTTTTCCCTTGATAAATGAAATCACCATTTAAATAATGCATTTTTTATTTACTTTGGTTTTCTTTGTGTAATATAAACATTTGTTTGATGATCTGAATCATTTAAGCGTGACAAATATGAAAAAAATAACAAATCAGGAAGGGGCAAATATATATACAAACATTTTGCCTTTCATTTCTATTTTAAACTGAATGGGCTGTTTTACAAGGTAAAGATTCACATATAATTTAATGCACTTTCTGAGTTACTGACCTGGAAAAAATATTAACCATTAGCCGCCCGGCCAATGGCCGTTTGGCGGCTTCAGATGTGCCTCTTCATTCCGGGTGAACGCCATTTGGCGTGCTCCCGCACATGCGCCGTTTGCGGTAATGCAGAGCGGCGCAGCAACGGGATCTGTCACGGGCCGTGCACCTCGGACACGGCCGATGACAGATCCGAGTACCGGCTCCCGTTGCTGGTACCATGTGATCTGCTGTGACCAATCACAGCAGGTCACATGACAGTTGTATACAATGGATGGCTTCATTCATGATGCCATCCATTGTATACTAGTGCCTAGCTGTGAATGGTCACAGCTAATCACATGCACATGTCATGAGATTAGCTGTGACCAAATCACAGCTAAGCACAAAAAAAAAAAAAAAAAAAAAAAAAAAGCTGAATGAATCGATTTCATTCAGGTAAATGCTTGCTTATAGCAAAGTAATTCTTTGCTATAAGCAAATTGTGTAAAAAGAAAAAAAAAAAAATACTGATCACTTCCCCAAAGTAGTACAGTGTTACTATGGTAACATTGTACTACTTTGGTCATAGTAAAATATGAAAAAAAATCATAAAAAAAATAAAAAAAAATGTAATAAAAAATTAAATATAATAAAAAAATAAAAAAAAATAAAAAAAATATATATATATATTTTTTTTCATACTGTCACCAGTCAGTGTCCCTGTTAACTGCCATGCCAGTTATGTGATGACGCTGTACTGCACTGGTGACAGTATGTAAAAACAAAAATAGTGAAAATAATTTTTTTAATTTTTTCATTTTCCGAAAAATTATGACATAAAAATACAACTTCAAAAAACTCGCCATGCCTCTTATGAAGTACGTCGGACTGTCTACTCTGCAAAAAGGGGTAATTTGTGGGATATCTGTACTGTTCTGACATTCTTGGACCTCAAGAAATTAGATTGGCTGTCAGTACTTCAGGATTGATCAATATTCAGATCTATACCATAGTTTGTGAACTCTATAACTTTCCTACAAACTAAAAAATACATCCTAATTTGGGTTATTTTCACCAAAGACATGTAGCAGAATACATCTCGGCCTAAATTTATGAAGAACAATTATTTATTTGTAAACTTTTATAACAGAAACAAAGAAAAATGTGTTTTTTTTTCAAAATTTTTGGTCTTTTTTTGTTAATTTAGCAAAAAATAAAAACCCCAGCGGTGATTAAATACCACCAAAAGAAAGCTCTAGTTGTGTGAAGAAAATGATAAAATTTTAGTTTGGGTACAGTGTTGTATGACCGCGCAATTGTCATTCAAAGTGTGAGAGCGCTGAAACCTGAAAAATGGCCTGGGCAGGAAGGTGTAAAATTGCCCGGTATTGAAATGGTTAATATCTGATTTTCAGTACAAATGAATGCATTGACATCAAAGGATCATCATGACAGCCCAGCAACAAACATTTTTAGAAGTAGGTCGACAAAGACAGGCTGTGTCTTTCTCTCTTGACATATTCCCTTTATGCTTGCATTAATACTCTGCTCTTGTTTAATCAATTTGGTATCTGGTGTCCAAAGATGGACATATGGTAGATATGTTCTATTGTATGCTCTAAAAATATAGATTCTGGCATAATAAATGTGCCCATAATTACAAGTTAGATTTAAATTAGATTCCTAGCTCTTCATATATTATTTTCAGTATTGACGCTTCTTAATAATTTTCATTTACCTAGGTCTTTCTATTACTTATTTATATGTAAATCAAAATGCAAGATGGGCATAGGGATTTCTTAATGTAACAGGTATCTTATTACTGGTATGACATTTCAGATTTTCTTATTTTTAATCCTATTATTTTTTTTAATAATCCAATAAAATTCATATGTTGTCATATTTTATTGACTTCTTTTATACAGCACATGGACATGTTCATTGATCGGACTTGTTCTCACATTGTCTTTGATTCCCTTAGGAATTCTGCAGATATGCAAACTGGTTTATAGGGCAAACCCTCTGTGGCTTCTGGTTGCAAATTAAACTAAAGATGAGCATCTGAGAAATTGGTCAATATGGTAAGAAAAAAATGGATATTAAATGTTTAATGCCACGTTTTAAACATGTCAGGTTGAATATTAAAAATTATATATACAAAATTAATAACTTAAAGTATAACGAAAGGAAAAACTTTTTCTTTTAAGTCGGGATAGAGTGGGGAGGCATTAAAACACCTGTCAGTTTTTATTGCTGTCTGTGCCCCCATGAGGGAGATATACCCTCTCTGTCTTGTTTCTGTTATTAGAGGAGAAAGTAAAAGAAAATCCCAAATTTTGGGTTTTCCCCAGAACTGGAATAGAGGAGAAATTTTTCAATGGTGACACTAGTTCCAGTGACCCTGGTGACATCCAGGGAATTCCTCACATTGCAGGTATTTTCTCTCACTTCCTGTTGTGGATATGGTAGAGGAAGCAAAGGGAAATCTCAATGGGACACAGGTGGCAAAAAAACCTGACATAGGTTATAACCCTGACATACATTTTGCATTTTGGAGAGAGCAGGGGAGGGTTTAAACCACTGACACTTTTCGCCATTGGTATTTAATTGGGGAGTTTTCCCATTGCTTCCTATCATTTAAACACAACAAGAAGTTAAACTATATTTTTCCAGTGTGAGGAATATGCCCTCTTGGACAGTTGCCACAGGGACAAGCATCCCCATTGGAAGACATACTCTCTTAATTCTTTTCTGATGGGAACTCAAAATATTGTAGTTACCCTTAATTTGGAGTTCTAACTCCACATTACTCAAAATTTGGAAAAAAATGTTTTGTCTTTAAAGTATACCTGTACTCTCAGATGTTTCTACGCATCTTCCAGAACATCCTGGGAGCCTGGACACACAAATCTCTGGTTCAGATGGAATGTCAATAGTGGGCTTGCCTCCACCTGCCTACACCCCATAGGTTTACCAACAAAATGGACAGTTGCAGTGAGTAACAGAAATTGTAAAAGGTGCCGGTTCTTGAATTTCCTTGCAGCAGTTAAGGTATGCATATTGGAGTGTTCTGGGCTTTAGTGTTCCAAGTAGCTCAGGAAGTTGTGTGAAAGTACCTAGAACACATCTGCATTTCAGCTTTGAAGCTGAAGAAGGTATATTTTCATTAAATAATTAAAATGTTTTTCTTAAAGCAGCTAGTATAAGAGTCTGAAAGCACAAAGATGGCATAATTAGTGTGGTGAATCCCTTTTTTTGCTTAATCAGCAGGTTGAAGTAGAAAGGTGACTGCACTGTATTTTAAGTGGGTTCACCTTCTTACCTCTAGTTTGGTAAATTCAGGTTTGCAAGCGGCAAGCCCCCCAAAAAATTAGAACAGAAGTGTAGAAGTCCACTATCTTGTATAAACAAAGCCAATGTGTTTCAGGGGATTATACACAAAAGTGGTACTTAAAGCGGAACTAAAGCCTCCTCTCCTTTAAAGCCAAGGAAGCTGACATCTTAGCTTCTGTTTGACCTGCAGTTGTCTTGGTGCTACACATATGATCCGTTATAACACCATCCATTTGATGGCTTGACAATTCAGTTGAGAGCACAAGTAATTGTGACAGTTATCATTCATGGTACAGAATTGAATATGGCTGTTTTGGGAGACAGCTTAAAGTGATGGGTTTAGTTCTGCTTTAAAGACAGTGTCACAAAGAGTTATGCAATGCTTATACTAATAGTTCACATAATTAAGCAAAGTCCATGCTAATAAAGTCCGAATCTTAATCAGCTTGAACATGAAATGATATACAAATCATAATAGTTACCCATAATTATCCAAGTGTATGCAAAGCTAATAGAATATCACCTCCCTTACCTCCTGGTGTAGGAAAAATTAACATGTGTTGACTCTGGGGTTCCTTCATTTGACTAATGTCAGAGTAGTTGAGGCATCCAGGTGTGCCATAAGTGCAGAGGTGTGACATCATAAAGAAATAAAATCACAGATGGTGGTTAGTGCTTCTGGTCTCCACCCTACATGTTTTATGTAAACAGATGTCCTCAAGGCTAGAGGGCTGATCAGTAAAGTTATTTATATTCCTAGAGCTATTATGTTTCATTCATAATAAAGCTGTTGATATCCCATTCAACAACAAGACTGTAAGGTGCATATGTTTTCATTTTTTATATCTATTTTGTTTCTCGTTTTGAGATCTCTCTTTTTTCTATTGCATCCTCCCCAGTGTAGAGTTAATTTATCAGTTATCATATAATCTCTGAGTAATCTTTATGTGTAGCAAAATGTAATAATAATGGGAACGCAATTATTTTCTTGTAAATCACTCAGTCTTACTTACAGTGCCCTTGTGGTTCACCCCACATACTGTAAACCAAATGGACACCGCAGGAGATACATATTTAACATATTGTTGTACCTGTTGCTCTTCAACCCTGGATATGGACCCTTTCACACTGCTTCATTGAAAAAAAATGCTGTAAAAATGCATAGGCACACTGAGGGTGGAGTATCCATACAGACCCTCTGTAGCTGAGCTTTCTTTTGCCATTGCAGTTATAACATACACAACACAAGGAGTTTTAATGATTGGTGGGCTGAGCATGATAGGGATTCATAGACACTAGTTCCCCATTAGACCCACTCTCCTTATGATTGACAGAAGGTCCATAGCCAATAGAATTCATCCACTGCCTGCTGTCAATCATAAGGAGAGTGGACCTGATGTTGAACTAGTGTTATAGCTTCCCCATCAGGCACCGCCTACTGTAGTACCACTGGTTATTAGAAGGCTGTTGGCTATCAGTGGCTACGTTTTAAAAAAAAAAATTGATAGCAAGTTGGGGGGAGAAGATCCCTCGCTAGCTAGCAAAGTTGAGGATCAATGGGGAGTGGGGGCCAGTGCTTTCATAACATGTTACACCCTGAATATGGATGTAACATGTAACATATCATGAAAGGTGAATGTACCCTTTAAAGCAGGAGTTAGGAGGTGATACAACACCTCCTCAATGCCTATCAAATGCTTTCTGAAGAAGGCTTGTTCAGGAGAGCCTTTACACTAGATTTATAAACATTTACATAAATATGCCTCTGATCATGATATTTAGCAATATTTCAATAAAATGTCATTTATACTGCAATCAGTATAGAACGATTAATATTTAATATTGTGTGACTGTAGCCGTTAAAATATTGACTACCAAGCCAGCTACATTGTTGGTTTAATGAAAATAGTCTCTAATATGTTGCAAACTGGGTAAACATACAATGGAGTGGGACTGTTTAAAAAATGGCAGAGCAATGCTGATTATAATTATCTGTAATTAAATATAATTAGATATACAACTATGTACCCCCAGCTGTGCATAATAAGGTTATTAATGCATTGAATGATTCTTGTGACATACAGTGATTTTATGCAACAAATTAGTTCTGTAATTCAGTATAATTAATTACCCAGTTAAAGAGTTGTGCTGCTATGTTAGCATATTGCATTCTTATATTGTGTCATGAGATGTGTGTTTTTATGAAGAAGTCGGGTTAAACATGTGGATGATTTTTTGTTGTCTTTAGCAAAAATTCTATGCTGTTTCTCACTGGCTATTTCATTTTAATTTGATGCATTTTATAGTTATTTACTGTACTATTTGTGCATCTTTTCCCTTACACGTATAGTTTTATATATTATATTGTTACAGATTTTAATAAATAATCTCTGATGCAACACATGTCTCAGTATTATAAAGAGAGATAACATTGTTTCCTGTTTTCACTATTTTGTATCACTGGGGGATCTTGTGACAATCTCTCTCTCCATCTGCTGGGGGTGCAATACCTCCAGTCAATAAGGGCTCCTGTGTGTTAGAACTCGAAGTGTGAACTAGAAAAGGGTCATCTATGTCAATGACCAGCTCCCAAACTAAGACAGAGCTGAGGGTAAGAGAAAGAGGGTGGCTTACATTTTCCATGTAGGGGACTTTTAGACAAGGACCAGTTCCGGGACAATGCCATCTTGTGCCCAGGGTGAAGATGGTTAACTGTGTCTCCCTTCCTTCCTGGGCAGAGGGGGAGATGGACTTAATTGTGCAAAAATATATTAAATGTTGGGACATGTGCTGAAATAGTACCAATGGTTGTGGTACACTGCAGATAACCGAATAATTTATTATCAGTGCACAAATATGAGGCTAACTGTGGTGAAGGAAACAATTTTCCTGTGTAGGTGGTTTCCTTGATAGGAAAAATGTCACTGGGCCGGTACTGTCACAGAAAGGAAAAAAATGTCCCTGTATCAGTGTCAGTGGGGGAAAATGCCTCTGCATCCATGATGTCAGTCTAGGGGGGGCTGGTTTGGCTGTTTTGGATGGAGAAGGGCAGGAGAGCTGTATTGAGGGCTCTGTGGTGTGTATGGAACTAAAGGGATCTAGGAAGGGGGGGTCACATGATATGGTGCATGACAAGGAAGGAAGACAGGGAGAAGGGCAGTCTGCCCCCCCATCCCATTGGCACCATGCTATAAATGAGGTATATTCTGACAGGATGCCCATTTTCTTGTATCTACACCAGGCTGCTAATGGAGGCAGAAGAGAGCAGAATCTTCCCTCCACCTGCTATTGAAGCCCCTGTTCCTGCTGACAGAAGTAATGCTGCAGTCTGTCCTGTCAGGGAGGTGCCCAAGAATGGAGCAACCAAAGCTCCCAAAGCGATGCCCCTTCTTTCCCTACAGGATTACGCCCCCATCTTTTTTGTACTCACTAAGACCCCATTCACACTTGTGCAACTTGTCAAGCGGATTTGGACATCAAAGTAACATAACAAGTTGTACCCCATGTTTTCCAATGATAAACATTCATATATGTGTCACTTAAAGGATAAGTTCACCTTTTAGACAAAAATAATAAATGTACTTTTTTTTCTGGTAGATAAATGTGCATTTATTTTTTTGTCTGCAGGAGCCTGGAAAGCATTACACCAGTGATCAGTAGATCATTGATGCCATGCAGGTCTCCAAAAGACCTGTCAGAATATCTGCTTGCCGTACGGGATGTATTGTCAGGCAGATATGCTGACAAGAAGCTTGAATGAATTACCACAGCGTTCCATAGTGCCGTGGTAGTTTATTGAAAACTACAAGCAGACAGCCGATAGGGCTGCCAGGACTTGCAGTTCATTCATTTACGGAAGTCCGTGAATGAGTGATGCGCCCATGTGGGTGGAGCCCTGCATGGACACGTTGTTTTCAATTTGACAGATAATACGGGGAGACTTCTCCCTGTACTATCTGTCGGGGGGGCGGCGGAAGCCGGCTATGGGAGAATGTTATATGTTTCACCCTAAAAATGGGTGGAACATGTAACATATTCCCAAAGTTGAACTTATCTTTTAAAGTCACCTTGACTTCAGAGTGCTTCATGCACTATTTTGGTCCAACTTTCATGCAACTTGAGGACCATAGACTTCAAAGTTGACCCTCAAAAGTTGCATGAAAGTCATACCTTAATGTTTTACATGCAACAATGGGTTCGACTGTGTAGAGGGACAAGTCACATCCAAGTTGCACCCATCCAAAGCTGCATCAAAGTTGTGTTAAAGTTGTATGAAAGTTGCACCACAGTTGCACTCCAAAGTCGTGCGAGTTGTACAAGTGGGAATGAAGCCTCAGTTCAAACACTCACTGGAAAAGAAGGAGAGGGGAGGTCTAAGCTGAGCTGTCATTCCCACCCTCTGTGTATTCAAACATCCTTCTCAGTGCAGTGCCAGCTGGAAATGAAGGAAGCTTCTCTCTCCCATTCTTTGGTCATGTGATATATCACATGACAAGGGGAGAATGGAAGAAGTGCAGTCTGTCCTCACTCCCCAGAGTCTCCACGTAGAGTCAGAGGTGTGTTTTCAGAGGAAATCCACTCTCTTCTGCCCACACCTGGCTGCTATTAGAGTCCTCCAGCAGCTATCAAGGGCCCTGGTTCCTTCAGACAGAAGTGCTCCTGCAGTCTTTCCTGTTGCTGGGTTGTCAAAGAACAGAGCAGCCATAGCTCCCAATGTGCCCCCACTGCCTCATATCAACACTGCACCAGGGGTACTTACCCATTCTGCCCCCCTTGCCCCAGCTCTGGCAAGGACAATATTATTGTGTGTAACTGAACAGACAAAAAAAATAAATAAAGGTGTAGAAAGAAAAAGGACAATTTTGGACAAATCTCAGCCTCTGCATTAACATAAGAACTAGAGAAAAGTGTGCCAATCACCCATACGTGACATATATACAGTACATATGCAGTAAAAGTCTTTTTCTCTTTTTTAAATTATAAAGATTTATTATATCCTACAGTCCATCATATACAACTGTACCAATGTTGCAACCTGAAACTGTGATACTAATAACGTTCCATATCCACCAGACTAAATAAGGTGTCTCCTACTTAATGCATTTTGATAATGTTCTATTATGTATGACATTCCATTCAGACCAAGGTACAAATTTTGATGTCTCAACGCAATTCTAAAAGCCTCATTAATAAAATAAATGGTGTTGCAGTGTATATACAGTACATAGTTGTACCTCATTAATAGTAAATTGGTGGAAACAGATTTCTTGGCCTTTAAAGTGTTTCTCCTCAATGCTAAAATCTTGTTTTGGTAGTTAATGATGTTGTAGTGTGTACAATTGTATGCACTTTTCCCAGACAGTTATTTTAGGCACAACTTTAAATGCCTTAATTGTTGTAGCTAGAAATTAATTTTAAAGGTTGTGCTTAAAATAGGTTGTTTACATCAGCTACATCATGTTTTATCCCCTGTGGAATTCCTCTTTTACTTATTAGCCAACTGTTCATGTTCACACTGTTTTTGTCTATGTACTGTTTAGCATGTGTATTTTAATCTGATATCACTGTGCAATTTACACACAAACACAGATATATATATATATATATATATATATATATATATCATCAGTAGAAATAATTGCTTTAATAAACATATAGCAGACAAACATTAGATCTTCATTAAAACAGTACATAGAAATAAAGTTAATCGTGACATGGGTATCCATTATCATATTCTAAATGAAACAAATGCAAATATGTCATGTGGAAAAAAAGTAAGTACACCCCTACATTTACCACCACTTCAACTCCATGAAATTAGAAGCATGTGTCACATGTTCCAGATTAGAAGCCAAAGATTAGAGCCTCTCTAAGGGGTATGCAGGTTGAACCTGTTTTATTTAACCACTTACCCCCACGTGAACACATACTGTATATGGTGCCTCACTGAAGTAGGTCTTCTTCTGTGAGGCTGCATATATGCGTACATGCCTTTGCTGGAATGAACAACACACTCCCACCACAGGGACTGGGATCTCACCAAGAGCCCAGTTCCTGATCACCTAATCACTGTGATTCATTATCATTCGTTATCAGTGATCAATCACTGTAAAGTCTTCCCCTGTCTATGCTTTCTCTACTGAATGGAGAAAAAGATACAATGGGGATGATTTATTAAAACTGAAGAAAAATCTAGTGCAGCTGTGCAAGGTAGCCAATCAACTTCCAATAAGGTTTGACAAAAAGCATGGAAGCTAAGTAGTTTCTACGCAGAGCTGCACAAGATTTTACACTCTCCAGTTTTAGTAAACCAACTCCATTGCATTTTTCGAAAGAAAGAAAGAAAGAGAAAGAAAGAAAGAAGAAAGAGAAAGAAAGAGAGAAAGAAAGAAAGAAAGAAAGAAAGAAAGAAAGAAAGAAAGAAAGAAAGAAAGAAAAAGAAAGAAAGAAAGAAAGAAAGAAAGAAAGAAAGAAAGAAAGAAAGAAAGAAAGAAAGAAAGAAAGAAAGAAAGAAAAAGGTTTAATCTCGGTCAATGTCAGGGTCAAAGATGAAGGTCAGAGTCAAAGGTCACGGTCAGTATATTTTAGTTAGAATTTAAAAAAAGCTTTTTTTAATATCAATGTTAGTTATGAACAGTGTCAGTGTGAAAATGCGCACCACTGTTTCTGAGCCGTGCTGTGGGTACATACAACACATAACATACACATATGTAGTATCACTGTGATTGTCTAGAGCAGGGGAACTTATTTTTTGGTGGTAAGTTTTGGTAGGATCCCCTGAAGATGCCAATGGGCAAAGCATGTGACGTCATCACAAAAGTTGATGGGAGACCAGCGGTGCATACTGTGTGAGATATGCTGATGTGGTTTACGGCCATTGCAGGTACAATACTTAATAAACTGAAGCGTCTTTCATTCTACTACACTATGAGATTCCTCCTGTTGAGTGCATTGTCTAGGAATTACTGCTGGCTTATGATGGCCAGATTGATTTATGCTGTAAGGCAACAAGGCTCTTTATGATCTCTTTGTGGTCTCAGTCCTTGCGGTAAGGAATGTGTTTTACCACTTTGCTGGACTGGTTTTGAGGCACTTTTGCCTATTTTTGCAGCACCCAGCTTGTCTCAGTTGTCACACTAATATACTATTGTCTCATTGGGACTCTTACATTGGGACTTTCATGTTTTAATTCTATTGTTTATTCGTTCACTATTGTTTTTATTTATCAAATATATTATTTATTGGCCACTTTGCAGAGATTTACATTTATTTTTAAAGGGACAACACGTCTTAATTTGTTTAGTTAGGTTGTGGTAGTAGCAAGAAAAATATAGCTACATTTAAATAAAGGATTTTATTGCTATTTTGGGCCAGTTTATCTTTGATGATAATAATAATAAGGACATATTCATTACCATTTACCAACAAATGAAAGCCCAATTTGTCCTGATAAAGTTATAATTTACCTAGATATACTAAGTATTTGCAATGATATGTACAGCTTTTAACACATATCAAAGTTGCAAAATTGTGTTCAGGCATTAGGATTTATTTTACACTTGTCAAGAAGGGGTTAAACATCAGATATCTAGGGTCTGATGATCTCTTTGCTATTAACTTCTGTTTTATTATCATGGCAATATCAAATGAGCTCTCTAAAGCCCTCAGAAAGAAGGTTGTAGATGCCTATGTGTCTGTCAAGGGATTTAAAAGCATAAGCAAATGATGTTAAAATAATCATTCCACTGAAAGAAAATAATCTATAAGTGGTGTAGATTTTAAACAACTGCTAAATTATCTAGAACTGGCTGACTCAGCAATCTCGGCCCAAAAGCTAAAAGTTTAATACTAAAAGAAGTCTTTAAGAGCCACAAAAAATGTAATTGCAGGATCTGTAGGTTACCCTTGTAACAGCTGATGTCAAAGTAAATGCATCTGCCATCATAAGAAATTGCACAAATTTAACTCTCATGGGAGATGTGCTAGGAAAAAGCCTCTGCTGTCCCAAAACAACATTAAAGCAAGACTACAATTTGCAACTGAACATATAGAAAAAGACAAGGTCCTCTAAGAACAATGTTCTAAAGACTAATCAAAGATAGAATTATGTTGTCACAGTAAAAGTAGACAGCATATCAGGAGAAGAACATCATACCGACTGTGAAGCATGGTGGAAGAAGTGTTATGGATTGCTTCTTCAGAGCAGAGGCAGCTTGCAGCCATCAAGTTAACAATGAATATAACATCAAACTGTATTTGATAAGAATGTGAGGCCATCTGTTTGAAAGTTGAAAGCATAAGTTTACCTTTGGAACATGGTACATGTTTCACCTTTATTGAGAGTGGAACATGTAACATCTTCCAGCTCCTGCCTTCTCTCCACCTGATCTCCCCTCCTGTGACAGCAGCCGGGGGATCTTCTCCCCGCACCTGCTGTCAAAATTTAACAACAGCATGCCTGTGCAGGGCTCTGCCCACATGGCATTGTTGTTAATTTACAGAGTTCGGTGAATGAATGAACTACAAGTATGGTCAGCTGCCATGGCCGCCGGCCTGTATTTGTCAGTGAATCACAAGGGTGCTGGTGAGCCCTACCATAGACCATTGATTCTTCCTGTAATTCAGTAACTGTCTGCCCATACAAGATATGGGCAGACAGCTGACTGAAAGTCTGCAGTAGAATTGTATTGCACTCACGATCTACTGACTATTGGTGCAATGCCTTACAGGCTGCAGACTAAAAAAAATTATAAATGCACATTTTTTTTACCTGCAAAAAGATGTGAATTGATTATTATTATTTTTCTTTTAATAAAAGACGCTTTTACGTTAATTTAAAAATTAATCTTCCATTATAAACATTAACAAATTCACCAAGGAATGCCAAAAAAAAAAGAAATGTGGGCTGGCTAAGGGCTGACCTAGTTAAAGCCTTGATTTCAAACCCATTGACAGTTCATGGAAAGGAACCCAAAAACATTGCAACGGAAGGAATTTTGCATAGATGCAATGGAAAAACAGAATGGTTGACCACACAAACAGCAATGTGTTGGATGAAATCCTTTATTGGAATCCTTTACATGCAATATGATAAGAACATGACAGCTCCAAGACCGGACAAAAGAGCAGTAGACGCTTTTCACACGAACACATGCTTAGTCATTACATGATTAAGCAGGTGTTCGTGTGAAACCCGTCTACTGCTCCTCTGTCATGTCTTGGAGCTGTCATGTTCTTATCATATTGCATGTAAAGGATTCCAATAAAGGATTTCATCCACCACATTGCTGTTTGTGCGGTCAACCATTCTGTTTTTCCATTGCATCTGTGATCACGGATTGGGCCAGCACCTGCGTGTCTGTGGAGGGGTTATGCAGATTCAGCACTCACCTGGAGCAGATCTTGTGCTCTTTCAGTTGAATTTTGCATAGATGATTGGCCAAAATTGTTGCAATGTCAGACTGGTAGCCTTTAATGCAAATACTTACAAAACATAATTTCTGTTAAAAGAGGTAACAGCAGCTTCTGGGGCCAAGGGTTCACCTTTTCCACAATACACCATTATATATTGCTATATTTTGCTGAAATAATTAAGAAAAAGGCAAATTCCTTATGTTTTTTTAAATATACCACCCTTATCTGTTGACATACAGTTACGTTTGAATGAAGATCCAATGTTTGCCTGCTCAAATCTGTTGAAAAAGTCAGTAATACAGCATAATTATGTTACAGATTACAGATATAACTGGCAATTTTTTTACCTTGTCTACAGTCAAATAGGCAGAACCTCCTCTAGCACAGCGTACATTGGCACCAGGCAGAACAAATTGGTAGAGGTCACTCTCATCCCCTACAGCTCCTCTCATATGAAGAAGAATCGTTGACAGTATTTGGACATGTAGTAATCAGTCGAGGGAGATCCAGACACTTACCATCCAAGTAATTAATTATATTGAACACTCCTGTCTGGAAAGGCTGCACTATTTTTTACTCAAGCTGCAATATACTTTTTTAATTCTTCTTTCTCACAACCTCCACCTCAACCTTAATTTATTCTTAGGAGACTGGTAAATCATTAAAGCAGAACTTCCAACAACAAAAAAAAAATAATCCATTAAAAGACAAAATAAAACAGACAGCTATTGCTATGATGCTTAACTCTACCTTTCAGAGTCTTTTACATGTTACACCTATATTTAGGATGTAATATGGTTCTGCTCTTGTCAGCATGTTCCTTGTGAGCACATGATCTGATTGGCTACATGTGCTGATATTTACTGTCAAAATCAAGCTCTGCTGTACAAAGACTGCAAAAGGCTTATACCAATCAAATTCAGGTATGTACACTGCTTGCATTAAAAAAAAAATTAATTAATTAGTTTGAAAAAAGACATATTCCTGTCTAGTTCAAACAATAGAAAAAATAAAATGAATAAATAAATAGAATACTTCCTTATACAAAATCCTATATCCACAGTTGATCTAGAGGAAGGAAAAAGAAACTCAATAAATCATGGTCCAATTTGATCCACTGGGGGGACAAATTCCTTCCATTCTGATCCCCCGAAGGCAGTAGGATATTCCTTGAATCAGCAATCTCTGGTGTTCTTACCAATAAATGTTAATATCCAGTTAAATTTTGTGAATTAAAGAATGCATCCACTCTTTTTAGAAAATAATCTACTAAACTGAACAGAATAGTTTCTGAAGGTTTCAATTCCACAGCTGTTACGTAAAGAAGCCTTTCCATATATGGAGATTAAATCTCTTTTCCTCCAGAGATAAAGCATGCCCCCTTGTCCTTTTTTAATGACCATAAAACAAATACATATAATATTGTATTAGTGATGACAGAGCTGTATAAAGGTGCTTATTTTCTATCTGCTAAGAGTTTAACTTTAATTAAGTTACAAAAGCCACTTGTGACCCTTGTTATATATTGTTTACGGGCTGATGCATTTTCAATGCTTGATAATCATATCTTGCCAAACTGTAATGTTATCAAGGCATATGCGCTCGTTCATGTAAACAGTAAGAAATCATCTGGTGCAATATGTGGTATATATGTTACTGTAGGAAGAGCAAAGAACAACATATTATTATTTTTCATGCTGATTGCTGATATACATGGTACACTGTAAACACGGTCTGCTTACTGCATTCATTTTCATAGTCTCTGTAAGTGCAAGCTTAAAAACCTACACCAAGAGTAAACCAATTCATGACAAGAGATCATTGAAAATTAAATGCCCACCCCAAATTTGGCACTTTAGGTATGTGTTGTTTAACTTGACCATAATGGACATATATACTCACCGGCCACTTTATTAGGTACACCTTGCTAGTGTAGCTAGAAAATATCCCAAACACCATTACATCACCAGCCTGAACCATTGATACAAGGCAGGATAGATCCATGCTTTCATGTTGTTTACGCCAAATTCTGATCCAACCATTTTAATGTTGCAGCAACCAGTCTGTCCATTCTCTGACCTCTGACATCAACAAGACATTTTCATCCACACAGCTGCAGCTCACTGGATGTTTTCTCTTTTTGGGACCATTCTCCGTAAACCCTAGAGATGGTTGTGTGTGAAAATCCCAGTAGATCAGCAGTTTTTGAAATATTCTGACCAGCCCGTCTGACACCAACAACCATGCCACATTCAAAGTAGTTTAAATCTCCTTTCTTCCCCATTCTGATGCTCGGTTATAATGTCAGCATGTCATTTTTACCATTATTATTATACAGGATTTATATAGCGCCAACAGTTTTTGCAGCGCTTTACAAAATGAAGGTAGACATTACAGTTACAATACAATTTGGTACAAGAGGAAACAGAGGGCCCTGCTCTTTGGAGCTTACAATCTAAGAGGAAGGGTTGAGTGATACAAAAGGTAATAGCTGTGAGGGGATGAGCTGATGGAGGAAATAAATGGCAGTTTAATAGGTAGAAGCAGGATAGACTTCTTTAAAGAGAAAGGTTTTCAGGGATCATCTAAAGGTGGATAGATTAGGAGACAGCCGGACAGATTGGGATAGGGAGTTCCATAGGATGGGAGAAGCTCGGGAGAAGTCCTGAAGGCAAGCATGGGAGGAGGTGACACGGGAACTGGAGAGCAGAAGGTCTTGGGAGGATCGAAGAGTGCAGTTTGGTTGATATTTTGAGACCAGGTTGGTGATGTAGCTGGTGGCAGAGTTGTGAATGACTTTGTAAGTTGTTATTAGTATTTTGAATTTTATTCGTTGGGTGGGTGGAAGCCAGTGGAGGGATTGGCAGAGAGGGGTTGGTAAGGAGGATGAACCTGGAAGCAGTATTCATGGTGGACTGGAGGGGGGATAGCCTATGTAAAGGTAAGCTAATAAGGAGGGAGTTTCAGTAGTCAAGGTGAGAGATAACTAGGGAGTGAATTAGGAGCTTTGTGGTATCATTGGTTAAAAAGTTGTGTATTCTAGAGATGTTGCGGAGGTTGAGGCGGCATGATTTGGACTGGGATGGGATGTTCAGAATCCAGGGTTTCCCCTAGCACCCTGGCATGCAGGGATGGTTTGATAGTGGTGCTATTGATCCGGACCGAGAAATCAGGGGAAAAGGCAAGTGGGGGAGGAAATATTATGAGCTATTTTTGGATAGATTGAGTTTTAGGAAGTGGTGTGACATCTGGTCTGATATGTCTGTTAGTAAATTGTTGATACGTGAGGAAACTGATGGGGTGAGCTGAAGAGTAGAGAGATAGATTTGGGTGTCATTAGAATAGAAATTGTATTGGAAACCATGGGAAGCTATCAGCTGACCGAAGGAAGAAGTGTAGATCGAGAATAAGAGAGGTCCAAGGACAGAACCTTGGGGGACCCCGACAGTAACAGGAGCAGGAGAGGAGGAAGTAGAGTTGTAAGTGAAACTGAAGGTGCAGTGAGATAGCTAAGATTCAAACCAACAGAGAGTACAGTCATGGAGACCAAGTAAATAGAGTTTTTTGAGGATGAGTGGGTGGTAAACTGTGTCAAAGGCAGCGGAGAGATGCAAGAGTAAGAGTATGGAATAGTGACCATTGGTTTTAGCGGTTAGTGAGTCATTTGTGAGTTTTAGGAGAGCAGTTTCTGTGGAGTATTGTGTGCGAAATCCAGACTGAAGGGGGCAGAGAAGGTTATTCTCAATAAGGTGGCATCTCAGCCAGTTGTAGACTAGATGTTCAAGGAATTTGGAGGCAAAAGGGAGTAATGTATACATGCCTAAATGCATAGAGCTGCTGCCATGTGATCGGTTGATTAGCAATTTGTGTTACCATGCAATTGAACGGATGTACCTAATAAAGTGGCTGGTGAGTGTATATAAGCATTGAATGTTATGTTCGCATAATATTCACTGCAGGTGTTACTGTAATATAATATACATGCACCACAAGGATTCACTGCTATAAATGTTTAAGAATGTTGCTGCTTTATAAATTTACCATAAATAATTTTTATTCATATTTACCCTGCTATATTTTATTATAAGCTTACAAATTTATTTAATAATTGATTTTTTTTTTTTTTTCAAACTGTATTGCATTTTACCAGGGTATATTTATAAAGCAATGAATGTGGCATTTTCACATATTCACTGTAGGTGTATCTTGGTGATGTAAGTGTTTTAAATTACAGTGATTGATTCGTCTGCCCTGAATGTTTGGTAAATGTCAAATTTACTATATCATTCTCTGAGATCACCACGATAGGCTGTCATTAGCCAGCTTTATTGCAGATGTGCTGTCTTCCTTAGGATCTAATAAAGAATTTGTTGAGTTGTAGTTGAAATATACTTGCATAATTGGCAGTAAACATTAGCCGTAAATATTAAAATTCAAGAACAGGTCATTCCAACCCTATTTTATAGCTATAATAAAATTCAATCATTCTGGTCTTAGCATGAGGCTTATAAATGTATTTGTATTTTCATTCCTTTTATTCTTTCTTCATTCTTCCTTGCTTCCCTCCTTTTTTTCTTTCCTTCCCTCCATCTATCTTAAAATAAATTAATTGATTAATTAAATGCAGAGAGCAAAGCATAGGCAAGTGAAGTGCAAAAATACTATTTAAATAGTGACAAATAAGCAATTTCTTTTAATTTCTAGACTGTATCAAAATAACGCTAAGATGTTGTTGTTTTCCTTTTCCCATATGGGTATCATATTTCATAATTACTTCTGTGACACTTTTCAGTAAAATGTATGAAGTGTGATGTTTAAAAATTGTATTTGCAGTCTGCTAATTAAATTGTTTTAAATTAAATTAAAAAAAATAATGATGGAATCCGTTATAGAGAGTACAAGAGCACTTTTGTATAACAAAACAATCAAATTGCTTTTTAAAATTGAATGGTGCTATATTTTGTCCTCTTTCTTGTTTTAGGCCTCATGCCTGGAACCGTACAAGGTAAAATTGGAAAGCCGCGAAGGGTAAGCATAAACACGTGCAGGTGTGCAGGCAGGTTGAAGCATGTTCTAGTTACGTGCTGCCCCGGAAGGGAGGGTAAGGGTTAATGCCTTTCTGGGTTCTTTAGTTTTGGCAGGTTATTTCTAGGTTTGACCCACTGAGCCTGTGATATAAAAGAGGGACAGTGGTCCAGGAGAAAGAGCTCCCCTGAGAAAGCCGAGAGCTGCTGGCCTAAGAGCCCCAGAGAGAGAGAAGGAGAGAAGATTGGGAAAGTGCAAGAATGTCACATGTAAAAAAGGAATAAAAGAAGGCGCCACTGAGTGCAGACCGTTATACACTTTAATTACAATTGATGGTGTGAATGAACAATCACTTTGTGAAGGATAAAATAAGGCACATCTGAAGTCCTATAGAGATACATCCAGGAGTGGTTGGCATCTGCTGTAGATCAGGGCGTCCAATTCCTAAGTCTAGAAGCCAGTTAACAGACGGAGAGGGACCAGAAGGCTGCTGTGTACTGCGGTGGATTGCAGGTGGAGCGCAGTGTACAGAGTAACAGCTTCCCTAGAAGTGAGCTTGATAAAGGAGTGCACCCCCTGGCTGGTGCGCATGCTCCAAAACGTCGTTGTGTCACTTCCAGTGACGTGTTTATGCTATACGCTGCGCTCCACCTGCGTTCCACAGCAATACACAGCGGCCTTCAGGTCCCACTCCATCTGTTAGCACGCTTCTGGACCTAGGAATTGGACACCCTGACCCGCAGCAGATGCCAACCGCTCCAGGATGTATCTCCATTGGACTTCAGACGTGCCTTATTTTATTCTTGTCAGGGAATGGGAAGATCGCCTCGGCGATCGAATCTGCACATGCGTAGAATCCTGACAAGACATACAGGCAGGCAGGCACTAGGACCCAGGCGCGCCTGTCACCAATGACGGCGCCGGGCAGGCACTAGGCCCCAGGAGCGCCTGTCAGGAGTTGGGCGGCCTATTTAAACCCAGCTCTTGCAATGCTCAAGTGCCGTATGGTCTTACCTGTTACCTGTGTTCCTGTTTGATCCAGTGTTCCTGAATACCTTGTTGCCGACCCAGCCTGTTCCTGATACTGCTGTCTTCTCCTGCTCTGATCCCTGGCTTGTCTGACCATTCTCCTGCTTAACCCTGCACGTTCTGATCTCCTGTTAACGAACCCGGCTTGTGACCTGTTTATTTCTCTGCCTGCTGATTTTGTACCACGCTGCCACCACTGTTACCGACCCAGCCTGCCTGACGCTGCTCTTGTGACCTCCTCACATCAGACTCTCACCTGCTATACACCTCCAACGGTGCTTCTACCACAGCTGGGTGAACTCAAGGGCCGCGACCTGGTCTCGGCCTGCTCCAAGTCCATCCCCACCATCAGGGGCCCTGGTGAACAAGCAGGTAGGGACTTAGATTCCGCGCCTTGGGGGAATCCGGTCTGTGGAGTGCTAGAGGCTACCGCTGTAGGATCCCTGACAATTCTTCACAATGTGAGTGTTCATTCACACCATAGTTTGTAATTAAAGTATTTAACAGACTGCACTCAGTGACTCCTTCTTTAATTCCTTTTTTACATGTGATATTAGAGATCTGCTTCTTCTCTACCTTGATGGCTGCCTTGAGGTACTAACCACTTTTTGACCCCCCGTGGACTCCCTACTGGATCCAGCAAGTGGTCCCTATTCCCCTTTTCCCCCCTCCCCCCCCTCCTCTTTGCTCTTCTACCCCCCACCCCCTTGTGGAGTTATGGATTTGATTATGGACATCTAACTTGTGCCAACTCATCCCATGTACGTAGTGCAAGAATGTCACCTACTGTTGCTGTAATGTAGAAGGTCCTCTGTACCTGTGGTTTGCCTCTGAAGACACCAGCTACTGGAAAATGCCACTAATGGACCTTTTGGCACGTGGACTCTACTTTTTGCATGTATACCAGAGCACCACATAGCCTGAGTTAGGAGTAGGGACGTAAGAATAATCCTGTTTTGCATGATGGACTTTGAGATGCTCATTTTGCACTTTTCCAAGTTAAACTTTGTTCCCGCCTAGTCTGATGTTGCTTGTAGGAGTGTAATGCACGTAATCAACATTCTTATTTGCAAGCACACCATGGATCACCAATGCCGTCTGAAAGGCTTTTTTTTATTGCAGAATGATCACACTACAAAGAAAAGGTGCAAAGTTTCAGAGCCACACAGAGCCTCTTTGTCAGGCATATGCAATAAAAATAGCCTTTCAGACAATATTGGTGATCCGTGGAGTCCTGGCAAATATGAGTGTTGATCTCTGATGGTTCCAGTTTCCAGCCGGATGTTGCTGTAGCACCCTCTGCTTTTGAACCTTACCCAGAAGCATGTGCATTGGGAATATTGACATAATGCAAATAACTGGCACTTATGGTCTAAGGTTTGGGTCATGTAACACGTTGGGGTATGAAGAGTCAGTACAAAGAGCCATTCTAGTGCAGTTTACATATGTGGTTGCCATAAGCAACAAAGGTACAGTCAGCAAGCAGACTATCAATAGTGTGTACCTATTATAGGTGGAACTGCCTCTAGCCGGAGATGCACTCACTATGTACGTAGTGCAAGAATGTCACCTACTGTTGCTGTAATGTAGAAGGTCCTCTGTACCTGTGGTTTGCCTCTGAAGACACCAGCTACTGGAAAATGCCACTAATGGACCTTTTGGCACGTGGACTCTACTTTTTGCATGTATACCAGAGCACCACATAGCCTGAGTTAGGAGTAGGGACGTAAGAATAATCCTGTTTTGCATGATGGACTTTGAGATGCTCATTTTGCACTTTTCCAAGTTAAACTTTGTTCCCGCCTAGTCTGATGTTGCTTGTAGGAGTGTAATGCACGTAATCAACATTCTTATTTGCAAGCACACCATGGATCACCAATGCCGTCTGAAAGGCTTTTTTTTATTGCAGAATGATCACACTACAAAGAAAAGGTGCAAAGTTTCAGAGCCACACAGAGCCTCTTTGTCAGGCATATGCAATAAAAATAGCCTTTCAGACAATATTGGTGATCCGTGGAGTCCTGGCAAATATGAGTGTTGATCTCTGATGGTTCCAGTTTCCAGCCGGATGTTGCTGTAGCACCCTCTGCTTTTGAACCTTACCCAGAAGCATGTGCATTGGGAATATTGACATAATGCAAATAACTGGCACTTATGGTCTAAGGTTTGGGTCATGTAACACGTTGGGGTATGAAGAGTCAGTACAAAGAGCCATTCTAGTGCAGTTTACATATGTGGTTGCCATAAGCAACAAAGGTACAGTCAGCAAGCAGACTATCAATAGTGTGTACCTATTATAGGTGGAACTGCCTCTAGCCGGAGATGCACTCACTATGCCACGGTCTGTCTGCCATAGCAATGGTGCAGATCTGCACCACAGCGGTCATCATCCTGTACAGAGGTACAGAAGTTCACAAATTAAAGCCAAGTGCGTGTTGGCGCCTGTGCAAGGTGCACAGCGCGGTTTCATTCTGCTACCAGGACTGGTAGTGGAAATTGCTGGACAGGTGGCTGTGGTCAGTGGTCAGCAAGGTCCCCCCAATTGCAAGCTACAGTGGGAAGATGTACATTTACACAGGGACCCAAGGGTTAACTGGAAAACAGTTTATGGTGCCAGTGTACATGGTGTATGTAAATGATAGATCTGCACTGCAAACAGTCTCCATTTGCCATGTGGTTTTCTTAAACACACTTTTTGCACCGTACACACCTGATGAAGCTTTGTTTTAAGGTGAAACATGTTGGTTTAAGGGATTTTTGTGTTTTTTAATTCTTTTTCTTTATTCTTCATTATGGGCACTGAGATTTTTTGGGGGCAATGTGGATTTAATTATAGGAGGAAAAGGGAGATTTTTGTAGACTGGTAGAGATAATGGATTACTAGAAATGGCAGAAATAGTCTGGCTACTATCTCCCTATAATGGCATATAAGGCAGTTGTATATCTGTTCCATAATTTTGTATTTTTGCAATAATTCCTCATTGCCCTATAAGGTAATACACCTGGTATCCTTATGACCTCCTTTCATTTTTTTTCATTATGAGTTTTAGACTGTTATGCATAAAAGTGAAGTTTTAGGTCATAACGGGTTTGGCATGTGGGTATATTGCACCTCTGCTGTTGTTTTTTATATTGTTATCTCCCACATAAAGACCAATCTTACAGTATAAGTATACATCAGGTGCTTCTTTTTGTTTTAAAAAAAGTGAGAACACCAACCTAGCAATGTTGCCTGCCAGGGCAGTGTTCAGTTTATAAGACTGACTGAGTAGAACTATGAATATTTTTGCAGATAAGGCACTTCCCATATGTATTTTAAAGCAGTAATTCACCTCAAACCAAACATGTCTTATATTGCAGCTTACCAATCATTAGATGTGGTTGCTGCATTAGTTTTATTTTCTTAGGCTTATTTTTCTTATATTTCACCTGGTGAGTTGGCCAGTAAGATGACTTCTGTATTAGAGTGCCCCCACTCTGGATGAAGGAGCACAGGGGGTATCTTTGGACAGCAACATCATCAGTCTGGAGGATGGGGAGTGTTAGGCCCCATGTACACGGGAAACTTCTGAATGGTGGAAACTGACTGCTGGAAAGCATAAGTTAAAAACCATCTGTTTAGCCACATTTGCATACTGCGTTTATGCGTGCTTATGCGCGTTTATGTGCGTTTGCATTTAGAAGCGTTTTTTAAAGCTAAGCACAGGAGAACCTCCCAAATGCCCAGAATGAAGTGAAAAGTGGTAAAATATTAACTATTTCAGACTGTTTCAGAGACATACAGAGAGTAGAAGCAGAGACAGCAGTATGTATTGAGATTAGCTTAGGTGTGATTTGCTCATTAACATTTCTTTTGTTTCCAAGGGTGGGAAAGGTGTCTGGTGGAGTGAGTCATTAAGGCCACATGGCAGGGGATCTCCATGAGGAATTTGAGGTGTGAATAGTCATTAACATATCTTTTGTTTCCAAGGGTGGGGGAGGTCTGAAGTGTGAATTGGTCATTACAAGGTGTGACAAGCTTAGTAGGAACATCCAGTGTTCAGTGTTTTGTCCATCTGAGTACCTTGAAAACACTTTGCATGCATTTTTCATGATGAAAAAGGGCTCTGGACAGCATTGGGAACTGGAGGAATTAAAAAAAATGTTCAGATACAAATGCTTCTAAACGCGATTTTCCACGTTTAGCCGTGTTTACAAGCATTTTGCGTTTGAAACGCTGTTAAAAATCGACTGCTGAATGCAAGTTTTCTGCTTTCAAAAAACGACTGTAAACTCAAATGTCTGTAAAGGACTGCAAACGAAGATGTGTACATGGACATATAGGAAAACATTAGGGTGAGTTCAGGGGCTGCTAAAAAAAATGCTGAACAGCTCCTAAACGTGAGTTTATCAGCTGCAGTGTACATGAGCCCTTAGATGTACTAGAAGATTTAGATACACTGACAAACTGAAGCCAAACTCCAACACACACTTTATTTCCAGTTAACCAGCAAACAATTTTAATTTCTTTTGCGATAAAGGTTTTACATAAATAAATGCTGATCATTGTAAGTACCCCTGTTAGTGGTAAATTACTTGTCTCATCTCTATAACTGCAAGAAGACATTTAAAAAAAAATAAACAGACTTGCCAGATAAAAATAGAAAGAAAGGCTAAATAAGAAACTGAACGCAGCCATGACATCTAAGAATTGGTAAGCTATAATATAATAAATGTTTTCTTTTGGATTTAATGCTGCTTTAACTATGAATTTAGCTGATTACCTGGTGGTCTGCTTGAAACAGAAAAAGCTGAATATGGTATTGCCTATAAATTATAATCTATCTTTCTGTGCTTAATGGGCACAAAGAACCTCCGTTTTCCTACCTCTTATTTGAGCTCAGAGACATTTCTGTAATGTCTAAGTACGTTTAGCACTGATTGATGCCTTATTGGTGCTATTATGGATAGAGAGCCATATGGTGATAATTATCACTTTGCGGTGACCTGTATTTAAATCTGCAAATACATTTATGACATCTTTTTCATGAGGCATCACTATACTGACATATATTTTGAAGTTATACTTTATTCTCTGACATGTATTTGTCATTACATATCCGCTAATGGCATTAATGTAACGTTAAATCCCAAAGCAAAGAGACGGACAAAAGCTTATGCACCACAACCAGAGATAAATACTGAATAGTTAGTACTGTCCTGTCAAGATTGTAGCAACATACTATCATAATGAGCAATAAATGTTAATTTGCATAGAATTGAATGTGACTCATAATACACATCACCACAATGAATATGTAATCAAGTGGATATTACAGATTTGCATAATTGCTTCCGAGACAGTCAATATCTTTATAGGACTGAATGACCTTTCATATATAAAATATATTGTATGCAGTGGGTGTGATATGTGAAGTTCTTACAGCAGCAGAGGATGCCTTTTCATAAATACTCATTATTTTAATTAGTATTATTAGCCATGTACAATTAATAACTTGTTATTGATGGTTTCATCTGCAGGCATTTCTATTGCAAGCAAAGGCCCAGGGAAGTGAGAAGGAGGATTCACTAGAATAGGCAGCTGGAGGCATTTACTTCCAAGTGAGTGACAGACTGACCAGGTGTTTAGAAGTATCCAGAGATCCACTAATGGGATGGAACTGAAGCAAAAGCTATAAGGCTTGGTTTACATATGTGCAGGTGGTGCCGCTGTGGATCCGCACGAAAATCCGTGCAGCCGCACCACCCACACAGAGGAATGCGGACCCGCGGGCAGATGCCATTAGTTCTAATGGCACGCCGTCTGCACTGGAAAACGCAACCGTACTGGGAACCAAGGTTCCCATGCGGGCTGCATTTTCAGAAGAAGTGCAAGAACTTCTTCCCTGCATGTCATAGGGCACGGGAGTCCATTGGGCTCTCATGCCCGCCAAAACGTGTCCCGCACGGTCGCATATATGTGAACCAGGGCTAAAGGCTACAATTATCTTAAAGCATTAGTAAACTCTGCTTTTAAATTTGTACCTACAGGTAAACCAATAATTACCTGTAGGTACAGTGAATATCTCCCAAATGTGTGTTTTAAGATGTGTAGTATCTAGTGATGTCACCGTTTCATGCACACTGTGCTCTGAATGGATGGCACACTCAAGTGTGCCATCCAATGAGAGTGTTGTGCCGCAACTGTAACTCTTATGTGCATGCGCTGGAGTGACATCATCATGGCTCGGCCATTCATACATCGGGAACTCGCAAACCCAGAAAGAAGAGTGAGTGAAGATGGAATCCCTGTCAGCAGTGACAGCGCATCGCTGAAGGGATCTGATTTATTGGTAAGTCTGTCATAATGTGCTAGTATGCGGTGCATAGTAGCACAATATGACATGAGCCTGAGAGGGGACACATTTTTTTTAATTAGTTTACTACCCCTTTAAAGTGGATCTTCGCTTTGAAAGCAATCATCCCATGCTCCCCTCTACACAGATAGCAGTTTTTTTCTTTATTTACCTTTTTTTTTAAAGAAAATCTGCAGGCTGCCACCTCATGTACAGCACTTGCGTAGGCAAATTACGTACACTGTGCTCTCTTTGCTTCCCAGGATATGCATGTATATCGCCCACTAGGTGCTGTTAGTGTAAGGTAAAGTTGTTTTTGGCTCATGGTAGTGAGTGAGCCTGAATTACTGTGGGTTCAGTGTGAGGTCAGGCTGGATGAAGCAGCATGTTGGGACTCCAACTGGCTCTGAAGGTTCATGGAAACATCCAGAAGCCAGTGGGCAGAAGGGTATAGACCTAAATCTGCATATTCATGGGAGTCTGAGCAATCCCAGGCTAAGGGGCCCTGGTAGTGTGGTAGAATATCCCATAAATGTGAGAGAATAATGCTATCAGGGAAGTCAGGTGGAAGATGGATTGCTGAGAGGTGTTGCTGTGTGGCCTGGGAGGGAGCACCAGAGGAGGGGGGTTCTGCTTCCAGGCTGGAGGCTGGAAGCTTAAGAGAAGCTGAAAGAGGGAGCTCCTGTGCCCTGCCTTCCACTGGGGAAGTACAGCTTGCAAAGCTTGAAGAGGAAGCAGCCCAGCTAGAAGGCCTGAAAGCAGTTCTATCCACAGCTGCAGGACAAGGACACTGTGAGTACCTCTATACACCCAGGGCCTAGAAGGGAGAGGTCTGCTGGATGCAAGTTCTAGCAAGTCTTCAGGGACAGTTCATAGCTTACCCAATCCTTTGTCCTGGGATCAGATACCGTAGCCAGGTGGGCTTGTATTCTTTACACCAAGGGGACCAAGAACTCCTACACATTGTCATATTACTAGAAATCCACTCAGGAGACACCGAGCTCCTAGAAGGGGATTACTTTACTAAGGACTGTAAGTCCTAAGTGTGCTAGAGCAGGAAACACCTTCATTCTGCTATTTCTTCAATCACATTGGGCATCCCATAACCCCTTTACCTTATCCAAGTTCAATCTCCTAATAAAACAAAAATGAACTGTTTACTGTCTTTGGATGTGCAAGTGTGGAAAATGCATCTTGCTTGGCTGTGCCGTGCTTAGGGGAACCCAAAACCCAGTGCCTCCTAAGGGTGTAGTGCTACACATGTCATATATCTCAGGAGGCTTAGTCTTTTATTCAGTAAAGAAGGAGGAGGTGTGCCAAGCGGAGCATCATGAGGAGGCCTGCCAGCTGAACCCAGAAGAGTCCGCAGCCTCCCAGATGACATCTCACAAAAACATGGTGGCGGTGACTGAGGGGTAGCATAAAAGAAGAGAAGAACAACACTATATCCACTGGGTAGGTGAGTATCTAAACTATGTAGAAGACACCTAAGCAGGGTAAGCAGGGGTTTTGTGTCAAAAGAAGGTGGGGGGAGGGTAAAGATCCGCTTTAAGCTTTAAAGGCAAGTGAAATTCAGTTAAAAGAACAACAGAATTCTCAAATATTATCACATGTAGCAATTCATTAATCATTGCAATACCTAAAACGGAACTCCAGCCAAAAATAACAAGATCAAAATAAATAGCCCAATAAAAAATTGAAAAAAATTATTTGCTATCATATTCACTTTCAATTCCTCACACAGCACTTTTTTTTCTCCCACTAGATGTCCTCAGTCTGATGACCAGCATCTTTCAACCCACTTTCTCTGAGCCCAGGTTACCCCCACCTGCCTCAGCCTGTTACTGGACAATAAAAGGAGCAGCAGAACAGTGACTAATTGGTTCCTTGTGCTGCCTCCTCCTCCCACACTCCAGCCCTGCTGTACAGAACTGCAGGATGGTGAAATTCAGGAACTTACATGGCCTGCATTTAAAAAATACATTGAATGATATTGAATACAGACAGACCTGCATTCATTCGTGTCTTTTATATCTGCCTTTTATAACATCTTTAGTGTTGTAACAAGTACATTTCATATATTTTCCATGGCTTTGATTTGACATTTCTTTTTTGTCCATATGTAGAACGAGGTGAAAGAAAGCAGCACACCTACACTATATACTTCTAGCTGTTTGGCAGTTTTCCAGGTAACGCTGACTACCTTTTTCATCATCAGATTTTTTTTTCTATTTGACCTAACACAATGAAGATTTTCATTCTCTCAGCTCTGCTACTTGTACTCTAACAAAATGCCACAACTTAATCACATTGTGGAAACTTTCTGAGATTACTAATTCACTGGTGATTGCTACTGTAACTGAACTTTAAAAATCTGATCCAACACCTCCCATGCAATTCAGCCAACAAGTCACCTTCTGGAAGGCCAGTGTCTCCCTTCTTCCATATTCTAGATTTGTCCTTCTAGATTAGAAAAGTATATAGAAAGATTCTTAAAGCAATATTAAACCCAAAACCAAAAATGCATTATATTGCAGTTTACCAATCCTTAGATGTGTTGGCTGCATCAGTTTTCTTTCCTTTGGCTTTTTCCTTCTGTTTTCAGCTTTTGACCTGACCAGTAACACATCTCCTGTATTAGTGGGACACAACTCTGGATGAAGGAGCACAGGATGCACATCAGACAGCAGCATTGTCAGTCCGGGAAGTGGGTGTTTAATGTATTAGCAGATTTACTGTAAATACACTAACTAATTGAAGGAAAACTCTGGCTCACACTTTATAATCAGTTACAGCAAATAGTTTTTTCTTCCTTTTGGGATAAAGGTTTTACACAAATAAATAAAAGCCGATCATTTTTCCACTCCTGCCAGTGTTAAATAGTTTATCCCCATGTAAACTGATACACTCTGCTGGGGAGCTTGAGCTTTTGAAAAACAATAGATTTGTGTGTTGGATCACCAGATGAAAATAGAAGATAGTAAGCCTAAAAAAAACTAATGCAGCCATCACATCTAAGAATTGGTAAGTTTTTGAGTGTAGTACTGCTTTAACCACCTCCCGCCCGCCATATAGTACAATGACGGGCGCAAGGCGGTTCTCTCGTTCTGGGAGGACATCATATGATGTCCTCCCATTCTAACCGCGCATGCGCGGCTTCTGGAGAGCTCAGCGTGGTGATCGGCGGTGCGCTGTCGGTAATCGGCATTCCTCGGAGGGGACATGTACACTGACCATCAGGGCACTGATGATCAGTGTGCCCTGATGATCTGTGTAGCCCCAGCAGTGCCACCTGTCAGTGTCCATCAGTGCCAGCTGTCAGTGCTCATCAATTCCACATTTCAGTGCCTACCAGTGCACATCAATGCCACATATCAGTGCCCATCTGAGCTGCCTTTCAGTGTCACCCATCAGTGCTATTCAGTTCCACCTATCAATGCCAGTCAGTGCCACCTATCAGTGCTGCCAGTCAGTGCCACCTATCAGTGCCAGTCAGTGCCACCTATCAGTGTGCATCAGTGCCACCTGTCAGTGCCAGTCAGTGCCACCTAACAGTGCCACCTATCAGTGCCATATATGAGTGCTGCCATTCAGTGCCCATCAGTGATGCCTGTCAATGCCCATCACTGCCACCTACCAGTGCCTCTTAATCAGTGCCCATCAGTACCACCTATCAGTGTCTACCAGTGCAGCCTATCAGTGCCCATCACTGCAGCCTAATTAGCGCACATCAGTGAAGGAGAAACATCACTTATTTACAAAATTTTATAACAAAAACTAAGAAAAACATTTTTTTTTCAAAATTTTCAGTGGCTTTTGGTTTGTTTAAGAAAAGACAAAAAACCCAGAGGTGATTAAATACCACCAAAATAAAGTTCTATCTGTCACAGAAAAATGATAAAAATTTCATATGGGTACAGTGTTGCATGACCGCGCAATTGTCATTCAAAGTGCGACAGCGCTGAAAGCTGGAAATTGGCCTGGGCAGGAAGGGGGTATATGTGCCCTGTAGGCTAGTGGTTAAGAATGCAGAAAGCGCAAAAAAAAGGGACTTTAGAAACATCGAGCTTTTATATGGAAGGGGATTTGTAATAAGACCAATAAGAGGTAAAAATAGCATTTTCCCCTTGTGTACCTTCTACAGTTGGTGAAAGATCAAACACAAACATTTGACTGTGGAAATGTGCACTGGTCCTTGTTAGGCCTCATTCACATGGGCGTAGTTAAGCGTACACCCATAAGAGTGCCATGTTTGCCCACACAGGATGCATCCAAATCCTGACAGTCCCATTCTTGTCTATTGGGATGCAGTGGCGGCACAGACACAGGTGTGTGTAGTGCGTGTCCCCGATGTCACAGTGTGTGCGTTTGGGGACACACACCTTCACCAAGGATGTCAGATTGGGAGCAGCAGATGTGTCCATGCAGCCACTGCATTCCAGTGGATACATAGGGGGCTGCCTGCACACAGATGCACGGAGCATCTGTGTATCTGAAGCGAGTAAACAAGGCCCTCACATAGGTGTATACTTAAGTACGTTCATGTCAACATGACCTTATGATTCAAATTTTGCCAGTTGCGGGTAGCCAAAAGCTAAAATATTATTATAGCATGTTTTTCTGCATAAAGCATACTAGGGTCCTTGGCTTTTAATAAGTAATTGGCAGACAGTTATATGAAATTATATTCTAATTTTTAACCATCTTTAATAATATTTACATTGATGTGTACTATATCTTCCAAGACACTTTAAATCAGTTCTATTTTTTCTGGTATTAACACACATGGATTTCGGAGTTAATAGAAAGCATCCATTAATTTTCTTTGTTGATGTCCCTGTATTGCACAGTCCTATTAATAGCTAGGCAAACAAGTTCAGTCTTTCTATACACCTCCAAACAGTATTGATCCAAAAACCACACACTTTGGTATAGACTGTGTCATATTATCCTCACTACAGAAATTGTGCATATTTCCTGACCAATGAACAAATTAACTGTTTCAGCACCAGAAGCATGTTACAGCTTAATGCCAAGCCCGTTTCCATGATTTTTAGTGTCAATTAGTAATTTCTTATTGCTGACTACAGAAGGCTTTATGAGTTATGTGTTCATTTTTAAAGGTAAGAAAATTAAAAGAAAGTGCTCCTAAATTGTATCTAAATACTAGATCTAAGTTTAGCCATAGCCCATTAGCCCTTCATCATTCCACATAAAGGCAATATACCAGAACTACAGCAGGTTCTGCAGTATAGTATAATACATTGTCCCCATAACCCTTTTCCCCCCTCTATAGTGAGATCCAGTGACACACTCTATCCTTGTATTCATGTATTTGTTCTTCTGTAGCTTTTAGGACATCATCATATAGATATTAAAAAAATGCACCTGTGGGAGCTGGTGGGAAGGATTCATAGGAAACATAGGACCCTCCTAGATAGGCAACTAGGATGTTAGGTAGATTTACTTCTTTTTGGCTGTCCTGGAGCAGCTGTTGATTGCTTTGGGCTGATTTGTGTTTCACAGGCTGCAGGTTTGATTGTTCCACCCTGCATTCTAGAACATTCTAGAATCAGAGTGGGCTGGAAAGTCAAATGAGCAGTCTGAATATTTTTAAGGAGCCTCAGCCAATCCTTGGCGGTGTGCACAGTAGGTGGTTGAAGAACGCATAAGTAGTCGGAAGCTTAGAGCAGCATGAGCTAGTCCTACAGGAGGAGTCCGCAGTCTGAGGGTTTCTGCCCCTCTGGGCAGATTGCTGGAGTTTTCTGCATGATCATCATGGTTTCTATGAAGAGCTGTACTAGATTTTGCACTCTCCAATTTTAGTAAATCAACCTCATTGTGTTGTTTGTAGCATCTGTAGCATCTAAATAAAATTAAAAGACTTCCATCATGGGGGCATGTCCTCCATGGGATGTAAATGGACACATTTTTCCCAAGCTCCATCCAGCCACCAGCAATCATTTCTTATCCTACCCTGCCACAATGCAAATAGCCAAATGTTAAGGCTTCTTCACAACCAAAAGAGCCATTTTGCTTAATCCAGGAGTCTGGGTGTCATAAATGGTCAGATGGAAAAAGCAGCCACCCACAGAGATAAGCAAGGTCATGCGGCACTACCTGTCTACCTGTCAGATGGATACCTCGATAGAAGTCATCATCCTTGTTTAGCAATATTTCCTGTCTATACTTGGACATGACCAAATCTCCCCCTTTGATACATCCAAAGATGGGAGAATTGTATACTCATCCCAATACAACATGATGGGCCATGCAGGGGAGTAAATATATCTTACAGCTCTTTCATCATAGTATCTTCATGGGGTTTTAACAACTGCAGGAGCAAAATAACTTTACACACATAGAGTTATATAGATATATTTTATTGAGGCTTGCGGAAAGATAACAGTTTGGGCCTATTATAGTGTGTCTTACTGTGACCTTTCAAATTAGCACATTAGAAAGTTACTGCAGGACCAAACAAAAGCCAAAGTAGTCACTGCCATCTACAACATATTGTAGGCAGCAGGGCCATTTAGTAACTCTTATAAGAAATAGGTAGTATACATTTCCAATCTGTCCTGAGATGACTGCCTAGAGCTCAAGTGAACTTTGTTATCCAATGTTATAAGTAGAGATGAGCGAATCGAAGTAGCCGAAGTGGAATTCGAGTCGAATATCAGAAAAATTTCGAAAATGGCGGCTGACATGTGCGGCGACGGAGCGGGGATGTCTGGGAAGGCGCGCAGACAAGGCGCGCTGACCCATAATGCATTCCTCAACGACATGTGATCGCATCAGCCAATCAGCAGCCAGCCAGCTAGCACTGTGTAATGGTCGAGCTATAAATAGCGGCCATTTTGGAATTCTTCATTTGCCTGCAGTCATTGAACAGAGGCAGACCGCTCTGTATTAGGGACAGGGACAGAGTTAGGGCCACAGAAACGATACTTGGGGACAGAGAAACGATACTTAGGGACAGAGAACTATTACTCAGGGACACAGATTTGTTAATTAGGGCCACAGAATCGTTACTTAGGGACAAAGAAACGCTAGTTAGGGACACAGAATTCATACTCAGGGACAGACAGAATTGTTACTGAGTGCCAGAGAATTGTTACTTAGGGCCACAGAAACGTTATTAGGGCCACAGAATTGTTACTCAGGGACAGACAGAATTGTTACTGAGTGCCAGAGAATTGTTACTTAGGGCCACAGAAACGTTATTAGGGCCACAGAATTGTTACTCAGGGACAGACAGAATTGTTACTGAGTGCCAGATAATTGTTACTTAGGGCCACAGAAACGTTATTAGGGCCACAGAATTGTTACTCAGGGACAGACAGAATTGTTACTGAGTGCCAGAGAATTGTTACTTAGGGCCACAGAAACTTTAGTTAGGGCCACAGAATTGTTACTCAGGGACAGACACAGAATTGTTACTGAGGGCCACAGAATTGTTACTTAGGGCCACAGAATTGTTACTCGCACAGACACAGAATTGTTACTCGCACAGACACAGAATTGTTACTGAGGGCCACAGAACTGTTACTTAGGGCCACAGAATTGTTACTTGCACAGACACAGAATTGTTACACAGGGACACAGAACTGTTACTGAGGGCCACAGAACCGTTACTTAGGGCCACAGAATTGTTACTCGCACAGACACAGAATTGTTACTCGCACAGACACAGAATTGTTACTGAGGACCACAGAACTGTTAGTTAGGGCCACAGAATTGTTACTCGCACAGACACAGAATTGTTACTGAGGGCCACAGAACTGTTACTTGGGGCCACAGAAACGTTAATCAGGGACACAGAATTGTTACTGAGGGCCACAGAACTGTTACTTAGGGCCACAGAATTGTTACTCGCACAGACACAGAATTGTTACTCGCACAGACACAGAATTGTTACTGAGGGCCACAGAACTGTTACTTAGGGCCACAGAATTGTTACTCGCACAGACACAGAATTGTTACACAGGGACACAGAACTGTTACTGAGGGCCACAGAACCGTTACTTAGGGTCACAGAATTGTTACTCGCACAGACACAGAATTGTTACTCGCACAGACACAGAATTGTTACTCGCACAGACACAGAATTGTTACTCGCACAGACACAGAATTGTTACTCGCACAGACACAGAATTGTTACTCAGGGACACAGAACTGTTACTGAGGGCCACAGAACTGTTACTCGCACAGACACAGAATTGTTACTCAGGGACACAGAACTGTTACTGAGGGCCACAGAACTGTTACTTAGGGCCACAGAATTGTTACTCGCACAGACACAGAATTGTTACTCGCACAGACACAGAATTGTTACTCAGGGACACAGAACTGTTACTGAGGGCCACAGAACTGTTACTTAGGGCCACAGAATTGTTACTCGCACAGACACAGAATTGTTACTCGCACAGACACAGAATTGTTACTCAGGGACACAGAATTGTTACTGAGGGCCACAGAACTGTTACTTAGGGCCACAGAATTGTTACTCGCACAGACACAGAATTGTTACTCGCACAGACACAGAATTGTTACTGAGGGCCACAGAACTGTTACTTGGGGCCACAGAAACGTTAATCAGGGACACAGAATTGTTACTGAGGGCCACAGAACTGTTAGGGCCACAGAATTGTTACTCGCACAGACACAGAATTGTTACTCGCACAGACACAGAATTGTTACTGAGGGCCACAGAACTGTTACTTGGGGCCACAGAAACGTTAATCAGGGACACAGAATTGTTACTGAGGGCCACAGAACTGTTACTTAGGGCCACAGAATTGTTACTCGCACAGACACAGAATTGTTACTCAGGGACACAGAACTGTTACTGAGGGCCACAGAACTGTTACTCGCACAGACACAGAATTCTTACTCGCACAGACACAGAATTGTTACTCAGGGACACAGAACTGTTACTGAGGGCCACAGAACTGTTACTTAGGGCCACAGAACTGTTACTCGCACAGACACAGAATTGTTACTCGCACAGACACAGAATTGTTACTGAGGGCCACAGAACTGTTACTTGGGGCCACAGAAACGTTAATCAGGGACACAGAATTGTTACTGAGGGCCACAGAACTGTTACTTAGGGCCACAGAATTGTTACTCGCACAGACACAGAATTGTTACTCGCACAGACACAGAATTGTTACTGAGGGCCACAGAACTGTTACTTGGGACCACAGAAACGTTAATCAGGGACACAGAATTGTTACTGAGGGCCACAGAACTGTTAGGGCCACAGAATTGTTACTCGCACAGACACAGAATTGTTACTCGCACAGACACAGAATTGTTACTGAGGGCCACAGAACTGTTACTTGGGGCCACAGAAACGTTAATCAGGGACAGAGAATTGTTACTGAGGGCCACAGAACTGTTACTTAGGGCCACAGAATTGTTACTCGCACAGACACAGAATTGTTACTCAGGGACACAGAACTGTTACTGAGGGCCACAGAACTGTTACTTAGGGCCACAGAATTGTTACTCGCACAGACACAGAATTGTTACTCGCACAGACACAGAATTGTTACTCAGGGACACAGAACTGTTACTGAGGGCCACAGAACTGTTACTTAGGGCCACAGAATTGTTACTCGCACAGACACAGAATTGTTACTCGCACAGACACAGAATTGTTACTCAGGGACACAGAACAGTTACTGAGGGCCACAGAACTGTTACTTAAGGCCACAGAATTGTTACTCGCACAGACACAGAATTCTTACTCGCACAGACACAGAATTGTTACTCAGGGACACAGAACTGTTACTGAGGGCCACAGAACTGTTACTTAGGGCCACAGAATTGTTACTCGCACAGACACAGAATTGTTACTCGCACAGACACAGAATTGTTACTGAGGGCCACAGAACTGTTACTTGGGGCCACAGAAACGTTAATCAGGGACACAGAATTGTTACTGAGGGCCACAGAACTGTTACTTAGGGCCACAGAATTGTTACTCGCACAGACACAGAATTGTTACTGAGGGCCACAGAACTGTTACTTAGGGCCACAGAATTGTTACTCGCACAGACACAGAATTGTTACTCAGGGACACAGAATTGTTACTCAGGGACACATAATCGTTTAATTAAAGAGTATGTCAGACAACATGCAGAGGAGTGGCAGAGGAGGCAATGTTTTAGGAGCGAGCAGACGTGGCAGCAGAGGAAGGGGTCGAGGCAGCACTATTCGCAGCCAGAGGCCAGTGCTCCCGGTGTCATCCAGCGGTCGTGTCTCCACCGACAACCCTGCCGTCATCGATTGGTTGGCTCGGTCGTCTTCCTCTTCCCAGGTCACCTCTGACACCTACAGCCAATGGTCGGTGGGTACGTCAGACACAACCGTTAGTTGGCATGGCCCGGGACCAAGCCCACTGAAATCACGTGTCCTCTACCTGCCCCTGTCCTTTGGTGTTCCCTCACCAAGCGAAGTATCGCATGCTGTGGGCTCAGCCCCACTGTACAGTGAGGAAGAGCTAACAGAGGGTGGTCAGGAACGGGGGGAGACATCCGCCTTTTCAGCAGCCAGGCGAAGAAGTAGTGGCGAGGAGAGTGGCCCGGTAGCCGGTCTAGAGACAGGTCTGTCTCCTGACCCAGACGCAGCGAGGGGGCTAGTAGTGAGGCGGAGACCCTACTTGATGATGAGGAGGTTGATCGCACTTGGCAGCCTCGTCGTCATCAGGCAATTTCTTCCGCATCATCAGGAGAAGAGGGTGGCAGCTTGGCAGTGAGCGAAACAGTCGGTGGGTTGCCCAGGAGACAGCAGCAGGGTCGCAGCAGTGTCAGTGGAAGCAGTGTCAGTGGAGCCAAACGGCCACGGAGTAGAGCACCAGCTCCACTGCAGCCTACCACCACGGCCAGTAGTGGTGCCGGTGTGCACGGAGGAAGCAGAAGTCAGCCAGTGAGGAGTATCGGGGGCAAAGTTTCCTACTCGGCGGTGTGGCAATTTTTCGTCAAGCCGCCCGAGGAAGTAAACGTAGCCGTATGTCGACTATGTGGCCAGAAAGTCAAGCGTGGCCAGGGGGCCCATGTTGGGACTACAGCGTTGCGGCAGCATATGCAGCGTCGCCATTTGGTGGCCTGGGAAAACCGTGATAAAGATACGGCGGTTCTGCCCGCCCCAGCCCCCGCTCCATCACCCGCTCCGTTACTTGCTCCGTCACCCGACGTCAATCGCCCTCCATCAGCCAGTCAAGGCTCCAACACCTCTGCTGAGGGGAGTTGTCGCTCGTTGGCATCTTCCGCTCGTTCAGATGCTCCTTCTCCTGCTACTCCTCTTCACGGATTCCGTCAGCAGTCTTTCTTGGAATCCGTTTCCAAGAGACAACAGTTTGCGAGCACGCACCCGACGGTGCAAAAGCTGAACGTCCTCCTGTCCAAGTTGCTGGTGCTGCAGTCCCTCCCTTTTCAAGTGGTGGACTCAGCACCTTTCAGAGAAATGATGGCTTGTGCCGCGCCGCGGTGGAGAGTGCCAAGCCGTCATTTCTTCGCCAAAAAGGCAGTGCCAGCCCTGCATTCACATGTAGAAGACATGGTGGGCCAGTCTTTGAGCATGTCGGTCTCTGCCAAAGTGCACGGCAGCGCCGACGTGTGGAGCTGTAACTACGGTCAGGGACAGTACATGTCATTTACGGCCCACTGGGTGAACGTGGTGCCGTCACAGCCGCACCAGCAACTTGGACAGGTCACGCCGCTTTTGCCTCCATGTTTGCACGTCCTTGGTCCGGCAAAGATGTCCGCCTCTACCACCTCTTCTTCCGCCGTGTCCTCAGCCGCCACCCCCGTGCCAAGTCCCATTACCCGACCGGCATATCACATGTGCAGGGCGCAACGGTGTCACGCTGTTCTGCACCTGGTATGCCTTGGCGAACGTAGTCACACAGGGGAGGAACTTCTTAGTGTAATGAACAGAGAAATCGACAGATGGCTGTCTCCGCGCAAACTGAAAATCGGAACCATGTTGACCGACAACGGAAAGAACATGGTGTCTGCTCTGCGTCAAGGAAGGTTGTGCCATGCGCCATGCATGGCTCACGTGTTCAATCTGGTTGTCAAGCGGTTCCTAAAATCCACCATCCCACTGCAAGACATCCTTAAAATGTCACGTAAACTTTGCATGCATTTCAGCCATTCCTACACCGCAAAGCACACCCTCCTTGAGCTGCAGCGGCAGAACGGAATTCCACATCATCGCCTGATCTGCGACGTTGCAACAAGGTGGAATTCAACCCTACACATGTTAGACTGCCTTTACGAGCAGCGAAAGGCCATCACCGATTTCCTGATGTTACAAGCGGATAAAGGTACTCCCCTGTGTAACTTCGATGTCAGCCATTGGCAGCTCATGCGTGACACCTGCCGCTTGCTCAGGCCCTTTGAGGAGGCCACGCTATTCGTGAGTCGGCAGGACTATGGGATGAACGACGTCATTCCTCTGTTGCACGTCCTTGAACAAATGCTGTTAACAATGGCTGGTCAGGGTGCGGTAGACGTGGCGCACAGATCTCAACGCCACATGACCCCTGTGGGGGCAGGACAGGAAGAAGAGGAGGAGGTAGAGGAGGACATTTGTGCTCAGGAATTATTGAGTGAAATGGGTGGTTTCTCCACTCAGCGGACAGGAGTGGAGGAGCAGGAGCATCTGGTAGAGGAGGAGGAGGAGGAGACAGAGGACCCAGACGCACCGTGGCAGTATGCTGTGGAGATGGAGGCAGGGAGTCCCTCGCATTCCTTGGCACAAATGGCCCATAGCATGCTCGGTTGCTTGCGTAGCGACAGCCGAATAATAACCATCAGACAGAGGGATGACTTTTGGCTGTCCACCTTGTTGGACCCTCGCTACCGTTCCAAAATGGTGGCCTTTTTCACACCTGCTGAGAGGGAGGCCAAAATAACGTACTATAAAAACCACCTATGTAGTCAGTTGGTCTCTGCCTTTGTGCGCCAACGTCCATCCTCAGACACTGTGGGCCCTGTGCGCTCGCGTTCCGCTGCCATGGCAGCAGGGGAGGGGTGGGGTGGTAGGAGCAGTGGCAGCTCCACCAGCAGCGGCTGCCTCAGTCTGCAGTCGATGATGAGTAGCTTTCTTCACCAGCGCAGTGAGGAAACTACTAACCAGCCGCAGCAGCAGCAGCAGCATCAGGTGGACCTGGAGCAGGACCTCAAACAACAGGCTTGGGCCTACTTGGACAGCACCCTGCCAACCAAGGTAGACAATCCCCTTGACTACTGGGCAACGAAACTTGACCTTTGGCCCCAACTAGCTGAATTTGCCCTTGAAAGGCTGTCATGCCCGGCCAGTAGCGTGGCATCGGAGCGCGTGTTTAGTGCGGCAGGAGGTATTGTAACTCCGCGGAGGACACGACTGTCCACCCAAAGTGTGGAGAGACTCACGTTTGTGAAAATGAATCAGGCGTGGATTAGTCTGGATTTCAAACCACCAGTTCCTGACACAACTGACTAAATCCGCCATGAATCATGCCTCAAACATGTGCCACTTTGAGGTCTCCTCACACACTGCTGGTGTGTTGAATTTTTTGACATAGGGTGCTGGCAGATTACGGGCCTCCCATTGCTGCTGCCAGGCCCCTAATCTGCCATAGGCCCCTATATACCGCCTCCTCATGCTGCTGCCAGGTCCAGAGTCTCTCATGGGTCCCTGTACGGCCTCCCATTGCTGCTGTCTCCATCGCCACACTCTGCCATGTGCCACTTTCAGGTCTCCTCACACACTGCTGGTGTGTAGAATTTTTTGACATAGGGTGCTGGCAGATTACGGGCCTCCCATTGCTGCTGCCAGGCCCCTAATCTGCCATAGGCCCCTATATACCGCCTCCTCATGCTGCTGCCAGGTCCAGAGTCTCTCATGGGTCCCTGTACGGCCTCCCATTGCTGCTGTCTCCATCGCCACACTCTGCCATGTGCCACTTTCAGGTCTCCTCACACACTGCTGGTGTGTAGAATTTTTTGACATAGGGTGCTGGCAGATTACGGGCCTCCCATAGCTGCTGCCAGGCCCCTAATCTGCCATAGGCCCCTATATACCGCCTCCTCATGCTGCTGCCAGGTCCAGAGTCTGTCATGGGTCCCTGTACGGCCTCCTATTGCTGCTGTCTCCATCGCCACACTCTGCCATGTGCCACTTTCAGGTCTCCTCACACACTGCTGGTGTGTAGAATTTTTTGACATAGGGTGCTGGCAGATTACGGGCCTCCCATTGCTGCTGCCAGGCCCCTAATCTGCCATAGGCCCCTATATACCGCCTCCTCATGCTGCTGCCAGGTCCAGAGTCTCTCATGGGTCCCTGTACGGCCTCCCATTGCTGCTGTCTCCATCGCCACTCTCTGCCATGTGCCACTTTCAGGTCTCCTCACACTGCTGGTGTGTAGAATTTTTTGACATAGGGTGCTGGCAGATTACGGGCCTCCCATAGCTGCTGCCAGGCCCCTAATCTGCCATAGGCCCCTATATACCGCCTCCTCATGCTGCTGCCAGGTCCAGAGTCTCTCATGGGTCCCTGTACGGCCTCCCATTGCTGCTGTCTCCATCGCCACACTCTGCCATGTGCCACTTTCAGGTCTCCTCACACTGCTGGTGTGTAGAATTTTTTGACATAGGGTGCTGGCAGATTACGGGCCTCCCATAGCTGCTGCCAGGCCCCTAATCTGCCATAGGCCCCTATATACCACCTCCTCATGCTGCTGCCAGGTCCAGAGTCTCTCATGGGTCCCTGTACGGCCTCCCATTGCTGCTGTCTCCATCGCCACACTCTGCCATGTGCCACTTTCAGGTCTCCTCACACTGCTGGTGTGTAGAATTTTTTGACATAGGGTGCTGGCAGATTACGGGCCTCCCATAGCTGCTGCCAGGCCCCTAATCTGCCATAGGCCCCTATATACCGCCTCCTCATGCTGCTGCCAGGTCCAGAGTCTCTCATGGGTCCCTGTACGGCCTCCCATTGCTGCTGTCTCCATCGCCACACTCTGCCATGTGCCACTTTCAGGTCTCCTCACACACTGCTGGTGTGTAGAATTTTTTGACATAGGGTGCTGGCAGATTACGGGCCTCCCATTGCTGCTGCCATGCCCCTAATCTGCCATAGGACCCTATATACCGCCTCCTCATGCTGCTGCCAGGTCCAGAGTCTCTCATGGGTCCCTGTACGGCCTCCCATTGCTGCTGTCTCCATCGCCGCACTCTGCCATGTGCCACTTTCAGGTCTCCTCACACTGCTGGTGTGTAGAATTTTTTGACATAAGGTGCTGGCAGATTACGGGCCTCCCATAGCTGCTGCCAGGCCCCTAATCTGCCATAGGCCCCTATATACCGCCTCCTCATGCTGCTGCCAGGTCCAGAGTCTCTCATGGGTCCCTGTACGGCCTCCCATTGCTGCTGTCTCCATCGCCACACTCTGCCATGTGCCACTTTCAGGTCTCCTCACACTGCTGGTGTGTAGAATTTTTTGACATAGGGTGCTGGCAGATTACGGGCCTCCCATAGCTGCTGCCAGGCCCCTAATCTGCCATAGGCCCCTATATACCGCCTCCTCATGCTGCTGCCAGGTCCAGAGTCTCTCATGGGTCCCTGTACGGCCTCCCATTGCTGCTGTCTCCATCGCCACACTCTGCCATGTGCCACTTTCAGGTCTCCTCACACTGCTGGTGTGTAGAATTTTTTGACATAGGGTGCTGGCAGATTACGGGCCTCCCATAGCTGCTGCCAGGCCCCTAATCTGCCATAGGCCCCTATATACCGCCTCCTCATGCTGCTGCCAGGTCCAGAGTCTCTCATGGGTCCCTGTACGGCCTCCCATTGCTGCTGTCTCCATCGCCACACTCTGCCATGTGCCACTTTCAGGTCTCCTCACACACTGCTGGTGTGTAGAATTTTTTGACATAGGGTGCTGGCAGATTACGGGCCTCCTATAGCTGCTGCCAGGCCCCTAATCTGCCATAGGCCCCTATATACCGCCTCCTCATGCTGCTGCCAGGTCCAGAGTCTCTCATGGGTCCCTGTACGGCCTCCCATTGCTGCTGTCTCCATCGCCACACTCTGCCATGTGCCACTTTCAGGTCTCCTCACACACTGCTGGTGTGTAGAATTTTTTGACATAGGGTGCTGGCAGATTACGGGCCTCCTATAGCTGCTGCCAGGCCCCTAATCTGCCATAGGCCCCTATATACCGCCTCCTCATGCTGCTGCCAGGTCCAGAGTCTCTCATGGGTCCCTGTACGGCCTCCCATTGCTGCTGTCTCCATCGCCACACTCTGCCATGTGCCACTTTCAGGTCTCCTCACACACTGCTGGTGTGTAGAATTTTTTGACATAGGGTGCTGGCAGATTACGGGCCTCCCATTGCTGCTGCCAGGCCCCTAATCTGCCATAGGCCCCTATATACCGCCTCCTCATGCTGCTGCCAGGTCCAGAGTCTCTCATGGGTCCCTGTACGGCCTCCCATTGCTGCTGTCTCCATCGCCACACTCTGCCATGTGCCACTTTCAGGTCTCCTCACACACTGCTGGTGTGTAGAATTTTTTGACATAGGGTGCTGGCAGATTACGGGCCTCCCATAGCTGCTGCCAGGCCCCTAATCTGCCATAGGCCCCTATATACCGCCTCCTCATGCTGCTGCCAGGTCCAGAGTCTCTCATGGGTCCCTGTACGGCCTCCCATTGCTGCTGTCTCCATCGCCACACTCTGCCATGTGCCACTTTCAGGTCTCCTCACACTGCTGGTGTGTAGAATTTTTTGACATAGGGTGCTGGCAGATTACGGGCCTCCCATTGCTGCTGCCAGGCCTGTAATCTGCCATGGGCCCCCGTACCGCCTGGTCACGCTGCTGCTGGGTCCACAGTGTGACATGGGTCCTTGTACCGCCTCCCATTGCTCCCACTGCATGTGCCACTTTCAGATCTCCTCACACTCCTGCTGGTTTCCATTTTGTCATAGGTTGCTGTATGGCCTCCCATTGCTGCTGCCTCCACCGCCACACTGTGGCTCCAAACACTGGTTTTGGCCCCGTGACTGGCCAAATGAGTGAAGTGTGCGGTGATTCTAAGATCGACGGCACTCATCTGCATGTCATACTGAGTGACAGTATTATTTCTCTTCCCCAGCAGACTCCAAGGGCATTTAAATTAAAGGTACAGTGTTCTGCACTAATATTAAGTCTCTCTGAAGCCTAGAAACACCCTTTTTTAAGTTAAATTCACAGCGAATTTATTCGACTCGAATCGAATATTGTCCACGAATTCGCCGAATCAGTCGAATCAAATTTTTCATTTCTTCGCTCATCTCTAGTTATAAGTACGGTGGACAAACTGATACCAGGGGCGGACTGACAACTCATGGGGCCCCCAGGCAAAAGGAAATCATGGGGCCCCCGTGTCCTCACCAACACTCAAACCACACCCAAAAAAAGCCTATGAAAGGTATCAGGGGCATCTTATGGGGCCCCCTACTGACCCTGGGCCCTCGGGCAGTGCCTGAGTGCTCAAATGGTCAGTCCGCCCCTGACTGATACAGTTAAGTTTACACACAGAGATTTCTGTACCTCAGACTATTTACAGAAGATGGGTTTTTTCTCTCATTCCAAATTTCCATGACAATGCTAACATATGCCATATCTACTTTAGCTGTTTGAGAATTCAAATTGGTCATCGGTATTTCCTACTTGAAGTAATTCTGTGACTTGAATTTATTCTGAAGTTTGGAAGTATTTCTACTGAACATTCTGGAGGACCATGTTCCTTTAAAGTGTCCTAGGATTGTGTGTTGTCTGATACTATCTTTGCCCATAAAGTCACTCTGCTGCATTGGCTAGACTCCAACCACCGCATGAAAATATGGCAATTGAACTTATCAACAATAACTTAACCAAATACAAAATTATCTTTGATGAGCATGGGTGCCCAAATAAATTTAGTAAAATATGAGACTCTTGGCTGGAAAAAAACAATACTGTGCCCTATTTGGATATGTTGCCTAGCTTGTGCGTACTGTATTTCTTGAGGAAGCTAGAAGTAGGAGAAGTGGGAATGTGTGAATTAATGGGTGTCTATGATGGTACTTCTGTTGTTAATGTTGTTTTGGCAGTGATTGCACCAACTCAAGTGCTTGCTGTTCATTTCTATGCAAAAGAAACCAAAAATACGCACCTTAAAAAGAATTCCATCTAAATGTTGAATTCAAAGGTTTGTAGGCAATCCTCAGTTCCACTAGTCCTGGCAATATAAGCTGAGAGGTCATTTCGATCTGCTAAAAAGAGGTCACATTTCTGTCTCACTCTATTTTACAGATTCATTGCAGTATAGTGGCATGTTTTAAACAGGTTTATGCTATGTGTTACTTTTGTAATGGAAAATATGCATTTTGGCATGCATTGCATTCATGAAAAAATACTATATTTGAAACTGTTACACAATACAAGTTTATAATTTCATTAGTATATGGTCCTTTTCTTTGGAGTCTCATTACTGCATTGTGAAGACAGAAAGCTTTTAATTTATTCCAAACGATACAATCTTTGATACTTAAATAGCAACCCGACCTGATTCTGTAACGCATATACATTGTTCTTCCTGTGGGAATGCAGAGCTCTAGTTCCTAAGATAGAATTTTTTTTTCAAACAATTGGCCAAAATGAAAGTAATTTTAAGAGCTGATTTACAGTTTAAGCTAAAAAAATGTCATTCGTAATTTCCTGCACTAATCTTGGGTATATGCAACAACAAACAAGTGTCTACTAGGTAAATACTAGATTAATAGCTTGCCTGACCATAGCCCTAGCCTTAACTTAACCATAGCCCTAATGCTAGCCCAACCCACTACTTAAAAAAAATACATAATGGCAGTAAACTAGTCATTACTTCCATAGCAACAAGAGAAAGCAAATGTTAGCCTAATCATTTGAATAAAAGGAGCTTGACGGCCACTGTAGGTTCAGCAGTATGGCCATTATTTTAAAATGACACATGGGAAAACAGATATGTTTCCTGGTGCCAAGTGACACTAAAAAAATATTCTTATTCTACAGAAATAATCCATGAATATCCACTACTTAATGCCCCTGTCATCTATTTGTCTTGAAAATGTTTCTTAAGCTGGCCATACATGGATCAAAATTCGACCTGTTCAACAGGAACCAGATAAATTGCAATCCATGTATGGCCATTCTTGTTCAAGAGGAGTTGATCTAGTGATCAACTGCAGTGCTGATCAGTGCATTCTGGCAGTGGAGAAGTCCCAGCTAGCCGATGAAAAAAAACTCCAACTATGGCCAGCTTAAGTGTGTTTTTCTGCCCCCTTATAATGTCCTTCATGAACATCTCCATCTATTTCTAACTTCTATCAGTTTGAAATTAATAATTCATGTTAGTCATGGTCATATGCACTGCTCTATGCACACTTCAATTTCCATAATCCATAGTCCCTAGTCCATCTGGGGAATAGGCGAGAGTAGGTGGCTACATTCATACCTACAGTGGATCATAGAAAACAAACATAGCCACCCTTCAGCAGGAAGTCAGATCATATCAGCAAACAAAAAGGAATTTGAAGAGTTGGAGAAGACCAAGAACAATAGAAGGTCATTTTGTAAGTTAGAATACACAGGTTTTTTTTAAACCAGAGTTTAGTGTTACTTTAAGCTTTCCTTTGTGTACCATCTAGTCTCAAGCCAAAGAATGACTGTGTCTGCGAGGATTAGTGGTTTTCCAGGCAAAGCTGTCATTCATGTTGACATAAAAAATCCTTTAGAAATCATTAAAATACCATGTATATGTACTGGGGGTCCATGAGCGTGTGGGCTTCCGCCATGCTGGTATAAACCACATGCCTTTAGTATGTTCTAAAAATGGGCATCTATTTCAAAGCACTGATGCTAGATGCTGACAGATATCAATCCTGTTCATTTCCACAAGGAGGTCAGCAAAGGCAGTCTCCAATAGTTCTCTTATGCCAGGTTTACTTTAAAAATAAAAGAAGGATGTAATAACAGCTTGGGGGTTTTCTCTTTCAAAAAACATAGCAGCTCCCATCATTTCCTTCCTATAAAAACATATCTTTGTGGCCTGGATACAGTTATTCATTTTCATTTAGCACATTGTAAAACAATAGAAATGTTTATTAAACAGAGAATGCATTAATATTCCCAATGTCAGAGTCTTCTCACATGCATGCACCTAAATATTAGATGGACAATAAGCAAGCTAACTTACCATTCCAAGTCTGACAGGAGAGTAGGTTCTGCACACGTGTGTGTTTAGTCTTGTATCATATTATTCCTGGATTTTATCACATTTTTTATAATATAATTATTGTAGAATTTAGGTTTCTTTTAAAGGACAACTGTATGTTCTGTACAGCTGTCTCCTCACCCATATTAGTACAGCCTGCCTGGTAAAATACTTTCCTTCCTGTTCCAGTAATCGTCACTGTGTGACCAATAGACTTTGCAGTGAAAATGGCCCACTGCTCTATTCATTGGTTGGCCGGAGGATGCACTGAGTATGACTTACCCATAGGAATGGATAAAGTTGTGGTGCCCATCAAAAGTAGGACCCCGTGGGACATTTTACCTTCAAAGGCCATAGAACGCCATGCAGGACTACACACTGAAGAATGATGGAATGGAGAGGCAGGTATATATTTTATCAAACAGGCACAAGGATTGTTTTCTTGGTTCTAAAATGTATTTCTTTTATTTTGGTATGTTGTAGATGCTTTCACTATACTCTAATTTCATTTGATTTTGGAAAAACCTAGTCCTGACATTTATTTGGAACTATTGTTAATTTTCCTCTCCCCAGCCTGCCTTTTAATGTGATGAGCAGCTTCACTGACCAAAAGGGAGCACTGAGACGTAAAAGAGATAGGGTCAAGCTGCTGTGGGAAAGGTTAATATTTTCAAATAACAGTTTTTCTATTTATTACAGGTACTTATATAACACTGTCAATTTATTCAGTGCTTCACATCAGTCCTTAACCCTCAAGGGGCATACAATCTAAGGTCCCTAACTTATATTCATACATACACATACTAGGGCAATTTATACAGGATCCAATAAACCTACCAGCATGTCTTTGGAGTGTGGGAGGAAACTGGAGTTCCCAGAGGAAACCCACGCAGGCACCGGGAGAACATGCAAACTCCAGGAAGGTGGTGCCATGGTTGGGATTTGAACCAACGACCATAGTGCTACCAGGCAGCTGTGCTAACCATTTAACCACTGTGCTGCCCTGTTTATATCTTTAATTCTACTGATTATGTTTTCTTTAATCAAAAGCTCAGTTTTTATTGCCTGATTTTGACAAGTTTCCTTTTAAGATTGCATATGGCTGTATTTTCTCTTACAGATGTGCACACATTAAAAAAATAAATTAATAAAATGACAATGCTATATTACTTTATACTCAGTCATTTTCATATTTTAGAAACAGAAAATTACACTATTTATGACCAACAAACATTAATAAAATTATACAGGTTGCCAATAAGTTCCCTTTAATTTTCCAAACCATTGAACATAAAATACATTCAGCAAAAATGAGCTGCCTGCGCACAACATTAAGAACTCTACAAGTATGCAAGCATACCTGGAATTTACATATGATGAGGAAGCAGAATGCTTGAATGTTATTGTACAATCTGTCATTGATGCTGTCCATATGGACACATCCATTTCAATTTTGGCAGATCAGCAAATCCTGTTATTACTGGAGCAGAAACACCAATTTTCAAAGAAATAGTGTATTATTAAGCAAATTGCTAGTTCTTTCAGGATATAATTTGGAATTGTGAACAAGATGCTTGCTGCAATCTGTGACCTGTTGAATATTATAAAAATCTGGTTACAGTAAGGAAACATTTGGGTGAAACGCTTCTATGAAATAAGGTTGTTTTGAAATATGTAAGGGCACTTTGTAGAATAATTTCTTTAAATAATTAGACAGCTTAGAATGCTGCGAGAAGTATGGGTTCCTGACTATATTTAATGAGCAGCATAAATCATAATATTAAAAGTTATAGTAATGCAGCCAGAAGTCAAAGCTGTCTCATAACACACAACAGTTAGAATAACGTCTTAAAGTGTTACTATACCCACAACACTAAAATCAGTCTGTATATTCAGTAAAGCATGTTTGTTATACTTACTGTGGAACCTAAGAGGTTAATCCTCTGCATTGTGTAGAAAAGCCATTTGATCCTGACTTTGCTGCTCCTCCTCTTGTTCAAATGTCCATGTCTTATCTCCTGATAAGACAGACTGAAGCATAGCCATTCTGCACATGCTCAGTTTAGTGTGTATTGCTAACAAAAACAAACTGCCCCAAAGAAGGGCAAATTGGTTACCATTGTTGACAAGTATTCACTTGGTTAAGGTATCACAAAAATAATCCTGAGTACAAAGTATGATAAAACAAACAGTTTTATTACTAGGTTTTGATTAAAACACAAACGTGGATACCAAACAGCTGTAATTGTGATTGCAACAAATAAAGATCATGAATAAACAAAAAGGACAAGATAGACAAAAATTAACAAAAATTGTATATGTGCGGACGCATGTAGAGTCACGGATGGGTTACATACCGCAGCAAATCGCTGCTCATGAGGTAGGTAATCACATTTAAGGTATCCCCCATGTGTGAGTCTAGGAATTCTGAGGACCCGGTATTCCAAAAAGGACTCAAGTGCACTGAAAAGCTTCAATATATTCTGGCCAATAAGGTCGTGCTAAACTTAGGGGCCGGGTCCTATTGGATCAGTGTGGCAGTCTATATGAAAATGTTCATCCAATGAATAATTGTAACTCATGTGGTATCAAGTAAATTCCATTCACTGCATAAGTCCTCATATAGAATGTGGCAGAGACTGGAGACAATCAGTCATGTATGATGGTGGACCGTTATATGAATGAATACTGAGCAGTGTCATTAGACGGCAAGTGTCCAGCAATACTTATTATTGGTATGGTATAAATATGGACAGCATTAGCTGGGAAGATGTGGCCAATATTATATGGTACGACATGACCTATTTGCTCCGTGTTTCTTCTGGTCCTGAGGACCTAATGTGTATGGAGTGTAAGATGGTCTTATGTCTTTGAGGATCTTCACTGCTTCCCAGTGGGGGCGGCACGTACATTACCGTGCTTTGTCCAAAGCGCTTCCTAAAGTTCACGTTATCAGGCCAATCCATGTGCTGAAATGGCAGCTGCTCCTTAAGGTTCCATGCATACCAAGTGTCTCCAATTGTGTCCTCCAACCTTCCGAGACGCCATCACCACAGAGTTCCCATGTGGAAAAAAAGTTGAGTCACGTGACACATCATACCGTGAACTTTAGGAAGCGCTTTGGACAATTGGAACACGGTAATGTATGTGCCGCCCCCACTGGGAAGCAGTGAAGGTCCTCAAAAACATAAGACCAACGCAGAGCAAATAGGTCATGTTGTACCATATAATATTGGTCACATCTTCCCAGCTAATGCTGTCCATATTTATTCCATACCAATAATATGTATTGCTGGACACTTGCCGTCTAATGACGCTGCTCAGTATTCATTCATATAACGGTCCAACATCATACATGATTAATTGTTGTCTCCAGTCTCTGCCACATTCCATATGAGGACTTATGCAGTGAATGGACTTATGCAGTGAATGGAATGGGATGAACATGTTCATATAGACTGCCACACTGATCCAATAGGACCCGGCCCCCAAGTTTAGCACGACCTTATTGGCCAGGTTTTTGTTTTAAGCTTTTAAGTGCACTAGAGTCCTTTTTGGAATACCAGTTCCCCAGAATTCCTAGACTCACACATGGGGGATACCTTAAATGTGCTTACCTACCTCATGAGTAGCAATTTGCTGCGATATATAACCTATGCTTGACTAGGGGTGGACTGACAACTCATGGGGCCCCCCCGGGCAATAGGGGATCATGGGGCCCCTGTGTCCTTGCCCAAACTCAAAAAAGCCTATGAAAAAGGTACCAGGGGCATCTCATGGGGCCCCCTACTGACCCCGGGCTCTCAGGCAGTGCCCGAGTTTCCAAATGGTCTCCCAGTTTCCCTGTGCGTGACTCTACATGCTTCCGGACGTGTACAATTTTTGTTAATTTTTGTCTGTCTTGTTCTACTGCAAATGACTACAGGGTAAAAGTCAGAGAAAACTTTCATTGTTCTAAATTCACTTTTTTTTTAAACCAAAGAATTCAATGAAAAATGTAGTCAAATCACAATGTTAATAGCCTTTCTCAAATTCCTTTCTTTTCACTATTTAAGGAAAATTAATTTTGAAGCCGATGAGCTTTAAATAAGTTCCATTAAAGAAAGATAATTTTCTCCGGGGCTTGTGCAATAATACTCTATGTAAATAGGACCATATATTTGCTTATATAAGTAATCCCTTCATAGTAACTCTTTTATATATCAATCAATCTTTTTATCGCTGCATGCAGTGAAATTATTCTTTGCCGCCATATGAAGATAAGTTTCCAAATCCCTTGCTGTTACTTCGTATCTAAAGTCATTTTAATCAACTTAAGATGGCTCTTTCTCTGTAGCTCCGTTCTCCTTCAGGAAAATTGTCTTTGTCAGAATTTCAATAACTTTACATAACTCATGTGAGTGCTTCAAGTCTTTGAAGACTACTGCCCTGTGCAGAAATGAAAATTGTTACTCTGGGTAACGAGAGCCAGTTCTACAATTTAAGCTTTGTATGTCCCATCTTCTACAAAGATTTTTTTTTCTTTAGGCATTCATTATATATGTTGTTATATATACCTTTTATCTATTTCTTGATCCTTTCCCTATGTAACATCCAAAGAAAATGTTCTGCACTGAAATAGTGTGCAGCTACCTGAGCTTGCTCAAGATACTAGCAACTGAACATAACTGTTCAACTTCACAGTGGCCTTCAGATCTAAAAGTGACCTAAACTGACCTTACATGGTTAGATTTATGTTGAAACATTCATATGGAAATTCTGAAAAATTGTAAGTCAGAACCTTCTTTTTTCAATTTCAACTAATTTCAATTGAAGCTCTTAAAATTTCACACATGCATGCTATTTAAACCACAAGCATCTTAAAAAAAAGTTTTATTAGAATATGTATGATTTTTCATGAAAGAAAACCACATTCACAGTTCCAGCTTTCCTGTAACTGGAGTTGAAAAAAAGGTTGATTTCACTAGATATTAGAAAAGTAAATGAATGTTCAGAAAATAAAAATTTCCAAATGAAATTCTGCTGGTGTATGGCCAGGTTAACTGTTGGTGAGTGAGAGATTTATACATGGGTCAATTACTGTCCAGATCTAAATTGCCTATGAATGGCCCACATCCTGCAATACGTCCTGCCCAGTTGTTTCTGTCTTGCTGATAAAGAAATTGAAAATCTTAGAAATCTGCCTACCTGTGAGGGCATCATTTAATTGTTCCTCTTATTCCCCATAATGATCCTGGAGTTTAGCATTTGTGTTGAATATCGGATTCTATGCAGTTTGGATGCTGTGGAGCGAGTTGGTTCTGAGATTCAAATCAATACCTATATATGTCATTTTAGTCCTCATAACAACAAGTTAGTGTTCTGCAGTGTCATATATTTTGTCAAATAAGTAAGCTAACCATGCATTTGTCAAGTGATTGAACAAATAAAAAAACAATTCAGCTGTCTTAAGCACTGTCTTTGTCACATATGAACATTTTACATAAGGTAGATCATTTTCATATGATACAAGACAGAACATAGTTTCCCAATTCATTATATAATGTGTACAGCAACAAAGCAGAACTCAGGAGGCTGATCTTAAATGTATTGTATGGGTAAATAACCTACCTCTAAGGGCATTTTTACACCTGTCAGTTTTTGGTGCAATGCATGTTAATGAACTATACATGTGTTAGTACATTGTGAAGCTACATATTTTCTATGCCATTCCAACACACCAATGCAACAAACCTCTGAAACACGTGTTGCAGCACAGCACAATGCTTAGCGTACCGATGCACAATGTGTTGAACTGCATCAGCAAAAATAGTGCATGTTAGATTCTTTTGTCCATTCTAATGCATTGACAGCCAATTAAAGGCCCTTTTAAAAAAGTCTTATTGAGCCCTTAACAAAAATTATCATACACAATTGAATATTGTAAAACATTGATGAACATGTAAAATATTGATGTATGTATAAATGCTAAACTGGAACATAGTTATTTTATTATTCATACGTAAATATATTCCTGCACGGCAATAATATAGTACTAGTGGACAGCACAGTGGCTAAATGGTTAGCACTTCTGCCTGGCAGTACTAGGGTCATTGGTTCAAATCCCAACCATGGCACTGCCTGCCTGGAGTTTGCATGTTCTCCCTGTGCCTGTGTGGGTTTCCTCTGGGTACTCCAGTTTCCTCCTAGAGTCCAAAGACATGCTGGTAGGTGAATTGGCTCCTGTCTAAATTGGCCCTAGTATGTGTATGTATGAATGTGAGTTGGGGACCTGAGATTGTACACCCCTTGAGGGCTAGGGACTGATGTGAATGTACAATATATATGTAAAGCGCTGTGTAAATTGACGGCACTATATAAGTACCTGAAATAAATAATAGTGCTCTTAGCATAGGGATAGACCTTACTATATTATTACAATGTATTGTTCTGTTCATGCCATTATTTTGTATGCGTTGCTATAGGGTAGACTTGATACTATACATTCATATTATTTTACATGCAGCCTTTAAAATAAAAATTCTAGAAGGTTTCTTTATCTTATATGTAGTATTCACCTGGTCTGATTTAAAATTGGGATATTGCTTTAACCACTTGCCTACCAGGCATTTATACCCACTTCCTTACCAGGCCAATTTTCAGCTTTCAGAGCTGTCACACTTTGAATGACAATTGCGCAGTCATGCAACATTTTACTCATATGAAGTTTTTATCATTTTTTTCTCACAAATTGAGCTTTCTTTTGGTGGTATTTACTCGCTGCTGGGTGTTTTATTTTTTGTGCTATGAACAAAAAAAAGCAAAAAATTTGAAAAAAATGTTTTTCTTTGTTTCTATTATAACATTTTGCAAACAGGTAATTTTTCTCCTTCACTGATGTGCTTTGATGAGGTTGCACTAATAGGCAGCACTGATGGACACTGATAGGCAGCACTGATGGGCACTGATAGGCGGCACTGCTGTGCAGCATTAATGAGGTGGCACGGATAGGTGGCACTGATAGGCAGCACTAATAGGTGGCACTGATATGCGGCACTAATATGCGGCACAGATGAGCTGGCACTGATGATGGGTACTGATAGTCGGCACTGATAGGTGGCACTGACTGGTGGCACTGCTGGGCACTGACTGGCAGCACTGCTGGGTACTGACTGGGGGCACTGCTGGGTGGAACTGACTGGCGGCACTGCTGGGTGGCACTGACTGGCGGCACTGCTGGGCTGCACTGATGGGTAACACTGGTGGGCACTGATGGGCACAGGTGGGTGGCACTGGTGGGTGGCACTGATGGGCACAGGTAGGTGGCACTGATGAACACAGGTGGGTGGCACTGCTGGGTGCAGGTGGGTGGCACTGATGGGCACTTGTGGGCGGAACTAGTGGGTGGCACTACTGGGCACTGATCATCAGTGCCCTGATGATTGGTGCCAATCTCTGCTCTGACAGCGTGAGGAAAGTGCAGCCGAGAACCGGCAATTGCATTTCCCGGTGATCAGTGTGTCAATAGAAACAGCTGATTACATGGTAAAAGGCCGCTGTGATTGGCATTTTACCATATCACATGATCAGCTGTGTCCATAGGACACAGCGATCATGGAGATCACCGGGGGCGCGCAGGAAAGCGCGTTCTGGCTACCTGCGGTCGGCAAATGGTTAAAATAATATAAAATAGATTAATATAGATGTGCCCAAAGTAGACACCTATAGTAACAGCTGCAGACTGTGAGTTACTATTCCTGACATCCACCCAGCAAATTGTGTACAATCGTTTACCACTGGAGCAAAAGGCTATGCAGGAGCTACTCAACAGTCAGTCACCATTAAACCAGCAGATACGCTAGGTGCAGTTGTTGTGATGGATACAAACAAATACATACAGAAGGGAAGCAAGCAGCTGTTATGTACAATAAAAAAAATAATTATCATACACCCATGATTTAAAGTGGTTTAAAGTGGTTGTAAAGGTAAAAGGTTTTTTACCTTAATGCATTTGCCGAAAAATCTTTCAATGTTAACTCCATCCCGCCAATCCGATATCGATTCAGTAGCGTTGCTCTTCTCTCCCCTCTCACAGGAGGCTTGGCTCCTGCTGCTGTCAATCAAATCCTTTGACGAGGTAGTGGGGGTGGGCCTGATTCCCACTGTGTATGTCAACAGACGCACACAGTACTGTATGGCTTGTGGTAGAGGCTGGGCTAGTGCCCTTTTAGCAAGCGGCTTGCCATTGGGGCCCTCAGAAGGCAGGAGGAGCCGATGGGGGACCCCAGAAGAGGAAGATCGGGGCAACTCTATGTAAAACAATTGTACAGAGCAGATAAGTATAACATGTTTGCTATTTTTGAAAAAGCCTTTAGAAACACTTAGAATCAACAAAAAACTACCAACCCTACATTCTGAACTTAGTAATGCAATTTCAGATAATTCAGAAATGAGGAATTTCGATATGCTTCCCAAGAGCCATGGACAGGAAATCCAAGCAGACCTATCACAGGCAGTATGAATACAGTCACTGAACAAATCTCAGGCCCTGTAAAGAAAGTGCTAAAACCACAAGTCAGAAATACTGTTAGTTTCCTGCTAGATACAACTGATTTTCTGAACAAACTACACAATATAGAGCAATTACCTCCAATTACACTTCTATGGATGTAGAATCTTTGTATAGCATCATCCCTCACAAGGATGGGATTGCTGTATGTCACAGATTCTTATCATCCTCACTAAACCACAAAGGATGTTACACAACTCATTCTAACACACAGCTATTTCACTTTCAATAATTGCATTTATCTTCAGTGTATGGGTACTGCTATGGGAAGTAAAATGGCACCCCATTATGCTAACCTATTTATGGCAGACCTGGAAGACCTACTCCTTAAGAGCATACAGCAAAAAAAATATATATAATATTGATAATATTTTCAGCATATGGACAGAAGGTGAAGAAAAAATTGTATTCATTTGCTCAATAAGTTTCACTCATCTATCAAACTAAAAATTTACTTTTTAGGTACACATGTAAATTTCCTAGACACAACTGTATCCATCAGGGATAATAAACTGCACACCTCAATATATAGGAAAAACTATCTCCACAGTTCCAGCTTCCACCTCCAGCACACCCATCGAGCCCTCAAACACATCCAAGACACCTGATACGACTGCATATACTCCAGAAGACATTAGCACAGAAGACATTAAGATATTATCAAAATCATTCTATATAAATGGTTACAAGAACATAATAATCAGTGCAAGCATAAGCATTGACTTGAGAAGCCAAAGAGAAAATATGCAATACAAAAAGAAAAAAACAAATAACTGTGTACCTCTAGTATCCACATACAAACCAGCAAGAGAAGGTATTAGAAAGGTGATCAAACAGTTGCAACCCATCACAATGAAGGATGAAACACTGAAAGAAATATTCCAACAACCCTCATTACTTGCTTTCAGGCAACCACCCTTCCTCAGACATAAATTCATCAGCAGAAACTTAATTCTGATTACAGTGACACAGATAAAGGAACCAAGCCTTCCAACAACAACTGTACAAACCATGCTGCCAAATTGATCCATAAAAAAGTGCCACATGACCTTCAAGAATGTAGAATCATACAGCTGTACCTCCAGTAATCTGGTGTACCTTATTAAATGCAAAAATTCAACCAAGGATCTTATTTTGGAAAAACAGGACAGTAATTACAAAAATTAATTCTCACACAGACACACCATAAAAGGACATAAGGAAGAACATTACTGCACACCTGTGGGACATCATTTCTTACAACCAGATCACTGTATGCAAGACATAAATATTTAAAGTGGTTGTAAAGGATCAAAGTTTTTTTGCCTTCCTACATTCCATGCAGTAGGGTAAAAGACCTTCCGTGTGCAGTAGCCCCCTCCCCCCTCCAGCCACCCTAATACTTCCCTGAGCCCCATTGCGATCCAGTGTTGTGCACAAGAGCCTTGGCTCTTCAGGGACTCTCCCTCCTCAATGGCAAAGACAGCAGCAGTAGCCATTAGCTCCTGCTGCTGTCAATCAAAGCCAGTGAGCCAATAAGGAGAGAGAGGGGGTGGGGCTGAGCAACCCCTTTACTGCACCATGCTCATCAATGCCATGGGACAAGGCGGAGGCTGCTTTCAAGGATAACTCAACCTTAAGGCAGACCTCCAACTTAGAGATAGCCGTACACCGTGTACATTAAACGATAAACCGGACTCCAGTCTATCTATCTAACTCTCTCTTCATGTGTTAATGTACACCTTGTCTGACACTCAATGCAATTAGGAAGGACATGCAAAGCCTAGGCCCACTCTTCCCATCCAGCATGTCTCTACCTCCCCCCCCAGCAACAGAATGGGGTCCCGTCATGCATGTAGCACTGACTCCATGAGTGCACTCAGTTAACTCTTCCTCTTCCATACCTGCTGGCCAGGACGAAGGCCTCTGCTGTGCTAATCTGCTCCCATTGCTTTAGGAGATGGACCGCTCAGGGAGGAAGCACTAAAAGTGATTTCCTTACTGCTAGAGGACACCCCATCTGTCAAAGGTACCACTCTTAACAACAGACGGCTTGTACTGGTTACTAGGCTTCCGTTACTCTTGGTAACCACTTGCTTGCACTTCATACTGCATTACCTATTGCAGAGCTATCTTCATACCCCAATGTGCTTTACTGACCCAGTTGCAGACTATGTGTAGTGTCGGTTACTTACATACACGCCTCTGAATAACTTCAGACCAGGCATGGCAAGGTTTCAATGCCTTACCTAAGAAACTTCATAACAGCATAAGAGGCAAACCACTTTTCCTTAATCTAAATCCTAACTATGGTTTCAGCTGCCCCAGCATGCCTGCACAGGTGTATTCCATTCTTGGCAAGTCCATATTGGCAACACTCCAGGAGTTGGTGTCTTCAGGGAAGACTGCAGCAATCCCCTTACATGTTGAAGGCATGGGCCGATGACCCGGACGCATAACTTTTGGTGTTTCAGTAGCAGCAGGAACAGCCTTTCACACTCTCTCTCCCTCCCCCCTCTTTCTTGCACCCCTGTTCTTTTTATATCCCACAGGATCAGGGGGTCAGACCCAACAAATAAAAAAGGGGATTTGTGAAAAGAGATTCACAGAAAAGCGGCTACATAGTGAACAGAACGTGACACTCAGAAAAATTTCCAAAAATTATGCTTTATTACACATATATAAATATGACATATGGGCAATCGCCCTGGTTTACCATCACCACAGTATGAGACAATACACACAGACCTAAAACCATATAAAATGACACCAAAACCGGTCTGAATGCATGTGCAGCAGATAAAATGACTACAAGAGTCTAATGTCCCTGTAGCACAGACACATAGGTGAACACTTCCCAAAGGAGGTGTATCCAAAAATTATACCATAGGCATACCGTAATGTAAGATATAATTGATTAAGCTATTACCATGATGGTAAATCCCAATCAGGGAATCCAAAAATTATACTATGGATATGAATATCACATGTATGCAATGCAGCAAGCACAATATGTGTCAAAAAGAGAACATCAAGCCTCAGGCCTGTATGAAGGAAGACATAATGTCAAAAATATAATGCAATACATTCCTGTGCCGGCACAAGTGGTTGGGGCCCATTCATCTGTAATATAAACAGCTGTTTCCTAGAGCTCTTGAATGAGAATATGCCCCATTAATTCCCAGGATGGAAGAAAAGATGCACAAAGCAGCACTCTGCTTGAAATGGTTTCTTCACCACTATATGTGGACTACACACCACTTTTCGTAGGAACAACAAGACACATCCCAATAGATCTTCTGCCTGTTGAAATATATGTGGTATATCTTGTTTCCTATACAAAGCACCATGATGTCCCCATCCTGTAGTGAAACAAACAATATGTGGGAAGTCACTGACAGAGCTAACACTCTATATAGGATATATAGGTCATGTAGATCACAGAGGACCATATATCTAATGTCCTGTAACAGTCCACTCACCACCTGTGCTGTGGATAATAGGAATGAAAGAGAAGTCCTTCATAGGTACTGCCATACAGGGCCAAAGAGGCCAAGGAACCACCGCTGACATCCGCCGATATACCGCGGGTTCCAGCCCCTTCTTGGTGCTTGTGCTGCTTAAGCTTGCCTCATGGCATGTGAAGATGGCTTCCTCCTTATGGGTCAGCGTGCGTTCCACCTAGTGCGCATGACCGGAAGTGACGTATCTGACGTATGGCGTCAACGCGTCTCGCCGATGGGCGTATCTCACTCAGCTTCGTCAGGACCAATGAAACAACTGCATTTCAATTTCCTATTTATAGTGGGTAAAGACCCACCCATTTATGCAAAAAACCAGCCTGCAGTTATTCCTAATGGAAGAAAAAAAAACTATCTTTAGCATATGGGTCAGACCCAACAAGCCTGTAAAGACAAACCCAGGAATGACAGCAAATACATTCGTTCCTTCTCTCCTGGCCAGGGCAGCACACTATTTAACTAGGAGTTGGCAACCTCCATACATACCTGCAACCACTGGAAAACAAACCCTATTCCGTAGATGTTAAAGAGCATTTAATCTTTGTAGCCGGCTTTTTGTGAAGAATTTTATTTTTCCTGGATTTCAGCTTTAAAGCTTTAACTGCATTTGTTACAAAAACAATTCTTCTAGAGAACCCTAATAAATAACTATATTTACAATATACAACCATAATATGTACTCCTTTTTTTTCTGTCACTCTTCAGTCATCTAGGAAGCATAGCTTTCTGGTACATATTCTATCTCCCTAGATCTTGGGTGTTGTTTTACTGACTTTTATGGCAAAATGAATTTTCTAGTTTATCACAATCAGTATTGAGATATATACCATCTGTTGTGCTTTAATCAGTACTTCTGATAACCTTTTCATCTAAGACGATCTTACTGCTCACAGGAATTCTGTTAATCAAAGCTAAATTCAAACACCTCGAGATTAATTCAGCATGTCATTTTCTGAAGTGTACAAACTTTTACAAATATGTTTATGAAATTGATAAAGTTCTTCGCCAGCTTGAAAGAATGTCATTATTCTATTTTTGTTTAATGTGCAAGAACATCCTGCTCAATCTTCTACAGAACAACATACCTAGCACATACATTTCTTGCATATTATTAAGTAAGAGAGGGTTAAAACCTTCTGGATCCTATAGATTTCACTGGAGTTCAGTGCTAACTTTGGGTTTCGCAGACTTTGCTCTGGGTTCATTGAAGCCAGCTTAAACTGAACCAGGGCCAGAACTGCTCATCCCTAATAATAGTCATCGGTCTGTTGCAGGGGCGGACTGACCATTTGGAAAGCACTGCCCGAGGGCCCTGGGTCAGTAGGGGGCCCCATGAGATGCCCCTGTTACCTATTTCATAGGCTTTTTTGAGTTTGGGCAAGGACACAGGGGCTCTATGATCCCCTATTGCCTGGGGGCCCCATGAGTTGTCAGTCTGGTTTGTTGTGTTTTTGTTATAATGAAGTATAAGCAGTCGAATGCTCATGAGCCCAGGCATGGCAAAGTAACTGGTTTGCTTCAATGCCTCTTCCTTTGAAAAGCATATATTCATCTCCCCTTTGATCCCTCACTGCTCCATTCAGCCTGCAGAAGCAAATAAAATACAGATCATTCTGCTTATGGAGAAGCATGTGACTAGATCCACATTACAGCTCTAGTGGTTGGTGATGGGCCCAGTGCTGTCAAATGGAGCAAAGGTGTCCAACGAAGCAGTGACATGACCTCCCTCCCATCCCCTTCTAACCCATTCTACATGTTTATTTATTTGTTGTAATTTTGTGTATCAATAAATACTCAGCTGTCTGCTGTCTGGGTCCCTGCTGGCATCATTTACAGGTGTGGGGAACTGCTAATCCTGCACTATAACTGATTCCCTACAGTTCCCTCTCACTGATGTCACAGCTGCAGGCTCCCCTTCTGGGTCCTGAGAGCACCCCAGCATTGGACAGCCATTACACAGTGTCTGTGTCATGCCGGCAGTGATGTGGACACACAAAGAAGAACCCCCAACTCGTAAAATAGAAATGGAGAAAGGTGGAGAGATTAACATGGGAAGCTGGTCACACATGACAGGGGAAAGGCAGCTGTATTAAATGATTTATTCTATTTAGTTTTTACACATGTAAAACACAGGTTTCATAGTCTTAAAAGTATTATTAATTAAGTTTCTCCCAAGGTATCACTGTGGTTGACTGAAAACCAGGTACAAGAGAGACTAGAGAAACATAATGTGAATAAATGATCTGGTCTAGGTGACTTACACCCACAAGTCAGTAGGGAACTTAGCTCAGTTATAGCCAAGCCATGATAGCCGAGCCAAAAATCAGTGATGGAAAGGGATCTGGGGTGCTTGCAGGTCATAGACTTAGCAAGAGTATGCAACGTCAAGCTGCAGCTAACAAAGCTAGCAAAATACTGTCATGCATTAAAAGGGCATGCTTTACATTCTGGAGATAAATCAATAATTCAACCCCTTTAAAAAACACTGTTGTTTATTTCATGTATGAGAGGAAGCTCTGGAAATACTGTACAATTACCTTGTTTTTTATTTAATAAAGCTTTATTCAATTTAAAAATAAACACTGTTTTGGCCTCATCTTGAATATGCAGTTCAGTTTTGGTCACCAACCCTCAGGAAAGATGTTGTTGAATTAGAAAGAGTTAAGTGAACGGCTACAAAATTAATAAACACTGTTTTGGCCTCATCTTGAATATGGAGTTCAGTTTTGGTCACCAACACTCAGAAAAGATGTTGTTGAATTGGAAAGGGTTAAGTGAAGGGCTACAAAATTAATAAACACTGTTTTGGCCTCATCTTGAATATGGAGTTCAGTTTTGGTCACCAACACTCAGAAAAGATGTTGTTGAATTGGAAAGGGTTAAGTGAAGGGCTACAAAATTAATAAACACTGTTTTGGCCTCATCTTGAATATGCAGTTCGGTTTTGGTCACCAACCCTCAGGAAAGATGTTGTTGAAATCGAAAGGGTTAAGTGAAGGGCTACAAAATTAATAAGGGGGAATGGATGTCCTCAGCTATGATTATAGATTACAGTTATTTACTCCCGTATGAGGAATGATCGTTTGATTTTTGTATGATGTGTACACAACTTTCAACATTCGATTCAGACTTTCTAAACAAAAATTTCCAAAGGGACAAACTTCTTTTTCTCGTATGTGAACAAACAAACAATTTTCGTCTAATGTATACTGTATTGAAAAATCAGATACAAAAGACTGCGCATTCTCAGACACAATAAACAACAATAATCTACACTACAAGGCTTCTACGTCAAACAAGAAAAAAGCCTTTGTCGTTCGAGAATTTTAGTACCATCCTTGGGTTCGACTTGCTGTGAAACATCAAGGAAAACCAGACGATTGTTCACCCAATTTATTTATAGTGTGTACTCAGCTTTAATCTATGGTATAAAACTTTGGTTACTAGCACGGTGTTGATAATTTAACTTTTGCTTCTTTCACTTTCTGTTTTAAAATAATGGAAAAACATATTATAATCGTTTGCCTTTGCCTCACTTTCCAGGCAATCTACCCAGTTCAGTCTAGGAATTGTGGAGGTATAAACCAGATGTTTCAGCTGTGATCTTCTTAATATTCCCCTTTTCTTACTGTATGCACACCATACACATGATATGCTTTTACCCACGAAGAGAAGCTATAGGCACAAAGGTTAATATAAATAATGTTTTAATAATCTGCCTCTTTCATAAAGCTTATTAACAGTGTAAATGCTTTCTGCAGTAAGGACTGTCCCTAAGTGCAATCAAATGTGAAGGCAATAGAAGTGACTTGTGTGTGTCATTATTTCAGGATAACCATTGGAATATTTCTCTATGCTTGTTTTGCAATGTTTGACTGGCTTTCTCGTGTCCGCAGGAAGTGACTTCCCATTTGTAGTGCTGTCACTTGTTTGAGTCATTGACTTGCTTGAGTCAGTGACATATCTGTAGCATACAATTGTATATTAAGTGTGAAATTCTCATAAAAGATGATGACTCAGAGGATCCATTCATCTGCGTATATAGCATGTGTTAGTCTCACAGATGGAGGCCAGTGTATAATAATCTAAAATGCATGAGTCATACAAAAAGTATAAATTGAAGTTTAAATGCTACAGCTCAAGTTATTGGTAAAATGAGCAGTAGAAGGTTTTGCAATGTTCCCAAATGTTACCTATATGAGCACAATGCAAGTGATTGTATACTCAACTTAAAAAAAACAAACAAGTTTATAATTAACTATTCTGTGCAATAGAATTGCACAGAGCGGCCCCAATCCTGCTCTTCTTAGGTCCCCTGATGGCACTTCTGGCTCTTCTCAGAGGCCAATGGAGAGAGGGCTTCCCTTGCGGCTAAGTTCCAGACTCCCCTGAGAGTGAGACAGCGGAAATCAGGCCCAAAGTTGCACAGGTCGCCTGTAGGGGTGCTGGTTGGTGGTCCACTCAGAAGCACAGCTGGTGCACGGAGATAGGTCTGCAGACAGGAGGCGCCTGTGCGTGGTATGCAAGCCCTTCCGGGATTTAGATGTTTACTGGGTAGTCGGTTCAAGTCAAGGTCAGGTACCAGGGGGGAATCAGAGCAGACATAGTCAGATGGGATAGCCGAGGTCATACACAGAGGAGCGAGAGAGAGAGAGAGAGTATCCGTAAGCCAAGCCGAGGTCAGATCAGGGGTAAAGCAGAGTAGACAGGTCCAGGAGCAAGCCGAGTCGGTAACAAGAAATCACAGGTCAGAATCACAGGGAACAGGAAACAGGAACCAGGCACAGGGAGCTAGAGATCATCCAGCAACTAGAAGAAGTGATGAGACTCCTTATAAAGGCAGTCTGGCACCAGACTGAGGCTGATGTGTACTTCTGCGGCCATGTAGAGTACTGGCAGAAATGCCAGATCTTCCAGAACTTCTGCCGTGGACAGGACCCTGATACCTGCGGACTTGATCCCGAGCTGTGCTGCCTGCATCCATAGACACAGACAGTGTGGCTCATCCCCACCCCCCACTCCCTTGTCACAGGATTTTACTGACAGCAGTGGGAGCCAATGACTCCTGCTGTCCCAGCAAAGCCTGTGAGAGCATAGTGAGCCACTACAGACAGATGTAATGGAGGGGGGGGGGAGGGGGCAAACTGCTATCTAAACATTTTTTACCTTAATGCAATGAATGCATTAAGGTAAAAAATGTTTAGGTTTTGCAACCACTTTATGTTATTGTTACAAAATAGGGATCTGCCCAGGTTCTATTTGCCACAAGTTTGGCTTACGACAATACCTATTAATGTGTAAGCAAAAGGACCAATCCTGTCATTAAATTCTGACAATTCTTAGCGTTAATAGATAAACTACTATCCAAAACACCATAGGAAGCTGGGCACCACCATAGGGGATATGCAAACAAGTCCTTACAGCAGGGATAATTTGCTTGTGTTGTGTTAAAACTGTACTTTGTGTTATGCAATATCACAATTCTCTCAGACACTCTCAGCATACACTGGCAGCACATATTTGTCTGTAGAATTGATTTTGTGCTTTTTCAATTAGCTCAACTTACATACAGCAGCAGCACTCCAATCTGCACCCTGCATTGCAGGACTCAGTCCATTAGTTTTGGGGGGAAAAAAGCTGTTAAAGGAACTGCAACTACAAAAGTAACAACTGACCCTAAACTAAGCATAACATAAAATTAACCACTTCACCTCTGGAAGGTTTACCCCCTTCATGACCAGAGCATTTTTTTTGCTGTTAACCAATGTGCTAATTGCTAATTTAATTGGCAATTGCACAGTCATGCAACACTGCATCCAAATGAAATTTAGATTTTTTTTACACAAATAGAGATTTCTTTTGGTGGTATTTGATCACCACTGTTTTTTTAATTTTGTATTATATAAACAAAAAAAAAAGACTGACATTTTTTTTAAAAAAAGCAATATTTTCCATTTTCTGTTATAAAACATCACAAAAATAAATAAATCTAGTTTCTTTATAAATGTAGTTCAAAGCGTATTCTGCTACATTTCTTTGGTAAAAAATATCCAAATAAGTGTAAATGAATTGGTTTGTGTGAATGTTATAGCATTTACAAACTATGGTATAGATACTGGAATTTATATAGCTATAGACGCTATAATAATAATGGCGGTGATCAGTGATTTATAGTGGGACTGTGATAGTGTGTCAGTCAATCTGGCTCTAACAGACACTAGATGGGAGGGATACTGACTGACTAACACTGATGTCCCTAGTGACACTAATACAGTCATCAGATACAATACTGTGCTAATGACACTGGCTGGGAAGGGGTTAACATTTAAAGGCAATCAAGGGGTTAACTGTGTGTCTGACAAGTGTAAGGTGTGTAATGTGTGCTGCTTTATCTCACAGCTTTTTTTCCAAAGAACTCTGTGCTGTGATTAGATACAGCCGATCAGCAGGTTTCAGAGAAAATCATTGGCTGAAACCTGCTGACAAACTCGTGCTGTATCCAATTCCAGAATGGGTTAGCAAGGGGGCTCATGTGCCCAAAACCCAGAACCCAGGCAGCCTATTTGTGCCCATCAGTGCAGCCTCCACAGTGCCCATCAGTGCATCCTCATCAGCACACATCAGTGAAGGAAAAATATCACTTATTTACAAAACTTTATAACAGAAACTCAGAAAAACTTTTTTCTTCAAAATTTTCAGTCTTTTTTTATGCGTCTAGCAAAAAAATAAAAATCCCAGTGGTGATTAAATACCACCAAAACTCTCTGTCCGTCTGAAAAAAAAATGAAAAAAGTGTAGTTTTGGTACAGTGTTGCATGACCACAAAATTGTCATTCAAGTGTGACCTGGCCTAGGCAGGAAGAAGGTGAAAGCGCCTTGTAGGCAAGTGGCTATGGATGAACACATGGTTCAGCATAAACTAATGTTCAGACAGAATTTTGCTTGTGTAGAAGTTCAATGAATGGCTGAATTAAATGTGAGTTTGGCCAAGCCAAATCTCCCAATGCAACTGGTAGTGATATATTTCTCAGCCGTATTAATTGTAACTGCTTCCTGCACAGGTCTCCTGGTTGTTAGGGAGCCACCAGATTTTTGGTTTCCTTTCAACCAGAGAGCCTGGCCCATTCAGCTGGAAATTCCTTTCTAACAGGTGAATCTAAACAAAGGGATAGGGATGATATTTAAAAATAGCATGAGATGCTCCCAAAATTCATTCCATTCAAACAAAACAAAAATGTATGCGGGATCCTCCCAAATTCTGTAGTAGACCCTTTTCTCCTGATATGGATTTTAAGGGCAAACCTCACAGAAAACAAGGAGAAAAAATATGAGGTCCCTCTCAAAATCCTTATCAGACTCATATCCAAGCATGAAGCCTGTCTCCCTTTTCTCTGGGATCATACCAGGCCACATGCCCTGACATGCTCCAACAGGTAATGATGGTGAGGACGAGGGTCTGTTCCCTACAACTCTGGCCCAGTGGTTGTGGGGTTCTGTGGTTAAGGGAATTATAAGAATCTTGCAGCCCCTTTTTAAAAATAAAGAGGACCAAGATGACCTCCTCTCAGTATAAATAAGTAAGGAGTAAATAGTATCCCTACTTATTCACACAAAAGTAAACAGGAGCAGCTGAGCTCATCATAGGCAACAGGAGGGAGTACACACTGCACATATGTGGCTCAAAAGAACAGGACAGAACTCTATTCCATGGCACTAAATAACACTGGTCCAATGGCTGCTCTATCCCTACAATAGTCAATATTCATTGCTGCAAAGGCTTTTAAGAAGCTGGTAGGTATGTTTAGCACAGTGTGATCTCTGCAGGACTAAACTGCCAGGGTGGCAATTGAGGAAACCTGGGAGAAGACAAAGAAATTTTGACCCCCCCACCTTTAACTGTCACCTAACGGGTCCAGTGGCTTGGCTTTGAGCAGCTTGGGACCCTTGAATTAGAGCTTGGGCTTGGTTTAGAGCAGTAAGGGATATCCCTTGTATGAGGGGAAGGTGTGAGTAACACCTGTAATAAGAGACTCTAACATCAGGGGAAAATGGCTGCAACTGTTTTATTAGACAAACTACAGGAGATGACCAGAGACTGCAGACATATTACAGGAGATGACCAGAGAGTGCATATGTATTACAGGAGATGACCAGATACTGCAGATGTACTACAGGAGATGACCAGAGACTGCGGACATAGTACAGGAGATGACCAGAGACTGCGGACATAGTACAGGAGATGACCAGAGACTGCGGACATAGTACAGGAGATGACCAGAGACTGCGGACATAGTACAGGAGATGACCAGAGACTGCAGACAGTACAGGAGATGACCAGAGACTGCGGACATAGTACAGGAGATGATGACCAAAGACTGTGGACATAGTACAGGAGATGACCAGAGACTGCGGACATAGTACAGGAGATGACCAGAGACTGCAGACAGTACAGGAGATGACCAGAGACTGCGGACATAGTACAGGAGATGATGACCAGAGACTGCGGACATAGTACAAGGGATGACCAGAGACCGCGGACATAGTACAGGAGATGACCAGAGACTGTGGACATAGTACAGGAGATGACCAGAGACTGCGGACATAGTACAGGAGATGACCAGAGACTGCAGACAGTACAGGAGATGACCAGAGACTGCGGACATAGTACAGGAGATGATGACCAGAGACTGAGGACATAGTACAAGGGATGACCAGAGACCGCGGACATAGTACAGGAGATGACCAGAGACTGCGGACATAGTACAGGAGATGACCAGAGACTGCGGACATAGTACAGGGGATGACCAGAGATTGCAGACCTTTGGGGAGCAGGTACCCTAATTCGACAGGTTCACGTTCCCACTTCCACTGCGATCGCCTAGGCAATTGGAAGCAGAAGATGTCCTCCCTGCCCATAGTCTTCTGGGAGACGTGGCAGGTCCATTCACACAGCGCAGCACTTCTCGCGCATGCGCAGTGGGTACCCGGCTGTGAAGCCGCAAGCTGTCACAGCCATGTGCCCACACTGAAGATACCAGTGCCAGGGAGAGAAGACGGCTGGACAAAGTTCAATAGAAAGTCAAAGTTCAGAGCTTATTACTAAGTTATCATGCACACTGGATGTTTTTACAGCTGCTGTTTTTGGCTTTTGATGTTTTTTTCTACAGCCAGTAAACCCCCCAGCATCCTATGTGTTCATATATACATAGACTATAATCAACATTTTTTGGCTGGGGTGTTTTTTGGCTGGAAAAATACCCTGGGACTAGTGGGTTTCTAGAAGAGGCTTTTAGCTTTAAAAATGCTCTAACACTGAAAGATGAGGCAAAACGTGGTAAAACGTGGTAAATAGCGGTAGATCATGGCGAACCGGCATTTTTGAACTTTTTTTGATGCAACAAAAATTTTGCTTAAAAAACGCTAAAAAACGCAAGCGTGAAAATATGCTGCTAAATGCCAATGCAAAAACGCTGAAAAACTCGTGTTTTCAACGTGATTTTACACACCTAATGTTACTAGCATTATAAAACGACCAGTGTGCATGGAGCCTACGTGATGCCATGTTCTGTGGATCAGTAATAAGTGATGCAAAGTTTAGGGGTCAGTGGTAAATGACATTCAGTGCAAAGGTAAGTAGTAAGTGACTACCTGTCTCACAGTATAGCCAAAAAACGTTTCTCTGCATAGCTTACCACCATGCCAGATTTCTTCCTCCTTTCCTGGGTCTGGTGGGCAGGGCGCTCTTGACATGCAAGAACATGACTCCTTCTCTCTTAACTACCAGTATCCTTGGACAATTTCACAGTTATTGATTAAGGCTGGCCATACACTATACAATTTTCTGTCCAATTTCTGCCCAATTTCCTTTAGATTTACCTTCAACTATGTAGTACAAGAGCCTGCCTAATTGGATACAATTGAAAGTGCTTTTAGGTTTGACCTCATATTATATGTTTTTTGGTAAATCTAAACCAAAAATCTTAAGAAAATTGTATAATGTATGGCCAGTCTTAATATGGGCATGTGTCCACATAAAGGCACCATCATCACCAATATCCTATTACTTTGTTTACTTGTGCTAGGCTCTAATTAGCTATGGGTCAGGTGAATAGCTGGGTCAGAAATTAGCAAGACTTTCATATTAGCGGTGAGTTCAGAAGATACTTGATCTCTTCTCTAATGTTTAAACTTATCAAAGGACATTTACAACTCTACTACTAACATGATTGGCATGTATAAGGCTTCTGCTCGTATATATATACTGTATATATAGTGTTCCTGGTGGCCACTGTACAAAGGATTTCTACATTGCAAGACAAGACCATCAATCATAACTACAAGGCCATGTCTCATACTACTAGAGAACCACTCAGTAAAGTACAAAAAGATACATATTTGAGCTGTAATGTACACATTAGATACACCACCATGTTATATAATAGACCGGGTGGTTAGTGAAGTAAAATACTGAACCATCCACCACCCCTAGAACCATCAGTGGTTCATATAGTGAACTCGGTGTAGAGCTATTCACCCTGAGGTCATCACAGAGGACAAGGGGGCACTCTTTACGTCTGGAGGAAAAGAAATTTAATCTCCAAATATGGAAAGATTTCTTCACAGTGAGAGCTGTGAAAATGTGGAATAGACTCCCTCAAGAGTTGGTTCTGGCCAGCTCAGTGGATTGATATACATAATATAACTGGATACTAACATTTATAGGTAAAGTTGATGCAGGGAATATCTCGGGGGATCAGGAAGGAATTTTCTTCCCAGCAGGAGCAAATTGGATCATGCTTTGCTGTGTTTTTTGCCTTCCTCTGGATCAACTGTGGGTATAGGATTATAACTTTTTTTTTTTTTATGGTTGAACTGGATGGACTTTTGTTTTTTTTCAGCCAGACTACCTATGTAACCTATGATGATATACCATCACCACAAAACCACTGCTATAATATCATTATCATGAATGTCATTGTGGGTTAACTGTGCATGAACTGCAATACTACACCAAGTGAGATCAATACACAAACATTTTTCAAGGTATGGGTTGCAAGTAGTAATTTATCATTTACATAGAAAAAAAAACAAATGCAAAATCAAATACCACGTAAAAGATTACCTGTGATATTTTAACAACTGTAATCATAAAGTGATTACCATAAACCATCCTGGTATGAAATTCATACATTTCAGTTGTGTATTCAGCTAGAGTTCTACATACAGTACACCAAATATACATCACCCTAGGTTCACACCTAAGCATTTTGCATTTTGAAGAAACGCACTACAGTCTATTTAACATAATTTCCTATGGGACACGTTCACATATCTGTGTTTTCACCCGGTGCGTTTTTTCGAAAGGGTCAGGGACTTTTCTGAACGCAAAAAGTTGCATTTTTGGTTCTATAGACTTCAATGGAAATGCTGCAGAAAATCATGTAGTGCTTTTTTGCTGCCTTTTTTTATGCGTTTTTGCCACATTTTTTATGCATTTTGTGTTTTAAATTTGACTAGCAACAAGAAATAAATGCAAAATGCGGCAAAAACACATGTGCAAGAATGCAAAGCAAAACGCACTGCAGAAACGGATCAAACACAAACTGCAAAGGTGTGAGCCTAAGGTCAGAACCATTTTTACCCCAGCAATCCTGCAGCAGAGCCCTTTATCAGCCATAAATATCTTCTCTGGTTTCCTCTGATGACTACAAATGCTTATCCAAACACCTCCAAGTCCCTGGTATGCTGTGCTAACAGCAGGTACATTGGATAACAGGGGCAGTCACTGAAGCAGACGGTCTGTCGCTAGCTCCAATCAGTCAATCAGTGATTGAGCTGCAGAGTACTTGGAATTTCTGCGACACAGACCTTTCATTGACTCCAATACATTTCCTAGCAACATAAATACTAAGGAGAGCAATTCTGTAGCTGCTAAAATGACTGCTACAATAGTGCCAGCACATTACATACACGAAGCCTGAGGCCACTGTTTTGTAGTAGCCTAATCTGAAAAGCACAGCACTTCCACTAAATCACAAAGGCAAGTATACATGCATGCAAGGCCATAGATAATTTTTTTCCTTGGGGGGGTTAACCTTAGGCACTCAAAGAGGAACAATAACACAGTGCACTATGAGCACCACAGTGAATTATAGGTCTGGCAAAATGGTGCTAAGAGAAAGAGAGACTTAAAGTGCTTGTAAAGGCTGGAGGTGTGCTGCTCCCTGACACAGCCATCCTGGTACTCACCTGAGCTCCCTCTCCATCCAGCGATGTGCATGGGAGCCTTGGCTGTCTTGGGTCTCTCTCTTCGCATTGGCTGAGATACAACAGTGGGAGCCATTGGCTCCCACTGCTGTCAATCATGGCCAGTGAGCCAATGAGGAGAGAGTGGGGGAGAGGCTTATGGACGCATAGAACAGGGCTCAGGAGTGAGTCCGCACTAGTGAACTCAAAGCAAGGAGCTTTAAGGGGGAGGAGCCAGGAATGTTGGTGGAGGACCTGATAAGAAGAGTATCAGGGCTGTTCTGTGGAAAACCATTGCATAGAGCAGGTAAGTATGACAGGTTTGTTATTTTTTTAAAAAAATAACCTTTAATATCGCTTGAGCCTACACAGTACCATATGCCACAGTCTTTGTACCCAAAGGGCTCATGCACAAGTATGTATGAAGCCATGTGCAATGTAAATACCAGCAGGTACTATGTACAGTTTCCTATAGATATGAATGGTAGTGCACATGCATAGGTAGGTATATGTGCAAAACTGTGTATAGTGTTTGGAAATATTTCCCTGAAAGCAGACTTTTTGCATTCGGGGGAATATATCCATATGCTACACACATGAGTACCGCCATATACCCACATACAGCTACTCATTCATGAATGTGGGTACGCAGCACCTGGGCATATGCCATATGTACATTGTAAATAGTCTCATATGCTTGTGTCCCTGAGACCAAATAGTGCAAAAGTTCATATTATCAGTAAAAATATGAGAGGTCAGTAGCAGCAGCACTAAAACAAAGAAAAGTCTCAAAGGATCCTTGCTTACCACCTGTTGCATATTCATTGATTAAGTGTTCTTGCATGGCAAGACTACTTACTGTTATCTCACATATATATTCCTATTATTATAGACAAATTTACCACCCTAACTCCTCCCAAAGTTTTTACACTACATAGACAGTATTATACCGAAACGTGCGGATTGTTCCCGATTGGTGCGCTATTACTTTGTGGAACGTTTTGCTTTACGAAATATCAGCGTTTTTGTGGTGAAATTTCTAAACTGCCATCACTCCCTCATTTTCATGCCCACCTACACAAATCTTATATCAAAACGTTCAGCTGTCCCTGCTGCCACTAAAAATGTCCACGGCTCAGTCATAGTCCTGATAGTTTTCACAATATGACCATTTGTTTGCAACTCACGCCGCCCATTGACATTCATTGATAGCCACCTCAAATCTGAAGGGCAATTTCTAAACTGCGACTGTGCCTTCATTTTTAATATTTCAGAGACATACTAAGCATCAAACTGTAGGTCTGGGTTTTGTGATTCTCACAATATAAAGCAGTGTAGGATTTATCATTTTTAAACTACAACCGTTTGAAGATAGCAACCGCCAGTGAAGTGAGCAAGTTGGAGCAGTTTGTTTTTAACCGCTCTTTTCTGCCCTTTCTGTAGAGTGAGTTGCCATAGGAACCCAGGTGTGTGAGAAGGCAGAAGAGTGACAAGCCACTCCACCCAGTTACTCCACCCACTCCAGTTGTAGACTACTGGTGGAGGCAAGAACACTTCACACAATTTCCCAAGAAATTGTAGCTTTTCTAGTGTAAGCTGTTCTTTCTTAGTGGCCTCCCAACAGCTGTCCCTGCCTGCCATGAGTCCCACTGATCACCTCCAGCATCCCACACTGTCTCCTTGCTGGTGGATGAGGCCAAAGTCTGGTTGCCAAAAGCAGTCAATCAGAGTTGTCCTCTCCCTGCCACTCTGTCCTGTCAATGGCTGGGAGACACAGGGGAATGCCTGGGCTGCGTGACTCTAGCACCTTAAAGTGGTTGCCAGCCAGGATGCCCTGGGGGAGTCTGGACCCTCCTACCCCACCTCCTCCATTTATGCCCCTGCATGCATAGGGTCTGTATCACATATGTTTGAGGCCTGAGCTGCAGTATTATTGTGATCCCATCAATGGTTGGCAACCTGTCATACGAACACACAAGGAAAACCTGTGGAGGTTACATGAGATAACAAAATGAGGTTACACTCATTGCACAGCCATTCAAAGCAGTGTCCACAGATACTCAGGGTGCCGTGACGTGGCTCTGTGGCTTACATATGTATTTGCAAATGTGTGCTAACTAAACCCCTGTTTTTAAACGCATGTTTCTAGATAGGTTAATTTGGTCTTTTGGCTGGCAGATTGAACTGGCTTTTCTTATCCCCCTCTGTTGATAGGTTATACATATCCATGTTCCTTGCCGACAATAGCCGTGATTAGACTGGGGTAGGCTGGCAAGTTGAACTGGATAGTTCTATTTTTTGAATCTTTCACATAGTGACACCCTCCATGTTCACTGTTTAAAAAGCCAGTTATAGACCTGGGCAGGTGATCAGTTTTTTGTATTCAAAGCAGTGTGCCTGAGATGACAGGGAGGAGAACTGTTAGTAAACAAAATAGTTCTCCTCCCCGTCGGAGATCCTCGGTAATCACCGGGTGCTGGAGAGTAATCACTGGCCAGGACCCGGTGGTTGACAGCCGTGGTCTCCTACCCAGAAATGCAAAATCACGTATATATATATATATATATATATATATATAAATATATATATGTGATTTTGCGCACCCGTGCGCCCTGTAGCAGTATTTTCTGCGGTCGGGAAGCAGTTAAAGAGCAGGCCTGAACAGAACAAAAGGTCTTAGCAAAAACCATAATAACTTTGTAAGTGTGTTAAATTTTGTACATTGTGATTTCCCATGTATAGCACAAGGCATAATACATGTAGCTAAACATAACTGCAGTAGTCATACTAGAAATACCAGACTTCAGCTGTAGTTTAGGCATAAGGCTCTGCATGCAGCCTCTCATACCACTCTTAAACACAGCAGTTATTAGAAGTTGTTTTACACGGCCCACACTCAGGTGGGATAAAGTTATAGCATTCCAGTTTAATTGTCCCTCTGAGTGTGCTGAATATAATGAGCCTTATCAAGCAAAACTATAGTGGAAAAGTAAGGCTTTTGAGACAGAGAGAAAAACTATAACAAAGTGGCCCAGGTGGCAGAAACATTTAGGCCTCATTCACATGGGGCGTACTAAAGCATACATCCACGCAGGGCTGTGTTTATCATACGGGGATGTACAGGTGCTCTGTGTATCCCCATGCAGGCTGTAATATTGATGTCAATTGGGAAGCAATGACTACATGGACACAGCTGCTGCTCTCAATGTGACAACTGTGTGGGTGCAGGTGCACGTCCCTGAACTCACACGCTCTGCTTTTGGGGACATGCACCTGCACTAGGGTTGCCACCTCATCCCTTTAAAACAAAACACATATTAATTACACAGGTTCTTTGGCTGATTAACGTGGTAATTAAACTCACTTAGTGCCTGATCTGCATTAATTTAGCCTCAGAACCTGAGTAATTAGTATGTGTTTGGTTTTAAAGGGATGAGGTGGCAACCCTAGCCTGCACCTTCATGGATGTCAAATTGGGAGCAGCAGCTGTGTCTGTGCAGCTGCTGTGTCCCAACTGACATCAATGGAACCGTGTGCATGGCGTTGCCTGGAATACCTGTGCATCCCGTAGGAGGGTTAAACACAGTCCTCCATGGGCAAATGCTTTTGTAACAGAATTGCTGTATGGCGACTGGCACATAGAAATACGCATGCACGCAATATCATGCATAGAAATGAGCACGGGTGCATTGCTAATAGAAATTAGCATAGGCTTACGCATGCGTGCAAGAATGCGCGCACACGGGAGCACGCACGCGGGAGCGTTCCCACACTTTCTGGCACTAGACGGACTATTTAAAGGAGGCTCTTACTCTCTGTCAGTTCTGACTGGTCTTCAGCTAATTCCCTTTGTCCTGCTGTATCCTGAGTGCATCCGTTACTGACCCGGCTTACCACTGACCTGCTCTTGGATTCTGTTTATGCTTCTGCTCCTCGGTTTCTGATCCTGGCTTCCTCCTGACCTTGTCCCTGCCTGATGTTCCAGTACCTCATCGCCTGCTCGTTGCTGACCCTGGCTATTACTCTGACTACTCTTTCGGCTCCAGTTTGGCTCTACACTCCTGCCTAGTGCTGGTAATGGCTATCCATTATATCAGCAAAGGTTGTCACGGTGTGTTCCGGCCTTACGCTTATCAGCAGTTCCAGCAAGCCACGTAACCAGATCTTGCAGTTCCAGTGGAGTGCCTCTTTAACCTCAGCTGGCCATTCCGGCATCTCCTCTGTTCCTGACTGCTTGATTCACCAAGGCTACACCACCAGCCGCAAGTTCTACAATCAATACCCACAGGCACTCGTGTTTCTCCTGTCCCTCAGCACCATCTGTTCCACCTTCAGTGGGACCTGGGTTGGAGATACAAGAGAGGCTGACCTCGTCAATTTAGACTTATACCTTAGTCAGGTACGAGACAGCTTTAGTATGTCCTTGTGAATGAGCCCTGGTTATCTGGAGGTTCCAAGCAATGCAACCAGAAAGGCCATGCACCTGTGGAGCAGACACACCCAAGTGGAATTGAAAGAAGTCAGATTTCATTCACACCTGTGCATTTTAGGTATGGTGAGCAAAAAAAAAAAAATGCTACCTTCATCTTTGATGCACTTTCAACAAAGTACCGTATATGTTATAATGAGTTCAGTGGTAATACACCAAAAAATACACCTAAGACATAATGCACAGGTGTGAATGCAGCCTTAATAAAAAAAACTCACCTGAGAAGTAAGATGGAATAAGATGAGCTCAATAAACTATAGGGAAATCCCTCTATTTATAAACCTTAGATATGAAAAATAGGGTTGGTGAAAAAAGGATTAGCGCAAAACAAAACTACTTATAAATGAACAAACCACATCCATCTCAAGGTAGAATAGGGTGATAACCAGCAATCATATACCTCAAATTACTTTAAAGTATACAATATAGAAGAATGGCTTTGTTCATAGTTTATATCTAAGGTTTACAGAATATACTGTACACTTTAAAGCCTAATTTTAGCTAAAATGAAAAACATAAAAATAAGCACAAGGGACAAAATGTATAGTTAGTATGATGCATTCTTTACTGACTTTTCTTTTTAGGAGAAATCTTTCTTTGCCCACCCCCAACGCAGTACTCTTCCAGTGCAGTGGGAATTAATAGAAGTAAAGGGCTGTCAGGAGTTCTCATCAAGATCTGCCATTCATAGAAACCATACTACAGCTCCCATGAATGACACAGGATCTGTAAACAGAAGACAAGTTGTTGATTGATAACTCCACCCTCTCCTTTCAGAGATAATGTTCCATCCATATAAGAGCAGAAAATACAGACAATCTATTTCATGACTTACTACCAAAAGGCCAAATTTAAAATTCTCTAAATTTCTACATATTGAATCCAAGGCAAGAGCAGCCATCACCTTGGCTTTTTGTTCCTCTACAGAATGTCAAGGAAATTATTCCCTTTTAGAGGAATTCTCCCAGCAAGTTAGCCTAATATACTTCCAGGGAATCCAACCTGGAAGCACCCATTCACTTTAAATGGCACACAATCCCACAAGTATGCAGAGTGGCTTACAGAAGGGGAATAAGCAGTTTTCCTTGGGTCCACAGCCTCTCCAAACACAAGCCCCATGATGAGGTATGCACAGAAAGTGGCCCTCAGAACATGGCTAAGTACTCTAAGACAAGCTGCTCTAGGCTGCTCCCACCTCCAGCATTGCGTGGCTATACAGTTTCCGGCTTCCTAATGGGAGGTGCTGCTTGGAGGAATTACTAACAGTTTCTGAACTGACAACAGTCCTACTCTCTCTACATCCATCAAGTAGTACACATGTGAAAAGAAGTGCAGACATGAAACCTCAAGAGTGGAAGCTGCCAGATGTCTTCCTAAGTCTCAATGGGGTAAAGTTTGGCTTTCCAGCTGTCCTAAAAAAGTAAGCAGCCCGGATTCGCCCTTAATCCTTACTGGGGAGCAAGCTCCAGTATGTACAGTAGATATGAGAGAGATTTATGAAGGGACCTCAGGTCTGCAGAGATCCCCTAACCTTTCCTGTATACTGTCCTGGAAGGTGACTTGGGAAACTAAATTAATAAGCCCCCTGAAACTGCTTTATTTTCCAGGTTATTTTATATACTGTCTCTACCGCTCTGACACACCCCTATTCGATAAGATAAACAACTCCAAGTAAGAAGGACACCATACATATTAGAGCCAAACTGATCAAACAAAGGCAAAGTAACACAAATGGTGAACAAAGATGTGATAACCCCTGTCCCTATACAAAGACTGTCTATACTAAAGTTGTGTGCGGAGAGCAACAAAAAAAATGGTAACAAAAAAAATGTATGGTTTTACCATACATCCCAAAAAGCTTAAACTGTAACCAGATCACAAGGAGTGCAGCAAGGGTAGCTTGACAAAGGATGAACCCCCCGAAGATTCCTGAAGTGGCCCAGCTAGGTTCAGGTTTGGCTGCAGGACTTTACTGTGTAATACTGTAAATGCAGAAATCCTCAGGAAGGGTAAGGACTTGCATAGTAAGGTATAAGCAAATTGTTGTATGATAGAATGGGGTAGTCCCAAAAGATTTTTCCTGCTGGCTTTGTCGGGGACCCTTATGGTGGTGCACAATTGGTGAAACTTGGTGATTTCCACCTGCTTTTTGTTAGGAGAGCAACTATTGAGGAGGTAGCTTGTGGAGTTAACTTACAACAAGTTCAGTGGGTTGTAAAGGGAAATTCTGGATTAATGCTTTTTCATACATGTACATGGTACAGCAGGCACATATCAGGAAGATGAAACTGGGCTGGAATGCTTTGATTAGACCTCATTAGTAGGCTTGGAGTGCTTGGAGAGTTCAGCACTCCACCCTGGAAATCTGTTTCCTCCTCCGGTGTGGCGCCAATTTCCTTGGTCCCCTGAGCAGTTCTCAAAGACTCCCTCTTCAATGGGTTGATGCACCTTTTTTCATAAGGGAACCCTAACAGGCCTACTTTGACGTACAAGCTCAGGATGCTAAGTAAAAATAATAAGCTTGGAGGTGGTATGGCTAGCTGAGCACAGCTTGTTTTTAAATGGGAATATGACCCTGGGAAGGCCACAAGGTCTGAAATGTGTGATTTGTTCCACCATACAAACAAGTGGCTGCAACTGGAGGAACTCAAGTTTGCTCAGACGAATGAAGGGAATAGTCTGCAACCATTGCATTAGAGCCTTGCCTTTTAAGATGCCGTGGAACATTAAGCATACAGACATCAACAGTATGAAAGATCTGGTGTCCTTTGTTAAGTGACCTATGCCCTGGAAATAGGAAAACATCACCCTCAGGTAAGATTGTTCTCTTTTATCAGTAGGGAAAATGGGCTCTTAATAGGACCCTATTAAGCCTGGCTAAGACCAAATGAAAGTACTTTCAGTACATGGCAATGTTTAAAGACTACTCTACTGCTATCAGTGGAAACACCTAGTGGAACTGTAAAGCATGAGTGTGGTTAAAAACACATTACCCGAAGTAATACTTTGCTGTAGTGCTGGTACAAGGTCCTTTAGCACTCAAAGCAAAAAGGCAAGAGTGTGCCCAGCCAATGAGCTGTAAACTATTTCAACAGAATAATTTGCAGGTCTGACTTTTTTGCAACCCTATTCCTGCCAAAACATCTTGGAAGCTGACTACTCCCCTACCCTCGGCCTAGCCCTTCTGGGCTGTGATATTCCTCTGTTTTGTAAACTGTGTGGCAAAAACAGGTAACCAGTTCTGAAAACGAGTCTGAAATGGCCAAGATCACTATTTACCTTGAGGAAGATGTTCATAACCCTATGTCAGAGTTCGCCAACAACTTCCCACTAACATGAGGTTAGAGGAAACCACTTCAGTATCAAAAATAACAAATATACCAGTGGCCAGTGAAGATTTTGCAACCACATAGATGCGAGATCCCATTTTGGGAAATGCATGAGTTAGTCTGTTATACTATCATTTTACAGTATACCATGAGTTAATGTATAGTGGAAAGAAAGAACGGAAGCAAGTTGTGGAGCAGCTAGTGGTCCTCAGACTCATACAGGAAAGTGTAGGATCTGGCTAATTCTAGTGTGTTGAGTGGTCATTTTAAGGTAGAAAAACAAGAGTGGATTAAACAGTATTTTTTCTGTCCCAGTATAACAAAGCAGTCAAGAAGTACTGTAAATCTTGTTCTTGGTGTCAAATTAATGTTCCCCAACCACATTTTCAAAGTCTGTTGGTACCCTTGCCTATAATTGTGGTCCTTTTGAGAAGGATGCTATGGATCTGAACTGCTGAAGTCTGAGAGGAAGCATCAGCACATATTGGTAGTCTTCCCAGCATTAATAAGCAATGCATTTCACAGACATGCCCTCTTTCCTTATAGTGAAAGAACGGTTACACATGTTTTCCTGTATTGGTATTCCTATAGAAATTTTGAAAGACTATGAACTCCTTTCATATCAAAAGTAATGAAGGCAACCAAGGAACCTAATAAAAGCTTCAGGTCCTCATTCTGGCTTGTACAACCATGTCTGGTGGATTCCATCCAGGGTGCAGGTTGGGTGAAGAGTTCATTCAAACTGCTTGCAATATCTGAGAGTAAAAACAATGAACTACCAGCTGCACGCCGAGCAATCCTGTACATTAAAGAGGTGGCCAGGGTGGAGATAGACTAAGGCTGCTACCACCTTTTTAATGTACAGGATTACTCTGAGTGCAGCTTGCAGTTCATTATTTTTTATCTCAGATAAGGCAACTGCACTTACAGAACTAAACTCCAAACTGATGGGCTGGTAGAATGGTTTAATATGTAGCCAGTTGCAATATGGAGATGGAGACATTGCTCTGTGTTATTACACTTGTTAATCCATGCTTCCGTAGTTACCAACCATATTGGGAGACGCTATATTATGTTTGCCTTTTCTACCTGGTTTGGTGTCTGTTTTCTTTGCTATAGCACTACTACTGGGTACTAAGGATTACCTTCAGTGATTTTCTGTGATATTGTAAGTTTGTACACTTAACCTGTTATGTTAGAGGAGCTAAGGTTTTCTGGAAAATGTCAAGGCAAAGAACAGGGGACTCATTCACATCAGCAGTTCCCACGGCGGTAACGCTACAAATAGAACCTTGAAAGGTATCTTAAAAATAGTGGTTGATAAGGATGAAAAAGACTGGTACTTTCTGTTACAATGCTGTCAATAGGGGAAGTGCTTTTCCACAGGGTTTCCTTTTTTTAACTTTTGCACAGTAGACATCCCTAAGGACTCCTGGATACAGCCTGGAAAACATTAGAACAAGAGGCCACACCCCACAAGAGTGTAATCTAACACATGCATAGATGTAGGATAGAATATCGGCAGTTGTTCCCAAAAGTGGGGAATATATATTGTTAGGTGCAGGCTACAGTTTATAACTAGACTGCTTAAATCAGAACCATTAACCTGAGAGACAGTACTAGTTTTGATGCCTACATTAGAGAATCAGTTTGTGGTAGGGTCCCTATGAGATTAGCAAGCAAATCACTGAACCAGTGAACTACCAGTATACCAGCTCAGAAAGAGAAAGCCCCTCCAAATAAGCTATGATAACCTAATACTATTTGTAAGTAATGATTATGCCAGTAGTTAGGATGTCAGAGACCCAGACTGCTACTTAGAGTCAGGAGGTGAAAGTTCCTTCAAAAAAATTGAGAGGCCACAAAGCGTAATTTACCATGACACTGTGACTGAGCATAATATCATAGTAAAGTTAAGACCTCATCAGGTACCTGAAGCTCAGATTAAAGCTTTTTAAGAAAACAGAAAATGTTAGCTGTTAGGGTCATAGAAGAATCCAACAATGATTAAATTCCCCTATTGTTTATCCCTCAGGCCCCTTTCACACCCATCTTCTGCAGTTTCCCCACAGTGCGGGTGCAGCACAGTGTACTCAGTTTTTGTGCAGGTTGCCCATTTGCTATAGACTTCCATTAGATGAGATGGTTTTGGTTTGCTTTCTGAAAGAGAGCCAGTAGTTCTTCAAGTGTTTGCATGCACTGCATTTGCAGGCACCTGATCACATGGTACTGCAGTACCATGCAGTTTGGTGTGGTGCCTTTTTCAAAAGTATGGCATGCACTACTTTTTATGCCGTCCAGTGCGATTTGCAGATCATTTAAATTAATGGACTGCCAAACTGCACTGCAGGGGAACACACAGGACTGCAGACCGCATTCTAGTGTGATTCTGGTGTGAACTGCCCTTAGACTTTAGTTCCATTTTAATTACAAAGAGATAGTCCAGAGGTGATTAAAATGTATCTAAACCCAAAACCAAAAATGCGATATCATAAAACATATCTGTCCTTAGATGTTGTAGCTGCATAAGTTTTTTAAATCTATTTTTTCTTTTATTTTCACTTGGTGAATTTGCCTGTCCTAAGAGGGCAAAGCTTACTCACTGCACTGTGTCTACTGGAACCGCAGCATTGTCACACTAGGCTTTTCTCCAGATAAAAATGACATAAATCTAATGGAGCTCTGTATTCATTATTACATTTTTATTTTTTTTCTTCAAAAAACAAGAGCAAATATCTAAGTTTGACCTGGTATTGGCCTCTTGCAGTCGCTGTACAGCAGAACTCAGACAGGTTGAGAGAGAAGCAGCAGAAGAAGACAATCAGCTGTTATGCAGTGCAGGAAGGAAAGGTTGGACTGACAGAGTCTTCAGTCAGAGCTCATCAGTCTTCTGCTTCTCCTTTCACTGTCCAGTCACAGGATGGGATTGGTGAGGGAACCTGTCAGGGCTCCCGGGTATGACCAGAGGTGTGTGACTGACGCAGGGAAACGCAGACTTCAGATATGTTATAAACAATGTAATTTATTACACTAACCATACAAACATAAACGCAGTGCAATACTAAAACATAACACAGTGCAAACAAACCAACCAACCACCCACAGATAACAGTACATACAATGCAAGCGTCATCAGGCAGGCCGGGTCAATATCAGTCGGGCAGGTTGGTACAGGGGGAGCAAGCGGAGAATGGTCGGGGTCACAAGCCAGGTTCAGCAGGTAGCGGGCAGCGTGGTACAGAGGGTCAGGCAGAGGAGAATGGTCAGACAAGCCAGGGATCAGAGCAGGGTCAGCAGAGAATCAGACAGGAACAGAGAGCAGGAACAGGATACAGAGCCCAAGAGAAACACAACACCAAGGCAGAGTCTGCAGGTCTGAATGTCCCTTAAATACACCAGTATTATTAGTTCCAGGTGTTTGACTGGCTGCAAGGTTGAGTCTCTGATTGCTGGGAGCACCCGCTGGCCAGCCCTGGTACTGCAGCTCATAAGGCAGCTGAGTCCCACTATTGCTGGCCAGTCCATTCCTGACAGTACCCCCCCCTCAAGGAGCGGCCTCAGGACGCTCCAAACAGTCCTAGCTGGGCAAAATGTTCCACCGCCCGGGTCTGGTAACTGGCGGGATATCAAAGACTGGCACACCGGGCAGGACTCCGGGCAGCGGCACACCGGGCAGAGGCACATCGGGCAGGACTCCGGGCAGAGGCACATTGGGCTGGACTCCGGGCAGAGGCACATCGGGCTGGACTCCGGGCAGAGGCACATCGGGCTGGACTCCGGGCAGAGGCACATCGGGCTGGACTCCGGGCAGAGGCACTCCGGGCAGCGGCACACCGGGCAGAGACACATCGGGCTGGACTCCGGGCAGAGGCACATCGGGCTGGACTCCGGGCAGAGGCACATCGGGCTGGACTCCGGGCAGAGGCACATCGGGCTGGACTCCGGGCAGAGGCACATCGGGCTGGACTCCGGGCAGAGGCACATCGGGCTGGACTCCGGGTAGAGGCACATCGGGCAGAGGCACACTGGGCAGAGGCACACCGGGCTGGACTCCGGGCAGAGGCACATCGGGCAGGACTCCGGGCAGAGGCACATCGGGCTGGACTCCGGGTAGAGGCACATCGGGCAGAGGCACTCCGGGCAGAGGCACACCGGGCAGGACTCCGGGCAGAGGCACATCGGGCAGGACTCCGGGCAGAGGCACATCGGATTACCAGGCGAAGCAGCAGGCAGCGGGTCACCAGGCGGAGCAGCAGGCACCGGGCCCCCGGGCGGGGCAGCAGGCACCGGGCCCCCGGGCGGGGCAGCAGGCAGCGGGCCCCCTGGCGGGTCGACCGGCATCGGGTCCCCGGGCGGGGCGACCGGCATCGGGCCCCCAGGCGGAGCGGCGGGCGTCGGGCCCCCAGGCGGGGCGACGGGCGTCGGGCCCCCAGGTGGGGCGACGAGCGTCGGGCCCCCAGGCGGGGCGACGGGCATCGGGCCCCCAGGCGGGGCGACGGGCATCGGGCCCCCAGGCGGGGCAGCAGGCGCCGGGCACCGGGCCCCCAGGCGGGGCAACAGGCATCGGGCCCCCAGGCGGGGCAACAGGCATCGGGCCCCCGGGCGGGGCAACAGGCATCGGGCCCCCGGGCGGGGCGACCGGCATCGGGCCCCCGGGCGGGGCGACCGGCATCGGGCCCCCAGGCGGAGCGGCGGGCGCCGGGCCCCCAGGCGGAGCGGCGGGTGCCGGGCCCCCAGGAGGGGCGACGGGCGTCGGGCCCCCAGGCGGGGCGACAGGCGTCGGACCCCCAGGCGGGGCGACAGGCATCGGGCCCCCAGGCGGGGCAACAGGCATCGGGCCCCCAGGCGGGGCAACAGGCATCGGGCCCCCAGGCGGGGCGACAGGCATCGGGCCCCCAGGCGGGGCAACAGGCAGCGGGCCCCCAGGCGGAGCGGCGGGCACCGGACCCCCAGGCGGAGCGACAGGTCTCGGGCCCTCAGGCGGAGCGGCGGGCGCCGGACCCCCAGATGGAACGACAGGTCTCGGGCCCTCAGGCGGAGCGGCGGGCGCCGGACCCCCAGGTGGAGCGACAGGTCTCGGCCCTCAGGCGGAGCGGCGGGCGCCGGACCCCCAGGTGGAGCGACAGGTCTCGTGCCCTCAGGCGGAGCGGCGGGCGCCGGACCCCCAGGCGGAGCGACAGGTCTCGGGCCCTCAGGCGGAGCGGCGGGCGCCGGACCCCCCGGTGGAGCAACAGGTCTCGGGCCCTCAGGCGGAGCGACAGGTCTCAGGCCCCCAGGCGGGGCGGCGGGCGCCAGACCCCCAGGCGGAGCGGCGGGCGCCGGACCCCCAGGCGGAGCGACAGGTCTCGGGCCCTCAGGCGAAGCGGCGGGCACCGAGTCACCAGGCACGACAGTGGGCTCCGAGTCAACTGGCATGACCGCTGGCACTGGGTCAGACATTGGATCGTCTGGCTGGACAGCGGGCATCGGGTCACCAGGCATCAGGTCATTTGGCTCGACAGCGGGCACCGCGTCATCTGGCAAGGCAGTGGGCTCCGAGTCAACTGGTATGACCGCGGGCACTGGGTCAGACATTGGATCGTCTGACTGGACAGCGGGCATCGGGTCACCAGGCATCAAGTCATTTGGCTCGACAGTGAGCACCGCGTCATCTGGCAAGGCAGTGGGCTCCGAGTCAACTGGCATGACCGCGGGCACTGGGGCAGACATTGAATCGTCTGGCTGGACAGCGGGCATCGGGTCACCAGGCATCAGGTCATTTGGCTCGACAGCGGGCACCGCGTCATCTGGCAAGGCAGTGGGCTCCGAGTCAACAGGCACGACAGTGGGCACCGGGTCATCAGGTACCGGATTGTCTGGCTCGACAGCGGGCATCGGGTCACCAGGTGTGACAGCGGGCACTGGGTCACCAGGCATCAGGTCATTTGGCTTGCCAGCGGGCACCGCGTCATCTGGCAAGGTAGTGGGCACCGGGTCACCAGGCATTGGATCGTCTGGCTCAACAGCGGGCATCGGGTCACCAGGTATGACAGCGGGCACTGGGTCACCAGGCATCAGGTCATTTGGCTTGCCAGCGGGCACCGCGTCATCTGGCAAGGCAGTGGGCACCGGGTCACCAGGCATTGGATCGCCTGGCTCAACAGCGGGCATCGGGTCACCAGGTATGACAGCGGGCACTGGGTCACCAGGCATCAGGTCATTTGGCTCGCCAGCGGGCACCGCATCATCTGGCAAGGCAGTGGGCACCGAGTCACCAGGTACGACAGCGGGCTCTGAGTCAATTGGCACGACAGCGGGCACCGGATCAGGTACCGGATCATCTGGATCAACAGCGGGCATCGAGTCAACTGGCCTAATAGGATCGTCAGGCTGGATCAGTTCATCATGCTGGGTAGAGGCATCAGGTTGAATGCCGGCGTCCGGCTGAGTAGAGGCTTCAGGCCGAGTAGAGGCTTCAGGCCGAGTAGAGGCATCAGGCCGAGTAGAGGCTTCAGGCCGAGTAGAGGCATCAGGCCGAGTAGAGGCTTCAGGCCGAGTAGAGGCTTCAGGCCGAGTAGAGGCTTCAGGCCGAGTAGAGGCATCAGGCCGAGTAGAGGCTTCAGGCCGAGTAGAGGCTTCAGGCTGAAGAGAGGCATCAGGCTGCGTACAGGCATCAGGCCGAGTAGAGGCATCAGGCTGAGTAGAGGATTCAGGCTGAGTAGAGGCATCAGGCTGAGTAGAGGCTTCAGGCTGAGTAGAGGCATCAGGCTGAGTAGAGGCTTCAGGCTGAACCACGGAAGGCAGGTTCACCGGTTTGGATACTGGCAGGATGGTATTGGTTGGAAAGAATTTTCGCTTTTTTCTGGTTTTAACTACTGGAGCACTGCAAGTAAACGCAGGTCTGCAAACGAATGGAGCAGCTGGAGACAGAGAAGAACTGGAGGATGGAACAGGAGAGGGAGCAGTTGCTACAGAGGGCTTTTTTACAGGGTTAAATACAGGATAGGTGCAGCGAGTGGGAACAGGGTACTGACATGCGGTAGATAGCAGGGCAGGAGGAGCTGTTGGGAATGCAGGAATAGAGTTTTGAGGAAATAGATTAGAAGCAGGACTGGGTTTTTGTAAGCTGACTGAGGCTGGGTGCAACAAGTCTGTCCATGTCTGCAGTATGGGTTGAACAAAGCTGAGCTTACACAAAGCCTGTCTGACCAAAGACTGCACTGCGTTTATACAATCTCTTAGTACCTGTGGTGAACATGTGGAATAACGCTCCAGAAAGTAACCCACATCATCCTCTAATAACCATACCAGGGACTCTACCTGGTCTGCACTAAATGGTGGCAAAAATTCATCCCTGCATTCGGGGGTACCAGATGAAACCAACTCAGCACAAACCTCAATCAAAGGCTGCACCTCAGAGAACTCTGTGCCCTGATCTACTAGAACATGAGCGAGCCGTATACATTCTAGCAGTTCATCCCGGGTATACTCCTTCAGAGTTTGATAAGCATACTCCCTGTCATCAAACACTAGCAGATATAAATACGCAACCTCATCCAGATCCATCCTTCCCATCAACAAGCCAAGATGGCTTCCCTGTGCAGCCACTTCTGGTTAGGATTGGCCTTGGTGTAATGTCAGGGCTCCTGGGTGTGACCAGAGGTGTGTGACTGACGCAGGGAAACGCAGACTTCAGATATGTTATAAACAATGTAATTTATTAACACTAACCATACAAACATAAACGCAGTGCAATACTAAAACATAACACAGTGCAAACAAACCAACCAACCACCCACAGATAACAGTACATACAATGCAAGCGTCGTCAGGCAGGCCGGGTCAATATCAGTCGGGCAGGTAGGTACAGGGGGAGCAAGCGGAGAATGGTCGGGGTCACAGGCCAGGTTCAGCAGGTAGCGGGCAGCGTGGTACAGCGGGTCAGGCAGAGGAGAATGGTCAGACAAGCCAGGGATCAGAGCAGGGTCAGCAGAGAATCAGACAGGAACAGAGAGCAGGAACAGGATACAGGGCCCAAGAGAAACACAACACCAAGGCAGAGTCTGCAGGTCTGAATGTCCCTTAAATACACCAGTATAATTAGTTCCAGGTGTTTGACTGGCTGCAAGGTTGAGTCTCTGATTGCTGGGAGCACCCGCTGGCCAGCCCTGGTACTGCAGCTCATAAGGCAGCTGAGTCCCACTATTGCTGGCCAGTCCATTCCTGACAGAACCTGTAAGGGTTACTTGACTGCAGCAGAGAAAACGTAGGTTTCCTTCCCTGCCAAGCGGGGCTTTGTGGTGTGGTAGGTAAATCGCAGGATGGAACAGGCAGAAATACAAAACCTTTGGTAGGTAAAACCAGACCCCCAGGCGGAGCGACAGGTCTCGGGCCCTCAGGCGAAGCGGCGGGCACCGAGTCACCAGGCACGACAGTGGGCTCCGAGTCAACTGGCATGACCGCTGGCACTGGGTCAGACATTGGATCGTCTGGCTGGACAGCGGGCATCGGGTCACCAGGCATCAGGTCATTTGGCTCGACAGCGGGCACCGCGTCATCTGGCAAGGCAGTGGGCTCCGAGTCAACTGGTATGACCGCGGGCACTGGGTCAGACATTGGATCGTCTGACTGGACAGCGGGCATCGGGTCACCAGGCATCAAGTCATTTGGCTCGACAGTGAGCACCGCGTCATCTGGCAAGGCAGTGGGCTCCGAGTCAACTGGCATGACCGCGGGCACTGGGGCAGACATTGAATCGTCTGGCTGGACAGCGGGCATCGGGTCACCAGGCATCAGGTCATTTGGCTCGACAGCGGGCACCGCGTCATCTGGCAAGGCAGTGGGCTCCGAGTCAACAGGCACGACAGTGGGCACCGGGTCATCAGGTACCGGATTGTCTGGCTCGACAGCGGGCATCGGGTCACCAGGTGTGACAGCGGGCACTGGGTCACCAGGCATCAGGTCATTTGGCTTGCCAGCGGGCACCGCGTCATCTGGCAAGGTAGTGGGCACCGGGTCACCAGGCATTGGATCGTCTGGCTCAACAGCGGGCATCGGGTCACCAGGTATGACAGCGGGCACTGGGTCACCAGGCATCAGGTCATTTGGCTTGCCAGCGGGCACCGCGTCATCTGGCAAGGCAGTGGGCACCGGGTCACCAGGCATTGGATCGCCTGGCTCAACAGCGGGCATCGGGTCACCAGGTATGACAGCGGGCACTGGGTCACCAGGCATCAGGTCATTTGGCTCGCCAGCGGGCACCGCATCATCTGGCAAGGCAGTGGGCACCGAGTCACCAGGTACGACAGCGGGCTCTGAGTCAATTGGCACGACAGCGGGCACCGGATCAGGTACCGGATCATCTGGATCAACAGCGGGCATCGAGTCAACTGGCCTAATAGGATCGTCAGGCTGGATCAGTTCATCATGCTGGGTAGAGGCATCAGGTTGAATGCCGGCGTCCGGCTGAGTAGAGGCTTCAGGCCGAGTAGAGGCTTCAGGCCGAGTAGAGGCATCAGGCCGAGTAGAGGCTTCAGGCCGAGTAGAGGCATCAGGCCGAGTAGAGGCATCAGGCCGAGTAGAGGCTTCAGGCCGAGTAGAGGCTTCAGGCCGAGTAGAGGCATCAGGCCGAGTAGAGGCTTCAGGCCGAGTAGAGGCTTCAGGCTGAAGAGAGGCATCAGGCTGCGTACAGGCATCAGGCCGAGTAGAGGCATCAGGCTGAGTAGAGGATTCAGGCTGAGTAGAGGCATCAGGCTGAGTAGAGGCTTCAGGCTGAGTAGAGGCATCAGGCTGAGTAGAGGCTTCAGGCTGAACCACGGAAGGCAGGTTCACCGGTTTGGATACTGGCAGGATGGTATTGGTTGGAAAGAATTTTCGCTTTTTTCTGGTTTTAACTACTGGAGCACTGCAAGTAAACGCAGGTCTGCAAACGAATGGAGCAGCTGGAGACAGAGAAGAACTGGAGGATGGAACAGGAGAGGGAGCAGTTGCTACAGAGGGCTTTTTTACAGGGTTAAATACAGGATAGGTGCAGCGAGTGGGAACAGGGTACTGACATGCGGTAGATAGCAGGGCAGGAGGAGCTGTTGGGAATGCAGGAATAGAGTTTTGAGGAAATAGATTAGAAGCAGGACTGGGTTTTTGTAAGCTGACTGAGGCTGGGTGCAACAAGTCTGTCCATGTCTGCAGTATGGGTTGAACAAAGCTGAGCTTACACAAAGCCTGTCTGACCAAAGACTGCACTGCGTTTATACAATCTCTTAGTACCTGTGGTGAACATGTGGAATAACGCTCCAGAAAGTAACCCACATCATCCTCTAATAACCATACCAGGGACTCTACCTGGTCTGCACTAAATGGTGGCAAAAATTCATCCCTGCATTCGGGGGTACCAGATGAAACCAACTCAGCACAAACCTCAATCAAAGGCTGCACCTCAGAGAACTCTGTGCCCTGATCTACTAGAACATGAGCGAGCCGTATACATTCTAGCAGTTCATCCCGGGTATACTCCTTCAGAGTTTGATAAGCATACTCCCTGTCATCAAACACTAGCAGATATAAATACGCAACCTCATCCAGATCCATCCTTCCCATCAACAAGCCAAGATGGCTTCCCTGTGCAGCCACTTCTGGTTAGGATTGGCCTTGGTGTAATGTCAGGGCTCCTGGGTGTGACCAGAGGTGTGTGACTGACGCAGGGAAACGCAGACTTCAGATATGTTATAAACAATGTAATTTATTAACACTAACCATACAAACATAAACGCAGTGCAATACTAAAACATAACACAGTGCAAACAAACCAACCAACCACCCACAGATAACAGTACATACAATGCAAGCGTCGTCAGGCAGGCCGGGTCAATATCAGTCGGGCAGGTAGGTACAGGGGGAGCAAGCGGAGAATGGTCGGGGTCACAGGCCAGGTTCAGCAGGTAGCGGGCAGCGTGGTACAGCGGGTCAGGCAGAGGAGAATGGTCAGACAAGCCAGGGATCAGAGCAGGGTCAGCAGAGAATCAGACAGGAACAGAGAGCAGGAACAGGATACAGGGCCCAAGAGAAACACAACACCAAGGCAGAGTCTGCAGGTCTGAATGTCCCTTAAATACACCAGTATAATTAGTTCCAGGTGTTTGACTGGCTGCAAGGTTGAGTCTCTGATTGCTGGGAGCACCCGCTGGCCAGCCCTGGTACTGCAGCTCATAAGGCAGCTGAGTCCCACTATTGCTGGCCAGTCCATTCCTGACAGAACCTGTAAGGGTTACTTGACTGCAGCAGAGAAAACGTAGGTTTCCTTCCCTGCCAAGCGGGGCTTTGTGGTGTGGTAGGTAAATCGCAGGATGGAACAGGCAGAAATACAAAACCTTTGGTAGGTAAAACCAGACCCCCAGGCGGAGCGACAGGTCTCGGGCCCTCAGGCGAAGCGGCGGGCACCGAGTCACCAGGCACGACAGTGGGCTCCGAGTCAACTGGCATGACCGCTGGCACTGGGTCAGACATTGGATCGTCTGGCTGGACAGCGGGCATCGGGTCACCAGGCATCAGGTCATTTGGCTCGACAGCGGGCACCGCGTCATCTGGCAAGGCAGTGGGCTCCGAGTCAACTGGTATGACCGCGGGCACTGGGTCAGACATTGGATCGTCTGACTGGACAGCGGGCATCGGGTCACCAGGCATCAAGTCATTTGGCTCGACAGTGAGCACCGCGTCATCTGGCAAGGCAGTGGGCTCCGAGTCAACTGGCATGACCGCGGGCACTGGGGCAGACATTGAATCGTCTGGCTGGACAGCGGGCATCGGGTCACCAGGCATCAGGTCATTTGGCTCGACAGCGGGCACCGCGTCATCTGGCAAGGCAGTGGGCTCCGAGTCAACAGGCACGACAGTGGGCACCGGGTCATCAGGTACCGGATTGTCTGGCTCGACAGCGGGCATCGGGTCACCAGGTGTGACAGCGGGCACTGGGTCACCAGGCATCAGGTCATTTGGCTTGCCAGCGGGCACCGCGTCATCTGGCAAGGTAGTGGGCACCGGGTCACCAGGCATTGGATCGTCTGGCTCAACAGCGGGCATCGGGTCACCAGGTATGACAGCGGGCACTGGGTCACCAGGCATCAGGTCATTTGGCTTGCCAGCGGGCACCGCGTCATCTGGCAAGGCAGTGGGCACCGGGTCACCAGGCATTGGATCGCCTGGCTCAACAGCGGGCATCGGGTCACCAGGTATGACAGCGGGCACTGGGTCACCAGGCATCAGGTCATTTGGCTCGCCAGCGGGCACCGCATCATCTGGCAAGGCAGTGGGCACCGAGTCACCAGGTACGACAGCGGGCTCTGAGTCAATTGGCACGACAGCGGGCACCGGATCAGGTACCGGATCATCTGGATCAACAGCGGGCATCGAGTCAACTGGCCTAATAGGATCGTCAGGCTGGATCAGTTCATCATGCTGGGTAGAGGCATCAGGTTGAATGCCGGCGTCCGGCTGAGTAGAGGCTTCAGGCCGAGTAGAGGCTTCAGGCCGAGTAGAGGCATCAGGCCGAGTAGAGGCTTCAGGCCGAGTAGAGGCATCAGGCCGAGTAGAGGCTTCAGGCCGAGTAGAGGCTTCAGGCCGAGTAGAGGCATCAGGCCGAGTAGAGGCTTCAGGCCGAGTAGAGGCTTCAGGCTGAAGAGAGGCATCAGGCTGCGTACAGGCATCAGGCCGAGTAGAGGCATCAGGCTGAGTAGAGGATTCAGGCTGAGTAGAGGCATCAGGCTGAGTAGAGGCTTCAGGCTGAGTAGAGGCTTCAGGCTGAACCACGGAAGGCAGGTTCACCGGTTTGGATACTGGCAGGATGGTATTGGTTGGAAAGAATTTTCGCTTTTTTCTGGTTTTAACTACTGGAGCACTGCAAGTAAACGCAGGTCTGCAAACGAATGGAGCAGCTGGAGACAGAGAAGAACTGGAGGATGGAACAGGAGAGGGAGCAGTTGCTACAGAGGGCTTTTTTACAGGGTTAAATACAGGATAGGTGCAGCGAGTGGGAACAGGGTACTGACATGCGGTAGATAGCAGGGCAGGAGGAGCTGTTGGGAATGCAGGAATAGAGTTTTGAGGAAATAGATTAGAAGCAGGACTGGGTTTTTGTAAGCTGACTGAGGCTGGGTGCAACAAGTCTGTCCATGTCTGCAGTATGGGTTGAACAAAGCTGAGCTTACACAAAGCCTGTCTGACCAAAGACTGCACTGCGTTTATACAATCTCTTAGTACCTGTGGTGAACATGTGGAATAACGCTCCAGAAAGTAACCCACATCATCCTCTAATAACCATACCAGGGACTCTACCTGGTCTGCACTAAATGGTGGCAAAAATTCATCCCTGCATTCGGGGGTACCAGATGAAACCAACTCAGCACAAACCTCAATCAAAGGCTGCACCTCAGAGAACTCTGTGCCCTGATCTACTAGAACATGAGCGAGCCGTATACATTCTAGCAGTTCATCCCGGGTATACTCCTTCAGAGTTTGATAAGCATACTCCCTGTCATCAAACACTAGCAGATATAAATACGCAACCTCATCCAGATCCATCCTTCCCATCAACAAGCCAAGATGGCTTCCCTGTGCAGCCACTTCTGGTTAGGATTGGCCTTGGTGTAATGTCAGGGCTCCTGGGTGTGACCAGAGGTGTGTGACTGACGCAGGGAAACGCAGACTTCAGATATGTTATAAACAATGTAATTTATTAACACTAACCATACAAACATAAACGCAGTGCAATACTAAAACATAACACAGTGCAAACAAACCAACCAACCACCCACAGATAACAGTACATACAATGCAAGCGTCGTCAGGCAGGCCGGGTCAATATCAGTCGGGCAGGTAGGTACAGGGGGAGCAAGCGGAGAATGGTCGGGGTCACAGGCCAGGTTCAGCAGGTAGCGGGCAGCGTGGTACAGCGGGTCAGGCAGAGGAGAATGGTCAGACAAGCCAGGGATCAGAGCAGGGTCAGCAGAGAATCAGACAGGAACAGAGAGCAGGAACAGGATACAGGGCCCAAGAGAAACACAACACCAAGGCAGAGTCTGCAGGTCTGAATGTCCCTTAAATACACCAGTATAATTAGTTCCAGGTGTTTGACTGGCTGCAAGGTTGAGTCTCTGATTGCTGGGAGCACCCGCTGGCCAGCCCTGGTACTGCAGCTCATAAGGCAGCTGAGTCCCACTATTGCTGGCCAGTCCATTCCTGACAGAACCTGTAAGGGTTACTTGACTGCAGCAGAGAAAACGTAGGTTTCCTTCCCTGCCAAGCGGGGCTTTGTGGTGTGGTAGGTAAATCGCAGGATGGAACAGGCAGAAATACAAAACCTTTGGTAGGTAAAACAGCTCCCATATAAGTATTTCATTTGTGTTTTTAGCTGTATCCCTGTGGTCCAGTTTTAAGTCACTAAGCACTGTTTTTCATGTGACTAGTCTTCAGTTGGCATGTAACATGTGGCTGGTGCACCCACACAATAAAATGTGCTCCGCACAATTCCAATATGTGGCATGAGCAGATGTGACTGTGCTTCTAATTAGACTTCAGTAAGAGGCCTCATGCAGAGCAGAGCTGCTTTATGTGCTTAAGCTCAAATAGAATTATAGTTAAACAGTTTTCCTTTAAATGGCATTGACTGCCTTTCTGACTTGCTTCACCACTAATGCTCTATCAATCTACCAAAATCTATTTCACTTTCTCTGTTCATCTGCAGCACTTAAACGCACTGAGAGTTCCTTGCCTGACGAATCTCCTTAAGCCATGTTTTATTTCTCTAGCCTGCAAGGCGATACTACTGAACCATTGGCAGAACCTATTGTTCATTATCTGTATGTGATTAAAACATTCGAATACAGTGCGTTTGGAGCACTCTGACACAGAAAAAAAATCAATGAGAACACCATAACGTAAAATAAGAATCCTAGCAACCAGGTTCTAGCTACCAGTGTATGGATAACCTTGATTTATAAAGTGTTTTATCATAATAATAAACTTTGAGATAAGCTCTGAACACAGAGGTGCAATCAGTGATTATATGTACTTATTATATACCCATTCCAGCTGGCTAACACTCCAAAAGAGAGGCTTTATGGCAGAGGGGGAGAATAACAATAAGTCAAGCAATATACAAGTCACACTGTAACCCAGCTTATTATGGGAATGATCCATAATTCAGTTCAATCAGTCCCTCAAGCAGAGAGGAAACAAAAATCAATTAGATCACAGACAGCTTCTGATTATAAGAGTTCCCCTGCCTAAACAGCGTTCACACTCTCCTTCGAGGCATATGGCATCACATACTTAACAGACTTCAATAGAAGGTTAATGCCGACTGTTTAAAACACACAAGACTTCAGTCTAATGGACTGGATCTACCATTTACTTTTTAATCAGGAAACCATTTTAGATGCATGGTAATTGCTACTACTCTGGGCATATGTTTTTTATCTGTATATTTTTTTATTGACTGATTTTCAGAGAAATCAATAAACCAATAATAAAATCTGCTCTCCAGTGCGCAAATTACATTAAATCTATCATGTATTCCAAATGTAATTTTCTGGACTCATGGATTTGATACATTTTCGTATGGCAAAACCACAGCGATGTATGATGATTAATTATGGCTAATTCAAAGGAGAATATTATGGAAACAGCAAGGTCACTAAGGTGAAGACAAAATGGGAAGTTAATTTGTTACATTTTATTGGCTTTCACTATTTATGCTGAAATACACAGCTGGCGTACAGTATGTCAAGATTATGATAATCTTTTATTACAAAGATGCTCAACTTGACCAATCAACTTAGTCCTTAGGCCTCATGCACACAGCACATTTGCCCATCTCTCCTAGATGCCTTCCTCCTGCCACCAGTGTTTTGGTAGAAAATGTATTACATGCCTGTAAATGCGTATAGAGCTGCTCTACACAACCTGTCCTGTGCCCTGGTAACATCCAGTCCTCGGCCCTGGTGATACCTAGCCCTCTGCCCTACATTGCCCGACCTACTACTAATCTCTGCACACTGCTCTATGTCCCACTGAACTTTGTACACTGCTCTACATCCTAATGACCTCTGTACATTTCCCTACATCATACTGACCTCTGTACACTGCTCTATGTCCCACTGACCATTGTACACTGCTCTATGTCCCACTGAGCTTTGTACACTGCTCTACATCCTACTTACCTCCGTACACTGCTCTATGTCTCACTGACCTTTGTACACTGCTCTATGTCTCACTGACCTTTGTACACTGCTTCACATACTACTGAGCTCTGTACATTTCCCTACATCATACTGACCTCTGTACACTGCCTTACATACTACTGATCTATGTACACTGATCCACATGCTACTGATCTATGTACTCTGCCCTACATCCTCCTGATCTCTGTACACTGATCTACATACTATTGATCTATGTACACTGACCTACATCCTCCTGATCTCTGTACACTGATCTACATATTACTGATCTATGTACACTGCCCTACATTCTACTGATCTCTGTACACTGATCTACATACTACTGATCTATGTACACTGCCCTACATTCTACTGACCTCTGTACACTGCCTTACATCCTACTGACCTCTGTACATTGTCCTACCTGATACTGACCTCTGTACACTGCTCTACTTACTACTGACCTCTGTACACTATCCTACATACTAATGAACCCTGTACACTGCCCTACATACTACTGACCTCTGTACACTGCCCTACATACTTCTGACCTCTGTACATTGCCCTACATCATACTGACCTCTGTACACTGCACTACCTACTACTGACCTCTGTACACTGCACTACCTACTACTGACCTCTGTACACTGCACTACCTACTACTGACCTCTGTACACTGTTCTACATTCTACTGACCTCTGTACACTGCCTTACATCCTACTGACCTCTGTACATTGTCCTACCTGATACTGACCTCTGTACACTGCTCTACTTACTACTGACCTCTGTACACTATCCTACATACTAATGAACCCTGTACACTGCCTTACATACTACTGACCTCTGTACATTGCCCTACATCATGCTGACCTCTGTACACTGCACTACCTACTACTGACCTCTGTACACTGCCTTACATCCTACTGACCTCTGTACATTGTCCTACCTGATACTGACCTCTGTACACTGCTCTACCTACTACTGACCTCTGTACACTGTCCTACATACTAATGAACCCTGTACACTGCCCTAAATACTACTGACCTCTGTACACTGCACTACCTACTACTGGCCACTCTACACTGCCCTACATCCTACTGACCTCTGTACATTGTCCTACCTGATACTGACCTCTGTACACTGCTGTACATGCTACTGACTTCTTTACACTGCCCTACATCCTATTGAACTCTGTACATTGCTCTACATCTTAATGACCCCTGTACACAGCCTTCAAACTAATGACCTCTGTACACTGCTTTACATACTACTTACCTCTATACGTTGCCCTACATCAAACTGACCTCTGTACACTGCTCTACATACTACTGATCTATGTACACTGCCTTACATCCTCCTGATATCTGTACACTGATCTACATACTACTGATCTATGTACACTGACCTACATCCTCCTGATCTATGTACACTGATCTACATACTACTGATCTATGTACACTGACCTACATCCTCCTGATCTATGTACACTGATCTACATACTACTGATCTATGTACACTGACCTACATTCTACTGACCTCTGTACACTGCCCTACATTCTACTGACCTCTGTACACTGCCCTACATACTACTGACCTCTGTACCAGGGGCGGACTGACAACTCATGGGCCCCCCGGGCAATAGGGGATCATGGGGCCCCTGTGTCCTTGCCCAAACTCAAAAAAGCCTATGAAAAAGGTACCAGGGGCATCTCATGAGGCCCCCTACTGACCCCGGGCCCTCGGGCAGTGCCCGAGTTTCCAAATGGTCAGTACGCCCCTGCTCTGTACACTGCCCTACATTCTACTGACCGCTGTACACTGCCCTACAGTCTACTGACCTCTGTACACTGCCCTACATACTACTGACCTCTGTACACTGCCATACATCCTACTGAGCTCTGTACATTGTCCTACCTGATACTGACCTCTGTACACTGATCTACATACTACTGACCTCTGTATACTGTCCTACATACTACTGACCTCTGTACATTGCCCTACATCATACTGACTTCTGTACACTGCCTTACATCCTACTGATCTCTATAAACTTATCTACATACTACTGACCTCTGTACACTGTCCTACATACTACTGACCTCTGTACATTGCCCTACATACTACTGACCTCTTGTACAGTGCCTTACATCCTACTGATCTCTATAAACTTTTCTACAAACTACTGACCTCTTTACACTGCCCTACATCCTACTGACCTCTGTACACTGTCCTACATACTACTGACCTCTGTACATTGCCCTACATCATACTGACCTCTGTACAGTGCCTTACATCCTACTAATCTCTATAAATTTCTCTACATACTACTGACCTCTCTACACTGCCCTACATCCTACTGACCTCTGTACACTGTCCTACCTGATACTGACACTTGTACACTGCTCTACCTGCTACTGACCTCTGTACACTGCCCTACATATTACTGACTTCTTTACACTGTGCTACATCCTACTGAACTCTGTACATTGCTCTACATCTTACTGACCCCTGTGCACAGCCCTTCAAACTACGGACCTTTTGTATACTGCCTTACATCCTACTGATCTCTATAAACTTATCTACATACTACTGACCTCTGTACACTGTCCTACATACTACTGACCTCTGTACATTGCCCTACATACTACTGACCTCTGTACAGTGCCTTACATCCTGCTGATCTCTATAAACTTTTCTACATACTACTGACCTCTTTACACTGCCCTACATCCTACTGACCTCTGTACACTGTCCTACATACTACTGACCTCTGTACATTGCCCTACATCATACTGACTTCTGTACACTGCCTTACATCCTACTGATCTCTATAAACCTATCTACATACTACTGACCTCTGTACATTGCCCTACATACTACTGACCTCTGTACAGTGCCTTACATCCTGCTGATCTCTATAAACTTTTCTACATACTACTGACCTCTTTACACTGCCCTACATCCTACTGACCTCTGTACACTGTCCTACATACTACTGACCTCTGTACATTGCCCTACATCATACTGATCTCTATAAACTTCTCTACATACTACTGACCTCTCTACACTGTCCTACCTGATACTGACACTTGTACACTGCTCTACATGCTACTGACCTCTGTACACTGCCCTACATATTACTGACTTCTTTACACTGTCCTACATCCTACTGAACTCTGTACATTGCTCTACATCTTACTGACCCCTGTACACAGCCCTTCAAACTACGGACCTTTTGGTACACTGCTCCACATCCTACTGATCTCTGTAAACTTCTCTACATACTACTGACCTCTGTATACTGTCCTACATAATACTGACCTCTGTACATTGCCCTACATCTTACTGACCTCTGTACACTGCTCTACATCCTACTGATCACTGTACACTGCTCTACATCCTATGGACCTCTGTACAATGTCCTACATACTAATGAACCCTGTACACTGCCCTACATACTACTGATCTCTGTACACTGCACTACCTACTATTGACCTCTCTACACTTATCTACATCCTACTGACCTCTGTACACTGCCCTACCCCATACTGACCTCTGTACACTGCCCTACCCCATACTGACCTCTGTACACTGCCCTACCCCATACTGACCTCTGTACACTGCCCTACCTCATACTGACCTCTGTACACTGCTCTACATGCTACTGACCTCTGTACACTGCCCTACATCTTACTGACTTCTTTACACTGCTCTACATCCTATTGAACTCTGTACATTGCTCTACATCTTACTGACCCCTGTACACAGCCATTCAAACTATTGACCTCTGTACACTGCTCTACATACTACTTACCTCTATACATTGCCCTACATCAAACTGACCTCTGTATCCTTCCCTACCTAATTCTGACCTCTGTACACTGCTCTACATGCTACTGACCTCTGTACACTGCCCTACATATTACTGACCTCTGTACACAGCTCTACGTTCAACTGACCCCTGTAGACTGCTCTACATACTACTGACCACTGTACACTGCTGTACATACTACTAACCTTTGTACACTGCTCTACATTCTACTGACCTCTGTACACTTCCCTACATACTACTGACCCCTGTACACTGCTCTACATCCTACCTACCTCTGTACATTTCCCTACATCCTACTGGCCTCTGCACACTGCTGTACTTCCTACTGACCTTTGTATTCTGCTGTACATCCTACTGACCACTGTACACTGCCCTACCTACTACTGAGCTCTGTACATTGCACTACCTACTACTGGCTCCTCTACACTGCTCTACATCCTACTGACCTCTGTACACTGCCCTACCTAATACTGACCTTTGTACACCATCCTACATTCTACTGACCCACATACTACTGACCTCCGTACACTGCACTACCTATTAAGAACCTCTGCACACTGCTCTACATCCTACTGACCTTGGCACACTGTCCTACATACTACTGACCTCTGTACACTGCTCTATATACTACTGATCTCTGTGCACTGCCCTACATCCTACTGATCTCTGTACACTGCTCTACATACTACTGACCTCTGTACACTGTCCTGTATACTACTGACCCCGGTACACTGCCCTATATACTACTGACCTCTGTACACTGCACTACCTACTACTGACCTCTGTACACTGCCTTATATCCCACTGACCTCTGTACACTGTCCTACCTGATACTGACCTGTGAACACTGCCCTACATACTACTGACCTCTGTACACTGCTTTAAATATTACTGATCTCTGTACACTGCGCTTCATCTTACTGACCTCTGTACACTGCCCTACATCTTACTGACCTCTGTACACTGCCCTACATCATATTGACCTCTGTATACTCCCCTACCTAATACTAACCTCTGTACACTGCATTACCTTCTACTGACCTCTATACACTGCCATGCATACTACTGATCTCTGTACACAGCTCTACATCCAACTGACTCCTGTAGACTGCTCTACATACTACTGACCTCTGTACACTGCTCTACATACTACTAACCATTGTACACTGCTCCTCATCCTACTGGCCTCTGTACACTGTCTTACATACTACTGACCCGTGTACACTGCTCTACATTCTACTGACCTCGGCACACTGTCCTACATACTACTGACCTCTGTACACTGCTCTATATACTACTGATCTCTGTGCACTGCCCTACATCCTACTGATCTCTGTACACTGCTCTACATACTACTGACCTCTGTACACTGTCCTATATACTACTGACCTCTGTACACTGCACTACCTACTACTGACCTCTGTACACTGCTTTATATCCCACTGACCTCTGTACACTGTCCTACCTGATACTGACCTGTGAACACTGCCCTACATACTACTGACCTCTGTACACTGCCCTACATCATACTGACCTCTGTACATTGTTCTACATCCTATGGACCTCTGTACACTGTCCTACCTGATACTGACCTCTGTACACTGCCCTACATACTGCTGACCTCTGTACACTGCTGTATATATTACTGTTCTCTGTACACTGCCCTACATCTTACTGACCTCTGTACACTGCTCTACATCCTGCTAACCTCTATACACTGCTCTACATCATACTGACCTCTGTATACTTCCTTACCTAATACTGACCTCTGTACACTGCTCTACATACTTCTGACCTCTATATACTGCCCTACATCATACTGACTTCTGTATACTTCCCTACCTAATACTTACCTCTGTTCTATCTCTCTTCTACTGACCTCTATACACCTCCCTGCATACTACTGATCTCTATACACAGCTCTACATCCAACTGACTCCTGTAGACTGCTACATACTACTGACCTCTGTACACTGCTCTGCATACTATTAACCATTGTATACTGCTTTTATCCTACTGGCCTCTGTACACTGCCTTACATACTACTGACCCGTGTACACTGCTCTACATACTACTGACCTCGGCACACTGTCCTACATACTACTGACCTCTGTACACTGCTCTATATACTACTGACCTCTGTACATTACACTACCTGCTGCTGACCTCTTTACACTGCTCTATATCCCACTGACCTCTTACACTGCTCTACATCCTACTGACCCCTGTACACTGCCCTGCATACTACTGACCTCTGTACACTGCTCTACATAATATGAGCCCCTGTTCACTGCTCTACATAATACTGAGCCCTGTACACTGCTGCACATCCTACTGACCACTGTACACTGCCCTATCTACTATTGAGCTCTGTACATTGCACTACCTACTACTGGCTCCTGTACACTGCTCTACATCCTACTGACCTATGTACACTGCCCTACCTAATACTGTCCTCTGTACACCATCCTACTTTCTACTGACCTCTGTACTACTGCCCTCCTCGAGCCTCTCCGGTTCCCCCTTGTAGCCCCTGGCAATCCCCTTCTGGCCAGTTTGGGAATTCGGAGTACATGCAGCAGGCGCTGTCCAGCCCACCCCGTCTGGTAAGCAGAGAGTTCCTGGAGTGGAGCTTCAGGCTAGGATGGGGGTCTGGAGGAGGCAGGGATGAGGGAGTGCGTGACGGGCGTCAGGTCGCTGCAGCATGGGCCTCTGGGTTATACTTAACCTCTGGGCCAAAAGTTGCCAGTCAGCCCCTGCTGTTGCCTGCTTATTGGCTTTTTCTAGAACTCCCCAGCCAGATCTTCACTAAGGGATATCTCTTAAACTGCTCTTTTTAGATCCCACTTCAACTCTTATTTACAGTATATACATCTGTTCATTTTATGATGTGCCAGTTTCATTATTCTGTCCCACCTATATGCATTTCTTCTGTTGTTGTATGGAACTGCATCAGATTACTATTGTTTTGAGGTAGGATGACATCCAGTGGTGATTTAGGGCCACTACAACTTGTTTACTTTGGTATTTCCTTCTGTTTACTCCTGTTTAATGCTAATTAGTGCAGTCATTGCTAGACCCTTTGTGTTTCTTCCATTTTCCCTCAGTCAGGGTTAGTTCATTGCAGAGACAGGGCTTACAAAAGTCATAGTCTTCTTTCACTTCAAAAGACTGGAAAAACACCCTATATACTGCAATTATCTGAAGTAAAATTGTGTTGGGTTCAACTTCTGGGTCATATTGAAGAGTTAACAGGTGAAAATCAAGTTCAAACCTTTTGGCGCTATATAAATACTGTATAATTATAATAATAATAAATAGATGGGGTCTATGGAGGTATGCCAAAGCATAAAGCAGCATTTGGAACACATCAGTAAAAAGACAGACATATAAAGCCTTCTACACACTCTGGTTTATCTGTTGTGAACTTACAATAGTGTCTCAGTAGGAACATGGTGTTGGCTGAAATCTGTGTGAGCACAAGCTGCATCACAAACTCTGAGATCAGCTTAGAAGCAACTGAGGATCATATTATAGTTTTCTGCAACATTTTCTTGTGCCTGATCTCACTAATTAGAGGCAAATCCTTCTACAGGTTAGGAAACTGTTTTCCGTGCATTGAATTTGCTTCTGGAAATACAAGAACTTGTTTCTAGAATGATACTAGCTGCACAAATTATTAAGTTTTGACTACGTTTAATTTGTTCTCTGCACAAACACCTGCTCACATTTGCACATCTCAGAACAAGAGTTTTTGTTTTTAATGAATTGACTTGAATTATTTATTTTGATTTTCTGCAATATTTATCTCACATATTTACCAAACTTACAATATTTCCAAGAAAAACACAATATTGCAAGTGATAATTTTTAATAAAATGACCCCACAGACGTTAACCAATTTAAGACTGGACTGTTTCACTACTTCCAGTCCAGGCCATTTTTCAGTTTTCAGCATTTTCACACCTTGATTTTCAATTACTCAGGCAATATTGTACCAAAATTAATTTTATATATTTTTTTGCCAGATAGAGCTTTCTTTTGGTGGTACTTAATCACCACTGTTTTTTTAAACTTTGTATTATATAAAGGAAAAAAAAGCAGAACATTTTGAAAAAAAAAATGTTCTTAGTTTCTGTTATAAAACTTTGCAAATAAATAATCTTTCTTCATATATTCATTCTTTAGTAGAAAAAAAAAACATTTTAGTGTATATTATTCAATCTATGTGAAAGTTATAGAGTCTACAAACTATGACATATACAGCATATATTAAAATGGATCAGTCTTGATGTACTAACTGCCTGTCTCATTTCTTGAGGCTCTAAAATGCCAGGATAGTACAAATACCCCTAGCGTGACCCTTCTGGAAGGTAGACTGTCCTAGGTATTTAGTAAAAGGCATGGTGTGTCTTTCGAAGTTGTACATTTTTGGGAAATATTTTTTTCACATAGTTGTCAAATTAACAAGTTTTTTTTATCACACACAGCATAAGAAAACTTACAATTACATCCCAAAACACATTCTGCTACACCTGGGGATACCACGTGTGAGACTTGTTCACAGACTAGATGCATAGAGGCTCCAAAATCCAAAGAGCACTTTTGGGCTTTCAGTGAACATGAACTATGCATCAAATTTTCTGACTACCTATCACATTTTGTTCCCAAAGTGCCAGGACAGGAGAAACATACACAAAATGACCCCATTTTGGAAAGCAACAACTCCAAGGTATTTTCTAAAAGGCATAGTAAATCTTTTGAAGATATTATTTTTTTCCCCACAAGTTTTTGGAAATGCAGGAATGGAAATAAAAATATATTTCTTTACACTAAGTTTGCAATCAATAACATATTTCTAATACACAGCATAGATATACTAGAATTACACCTCAAAACATATTATGCTACTGCTCACCAGTACAAAAGAAGTAGGTGGGCCACCCATGAGTCAAATTGTCACGTCTCTTGATACTCCTGAGTATGGTGATACCACATGTGTGACACGTTTTCACAGCCTAGCCACAAAGAGGGGCCCAAAATTAAAGGAGCATCTTAAGGTGTTCTAGGGACATACATTAGACATAATATCCTGACTACCTATCGCATTTTTGGAGGCCATGGAGCACCAGGACAGCAGAAACACCAACAAAATAGCCACATTTTTAAAGCAAACACCTAATCTATTTGTTAAGAGGCATGGTGTGTTTTTTTCCACACGTTTTTGGAAAATGTGGAATGAAAATAAAAATTATTTTTTTTTAAACAAAGTTGTCAGTTAATAAGATATTATTATTATTATTATACAGTATTTATAAAGCGCCAATAGTTCGCTCAGCGCTGTACATTACAAAGGGGGACAGAACATGTGACTGAACAATACCAATACAATGCAAAACACGAGGGGATCGAGGGCCCTGCTCTTTCGAGCTTACAATCTAGGAGGGAGGGGGTGGTGGCACAGGAGGAGATAGCTGTGGGGGATGGAGTGGTAGGAAGAGTGGAGGATGTCGGCAAGTTAGCAGGGGGTGGGGTAGGCTTCCCTGAAGAGATGGGTTTTCAGGGTGCGCCTAAAGGAGAGGAGAGTAGGTGATAATCTGATGGGTTGGGGCAGGGAGTTCCAGAGGATGGGTGACACCCTGGAGAAGTCCTGGAGGCGGACATGGGAGGAGGAGACAAGGGAACTAGAGAGAAGGAGGTCTTGTGAGGAGCGGAGTGTGCGTGCTGGGCGGTACTTGGATATTAGGTCAGTGATGTAGTTCGGGGCAGTATGGTGGACAGCTTTGTACGTCAGCGTTAGGATTTTGAATTTGATCCTTTGCGCAATCGGAAGCCAGTGGAGGGATTGGCAGAGGGGGGTGGCGGAGACAGAGCGGTTTGAAAGGTGAATGAGTCTGGCAGCCGTATTCAGGATCGACTAAAGCGGGGATAGCCAGCGGCGAGGCAGGCCAGTGAGGAGGGAGTTGCAGTAGTCGAGTCGTGATATGATGAGGGAGTGGATGAGCTGTTTAGTGGTTTCTGGGGTTAGGAACGTGCGGATTTTGGCGATGTTGCGGAGGTGGAGTCTGCACGAGTTTGTTAAAGATTGGACTTGGGGCTGGAAGGATAGGTTGGAGTCCAGAATGACACCCAGTACTCTGGCCTGCAGGGCGGGTTTGATGGTAGCGTTGTTGGACGTGACGGAGAAATCAATGGGGGGTGGTGTCCGGGCTGGGGGGAAGACAAGAAACTCGGTTTTAGAGAGGTTCAATTTAAGGAAGTGGAGCGACATCCAGTCTGATATGTCGCTCAGTAGGTGTGTGATTCGGGCTGAGACCAAGGGGGTGAGGTGGGGGGTTGAGAGATAGATTTGTGTGTCGTCGGCATAGAGGTGGTAGTTGAAGCCGTGAGAGTGTATGAGTTGGCCAAGGGAGGAGGTATAGATGGAGAAGAGAAGGGGCCCGAGGACAGAGCCTTGAGGGACCCCAACAGAGAGGGGGAGTGAGGGGGAGGTGGTAGCATTATAGGTAACGCTGAAGGAGCGTTGTGACAGGTAGGATGAGAGCCAGGAGAGAGCAGAATCTCTGAGGCCGAGGGAGTGTAGTTTTTTGAGGAGGAGGGGGTGGTCGACTGTGTCAAATGCCGCAGAGAGGTCAAGGAGTAGGAGCACTGAATAGTGGCCATTAGCTTTGGCGGTTAGCAGGTCGTTGGAGAGTTTGAGTAAGGCAGTTTCGGTGGAGTGTAGGGGACGGAAGCCGGACTGTAGGGGATTGAGGAGGTTGTTGTCGTTGAGGAGAGAGCATAGGCGGGTGTAGACTAGGCGCTCGAGGAGTTTAGATGTAAATGGGAGCAGGGAGATAGGTCTGAGGTTGTTCGGGTCATTGGGGTCCAGGGAGGGCTTTTTAAGTATGGGGGTGATGTGTGCATGTTTCAGAGGGGAGGGGAAAGTGCCTGAGGAGAGGGAGAGATTGAAGATGTGGGTGAGGGAGCGTAGGATGGAGGAGGAGGAAGGTCGTAGGAGTTGTGAGGGGATAGGGTCGAGGGGGCAGGTGGTGAGGCGGGCATCAGAGAGGATCTTGGAGACTTCCTCGATGGTAGTAAGGTCAAAGGGGAGCTTCAGTATGAGGAATGTAGGGTGGGGTGGAAGAGGAGGACAGAGCAGTGGTGGGGCCGTGGGAGAGGGGTGATGAGGGGGTAGCTGAGTGAGGGTGAAGGGGGTTGGAGAGAGTTTGAGCAGCAACGAAGTCCCTGCGGGTTATGTCGAGGGGGAGGGGGGATAAGGGGGTAGCTGTGTGAGAGGGGACGGGTTGAGAGGGCGTGTGAGTTGCGGCAATGTCCTTGCGAATTGTGTCAATCTTGTTTTTGAAGTGATTGGCAATCTCAAGGGCAGTGAGTGAGGTGCTGGGTGGAGGTGGGGGTGGAGAGAGTAGAGAGCTGAAGGCAGAGAAGAGTCGGCGAGGATTGGAGGAGAGGGTCCTTGATGAGATATTACTAACACACAGCATTGGCAGCATAGGCATACTTAGAATTGCATCCTAAACAATCTTCCATTCCTCCCGAGTATGGCGATCCCACATGTCTAAGACTTTTCCACAGCCTAGGCACATAGAAAGGCCCAAATTCCAAGGAGCACCTTTAGACTTTCTAGGGTTATAAATTATGCATCTAATTTTCTGACTATCTATAAAATTTTTGGAGGCAGTGGAGCACCAGGTCAGGAGAAACACACACAAAATGACCACATTTTTAAAGCAATCACTCCAATATGAAAGGTACAGTGAGTATTTTGAAGACTTATTTTTATTGCCACAAGTTTATAGAAAATGTGAAATGAAAACTAAAATGTATTTTTTAAACAACACCCTTTGAATCTTTAAAAGTTGTCAGTTAATAAGATATTTGTAACGCATACTTAGATTTAACTCCCAAAACACATTCTGCTACTCCTCCCAAGTATGGCGATACTACATTTGAAACTTCTTCACAGCCTAGCCAAATAGAGAGGCCCCAAATCCAAAGAGCACCTTCAGGTGTTCTAGGGGCATAAATTACACATCTAAGTTCCTGACTGCCTATCACGTTTATGGACATTGTGACTGGCAGCATTTTTGGGGCACATAAACACATAAGGCTGGGGGAGTGGTAAAATGCCCCCCCCAACTACTACCCCCTTTAGCTGCAGAAGCAGCAGTCAAGGATGTTACCATATGATGTCTGTGATGCTTTGCTCTGTAGTTATGGCAGGAATTATACCCTTGTTACTATTGGTTGGTGTAGCACCCACCGAATTCAGGTGAATGGTAGCTCTTGTAAAGATTCCAAGTGGTTAAAGCAGGAGTTGAGGAGGAGATACACTGCACATGTGAATGAGGCCTTATGATGATACTGGGATTGGTGTAGTGGTAATTGGATATTATCAAATCAGTCATTGTCTCTGATAACCGCCATAGCAGTACAATGTCACCATAGTGACAATGTACCTACTCTGGTGACAGAGACATGTAAAAAAAGAATATATATATTGTATATATATTTTTTTTAGACAGCGGCTGGCTACACTGACATATAGGGGAAGATTTACTAAAACTGGTGCACTCAGAATTTGGTGCAGCTGTGCATGGTAGCCAATCAGCTTCTAATTTCAGCTTAATTAAGCTTTGACAATAAAACCTGGAAGCTGATTGGTTTTTATGCAGAACTGCACCAGATTTTGGACCATGCATTTTTAGTAAATACCCCCATAGTTTCCTCAGAGCAGCCAGCCATTGTACATGATCACTGCCACAGCAGTATGATGTCACCATAGTAACACTGCCCTTACTCTGGTGACAGTATTTTAAAAAAATATTCTTACAATAATGTAAAATAAATGGACAATCTTTGCCCAGAGGAGTAATTTAACACCCTGTAACAGATACCAAATGCAGGCATCCAGCAACAGCAGGGATGACCAGTTCAGTATAGGTGTGGAGCCTAATTAGTGGAATCTGTTGGCTGCTGGGAGACACCCCCTGGTAGCCACTGGAACTGCGCCCTTCAGCTCTGGGAACCTCAGTGCCACCGGCAGGTGGTTCAGGCCCTGCAACACCCTTTAAATTTTTAAAAGCTTCCTTACATACTCTAATGCATTTTGCCAAATGGCAACATGTTTTAAAAATTACCCAATTTTTCCCAAATTTCTTAGAAGCAAAAGCTCTTAGCTTTGCTCATCACTAAAGTCAATTATTCATCTTCTGATAAAGTGCTGTACTGTGATATATTGCATTTTATCTGCTTCCTTTTGAATGTTGGTCTATTTACCCTTTTGCTGGGTCATTTCATTACATCCTCTTATTTCTCTTTCTTTAATTGGCATAGTTTATTCCCTGACTTTTTATTTGTTCCTTATCTATACCCCCTAATTTTTACAATTGTTGCTTACTTTTTCTGTATCTATTTTTCCTCATTTTGTTGTTATCATTTTAATACCTATAATCAAGGTTTTAAATCTATTATCGTACTAGTAATGTTTTTTTCTATTATATACTTGTCTATTTTTACATTTTAAAGTCATTATTCATTTAGTCATTTTAGTCATTTTAAAATTGCTAATTTTGTTTGCATTGATATTACCTTTTTGTAATACCAATGTGATTTCTTTTCACTGAATATAAAACTTCCGTAATCATATTTATATTTCTTAATAACATTCTGCAATTTTGTTCTGGGATAGGATCTGAAATATCATTTCCTTTCATATCTATTTGGTTTACATCTTTGGTAAGCGGATGATAAAATAAACAGCTTTCACATTAATTCGGCTTTAGCTAATAGTCATTTGCTTTTTGTAGTTGAATAGGGGTTCATTTTTAATGTTTGCAAAATTACATATTACAAAACATCACATTAGTGTACACTTTTATGTGGTGTAACTATGCAGTGTAAGTTCTACGTGATGCTCTCTTAGTAACTGCACCTGGCTATTAGGTGAACCTTGTCCTATTACTTTCACTGTGGATCACATAATGGACCTGGTTTTCTAAGAGGTAATGCACAGGAGCAAGAAAAAAATGTTAGGAAGATAATTAATATGTTGGTGTTATGAGTTCACATGAGTAAACATGAACCCCTATCTGCTGAAGTGTACACTCATATCTAGTTTGTGGTCCATGTTTTCAATGTGCATTGAACAGCAAAATAATGTTTTCAAGTTTAATTAATAGTGAGTGTGTTAGGATTCTGAAAAATAGAAGAAAAAAAAATATTGTGACAAGCACCTGTAGCTCTGTTAGTACCGGGGCGGACTGACAACTTGTGGGGTCCCCGGGCAATAGGGGATCATGGGGCCCCTGTGTCCTTGCCCAAACTCAAAAAAGCCTGTGAAAAAGGTACCAGGGGCATCTCATGGGGCCCCCTACTGACCCTGGGCCCTTTTGACAGACATTTCTGTACTTTTTAAAATGTTGCCTATAGTTACACTTTAACACAAACATTTTAACTTTATTTAATAGCATAAAGTTCCCATAGAGCGAAAAGGGTACATTGAGCAACATATTTAGCTGTATCCATATGTAAAAAGAAGACCCAGTAATCATACAATAGACAGGCTGGCTATAACAATTACACTAGATATACTTCTCTTATACTATCCTTCTTTCATTACCAGCACCACAGCCAAGAGAGATGTCTGAAATGCATGTTTTATGAATGCAAGTAATTAAATGAAATAAGGCACATTTAATTTTTCTGCAGAACACATCACAAGGAATATAAATCACAAACTTGTTTCTGGTAAGCCACTGCAATCTACTGAATTAACGCTGCTTTAACAACACTCTGTAATTCTTCATTTTCTGCTAGAATTGAAAGATCATCACTCAGGGATAACTATCATTTACTGTAACCAATATCTGTAACTATCTATAAATGGATGTGTTTTGAATGCCTTGTCATATGGTTGACATTCCAAATGACTTGAAGGATATTTGCCTACCCATTAGTGACATCTATTTGATGTTAAATCTTATAAAGGGTTGAAATGAAGGGGTTATGCCTACTCTTCAAAAGAGAGCTAAAAATGATATAAGGACCACTGCTCTGACAAGCTAGCCATATATTATTAAGCTCATTACGTACTCAAAAAGAATGTGAATTGACACATTACTCATTAATGCAAAATCAGTTGTGTGAACTTTTAAGTCCCAAAGTGGCATGGGCGGATATGCTTTAAAGATCTGCTGGGAGAATGAGCTTAAAAATATTCAACATGTATCACTGTTTATCTATAACTAACAAACTGTACCTAAAGTGAACCTCCACTTCCAAATATCAGATGGCATTATAGTAATCCTTCCTTTTCCTTAACATAAAACAGTGCCCCCCTTTTTGCTTCTCTATTTTTGGTAGAGTCCACTTCCTCCCTTTTTTCTCACCTACGCAAGAATTACATCATCCCTGCTCCAGCAGCCTTCATCAGATATTCCCTGAGGCATCAACTTTATAAGGGGTCCAGCCTGCCCAACCCTGAAAGAGACAGGTAGTACTGGATGATGTCAAGAAAGAAGATGAGTGGTGAATCATGGTGGGTGAGTATGTGAATTCAGGATGTCCCAATAAACCATGTGAGAAAGGATCAACAGCAAAATTAACTCTAGGGGGTGAAGTTACTGTTTTATAAAACAATAATTTCCAACTTGTATCAAGTTGTAACACCCTATGATAAAGGTTCAAATGTTTATGTTATCCAGCATCTTGCATTGTGATATAAATCAAAATCAATTGCACTTAGTGTAAAGAATGATAAACTTATATAGCAGCCCTCCAAACGCCCAATACTAGAGTAGTAAATATGTATACAATTTTTGTTGCACTGTCTCTTTAATATGTAAACCAAGTGTATGCTCAAATAAGTATATATATATATACCATATTTTCCAGGCGTATAAGGCGACTGGGTGTATAAGACGACCCCCTAATTTTCCAGTTAAAACATAGATTTAGGACTATACTCTTCGTATAAGACTACCCCCCTTCTGAGGCAACACCATTTAACCCCTAGCCTACAGGGCACTTATACCCACTTCCTCCCCATTCCAATTTTCAGCTTTCAGCGCTGTCACACTTTGAATGACAATTGCGCGGTCATGCAACACTGTACCCATATGAAATAGGTGGCACTGGTGGGCACTGATGAGGAGGCACTGATAGGTGGCACTGATGGGCATTGACAGGCATCACTGATGGGCACTGAAAGGCAGCACTGATACATGGCACTGATAGGTGGCACTGACTGGCACTGTTAGGTGGCACTGACTGGCACTGATGCGCACTGATAGGTGGCACTGACTGGCACTAATAGGTGGCACTGACTGGCACTGATTGGCAGCACTGATGGGCATTGACAGGCATCACTGATGGGCACTGAAAGGCAGCACTGATACATGGCACTGATAGGTGGCACTGACTGGCACTAATAGGTGGCACTGATTGGCAGCACTGATAGGTGGCACTGATGGGTGACACTGAAAGGCAGCTCAGATGGGCACTGATATGTGGCATTGATGTGGCAATGATGGACACTGACAGCTGGCACAGCCGCGCATGCGCAGAGAATGGGAGGACGTCATATGAGCCAATCACGGCAAGTGATGTATTCTATTAATGAATACAGAGCCTGCTCGGATTGGCTGCGTCAGAGAGGCGGGCTGATGATGTCACAACTTCAGCCAATCCGAGCAGGCTCTGTATTCATTAATAGAATACATCGCTCGACGTGATTGGCTCAGCGCGGTACACTGTATGTAGCTGAAGCTACCATACAATATTACCGCACATCCAGCGTTCTATACCCGGCGTATAAGACGACCCCCAATTGGGGTAAGTTTTTAAGTAAAAAAAGTCGTCTTATACGCCGGAAAATACGGTATATATATATATATATATATATATATATATATACAGTGGGTAAAATAATTATTTGATCCCCTGCAAATTTTGTAAGTTTGCCCACTTGCAAAGAAAGTCTATCATTTTTATCATAGGTGTATTTTAAATGATAAAGACAATATCAACCAAAAATCCAGAAAAAGACACGATACAAATGTTATAAATTCAGTTGCAGTTCAGTGAGCAAAATATGTGTTTGATCAACCAGCCAACAATAATTGTGGCTCCCACAGACTGGCTTTGTGCTCATGTGGTACACAGATTAGTCCTGTCAATTTAAGAAGGTGCTCCTAATGACAACTCATTATGTGTATAAAAGACACCTGTCCACGGAATCTTTCTTGAGCACCACCATGGACAAGATCATAGATCTGTCAAAGGACGTCAGGGACAAGATTGTAGACCTGCACAAGGATAGAATGGGCTACAAGACCATCAGCAAGAAGCTTGGTGAGAAGGAGACAACTGTTGGAGCAATTATTCGCAAATGGAAAAAATACAAAATAACCATCAATCGCCCTCGGTCTGGATCTCCACACAGGATTTCGCCTCATGGGGGAAGGATGATCATGAGAAAAGTTTGTAATCAGCCCAGAACTACACAAAAGGAACTTGTGAATGATCTCAAGGCAGTTGGGACCACAGTCACCAAACAAACCATTGGTAACACAAAATGTCGCCATTGATTGAAATCCTGCAGCACCAGGAAGGTCCCCCTCATCAAGAAGGCACATGTACAGACCCATCTGAAGTTTGCTAATGAACACCTAAGTGATTCAGAAAAGGTTTGAGAAAAAGTACTGTGGTCAAATGAGACCAAAATTGAGCTCTTTGGCATTAACTTGACTCACCGTATTTGGAGGAAGGAAAATGCTGACTATGACCCTAAGAACACCATCTTTACAGTCAAGCACAGAGGTGGAAACATTATGCTTTGGGGCTGTTTCTCTGTACAGCTACAGGCCGACTTTGCTGCATTGAGGGCCAATGGACGGGGCCATAAATTGTAAAATCTTGGATGAGAACCTTCTTCCCTCAGCCAGAACACTGACGATGGGTCGTGGATGGGTCTTCCAGCTTGGCAATGACCCGAAACATACCGCCAAGGCAACAAAGGAGTGGCTCAAGAAGAAGCACATTAAAGTCATGGAGAGGCCTAGCCAGTCTCCGGACCTTAATCCTATAGAAAATTTATGGAGGGAGCTAAAACTTCGAGTTGCCAAGCGACAGCCAAGAAACCTTAAGGATTGGTAAAGAAGAGTGGACCAAAATCCCTCCTGAGATGTGTGCAAACCTGGTAACCAACTACAAGAAATGTCTTACTTCTGTGCTTGCCAGCACTAAGTTATGTTTTGGTTGGGGATCAAATACGTATTATACTCACTGAACTGCAACTCAATTTATAACATTTAAAATGTATCATGTGTTTTTTCTGGATTTTTTGTTGATATTCTGTCTCTATCAATTTAAAATACACCTATGATAATATGATATGATATATATACACCCAAAAGTGCAAAAATCATAAATATATGACATAAAATTCTACCATACAGTCCATCAACCAAGATGTGTGTCAGGGTTCCCGGCGGCTCGGTGATGCGCGCATGCGCAGATCGCCGACTCATCCTAGCTGGCATGCACTGAGTCTTAGGCGATCGCGGCGGCGGCGGCGCATGCGCACTCGCGATTGCGGACACACCAATGAGAGCACAGGGCGCCCTATTTAAACCAGCCCTGTGCATCTCCAAATCACCTTATGGTCTTGTTCCCTGTTCCTGTGTTCCTGATTACTCCTGTGTTCCTGATTACCTTGTTGCCGACCCAGCCTGTTCCTGATACTGCTGTCTTCTCCTGCTCTGACCCCTGGGTCGTCCTGTCTACTCTCTGCCTGATCCTGATTGCCTGACCTCCTGTTACTGAACCCGGCTTGTGACCTGTTATTCTTTTGCCTACTGCTCTGTACTGCTTGCTCCGCTGTTGCCAACCCGGCCTGTCTGACCACACATACCTCTTCACATCTGGCTCTTACCTGCTCCACGCCATTGGCATCCGCCTCTACCACAGCCGGTGTTTCTTGGGGGTCGCGACCTGGTCTCAGGCTGCTTCAAGTCCATCCCCACCATCAGGGGCTCTGGTGAACCAGCAGACTGAGGCTTAGACTCCACGCCTTGAGGGACTCCGGCCAGTGGACTGCTAGAGGCTACCGCCAATTGGCTGCTGACAATATGTATAAAATGATTACAAAACTCCTTGTGTCTCCCCAGATGAGTTCCATCACTGTGACACTTTGCTTATTACTTATTATTGGCTACAACTATTTAAAAGCAAGTAACACTGCTTGACCCTATCCAGCTGCAAGGATCCTTTTCCAGCCACTTACTGATAAACAATGGAAAAGATTACTAGAGAGAAATCAAGACTTAGTGGCTCTGGCAAATTAAACACAGTAATGACAGTCTGCAACATTCCACTGGTAGTCTGCAGTGATGGTTGTAGTATACAGGCAGAATTCAAATGTCAAAATATCTTTGAAGAGTTTTTACTGAGATAACTGAATGGGAGAAGGTCCAAATGATGATTATTGGAGGTGCTCAGTACCCGGCATTAATTAGGATATTGACTCTCAAAAATAGCTTACTGTGTCCATGATTATCAACATTTTTCTTGCTCATAGGATGCTAGCTACAGTATAAAATGAGTATCTCCAGCCCCCCACTCTAGACAAGTGGATGTGTGAGCTGTATTGCTTTTGAATGACATTGCTATTTACTCCATAAAGGAATGCACACATTTGAACTGACATTTTCCTGCTGGGTAAATAGTACAAGTGTTGTTTCTATGTACTTTTTAATAAAAAAAACCTGCCTTAAAAAATTCTGATTTAAAACTATATATATATACAGTATATATATATATATATATATATATATATATATTGGAACACGTTGTTATCAGAGAGAACAGTTACATGGGATGCAAGAAACATTCACTTGTTGCCTTTTTAAATAACTTATTTTAATTTGAAATATAGTAGTTTTGGCTTATAAAACTAACTTTATCTAATCATGACTAACCCAGTATAACCCAGCCCATAATTAAGACTAAGCAATAAATATTTGCACTGACCTTCATCACACTGTGAAAATTGTTCCCATCCACTTTCTGATTAGAGGTCTTTTGGATAAGTATAACTGAATTATTGATTGCAACAAATATTCAGATTATGGGTCCTGTGTCTATGGGCCATCTGTTTCTGACTTTCAATAAAAAAACTACCACTCAATGGTTATCTTTATAATAAGGTCAGCAATTGCATCTCTGTACTTCTCTCAGTACAGGTTTCTTTTAAGAAGGGTATTGGAAATTGACAAATATGTTTTTTTTTAGGAAACAGTATATAACTACAGGAAACAGATTATACAGGGCTATGGGAATTGTTAGAGAATAAAAATCACACACACATCCATATATAGGTTGAACTGGATGGGTCTGTGTCTTTTTTCAAAACTACATAACTATAGCTAATTTTTGACAATGTAAAAGCCAATTTCAAGTTTAATGGAAAGTTTTTAGTGGAACTTCCCTTAAAAAAAAATACTTTTACCCTCTCCATGCTCCAACATTGCCCAACACACCTCATCCATGTTACAGTGCCAGTCCACTTCATATGAGTTCAAGGCATAAGAGCCTCATTCCATGGGGGTCTGATCACAGTGCCCAACACTTGGTGTAAAAAATAATGCTGTGTTTCAGCTGGAATACCATATTCTGACACATTTTGGATTGACCATTGCTAAATGACAAAAGAGAAGGAAATGACTCCTGCTTGTCACAAGGCCAGAACAGGGAAAAAAAGGGGGAAGTGGGGAACAATTGTCTTCCAAGACTGGAATTGAGCTTTAAACTGCCAAAGGTCATTCAGGGCAGGGTTAACATACTTCCTTGTCTGTACATTTTACTGCGGGCTTTACAAATCACTTTACAAATCACTTGAATTATGTTTGAAGTGTTATATAATTGCATGTGTGTCCTAGTGTTGAGCTGCACTTAGGATTCTTTCATGTTTTATTACCTTTGTATAATATTGGATACATTTGTATACACTGGATAATGGTATGTCTTACTCAGCTGTGTGCAATTGAAGGTAAGTAGGTTAACAGGCTAACACTATTATAGTTGGAAAGATGCTAGCAACCCTCTTTATAACCCTGTTATTTCAGCCTCATATAAAACTTTCTTTTTCACCCATATTCAATTGTGCAATGTATTTCTTTTCTATTTTAAGGAATAAATACTGTAATCTCTTTCTGCATTGTCTGATTGCAAGAGATCCCATATGTAATAAACTGCTCACCTAACCTTTCCTTCATCATAATTAACTGCTACTGTCTGTCATATTCAGTGCCTTTTTTATATGATACCAATTTAGCTGCTGCGGAGACTATTTCTAGCTACGGTATGTTTTCTTATGTGTAATGTTTCCACTGTGTACAATATATAAGTCATCAAGATCATACAACTTTTTTTGCACAGCAAATTGTGCAGTAGCTTATCTATTGCTTCTGAGCTCCAGATGCCTTTGACAAGATCATGGGCCTAAAGTGACAACATCACACTGTGACTTGATGGGTGAGGACATCAAGATAGCTTACACACACACACACACACATATATACAGTCATGGCCGAAATTGTTGGCACCCTTGATATTTCTCCAGGAAATCATGTATTTCTCACGAAACGTATTGCATTAACACATGTTTTGCTATACACATGTTTATTCCCTTTGTGTGTATTGGGACAAAACAAAAAAAGGGAGGAAAGAAAGCAAATTCGACATAATGTCACACAAACCTCCAAAAATGGGCTGGACAAAAGTATTGGCACCCTTTCACAACTGCGGATAAATAAGAATGTTACAAGCATGTGATGCTCCTGTAAACTCACCTGGGGCAAGTAACAGGTGTGGGCAATATAGAAATCACACTTGAAAGCAGATAAAAAGGAGAGACGTTCACTTAACCTTTGCATTGTGTGTCTGTCTGTGCCACACTAAGCATGGACAACAGAAAGAGGAGACGAGAACTGTCTGAGGACCTGAGAACCAAAATTGTGGCAAAATATCAACAATCTCAAGGTTACAAGTCCATCTCCAGAGAACTAGATTTGCCTTTGTCCACAGTGCGCAACATTATCAAGAAGTTTGCAACCCATGGCACTGTAGCTAATCTCCCTGGTCGTGGACGGATGAGGAAAATTGATGAAAGATTGCAACGCAGAATAGTCCGGATGGTGGATAAGCAGCCCCAAACATGTTCCAAAGACATTCAAGCTGTCCTGCAGGCTCAGGGAGCATCAGTGTCAGCGCGAACTATCCGTCGACATTTAAATGAAATGAAACGCTATGGCAGGAGACCCAGGAGGACCCCACTGCTGACACAGAGACATAAAAAAGCAAGACTACAGTTTGCCAAAATGTACTTGAGTAAGCCAAAAGCCTTCTGGGAAAACGTCTTGTGGACAGATGAGACCAAGATAGAGCTTTTCGGTAAAGCACATCATTCTACTGTTTACCGAAAACGGAATGAGGCCTACAAAGAACAAAACACAGTACCTACGGTAAAATATGGTGGAGGTTCAATGATGTTTTGGGGTTGTTTTGCTGCCTCTGGCACTGGGTGCCTTGACTGTGTGCAAGGCATCATGAAATCTGAGGATTACCAAAGGATTTTGGGTCGCACTGTAGGGCCCAGTGTCAGAAAGCTGGGTTTGCGTCCAAGATCCTGGGTCTTCCAGCAGGACAATGACCCCAAACATACGTCAAAAAGCACTCAGAAATGGATGGCAAAGAAGCGCTGGAGAGTTCTGAAGTGGCCAGCAATGAGCCCAGATCTAAATCCCATTGAACACCTGTGGAGAGATCTTAAAATTGCTGTTGGGAAAAGGTGTCCTTCCAATAAGAGAGACCTGGAGCTGTTTGCAAAGGAAGAGTGGTCCAAAATTCCGGGTGAGAGGTGTCAGAAGCTTATTGATGGTTATAAGAAGCGACTGATTTCAGTTATGTTTTCCAAAGGGTGTGCAACCAAATATTAAGTTAAGGGTGCCAATACTTTTGTCCAGCCCATTTTTGGGGTTTTGTGTGACATTATGTCATATTTGCTTTTCTGCCTCTGTTTTATATTTGTTCCAATACATACAAAGGGAATAAACATGTGTATAGCAAAACATGTGTTAATGCAATACCTTTTTTGTGTGAAATACTTGATTTTCAGGAAAAATATCAAGGGTGCCAACAATTTCGGCCATGACTGTATATATATATATATATATATATATAAAAATAGGGTTCCAATATTTAATTCTCATACCAACTCACAATAATTGTGCGGTCGCTATAACCTCATTTCAGTAGTTTACACGAACACTGGACTAGTTCCAGGGTTCAAAAAGTGGTTACATATAGCAGCTCTTGTGGTTTACTAGAGAAGAATTATTACACACATATTCCAAACACAGTAAAAATCTTTATTAATTTATTTATGAATGTACCAGCCAATCATTTCAAAACCTAACACACAGCACCCTACACCTACTGTAAATGTAAAACCACCTTACAAAACCAACCCAATTCATGATCTTCACAGGAGGCCGTCTTAGTTACAGGAATAGGATTTATACTCATTATTTACAACGTTTATGCTCATTTATTTTGTAATTTCATTATGACCTGCTTCAACTGATTTTTGAGGCAATTGGCACTGGTGGCAGAGCTGTGAAAAATATTAAAATCTAACTAACAGTATCATACACCTTATGGTGTTTAGCATATTCCCAATACTGTCATTTGTTTACCGACTGGTAGTCCAGAAATAAAGAGGTTGGTTTTGTTTTTAAGGTGGCATTAAGTTTAAGTGTAGGGTGCTGTGTGTTAGGTTTTGAAATTATTGGCTGGTACATTCATAAATACGTGAATAAAGATTTTTGCTACATTTAGAATATTTCTTCTCTAGTAAGCCACAAGAGCTGTTTTATATATATATATACAGTATTGTACAAAAGTCTTGGGTGTGCAAAAATGCTGTAAACTAAGAATGTTTTCAGAAATAGAAGTGTTAATAGTTTATTTTCATCAATTAACAAAATGGAAAATAAATGAACAGAAGAAAAATCCACATCAAATCAATATTTGGCATCAATTCTTCAATTCTTCTAGGTACACTTGCACACAGTTTTTGAAGAAATTTGGCAGGCAGGTTGTTCCAAACATCTAGGAAAACTAATCACAGATCTTCTGTGGACGTAGGCTGTCTCAAATCCTTTTGTCTCCATGTAATCCCAGACAGAATCGATGATGTTAAAATCAGGGCTCTGTGGGAGCCAAGCCATCACTTACAGGAATCCATGTTCTTCTTTACACTGAAGATAGTTCTTAATGACATTGGCTGCATGTTTGGGGTTGTTGTCCTGCTGCAGAATAAATCACACTACTACTTGATGGTATGATATGATGGATAAGTATCTGCCTGTATCTCTCAGCATTGAGGACACCATTAATTCTGACCAAATCTTGAACTCCCTATGCAGAAATGCAGCCCCAAACTTGCAAGGAATTTCCACCATGCTTCACTGTTGCCTGCAGACACTCAGTATTGTATGGCTCTCCAGCTTTTCACGAACAAACTGCCTTCTGCTATAACCAAATATTAAAAATTTTGATCCATCAGTCCAGAGCACCTGCTGCCATTTTTCTGCACCCCAGTTCCTATGTTTTCATGCTTAGGACATGGAAACAAAGCTAAGTGACTCAAACATTCAAGGTGTGCAGGAGCACTATCCATTTTGTCATTTTATAAAATATTGTGATAGTAAATATTACTGCTACATGTTTTCTACTACTAGGCAACTTCATTCAACACTTGCTTGCTATAGCAGTAGAAAAGGTGGAAGGGCTTGGAATTTACATTAAGGCTGCCTGAGATTTGAGATATTGAAAAAGATTGGTGAGCTACAGAGGGCAGAGTAGTTAGTTGGAAAATTAAGGTTAAAACTTAATTTTATGCATGCTGCCTCTCTATTACCTTGACCAATATACTTTATGTTAAAGTGTTAAATCCAGCACACTGCATTCACTATAACTGATTTCTCACAGTACACAGAACATGGAAATGCAATTATTTGAGTAAATATAGACTGCAAAATACATTTTCTTATCAGCAGTTAGAGCAGTCTTGTGACTTCTATCAGTGTCCAGCTGAGCACTGGTTAAAGCTTGTAGGAGGAGTTTTCATTTTTCTTTGACTGCCCTATGAGATTGTATAACCCCTGACTCTCTGTCTGTGGTCTGTGCTGATTGGCCCTGTGCTGATCACATGCACTCTCCCAAGAAAAAGAAAAAGCTCTCTAGCAGTACACATCAAATGGATGCATGTGCAGAGCATCCCTGAGGCTGTGTTCTATCAGGAGATGAAATGGGGAATGTGGAAGAAGGGAAGGATCCGAGAAGACAGGATCAAACATCCTTTTTACACAATGCAGAGTATTAACCCCTTAAGTTCCACAGTGAGTATAACAAGCATGCTGTATTGCATATACAGACTGATTTTACAGTTGTGGGTTTAGTAACACTTTAAGATCAATGACAGTAAGGATGTACCAATAATCTGTAGCTACACCCCTGAAAATATGTGTAGCACCCTCCTAGATAGGTACTAGGTTAGTTAAATTTAGTTCTAGGCTCACTATAATCAGTGTAGCTGTTTGTAATTATTTAGGCCTGTTCTGTGTTTCCCAGGCTGCAGGTTTGATTGCATCTGCTGAAATCCAGAATTCTCTGGGCGGTTCTGAAACAAAGGCGTGGAGCAAGGCAAATTGGCAGCATGAATATTTATACTGGCTTTCACAATCCCTGTTGAATATTGCACAAATGGTTGCTGGAAAGGTGTATAAATAGTCTGAGACCTGGAACAGAAGTGCCTTGTCCATTAAGAGGAGATCACAGCCTGGGGGGGGCTGTTTTGCCCCCTAGGCAAGCCTGCCATGTGCATGCTGTTCATCGCTGTCCCATATTTGCTGGCTGAGGGGCTGATTTTCAGGAAAGTTGCTGAAGCTGACTGAGGGGCCTGTCATTTGAGGACCTAGTCTGGTATCACATGGAGAAAGTGTATGGAAGGTACTGAAAGTAGGCAATCAATCATCTAAGGACATTTGTAAGTACAGACTAATTTGAGAGATCCTAGAGACTGTGCTGTAGCCACCCCTCGGGTGTTAAAGAGCCAGCTGTGTTCAAATGGGACATTGTGTCCTTAAGAGCTTAGTCTAATTCTTAGTGAGAGGACTCTGCTCTGGCTTTCAAGTTATCAGTCCATCATTTACTTGTGCAAGGACTTGGCTCATAGATCTACAGATGAAAGTGTGTCCTCCTACTTGTACATGGTTTTGGAGTATGCTAGTCAGTTCCCCATCTCCATCCAAGTTACTCAAAAATAAAAACACCAGAAAAAGAAAATACCCCAGGACTGTTAATTAAGCCAAAAGAGTGACTGTGACCGTGTGCCTGGCTGTGGGGCACCAATTGGGGAAAGAACCCTGGGCATCTTTCCAGTGGCTCCTATGGGGGTAGCGCTACATAACATTAGAAGACATAATAGAGAAACATTAATGGCCTAAAGACCTGATTGTAAACCTTCCAAAGAACTCAGTCTTTCAAGAATACAAGAATTCTAATAAAAGAATATAATGAAATGCAGACAGAAATGCAAGCTAGAATAGCTGCAGCAAATTGTAGTTATTATTCACAAGGTGATATATCACTATCAAAATCAGAACACAGAACAATGTAGGTTACTATACACAGAAGGGTGATAAAACCAGTGTCAACCTACTAGCAGAAAAATTGCATTTGAAAATGCACAACATCAGCTGCTACCTGTGTAAAAAATAATATAATTCATGGAGAGTATAAGAGTACATAGCCCTGAGATGGATATCAGAAACAGAAAACAAATATTAGAATTAGGGCAACATACAGACAATAGGACATTTGAATACAGGTTATCGAAAACAAGGTGAGAAGGTAAGACTTTTTGAGATTTGTTGTTAGAACAGATGAAAAAGCCTAGACAAAAAATTAATACCAGATAAAGTAGACCTGAAGCTATTGAATATGTAAAATTAGAGGAAGCACAGTCCTAGGCCAGATAAGTAGATGATTCCTTCTCTTTCTACCCTTCAGAATATATTCCTGCAAAATTACCCTACACACTAAGAATCCTGCCATTCATTAATACAGACTTATTGACTTGGAGAATCCTAGGTGTATCAGGAAAATACATCTTCCAAAAACTCACTATGACTACATTGCCTTGCATTGTTCCTTCTATTCCATTAAGGAGTTTTCCCATGAATTGTACACACTCACAAGGTGGTGGCAATGGTATGTTTAAACACAACTCTTACATGAATTATAAAACTTAGTTGCCAAACACTGAATATAATGTGCAATAAAAATTTGCACAGGGTGAGTCACAAGGTGAAGAGGGCTCTATAGAGGTCTTTACACAATTCACAGCTATGGGGGGGATTTCCAAGTTGTCACAGTCATCACAATAATTTTAATGGGTAAAAATGCACCAGCCATACAAGGAATTCATGGTACAAATGAATCCTATCAGAGGGTGCTGAAATTAGGACACCATATGATAAAAAATAGTTGAATGTAACACTTTTGACTGAGGATTTGACAATTATCAGTCTTTTAACTTACACATTATCTGAGATGGAAAGCGAGATTTTATACCTTTTACCTTCCCTATAATATTGATAATTTTGATCGGATGAAATATCTACTTATTTGCTAGAAAACTTAACTTCCCCATGAGGCTTTGAGATTCTGACAGAACTAGAGGGTGTCAGCACCTGTGGTAGTGAGCCCTTGTAGATACTCAACTTGGGGTTCCCCAGGGCACGAAGTCTATGCCCCAGCCTGCTTCTTCACCAGAGCCCTTGATGGTGGGGATGGATTTTCAGCAAGCTGAGACAAGGTCGTGGCCCCCAGGTATGCCCCGATGAGGATGAGGAGACCGCTTGCGGAAGCAGAGTACAATGGGAGGAGACAAACAGAAATCCGATAGACTAGCCGAGGTCAGGACAGGCGGAAAACAAGCACAGTCAGAGAACGAAGCAGGGGTCGGTACACATGTAGTCAATGCAGGATACAGGCAATAGCAACACACAGGAGCTCAGACAACTAGTAAGTTGCTCAGGCAAATTGGCCTAGACAGCATGTCTTATATAGGCAGGCAAACAAGGAGGCGGGCCAGGAAGTGATGGAAGGGAAGGAAATAAAACCCAGAGAACAGCAGACGATGCCCATAACACATGCGAAAGGGATCAGGAACAGCACTGCAGCAAGGAGGTAAGAATACACAAACAAAAAACTGCAGGCTAACGTGTGACAGAGGGAGAAGGAAGGGGAGATGTAGAAGAGAACATCAATCAAGCCCTAGAGTAACAGCAGGTTGAATGAAAAAAAAACTGATCCAAAACGCCCAGGACCAGATGGCTTCTCAGCCACCTATTATAAAAAATTTGCTCATCTCCTTACACCTATCCTCACTAATGCTTTTAATGCCTTACTGTCTGGCCAAACCTTCAACCATGAAACAGTACAAGCGAACATATCAATGATCCCAAAGCCGAATTCTGATGACACGCAGTGGTCCAATTATAGGCCAATTTCTCTTCTCAACATTGACATCAAACTGTTAGCCAAAATCCTCTCTTCCCGTCTTAACCTGTGTATTGGCTCTCTAATACATAACGACCAAGTGGGCTTTATCCCAACTAGGCAAGCGGGGGATAATATTAGGCGTGCATCTCTTTTGGCTAATTTAGCCAGGTCTCGTAATATCCCAAGATAGTTATTAAAGAGGTTATTAAATACATTAACGTGTCACCCAATGTATGGTCTCCATTCAGTAGCCAAAAGAGGCATACAAAAAAGGAAGGTTGTGAAAAGAGATTCACAGAAAAGCGGCTACATAATGAACAGAACGTGACACTAAGGGAATAATTTCCAAAAATTATGCTTTATTACACACAAATGAATATGACATATGGGCATTCGCCCTGGTTTACCATCACCACAGTATGAGACAATACACACAGACCTAATGCCCATATGCCCATATGTCATATTCATTTGTGTGTAATAAAGCATAATTTTTGGAAATTATTCCCTTAGTGTCACGTTCTGTTCATTATGTAGCCGCTTTTCTGTGAATCTCGTAATATCCCAGCCTGCTTCCTGTCCCTGGATATCCGGAAAGCGTTTGATACAGTCTCATGGCCTTACCTCAGATATATATTGCACCGTTGGGGTTTCGGCCCACATTTTTTAACCTGGGTCTTCTCGCTGTATCGAGAGCCTTCGGCCAGAATTAGATATCTGGGGCTTAGGTCAGCTCAGTTCCCAATCTCCAGGGGCACGAGACAGGGCTGCCCTCTGTCCCCTTTGCTCTTTGCTCTGGCTATAGAGCCTCTTGCCCTCTTAATTAGAGCTAATCCGGATATCAGAGGACTGGAGATAGGAGGCATGCACCATAAACTATGTCTCTTCGCGGATAATGTCTTGCTCTTTCTTACATCTCCATTGACCTCCTCCCCATCCCTACTCTGGCTTCTCGAAGCGTTTGGTTCGCTATCTGGACTAGTAATAAACCCCCATAAATCAACAGCACTCAACATCTCTCTCCCCCCGGTAGAGTTGACACATCTAAAGCAGATTTTACCATTTCCTTGGTCACAGTGTCATATGCCTTTTTTGGGAATCAAACTGACCCCTAAGTTATCAGACCTTTACGCAGCTAACTATCTTCAGATGCTAAACCACCTTTCGGCCCTTTTGACCAAATGCTCTTCCCTACCCCTCGCATGGCTAGGCAGAATAGCAGTTATCAAAATGTCAATCCTCCCAAAAATCCTATATCTATTTAGAGTCCTCCCAGTCCCAGTCCCCCCTCACTACATCCGCACACTGCAGTGTCGCATTTTTTCCTATGTATGGGGCAAAACTCGTCCTCGTATACCACGCTCCACCCTATACCGTTCTAAGCTCAATGGTGGTCTAGGCTTACCCGACATCAGCAAATACTATCAAGCAGCGCATTTAGCCCAATTATCTAAATATCATGCAACCTTTGAAATCCCACAATGGGTGGCACTAGAGTCGATAGAATGTGACCCCTTATCTACAGCTAACTTACTCTAGTTGAGGCCAATAGACCGCCGCTCTATAACCAACCCCATCACTTCTCATTTTTTATCCATGTGGGACAGGCTGAAAACCCGATATCCCCTTCAATCACTACATAATCCCCTGCTTTCGTTCCTGCAAAACACAGCTTTCCCCCCGGCCTGGCAGACACCCCTTTTATTCAAAGCCTGGTCCTCTGCTAATTTGCTCCGCACGCATCATTTCCTACAGAGGAATAAGTTTAAATCCTTTGCCTCGCTGCGGGAAACGCATAACCTCCCAGCTTCCGAAATATTCAGATACTTGCAGCTACAACACTTTTACGCCCCCTACGCTACCACAACTAATCGGCCAGATGCCATGTCTCTATTCGAACGAGCATGCTACAAAGACCCTCACAGACGTGGGCTTATCTCTTGCTTATATTCACTCTTCACAACCTCGATCACCACGTCCCCCCCTCTGTATACCCATAAGTGGGAAGTGGATCTGGGCAAGAAACTTGACCTATCTGATTGGGATCACATTTAGGCCAACACAAAATCTTCATCACAGAACATTGTAGCACTGGAAACAAATTATAAAGTTTTAACCCGCTGGTACTTGGTCCCAGCGAGAATCGCAAAATTTTCCCCTAATTACTCTCCCAACTGTTTCAGAGGCTGCGCAGACCTAGGAACACACTACCATATGTGGTGGAACTGCCCAGTGGCCCAAGTCTTTTGGGATGAAATTTTCACCATGATATCTACACTTAGCACTATCACTCTACGTCCTGACCCAACAACAGCCCTACTCAATTAGTGCCCTCCTGGAGTTTCAAATTCACAATTCAAGCTCCTCATGCAAGTTACAACGGCAGCTAAACAAGTTATAGCGAAATCCTGGAAATCCCCCACCCTAAGTGTTGCAGCCGTCAAAACCAGAATAACACAAGCCATGATACATGCAAAGGTGGAAGCCACAATTCTAGACAAGATTCCTAAATTTTTACGCATATGGAGCCCCTGGGTAGAGCACTTCCTCCCGCCTAACTTCGATGAATCACTCCTTCTTCCTTGATTTTTATACTGCGAGCCAAGGACGCTGTCAACAGCCCTTCGTAGGCAGCACCTGAGGTCTGCCGCAGATTTGCTAAGTGCTCATGGAGTCACCGTTGCTGTTCCCCTTTCCCTCTCCTATCTTCCACCCCCGTCTGACCCCCCTCCAAACTTCACCCTATTTCTTTTTTGCACCTGGGAGACAATACTCTGATTGGCTGGGACAATGATGTTATCTGTAGTCGACTTTTATATACCTGTTTCAGCTAGAATTATATAGACATCTGTAATGTGATCCTCATTCATTTTTTCTACGTCCTACTGCCACCTCATTGTCCAATGTACACTAACAATGTCTCCCTGTTTGTAACGTTTGTAACTTTATGGTTAATTGTTAATAAAATGTTTGAACAAGAAAAAAAAACTGATCCAATTTCCCCATCCACTTATTAGGTGTGGATGTGGGGAACCTCCCCACTGTGTCATTGCATTCTGACAGCAGGAGACTCCCTCACCATTATTATTTTAGTATTATTATACAGGATTTATATAGCGCCAACGGTTTGCTCAGTGCTTTACATTATAGTGAGAGACAATACAGTAACAATACAGTTCAATACAAGAGGGATTAGAGGGCCCTGCTCCTTGAAGCTTACAATCTAGGAGGGCGGGGTGAGTGGTACAGTAGGTAGTCACTGTGGGGGATGGAGTGGTTGGAAGAGTAGAGGATACCAGAATTAGCAGAGGGCGGGATAGACTTCCCCGAAGAGAAAGGTTTTCAGTGAACGCCGAAAGGCTAGTAGAGTAGGTGATAATTTGATAGATTGGGGTAGGGAGTTCCAGAGGATGGGTGACGCCCTGGAAAAGTCTTGGAGACAAGCATGGGAGGAGGAGATAAGGGAGCTAGAGAGTAAGAGGTCTTGCGAGGAGCGGAGTGTACAGTTTGGGTGATATTTAGAGATAAGATCGGTTATGTAAATTGGGGAAGTGTTGTGGATGGCTTTATATGTCATTGTCAGAGTTTTGAATTTTATCCATTGGGCAACTGGGAGCCAGTGGAGGGATTGGCAGAGAGGGGTGGCGGATACGGAACGCTTAGTGAGGTGGATGAGTCTGGCAGCAGCGTTCATGATAGACTGGAGGGGGGATAGTCTACAATGAGGTAGGCCAATGAGGAGGGAGTTACAGTAGTCGAGGCGTGATATGACAAGGAAGTGAATGAGTTTTTTAGTGGTTTCCGGGGTTAGGAATGGTCGTATCTTGGAGATGTTGTGGTGGTGAAGTCTACATGATTTTGTCAGCGATTGGATCTGGGGCTGGAAGGACAGATGGGAATCTAGGATTACCCCTAGTACCGTGGTGTGAGGGGATGGACTGAGGATGGTGTTAGCAATAGTTATGGTGAAGTCAGTGGGGGTAGCGCAGGCAGGGGGGAATACTAGGAGCTCAGTTTTGGAGAGGTTGAGTTTGAGGAAGTGGAGTGCCATCCAGGCCGATATGTCACTTAGTAGGCTAGCGATACGGGTGGAAACTGAAGGGGTGAGGTGAGGGGTAGACAGATAGATTTGCGTTTCATCAGCATAGAGATGGTAGTTGAAGCCGTGGGAGCTTATCAAGTGACCAAGGGAGGTGTAGATGGAGAAGAGAAGGAGTTCAAGGACAGAACCTTGGGGGACCCCTACAGAGAGAGGGAGTGAGGAGGAGTTGGCAGCATTATAGGTAACACTGAAGGAGCGCTGTGATAGATAGGAGGAGAACCAGAAGACAGCGGAGTTGCTGAGGCCAAAAGAGTGTAGTTTTTTGAGTAGGAGGGGATGATCAACGGTGTCAAAAGCCGCACAGAGGTCAAGTAGTAGGAGTATTGAATAGTGGCCATTGGTTTTTGCAGTTAGTAGGTCATTAGAGAGCTTTAGTAGGGCAGTTTCAGTGGAGTGTAGGGGGCGAAAGCCAGACTGTAGGGGGTCGAGAAGGTTGTTGTCAGTGAGGTGGGAGCTCAGACGATTGTAGACTAAGCAATCTAGGAGTTTAGAGGTAAATGGGAGCAGGGAGATGGGTCTAAGGTTGATCAGGTTGGTGGGGCCTAGGGAGGGTTTCTTAAGTATGGGAGTGATGTGCACGTGCTTTAGAGGGGAATGTACCTGTAGAGAGGGAGAGATTGAAGATGTGAGTGAGGGAGCATAGGATTAAAGAGGAGGGTGACCAAAGGAGTTTTGAGAGGACAGGGTCCAGGGGGTAGGTGGTGAGGTGGGTTTCTGAGAAGACCTTTAGGACCTCTTAGGAGGTAGCGGGGACAAAGGAGGACAGTGCTGAGGGAGGTATGGTGTGAGGGATGCTAAGTGGGGTGGGTGTCTGTGTAGTAGCGATGTCCCTACGAATTGCGTCGATCTTGTTTTGGAAGTGGTGTGCAATCTCGCGGGCAGTGAGTGAGGCGCTGGGTGGTGGTGGAGGTGGAGAAAGTAGAGAGTTAAAGGTAGAGAAGAGCCGACGAGGACTCGAAGAGAAGGTATCAATGAGGGTGACAAATTAAGCTTGTTTGGCAGCGTGAAGGGAGGAAGTGTATGTTAGGAAGGCAGATTTATAACGGGTGAACGTTTGGTGGGATTTGGTTTTACACCATAATTGCTCCAGCGCATGACTCAGAATACACAGATCAGAATACACGGATAAGTGCTACAGTCTACAGCCTGTAGCACTGATAAAGTGAGAAAATACCAACAGGGCAGTTAAACAGACGTTGATCTGTAGATCAACTTCTGTTCAACCACAGTGGCCACACATGGATTGAAATTTGGCCAGTCCCTGCTGAACAAATTTCAAACTGTATGGCCAGCTTAATTGTCACAACTACTGCACAGGGATCCTGCTAGACTGAATTCACCTCAAGCTGAAATGCGGTGATTTTGACCAATGAGTGTTACAGAGTGAGGCAAAATGGATCTTTAGGTTATAGACTGTTATACCCATAGCCTAAATGATAGCATGAGTTTTGTCCCATTTGTGTAGTTTCCATAGGTTAATAGGAAGGTACTGAACCCCAATATTGAACAAAAAATCTTTGCTGTAAGAGACATTTTCCTTCCTTTTACTCTCTTTTTCACCCCCTTTCCTCTTTTATTTTATTCATATTTCTGTAAATATTCAACTATGCTATTTTAGGTGCCTCCCATGCATTGTATGTTGTCAGATATACTACATATTAGACAATTAAGTTAGAGAATATGTTACCCAACATTTCATATTTCTGATATGTGTATGTTTTACCATGTATTTGGGTTAAAAAGCATCCTGTTCTCTATGCATTGCTTCCTTTGTGTGAAATCCCTGGTGATTCTTTCAGTCCCCCTGCTTTCCTATTTCAAACTGACAACTAGAGATGAGCGAATTATTCAAAAATTCGATTCGGCTGATTCGGCGAATTCGCGGAATAAATTCGATTCGAGTCGAATATATTCGCTGCGAATTTAACTTATAAAAAGGGTGTTTCTAGGCTTCAGAGAGCCTTTATATTAGTGCAGAACACTGTACCTTTAATTTAAATGCCCTTGGAGTCTGCTGGGGAAGAGAAATAATACTGTCAGTCAGTATGACATGCAGATGAGTGCACACTTCACTCATTTGGGCAGTCACGGGGCCAAAACCAAAGTGTGGAGCCACAGTGTGGCGGTGGAGGCAGCAGCAATGGGAGGCCATACAGCACCCTATGACAAAATGGAACCCACCAGCAGTGTGAGGAGACCTGAAAGTGGCACATGGCAGAGTGTGGCGATGGAGACAGCAGCAATGGGAGGCCGTACAGGGACCCATGACACACTCTGGACCTGGCAGCAGCATGAGGAGGCGGTACAGGGGCCCATGACAGATTACGGGCCTGGCAGCAGCAATGGGAGGCCGTACAGGGACCCATGACACACTCTGGACCTGGCAGCAGCATGAGGAGGCGGTACAGGGGCCCATGACAGATTACGGGCCTGGCAGCAGCATGAGGAGTTGGTACGGAGGCCCATGGCAGATTACGGGCCTGGCAGCAGCAATGGGAGGCCCGTAATCTGCCAGCACCCTATGACAAAATGGAACCCACCAGCAGTGTGAGGAGACCTGAAAGTGGCACATAGCAGAGTGTGGCGATGGAGACAGCAGCAATGGGAGGCCGTACAGGGACCCATGACACACTCTGGACCTGGCAGCAGCATGAGGAGGCGGTACAGGGGCCCATGACAGATTACGGGCCTGGCAGCAGCATGAGGAGTCGGTACGGGGGCCCATGGCAGATTACGGGCCTGGCAGCAGCAATGGGAGGCCCGTAATCTGCCAGCACCCTATGACAAAATGGAACCCACCAGCAGTGTGAGGAGACCTGAAAGTGGCACATGGCAGAGTGTGGCGATGGAGACAGCAGCAATGGGAGGCCGTACAGGGACCCATGGCACACTCTGGACCTGGCAGCAGCATGAGGAGGCGGTACAGGGGCCCATGACAGATTACGGGCCTGGCAGCAGCATGAGGAGTCGGTACGGGGGCCCATGGCAGATTACGGGCCTGGCAGCAGCAATGGGAGGCCGTACAGGGACCCATGACACACTCTGGACCTGGCAGCAGCATGAGGAGGCGGTACAGGGGCCCATGACAGATTACGGGCCTGGCAGAAGCATGAGGAGTCGGTACGGGGGCCCATGGCAGATTACGGGCCTGGCAGCAGCAATGGGAGGCCCATAATCTGCCAGCACCCTATGACAAAATGTAACACACCAGCAGTGTGAGGAGACCTGAAAGTGGCACATGGCAGAGTGTGGCGATGGAGACAGCAGCAATGGGAGGCCGAAAAGGGACCCATGACACACTCTGGACCTGGCAGCAGCATGAGGAGGCGGTACAGGGGCCCATGACAGATTACGGGCCTGGCAGCAGCATGAGGAGTCGGTACGGGGGCCCATGGCAGATTACGGGCCTGGCAGCAGCAATGGGAGGCCCGTAATCTGCCAGCACCCTATGACAAAATGGAACCCACCAGCAGTGTGAGGAGACCTGAAAGTGGCACATGGCAGAGTGTGGCGATGGAGACAGCAGCAATGGGAGGCCGTACAGGGACCCATGACACACTCTGGACCTGGCAGCAGCAAGAGGAGGTGGTACAGGGGCCCATGGCAGAGTGGCGAAGCATAAGCAGCTTAAATTGAAGGCCATACAGAGGCCTATGTTAAAAATAATAACATGTTTGGGGCATGATTCATGGCGGATTTAGTCAGTTGTGTCAGGAACTGGTGGTTTGAAATCCAGACTAATCCACGCCTGATTCATTTTCACAAACGTGAGTCTCTCCACACTTTGGGTGGACAGTCGTGTCCTCCGCGGAGTTACAATACCTCCTGCCGCACTAAACACGCGCTCCGATGCCACGCTACTGGCCGGGCATGACAGCCTTTCAAGGGCAAATTCAGCTATTTGGGGCCAAAGGTCAAGTTTCGTTGCCCAGTAGTCAAGGGGATTGTCTACCTCGGTTGGCAGGGTGCTGTCCAAGTAGGCCCAAGCCTGTTGTTTGAGGTCCTGCTCCAGGTCCACCTGATGCTGCTGCTGCGGCTGGTTAGTAGTTTCCTCACTGCGCTGGTGAAGAAAGCTACTCATCATCGACTGCAGACTGAGGCAGCCGCTGCTGGTGGAGCTGCCACTGCTCCTACCACCCCACCCCTCCCCTGCTGCCATGGCAGCGGAACGCGAGCACACAGGGCCCACAGTGTCTGAGGATGGACGTTGGCGCAGAAAGGCAGAGACCAACTGACTACATAGGTGGTTTTTATAGTACGTTATTTTGGCCTCCCTCTCAGCAGGTGTGAAAAAGGCCACCATTTTTGAACGGTAGCGAGGGTCCAACAAGGTGGACAGCCAAAAGTCATCCCTCTGTCTGATGGTTATTATTCGGCTGTCGCTACGCAAGCAAGCGAGCATGCTATGGGCCATTTGTGCCAAGGAATGTGAGGGACTCCCTGCCTCCATCTCCACAGCATACTGCCACGGTGCATCTGGGTCCTCTGTCTCCTCCTCTTCCTCTACCAGATGCTCCTGCTCCTCCACTCCTGTCCGCTGAGTGGAAAAACCACCCATTTCACTCAATAATTCCTGAGCACCAATGTCCTCCTCTACCTCCTCCTCTTCTTCCTGTCCTGCCCCCACAGGGGTCATGTGGCATTGAGATCTGTGCGCCACGTCTACCGCACCCTGACCAGCCATTGTTAACAGCATTTGTTCCAGGACGTGCAACAGAGGAATGACGTCGTTCATCCCATAGTCCTGCCGACTCACGAATAGCGTGGCCTCCTCAAAGGGCCTGAGCAAGCGGCAGGTGTCACGCATGAGCTGCCAATGGCTGACATCTAAGTTACACAGGGAGTACCTTTATCCGCTTGTAACATCAGGAAATCGGTGATGGCCTTTCGCTGTTCGTAAAGGCGGTCTAACATATGTAGGGTTGAATTCCACCTTGTTGCAACGTCGCAGATCAGGCGATGCTGTGGAATTCCGTTCTGCCGCTGCAGCTCAAGGAGGGTGTGCTTTGCGGTGTAGGAATGGCTGAAATGCATGCAAAGTTTACGTGACATTTTAAGGATGTCTTGCAGTGGGATGGTGGATTTTAGGAACCGCTTGACAACCAGATTGAACACATGGCACAACCTTCCTTGACGCAGAGCAGACACCATGTTCTTTCCGTTGTCGGTCAACATGGTTCCGATTTTCAGTTTGCGCGGAGACAGCCATCTGTCGATTTCTCTGTTCATTACACTGAGAAGTTCCTCCCCTGTGTGACTACGTTCGCCAAGGCATACCAGGTGCAGCACAGCGTGACACCGTTGCGCCCTGCACATGTGATATGCCGGTCGGGTAATGGGACTTGGCACGGGGGTGGCGGCTGAGGACACGGCGGAAGAAGAGGTGGTAGAGGCGGACATCTTTGCTGGACCAAGGACGTGCAAACGTGGAGGCAAAAGCGGCGTGACCTGTCCAAGTTGCTGGTGCGGCTGTGCCGGCACCACGTTCACCCAGTGGGCCGTAAATGACATGTACTGTCCCTGACCGTAGTTACAGCTCCACACGTCGGCGCTGCCGTGCACTTTGGCAGAGACCGACATGCTCAAAGACTGGCCCACTATCTCTTCTACATGTGAATGCAGGGCTGGCACTGCCTTTTTGGCGAAGAAATGCCGGCTTGGCACTCTCCACCGCGGCGCGGCACAAGCCATCATTTCTCGGAAAGGTGCTGAGTCCACCACTTGGAAAGGGAGGGACTGCAGCACCAGCAACTTGGACAGGAGGACGTTCAGCTTCTGCACCGTCGGGTGCGTGCTCGCAAACTGTTGTCTCTTGGAAACGGATTCCAAGAAAGACTGCTGACGGAATCCGTGAAGAGGAGTAGCAGGAGAAGGAGCATCTGAACGAGCGGAAGATGCCAACGAGCGACAACTCCCCTCAGCAGACGTGTTGGAGCCTTGACTGGCTGATAGAGGGCGATTGACGTCGGGTGACGGAGCAAGTAACGGAGCGGGTGATGGAGCGGGGGCTGGGGCAGGCAGAACTGCCGTATCTTTATCACGGTTTTCCCAGGCCACTGAATGGCGACGCTGCATATGCTGACGCAACGCTGTAGTCCCAACATGGGCCCCCTGGCCACGCTTGACTTTCTGGCCACATAGTCGACATACGGCTACGTTTACTTCCTCGGGCGGCTTGACGAAAAATTGCCACACCGCCGAGTAGGAAACTTTGCCCCCGCTACTCCTCACTGGCTGACTGCTACTTCCTCCGTGCACACCGGCACCACTACTGGCCGTGATGGTAGGCTGCAGTGGAGCTGGTGCTCTACTCCGTGGCCGTTTGCCTCCACTGACACTGCTGCGACCCTGCTGCCTCCTGGGCAACCCACCGACTGTTTTGCTCGCTGCCAAACTGGCACCCTCTTCTCCTGATGATGCGGAAGCAATAGCCTGATGACGACGAGGCTTCCAAATGCGATCAGCCTCATCATCATCAATTAGGGTCTCCGCCTCACTACTAGCCCCCTCGGCTGCGTGTGGGTCAGGAGACAGACCTGTCTCTAGAACGGGTACCGAGCCACTCTCCTCGCCAGTACTTCTTCGCCTGGCTGCTGAAGAGGCGGATGTCTCCCCCCGTTCCTGACCGCCCTCTGTTAGCTCTTCCTCACTGTACAGTGGGGCTGAGCCCACAGCATGCGATACTTCGCTTGGTGAGGGAACACCAAAGGACAGGGGCAGGTAGAGGACACGTGATTTCAGTGGGCTTGCTCCCGGGCCATGCCAACTAACGGTTGTGTCTGACGTACCCACCGACCGTTGGCTGTAGGTGTCAGAGGTGACCTGGGAAGAGGAAGACGACCGAGCCAACCAATCGATGATGGCAGGGTTGTTGGTGGAGACACGACCACTGGATGACACCGGGAGCACTGGCCTCTGGCTGCGACTAGTGCTGCCTCAACCCCTTCCTCTGCTGCCACATCTGCTCGCTCCTGAAACATTGCCTCCTCTGCCACTCCTCTGCGTGTTGTCTGACATACTCTTTAATTCAACGATTCTGTGTCCCTGAGTAACGATTCTGTGTCCCTGAGTAACAATTCTGTGTCCCTGAGTAACGATTCTGTGTCCCTGAGTAACAATTCTGTGTCTGTCCCTGAGTAACAATTCTGTGTCCCTGAGTAACAATTCTGTGTCCCTTAGTAACGATTCTGTGTCCCTCAGTAACAATTCTGTGTCCCTGAATAACAATTCTGTGTCCCTGAGTAACAATTCTGTGTCCCTCAGTAACGATCCTGTGTCCCTGAGTAACAATTCTGTGTCCCTGAGTAACAATTCTGTGTCCCTGAGTAACGATTCTGTGTCCCTCAGTAACGATTCTGTGTCCCTGAGTAACGATTCTGTGTCCCTCATTAATGATTCTGTGTCCCTCAGTAACGATTCTGTGTCCCTGAGTAACAATTCTGTGTCCCTGAGTAACAATTCTGTGTCCCTGAGTAAAGATTCTGTGTCCCTGAGTAACAATTCTGTGTCCCTCAGTAACGATTCTGTGTCCCTCAGTAACAATTCTGTGTCTCTGAGTAACAATTCTGTGTCCCTGAGTAACAATTCTGTGTCCCTGAGTAACGATTCTGTGTCCCTGAGTAACGATTCTGTGTCCCTGAGTAACGATTCTTTGTCCCTCAGTAACGATTCTGTGTCCCTCAGTAACAATTCTGTGTCCCTGAGTAACAATTCTGTGTCCCTCAGTAACAATTCTGTGTCCCTGAGTAACGATTCTGTGTCCCTGAGTAACGATTCTGTGTCCCTCAGTAACAATTCTGTGTCCCTCAGTAACAATTCTGTGTCCCTGAGTAACGATTCTGTGTCCCTGAGTAACGATTCTGTGTCCCTGAGTAACGATTCTGTGTCCCTGAGTAACGATTCTTTGTCCCTCAGTAACGATTCTGTGTCCCTCAGTAACAATTCTGTGTCCCTGAGTAACAATTCTGTGTCCCTCAGTAACAATTCTGTGTCCCTGAGTAACGATTCTGTGTCCCTGAGTAACGATTCTGTGTCCCTCAGTAACAATTCTGTGTCCCTCAGTAACAATTCTGTGTCCCTGAGTAACAATTCTGTGTCCCTGAGTAACGATTCTGTGTCCCTGAGTAACGATTCTGTGTCCCTGAGTAACAATTCTGTGTCCCTGAGTAACAATTCTGTGTCTGTCCCTGAGTAACAATTCTGTGTCCTTGAGTAACAATTCTGTGTCCCTGAGTAACAATTCTGTGTCCCTCAGTAACGATTCTGTGTCCCTCAGTAACAATTCTGTGTCCCTGAGTAACAATTCTGTGTCCCTGAGTAACGATTCTGTGTCCCTCAGTAACAATTCTGTGTCCCTGAGTAACAATTCTGTGTCCCTGAGTAACAATTCTGTGTCTGTCCCTGAGTAACAATTCTGTGTCCCTGAGTAACAATTCTGTGTCCCTGAGTAACGATTCTGTGTCCCTGAGTAACAATTCTGTGTCCCTGAGTAACGATTCTGTGTCCCTCAGTAACAATTCTGTGTCCCTGAGTAACAATTCTGTGTCTGTCTTTGAGTAACGATTCTGTGTCCCTGAGTAACAATTCTGTGTCCCTGAGTAACAATTCTGTGTCCCTGAGTAACGATTCTGTGTCCCTAAGTAACGATTCTGTGTCCCTAAGTAACGATTCTGTGGCCCTAAAGTCTCTGTGGCCCTAACTCTGTCCCTAATACACAGAGGTCTGTCTCTCTTGAATGACCGGAGGCTAATGGAGAATTCTAAGATGGCCGCGATTTATAGCTCCACCATTACACAGTGCTGGCTGGCTGGCTGCTGATTGGCTAATGCGATCACATGTCATGAATGAATGCATTATGGGTCAGCGCGCCTTGTCTGCGCGCCTTCCCAGAGATCCCCGCTCCGTCGCCACACATGTCGCCGCCATTTTTGGGAAAATTCGATTCGTGCATCCGAAGTTTGCTAATTTTCGGATTCGGCGCGAATCGAATATTTCCTAATCTTCGAAACGAATTCCACTTCGTCATGTTCGATTCGCTCATCTCTACTGACAACGCTAGACATGAGAAAACATCTGTCCCAGCATTGTCAGTTTTCTGGTGGTGCTGGGAGAACAGTCTTTCTATCCTCTAATAATCAGACTTCTGCTGACATGATCCCCCTGTACATGCACAAATGTGTTGCCTTGCATTTGTATTTTAAACTGAATGGGTAGGTTTACAAGGTAAGGGTCTGCATATATGTACTTTGAGGAGACTGTGAGCCACAGCCTTTTGGTTATGTGGAAATATGCTAGGAAAGATGGTGGTGATTGGGTAACTGCCCCTGATCGTACAGCAACGAAAAGGCTCTGAAAATTGTGAATAAATAATGGGCTAAATAATGAATAATATCAATGAAAAATATGCTGCGCTACATATACAAATTTTATAGATTTTGTGCATTTTTGTATATGTAGCGCAGCTACATTGATATTATTCAAGGAAATGGCTCTGTTCGTGTTGTCTGGCACCTTATTCACTCTGAAGGGTGCTGGCAGCAGTGATGTGGCTGATGTTCTGGGATGGGCGGGTTGATGGGCTGTATATTTGGGACCTTATTGATAAATTTAGAGATTGTTCTATAATTCTCAAGGATATGCCAGTGTTTATTTAGAATCTTTACCAGTTCGGCACTGGTATAATTGAGGGTATGGCTGAGGGCAGAAAAATACTTTATAATTGGACAATTTATGTGAGCACAAGCTTGACATACTATTCAGTTAAGAATGACAAGATTATTGCATTGAGTTACTATGTTTTATGTTTATGATTCTAATTTTTTTGCAGATAATGAAAAGATTTGTAATGTTATGCAATTCATACAAAAAGATAATTTGCCACCAGCATAACAAATGTCTGTGGGGGTGCTGAAAAATCAATTGTCTTTCTGCAAAACACATAGACCCATATTTTTATATGATTGGCCTGTGTTGTACATGGCAGTGTAAAAGCACCACGTAAATTACACCATATGATATATGTGTCCATTTGTTTTAATGGCTCTGAGAGAGCACTGTGTGATTTAAAGTACATTTATGTATAAATAAAAAGGTTGTATTTTTTTATACCTTATGTGTGCTTGTGAAATGTGATTTGTGAATGTTGGAATGGAAAGTCCCATATGTACAGGAACATTTAATGTGGATAAAGTTGTTTGGGAGGCCAAGACTCACAAAGGAACTTTGATGGGGACTTTCACCTTATATATTTTATACATTTTACATGTGGAATATCCAGACATAGGCCTTGCGGCTGCATGGGCAAGACTCAATCAAACTTATGGTAGCTCTGGAGCAATAAAAAGTGTTTTATTCAAGAGACTACAAATCTTTCAAAAAATAAGCTGAAGTGAACTGAGTGACCTGCTGGCAAAGTTGGAGTTGGCAAAGGCAGACTTTCATCTGCGAGAACTAAGCTATTTGGATATGGTTTATGGTGTAAATCCAGTGATGTCAAAACTATATAGTCTGCAAGAAAAACTGGCAACATGGGCTCAAAATACAAAAGAGATAATAATGTAACCTTCCCCGTATGTCCATATTTTGCATTGATTATCAAATCTGGACAAAGAATGATCCCAGATTCAGCTTTAGTGAACCCAGCTTGTATACCTCATCATCAAGGTATTGCAATTGTGCTTCTAAACATAGAGACTTAAAGTGGTATTAAACCCAAAACCAAAAATGTATTATATTGCAGCTTGGCAATCATTAGATGTGGTGGCTGCATTTGTTTTCTTCTGTTTTCACCTGGTGGTCTGGGCAGTAACGCAACTCCTGTATCAATGAGACACCACTTTGGTGGAATAAGCCAGGACACAGCAACATTGTCAGTCTGGAGGAAATGGGATTGTTAAATACTATCAGATTTGAATGCAAATAACAAATTGATGGCAACCTCCAGCTAACACTTTATAATCAGTTATAGCAAACATTTTGATTCCTTTTGGGATAAAGGTTTTCTATGAATAAATAAAAGCTGATCATTTTAATCACCCTTGCCAGTGTTAAATGGATGGTCTCATCCATGTAAGCTGATACATTGTGCTGGAGAGCCTGAATTCTGGAATTACCCTGCTGAATTATAAGATGAAAATAGAAGAAAGAAAGCCTAAAAAGAAAACTAAGACAGCCATCACATCTAAAAATTAGTAAGCTGCAATATTATATATGTTTTCTTTTGAGTTTAATACTGCTTTAAGGGGTATCTTTTAAAAAGACAAGACATTCCATCTGCCACATCTGCTTCTAGTGATATGAAGGCTTCTGGTATTTGCAAGAGTGCAAGGAGCTTCTCCAGAAATTTGCAATTTGCTATAGGGGCTGTGCCTCCTCAGACCATTTTGCTAAAGACTGTAAAGTTGTTATCAAGTGCACATATTGCAAGCATTACTGTTATGCATCCTACACCACATACTGATAGTCCACAGCAGTCCAGAAACATTTAGCCCTGCCTCAAATAATAGTTTCCTCTTCATATACTGTAGTCTGTGGGGGAAGACTCTAATTCTCAAGATACAGTAAATCCAGTGGGACAACCAGAGAGAGCTACTAGGATGTACTTCATAATATTTTAACAAAGCAACGGTTTTCTGGTTAAACCAAAATTCTTTGATATTTTCAGCATAAAAGGACATGCAACATTATGGTTGTGTAGATACCTACGGCAGAAAGGCTTGAAGGTTCATTGTCTCCTCGATTAAAGGAAATATGCACATACCCTTGCTAACACTAGAATGTGATCAGTTACCTGACAACAGGGAAAAGGTTCTTACTCCAGAAGTTGCATATTACCACCTCCACATAAGGCACCTGGCTGATCAATTTCATGGACATGAATACTCAAATCTTAGTCTTGTTGGAAAGAGACATTCTCCAAGTACATAAACTACGCCATCACTGCAACAGTCCTGACAATGCCCCATATACACAAAGACTTCATCTAAGCTGGGTAATAGTGAGTGATGTATGTTTGGGCAAAAAGTGCAAACCATCTGATGTCAACTCCTTTAAAGTTCATGATTTAAGAAATGGACGTACCCCTCATTTTAAACCATGCTCTCTTCATTATGAAGTGAAGGGGAAGCCTTTGGACATCATCCAAGTACCTGCTGTCACTTCAATCTTCTGTGATGACGACTTAGTGAGCACAGTGTGTTGTACTACAGTTGATGACAATAAAATAGCCCTGTCAGTTGAGGACCAAAAATTAATGAGAATAATATACAATAAATTCTTCAAGGATGACTCTAACAGCTGGGTTCCACACTTACCTCTTCGTGCTGCAAGAGTCAAGCTTCAAAACAATCATGAACAGGCCTTGTCCAGATTTGTCTCACTGCAGCAAACACTTAAGAACAAGCCTGTAATGAAATAGCTTTTTGTTGCCTTTATGAAAAAGATATTTAACAATGATCACGCTGAGCTGGCTCCAGCTTTACAAGAGCATGATGAGTGTTGTGTCTTCCTTTCTTCAGAGTGTATTACCCAGGTAAAATGAAACAAATAAAGGTAGTGTTTGACTCCAGTGCTTCCATGTCCATGTCAGCAATTGAGTAGAAAGGATTAGGAAATCTTCCAAGCCTGACTGTGGCCTTATATTCTATCTGAAATGAGTCCTGCAGAATCATGCCACCAGGCCACGTTTTTTTCTTTTTTTTTGCAAATTCTTTCTGGATAGCAGATCCTGAATTTCTGCTAGAGAAAAGATAAGTTCTGCTGATGACTTCAATTTCCTAGACCCTGACAATGATCCAGATATTGTCTTGAAGTCAACCAAAATCTACAAATTGGATACTTTCAAAGACCAGCAAGCTAAAAGAATAGACTGGTTCAGGGGGCTTATAAAAAGCATTCCTAGTGATGATTTTGGGACTGAACTTTGCTTCCCCTAGCCACGCCATTGTGCTGATAATGCATGTTGCACTATACAATACTGCCTTAAGGCTACTGTTTGTTACATTATATTCCTGATTTCTCTTTTTTATTTTTTCAGAATTTCAAGACTGCTACAGCAAATTTCTTTTTTTGTATTTGTTTTCACAAAATTTGTTATATTATAATTAATATACTGATATCTGACAATACAGGTAGAGAGTGTGCTACCTCCGGCAGTTGTAAGGGCAATGCAACTTACATCTATGTTCATTTCTTATGCTGTTTAATTAATTTAAGTTTATGGTTTACTGCCTCCCTATGATCGTTCATTTAATTATGTTACATTTTCTGTGTATCCTCACTCTTATATTATGCACATGTTTTCTTTCTTTGCTCATTGTGAGCTCCTGTATTGTTGCAAGACACACTTTGAGGCTTGGAAAGAAATATTAATTTTGACCTTCAAACACAGCAGCAAGGGCGGACTGACAACTCATGGGGCCCCTGGGCAATAGGGAATCATAGGGCCCTCGTGTCCTCGCCCACATCCAAAAAATCCTATGAAAAAGCCAATGAAACGTACCAGGGGCATCTCATGGGGCCCCCTACTGACCCCGGGCCCTCGGGCAGTGCCCGAGTGTTTGAATTGGTCAGTCCGCCCCTGCACTGCAGATGCCAATGTAGAAGGTCTCTCAGGAGGAGTCAGCAGTTCTTGTAGGTCCCTAGTGTGACGGACGCGGCGTCAGACCGCCAGCCCGTCTCACCAACTCGTGACCAAAGGACTAGCCAATCTAAAACTGCGCTGTCACGTGCATAACAATACCATGCTCAGCTGCACCCTGCACAAAGATTTTCCAGCTGATGGACCACAATCTACAGTATGTACCGCAGCCTGAGAACGATTGTTACCTGGCATCAGCTAATTGGGTCTACAACCATGAAGGATATCCAACTGTGTCCCTTGCACTTCTGAACCCAGCACACAAGGACCACGTGTCACTCAACAGAGAGGGGGGGGGGCTGATTTGGAGTGAGAAATGATACAAGATGGAGGGTCTGTACCAAAATGGATGTTCGTGTCCATATTTGTACTTACAATTGCTACACCTAGGTCTTTTACTGGAAATGCTCTGCAGCCAGTCACATATGCACATTCACTCTCTTAGCTCAAGAATCAGTCTAGGGGTGTTGGTTTTAGTGTTTTAATAAGGGGTGAACTTGGATGGGGATTGGGGAAGGTAAGATACTCCAATAACTTGCTATAACAAACTTGAGGACACTAAGCTGACTTCCTGAAACTATGAACACTGTCCCTGTGTAGCAGATAGTGGACAGGTTCTGCAGTACGGTATTGAGGAAGTTAAGCCTTCCTCAGTGAACAGGCCAATTAACAGCCCCTTCACAAGGAATTAAATGACTATATTCTTCAGGACAAAGCTTCTTAGTAAACACATGGTCAACCTTCTAGAACACAAGAGGGGTGAAAGTCTTTATGATCTCTCCTTGTCTGTACTCACTGACACCACTGGACAAATTGTTGCCTCCTACCAGTATCCTGCAGATAGTTTCTCCCAGTAGTCCCAGACTATATAATCAGAAAACAGCTCCTCAGTTAACCTTTAGCAGCATACAGTGACTCCAGGCCCACCAGCCTCCCAGTTTGGGCCTCCACAAGTGTGACAAGCACACGGCAGCAGTGCTCAGGGAAGGAAAATGAGCCTCCTAGGCATGGATCTTTCCCTTTGGAAGAAAATAATGTCTATTCTTAACTCAGGATATTTATGCTTTCTCCCAGAAACAATCATGCAGCCCATGGGAAACAGAACAAACTAAAACAATTAAACCCAGCTCCGCTGGTTACAGTGGGCCAGAGCTAAATTTACCTACACTGACACTTAAACTGTAACTCAAACAAATTCCAGCCAAACTAAATTTACCTTGCAGAACAGTTTAATCCCATTGACTACAATGAGCCCAAACTGAATTCTCTTATCCTGGCACCTGACTAGGAGGGTGCCACATCGACATCTGCGACATTTATCAATGTCGTTTATCAACTCTCCTGCATGCAATAAAGATAGTTGTGGGTGCCAGGGGTTTGGAGAGTTCAGATATCTGATGAAGGTTGTCTGCAGTGATTGTCTCTGCTACATTCAGGCCAGGCATAAATGTTTTAGGAAGGGATAAATCACTAACAGCCACTGGAGTCAGAATAGTGGTGATTACCTTGTTTTCCTGCTTACAAGTTAGTGATCAGGCTTGGCAACTGGTTGCCCAGGCCCAAGCACCACATCATAGGTGGAGGTCCCATGATCCCCTATACCCAAATGTGCCAAGTATTTGCAATGGCTTCTCTAGAGGACAAAGTAGCAGGAGCGTGCAGCAAATTTCTTGCCCCAGTTTTCCAAAACTTGTAAGCATTAAACTTTAATCCTGTTGAGTGACCAAGGAAGCATTTGCATTGGATGTGCATAGTGTGCTGGCATTCTGACTTTATGTATGTGTAGCAAAGATAAGTATAATTGATTTGGTCACTTTGCCTGATTAGGCAAAATGACAAATTCCCTTTATAGCTAAATTGATGAATGACAGAAGAATGAAACTCAAGGTCTGAATTCTGAAAACTGAAGCAGGTAAAACTAGAACAAAAGATCCATCAAATCAAATACAATTGCATAAAACAGAGAATCTGATTGATTTCAATGGGCAACAGCTCCCCCTTTGCTCCAGTTTTCTTTGCTCTAGTTTCCCTAAATCACTTCAATGCATGATGTTGATGAAAACCTATGCATTTTGACCCCACTCATCTCCTCTGTCTTCCAGCTAAAACGCACTGCAGCTCAGCTTTACCCAAGACAAAAAGTTCTGACCTCACTTCAATAAAGATAGCATGTCTACGGCAATGCCGAGTATATTCTAAGATGACAATTATTTAAAGGAAATTTCTGGGCACAAAAATTATTTAGGGTATAACATGTAACTTGCTTCTATGTACCCACCTCCCACGGCCAGCGCTCCAGCACATTTTTTAACCAGAAAATATGTTCATTTATTATTATTTTTACAAAAGGTGAACTTTGCCTTTAATTTATTACACTCTTGCACAGAAGCAATGTTTTCCAATGGATTACTACATGAATCTGGAAGAAATGAACAAAGCACATTAAGATTAAAGTAATAAAATACACATGCCTTTTGAATTTGGATATTTGCTTATCTCAGAGCTTGGCTTTAAAAAGTGCTGCAAGCAATATCAATGTTCCACTGAGATTTTGGGCTGCATTGTCTCAGAGAACTAGTAATGCATTTATCTTGCAGATCATTTATTCTTTTTTGCTTTCCAGGTTAGTTTGACATTTGAAATCCAGATCATCTAGAGGGGCAGCACACTGTTAAGCCAGTGTGTGCTCAGTCACTATTAAGTTATTGTTACAGAGAAATACGTGTCATTCCCAATATTAGATTTTCAAAATGCTTTAATAATGAATGACTTTAGATCACTGCTAGTAATTGCAAATAAAAGGAGAAAATGTGAAAGAAATGTGCAAAGCAATTACAGAAAAAATAGAAATGCTACTAGACATACATTTCAAAACATCCAGTTTAAAGTGGTATTAAACCCAAAATGTATTATATTGCAGCTTACCAATCATCAGATGTGGTGGCTGCATCAGTTTTCTTTTCTTTGGCTTTTTTATTCTGTTTTCACTTGGTGATCTGGTCAGTTACACACCTCCAGTATTATTGAGACACCACTGTGGGTGAAGGAGCATCGGACACAGCACACAACAGCATTGTCAGTCTTGGGTTGGGGGGGGGAGTGGTAAATGTATTAGCAGATTTGAATACAAATAACAAATTGAAGCCAAACTCCAGCTAACACTTTATAATCAGTTACAGTAAACATGTTTTTCCTTTTGAGATAAAATAATACTGGAATAAATAAAAACTGATCACTTTGATCACCCCCTGCCAGTGGTAAATGGATGATCCCATCTATGTAAGTTGATACATTCTGCTGAAGAGCTTTAATTTTTGAAAAACAGCTGACCTGCTGGTTGAATCACCAGATGAAAATAGAGGAAAGAAAGACAAGAAAAGAAAACTAACAGAGCCATCACATCTAAGAATTGGTAAGCTGCAATACAATACCTGTTTACTTTTGGGTTAAAAACTGCTTTAAAGTTGTGTATTTAAAACAGAACTCCAGCCAAAAATAAGAGGACACAAATAAATAGCCTATGAAAAGATACATTTACAGGATTAGCTTTTGCTGCAATATTCACCTTTAAGGCAGCGATTTCCCCTGCAGTACCTTTTTCAGCCATTAGATATCCTTGTTCTGATGACCAGCATCTTTCAATCCACTTACAATGAGCCCAGGTTATCCTTGACCTACTCCAGCATTTGACTGGACAGTAAAAGGGAAAGCAGCACAGTAATGTGCTCATATCTCTGTAACTCTGTTCTCTCCTCCTATCAGCACGATTGTTGTCAGCACATGAATTGATTGTCTTTTTTGCTGCTTCTTCCGCTTATACTCCAGCTCTGCTATACAGGAACTGCAAGAGGCTGATACCAGGTTGAATACATGTACTTACACTGCTTGCATTTAAAAAAATAATTTAATAATGTATAAATTATTACATGTTCATTAGAAAAGTATATATAGCATGAGTAAGCATGTGTGCAACAAATATGATGTAGCTTCCCCCCCCCCTCCCTCGCCCCCCTGCTCACGGTTCTGAGCTGCTTGAGGGCTGAGGACTGGGGGCTGTGGACTGTGTGTGACTGTATGTGAACCCACTCTTTCTTGCTCTTGATGCCCCCCTCTCCCACCCATCAGCTGCTACTTGAGTGAACAGGTGGCAGAGGAGGGCACAGACTGCTGCAGGTCACCCTGTGGAGTGTATCAGAGGAGGACTACTGCCTTGCACAGGGGCAGCTGGAAAAACTACAAATCCCACAAAACTTGGTGGAGTTGGAGGAGGATTTTTTAGTATACTCCCCAGGAAATTTTGTTTTTTTTATACCCAGGAGGTGGGAGGATCTCTTGCAGAGTGTTCGCTGCTCACTGGAAGCCAGACTGGAGGGGACCTAATCCAGGGGCTTGAAGTGAGGACACTTTGTGTAGTGTGGTAGTGGCCACACTGGCAACACCTGCACTTTTGTGATGGAGGAAACAGGATCACTCATTCATCCATCCATTTATCTCCACCACTGATCCTTGGAGGTTTCGGGGAGATATTGAGGTAACCTCTTCCATCGCAGACACCCACAGCTGCACCCTTGGGGCTGGTGAGAGGGCTTCCAGCCTATCGTTCACACTGTTGTCAGAGACTGAGTTGTTAAGTACAGGACCTTAACCACAGTTTGACCGTGTCTGTAATTTCCATATACTCCATATCTACTCAGACTATACTGCACCCATACCGTTGTTATACTAAACTGTCACTGTTTCTAAACCATATCCACTCAGCATCCAAGCAAAGACCTTATCACTCTTATAGTGCTCTCTAATTTCATGCAGATACATCAAGACTGCTGGTAAGTGCACCAACGCTCCTAAAGTGCCCCAATGATATCCAGCAGAAATAACATCGCAGGACTGCCCCGGCAGGTTACCTGTCTGCAAATCCCCGTCTCCCTTTGCTCACTCTTGTCATTCCAAATACCTACAGTGCTTACCAGAAGGTCTTAGGCCCAGCATAGCTGTCATTCGTACACTTTGGCAGTTTAGCTCTGGTGGTTTATAGATCAAGTCTTATTACTGCTAACTGCTGCACTTCAGATGACGTTGTTACTTTTTATGCTGTTCTGGACAGCAAGTGTCATTTTTATGCCCTGTCTTCATTGCTAATTACTCTGTGTACTAAAGTGTAACATTGCCATTGTTGTAAAAAATTTTTCTTTGCTTGCCTCATTACTTACTTGTTTGGGACAATAAATTAAGTTTGCCTTTACGAATAGTTTGCTGCCTATTTCTTGGAATAGCTTTATTGCTGGGTAACCAGTGTCGCTGTCAGTGATTTTCTGTGATAATGTGTGTTTGTGCACTCAGCTTGGTTTATCAGAGGGGCTGAGGTCTTTTAGAAGGTCTAGGCCAAGAACAGAGGATCCTTCTTAACTAGCTGCTCCTTTGGGGAGTAGTGCTACAATAATATACCTGGTATTACAGTAGAACTAAATAAAACTACTTCAAATGGCAGGCTAAAGAAATAGCATATTCAAAATACCACTATCAATTTTTGTTAATTACCTTCTCCCAGGAAGTATGAGTGGTATGACTCTGTATATGTTCCAACCAGTAGAATAGACTGTTAAATCTGTAGCAGTCTATGAAGGATTAGTTGTGGTGGAGACAGGCCCAGTGTATCCAATCAACATTGCCAAATCTTCATAAAGTTTTTAGAAAAGTTCCTGTGTTGATAGGTTAACATTTCTCCTATTAGTACATTAGTACAGAATTGACCTGTTCAACCTGCAGGAGTCATGGGGGGAGGGGGGGACGAGAGTCACTGTCTTGCTGTTAGTTTACAATAGTCTAGTAAGTGCTATGTAAGTTTTGGGTGTACACTCTTCCTTATCCAAAGCTCCTAAAGAGACAAAGTTAAGGGGTCATGTAACTGCAAAAGTTGCACCATGTTAAATGCTTAAGGCAGGGGCAGACTGACCATTTGGAAACTCGGGCACTGCCCGAGGGCCGGGGGTCTGTAAGGGGCCCCATGAGATGCCCCTGGTACCTTTCATAGGCTTTTTTGGGTATGGTTTGAGTGTGGGTGAGGACACAGGAGCCCCATGATCCCCTATTGCCCGGGGGCCCCATGAGTTGTCAGTCTGCCCCTGGCGTAAGGGTCCCCACTCAGGCTATCAAGGTCCGATAAGTTGGACTAGTGAGGGTGCAGACTTGGGGGAGGTCCATCCAGACCCAAAGTATGCTGCAGAAATAAAATGAGATAGCCCAACCACCGCACACCTCATTGAGTCCGAGTGGTCAGCAGGTAAAAGCAGCACCAGCTCAATTCTTCCAGGCCATGTCCCCAACATATTTCATCCCACTACAGGTCATTAAGGGTGTGAGCCCCAGAAGGAGACATCTTTGAGCATTTTTTTAACCTCATTTGTACAGAAAGGTCATTTAAGGAGATGAGTGTCCATTTGCACATAGGGATAAGTGTCCATTTGCACAAAGGCTGTATGAATGCAGGGTAATACTCAGAAAGAGGATTTGATCCTTAATATATTATTTTGAAGCACTCATGAATGGACACATTGATAGACACTTTTTGATGTATTATTTGTTGCTGCACCATTATGTTTTGTTTATTTTTGTATGTTATAGCTAGCAACATACATTTCTTTTGATTTTTTTTGTTCACTGTATATATGTGGAGGCACAGATTGTTTTATATATACTGTATATGCAAAGAAGAGAATCCCTTCTGCCCCATTTGAATTTTTGGTGTACTTAATGTATTCCCTGACAGTAAAGTGCAGCAACAGCTTCCTCTTCTTCCACAGTATTGAAAACGCTAACTGAATACTGAAATATTTACTTGAATATGTTTGGCACATGCTGTTCTAGATTACTGTGTACTGATGTGTAACAGAGTGTAATAGAGCACAGATCTATGAAAATATTGTGAAGAATAACATGCCTAATAAAGAACCTGCAGTCCCTTATAGAGTGTGAGTGACAGAATTCACTGGCCAGTCAGACCCCTGTGAACACAAGCCATGTGCATCCATTATATTTATTTGTAATGGAAAATAGAAGTAATCATAGTAGTATCATGACATTCCATAGATCAGTAAAACATATTCTGCTAGATGTATTATTCTCTGTGGAAAACACTTTGCACAGTATTGTACGTATTGGCCTCATTTATTACAACATCTCACTGCGCTGCCCCGCTGCAAACCAGACAGCTTACAAACCTCATTTTCCAGCGCAGGCTTGAAAAAAGAATATAATTGGTTGCTATCAGTAACATAACTCATATTTCAGACTTTATCATTTAGACTGGTTTTGACATTAAGGTCCACAATAGGAAACTTTTCTTACTATGTGCTGCTGTTAACTTTTTAAAGTAGATAGTGTCAGATCAACCTAACTCCAGCCAATTTTATGTTTGGGGGCAGAGAAGCATTAAAGCATAAGCATAGGTAAAATAAAAACAAAAAAATAGCACAAGGGACATTAAAGTATTATTAAACCCACAACAGTAAAATCAGTCTGCATATGCAGTAAAGCATGCTTGTTATACTTACTGTGGAACCTAAGGGGTTAATCCTCTGCATTGTGTAAAAAGGCTGTTTGATTCTTTCTTCTCTGTTCCTCCCCTTTTTCAAGCGACCACTGCTTATCTCCCGACTGAACCGTAGGTGTATATAGCTAGAGAGGTTTTTTTTTTTTTCTCCTTGGGAGAGTGCATGTGATCAGCACAGGGCCAATCAGCACTATCCAGACAAAGGTCAGGGGATTTCCATCCTCTTAGAGCAGAAAGAAAACTCCTCCTACAAGCTTTAGCTAATGCTTGGCTGAACACTGATAGAAGCCACAAGACTGCTCTAACTGCTTATGAGAAAATGGGGTACAGGAGAAGTGAAGAGGAGTTTGGATTTCCACTATGACACAAGCACAAGGGGTATAACTGTAAGTAATGACAGGGCCACAAATATAATGAAGTGGCCTCATGAGATTGCGGGCCCTGGCATCCCTTGTTAGAGTTAAATAAAGTATGTTTAGCTGTTATTTACCACTTGCCCTTCAGAGGATTTACCCCCCTTCTTGACCAGGCCATTTTTTGCGATACGGCACTGCTTTACCTTAACTGACAATTGCGCGGTCATGCAACACTTTACCTAAATGAAATTTATGTCCTTTTTTCCCACAAATAGAATAAAACTTTCTTTTGGTGGTATTTAATTTCCTCTGCGTTTTTTTTTTTTTTGCTATAAACAAAAAAAGCCAACAATTTGGAAAAAAAAACATTTTTGATTGTGCTATAACATATCCAGTAAAAAAATTTTAAAAATCAAATTTCTTTTACGAAAAAAAAAATTCCAATATATGTAAATTAATTGGTTTACGTAAAAGCTATAGCATCTACAAATGGCATATATATATATATATATATATATATATATATATATACTCGGAGACAGCCCAATATGGGGCAATATACCAGGCCTATCCAAAGAAGCATGCTTGATGGCTGTGAGCTGTCTTTCACATCTCTATCCTGATTTTTATCAGGTCATCAAACACTTTCTCATGCAAATTCCTTGTGGTCATCGCTTCACACTGATAGTAGCACTGCCCTATGAGTACCAACCAGCAGGTAATTTTGTTGACAGTGCATTTGGGCGGGGCCCCTTCAGAAAGCGTTTGGGCGGCATTTTTCATCCACTGGTCTCAGTTTTTCCTTTATTATGTCTGTTTCATCACTTTTGCTTGAGATATATGAGAAATCCTTGGCTGTGTTCACATAACAATTTGTTTTTAAAATTTTCTGGCGGTTTTTACCTCATATGGGATCATACATCATGCCTTCTTGAGCACTTCTGAAGAAGAGATTTTTGTTGATCTCAAAAGTGCAAACCATGCATGATCCATGATTATATTTGCAATACCATCTCTGATGACACTGCTGCAATATGTATTATAGTTTTATATTTATTTTTGAAGATTGTAAAAATAAAATTTCATACTGTTTTTCTAAAAAATCTCTTTTGAATTGTTGAAATTTGTCATACAAGTAAATTGTGCCATAAAAGTCCCACCAAAAAAGAGGATTTTTCCCCCCTTAGTGCTATAAAGTGTTACCAAAGTTTTGCCTATGCAAAGGGTTTGAGACATGACAGAAAGGTTTGGTAGGCAGCTACAGGTATGCACAGGTACCTCCAGCTTCCTGTACTGCCTACCTACAGAAGTCTGACCCATTCCCCTCCCTCTTCCTGTGACAAAGTCTCTTTAAATGAATATCTGTCATTTGTAATGCTTACATAACATACATAAACTTGCTGCTCCTCTGAAGTGATGGTGATTAAGATCCATCTGCTCCATCTGACTGAGCCAAAAACTCTTTCAACAATTTAGACCTTTCAGTTTCTTTTTCTTTCTTAATTTAGAAAATACGTCTGAAAAACATGTTCTGCTGAAGTTCTTTGTGCTTCCCACAGCAGTCTGTTTCTGTCATCTTTAATTGGGTTGTCCCCGGTATCTTGATTTATGATGGTCCTTGCACTTTGCTTAGTGGACAAGTGAGAGGCAGGCACTCAAACTCATGCTACTCAAAGTGCTAAAAGCACCAGTAAGTGGAGGTAATTGTTGATGCTTAGAGTGACACAAACATTTGTAGTTACACTAACAGGTTCAGTAAGCTGCCTACTGCTTGCCTATAACTGAAATACGGGGACAGCAGGGGACTTTCTGACAGCTAGATACCCAGAAGAACCCAAACAAGGATGGCACAAAATGTCTGCTATGGCTTGGTCCTCTCTTAAAGTGATACTAAACACACATGGTTTAATTTGCATTATCCCATCTTTTTCTGTATATGGATGATGGCACTTTCAAAAAGTACTCTTTTCCTAATTAACCGCTTCCCATCTGCCCTATAGCAGAAGTACTGCTACAGGGCATCATGGGTGCGCAAAATCGCGTGTATATATCCGTGATCTTGCAGTACAGGGTAGGGGGCGTGCGCCCTACCCGAGCCGCCATTCATGGCCTCAACTGTCAGTCACCGGGTCCCGGTTCGTGATTATTCACCAGGTGATTGCCGAGCATCTCCGACAAGGAAGACAACTTTTTGTAAACAATACAGTTCTCTCCCATCAGCTCCTGTACACTGCTTTGTATGGCTCTGCATAGCACAGCCATCCAAAGCAGTGTGCTTACAGTGAAGCACTAACACAGCACACTATGTAAAACAGCACACAGCTAACCCTTTGATCACTCCAGATGTTAACCCCTTCCTTTTCAATGCCATTAGTACAGTGCCAGTGTTTTTATTAGCATTGATCACTTTATTGGTGTCACTGGGGATTTCAGTGACATTGAGTCAGTTCCCTCCAGTATCAGAATGCCCGCCGCAGTTCTGCAGTCCTGGTATAAGTCGCTGATCGCTGCCATTACTTATACAAATTAAAAAAAAAATCCCAGTATATATACTGCCACTTGTAAATGCTATAACTTTCACATAAACCAATTAATTTACACATATTGGGATTTTCTTTTAGCAAAGACTAAAATTTTTTTACTGGACATGTTTAAAAGCAAAAAGTCAAACATGTTTTTTTCTCAAAATTGTCGGTCTTTTTTTTATATTGCAAAAAATAAAAACTGCACAGACGATCAAATACCACTGAAAGAAAGCTCTATTTGTGGGAAAAAAGGACATACATTTAATTTGGGTGCAGCATTGCATGACTGCACAATTGTCAGTTAAACAAATGCAGTGCCGTATTGCAAAAAATGGACTGGTCAGGAAGGGGGGTAAATCCTCTGGAGGGCAAGTGGCTAATATTTAGCTGTCACATGACCTAGCTCTTTTGCAGCCTGTCTGCTGGGAAACATAAGCAGGAAGAGTTTCTACTCCTCTGCTACTGGTCACACGTAAAAAAACAGCCTTTGGGATATAGAGCCAAAATAAATAATTAATATCGATAAACTGTTTTAAATTGGAATACAAATATATATTTGAAATCAAATCTTAATTTTTTTGGCAATACTATGGTGTGGGTGGATTTCTGCCAGTCACAGGTTGTGTCACACCCCTCCAGCCAGTGTCTTAGAATTATTGAGTGGTGAAACCTCCAAACAAGATGTAATATCCCACCCTCCATTGTGTTTAGCTGGTTAGTGTGCATTGAGGAGGAGGGAGGGAGTGGACTGTCATTTACCAACCTGTATACACCCACGTGTGACTCTATAGTCACATGGGCTGCTCAGATGTGGAGGAAATGCTCAGCATAAAAACTCACTCAAAGCTGAGTAAGTGCAGTAGCTGCCAACATTTCTGTACAAAATCTCCAACTGCATTGGGGACATGGAGAGGAGGGGGAGACAGAGAACAGCAGGATCAAGCAGGTTTCTTTCAGAATAGAGAAAACAAATCACATAGCAACTGAGTGAGGGTTTAGTGATACTTTCCCACTGCCCTATAGCAGATATACTGCTACAAGGAGGCAGGGGTGCGCAAAATCATATATATATATATATATATATATATATATATATATACAGTATATGTGTGTGTGATTTTGCATCTCCAGGTAGGGGGCACATGCTAGCTGCGTGAGCGCCCTACCCGTGCTGATATTCGCGGCCTCGGCTGTTAATCAACCGGACAGTGATTACTCGCCGGCACCCAGTGATCGCCGAGCATTACTGATGGAAGGAGAGAACTGTATGTAAACAATACAGTTCTCTCCCCTGTCAGCTCCTGTACTCTGCTTTGTATGGCTCTGCACGGATTTGATTAATTTACACGTATTGGGATTTTTATTTTAGCAAAGACATGTAGCAGAATACATTTTGGCCTAAATTTATTATGAAATTAGAATTTTTTATATTTTTACTGGATATGTTTAATAGCAAAAAAGTCAAAAATATTTTTTTTTTCCTCAAAATTGTTGGTCTTTTTTTTTATAGCGCAAAAAATAAAAATGCACAGGTGATCAAATACCACCAAAAGAAAGCTCTATTCGTTTGAAAAAAGGATGTAAGTTTCATTTGGGTGCAGGGTTGCATGACCGCACAATTGTCAAAGTAATGCAAAAACTGGCCTGGTCAGGGTTAAATAGTAAATGAAAATGACACATCCCCATCACTATCAATTTAGAAGAGTAGTAAGTTAATACAGATACTACAGAAATGTATTTGAAAAGAGAATTTTCTTAGCATATCAACATTCTCTACAATAGAGATTTAAAGAGAAACTAAACTTTGGAAGGTGTGCCAAAAAATGGCAGGTAGTAGACAAATGACTAGACACCAATGCTACCTGTGGTTTCCCCATTGATGACTTACGATGATTTGTTCTGTACTGTGTCTCTGTGTGGAGGTGGAAATCTTGATAGAGGCAGGGTTTTTCTTCCTGTCAGAGCCTCCAGCAAGAAAAGCAGTAACACAGTGGTGATATCAGTAAATCTCACTCCAAATCTCCTCAGTCAGAGCCAGCAGTAATTCAGATCTCAGATTGCAGATATACAGCCATGAGGCTGTAGATATAGGAGTGCCTAGGCACCCTCAAGTACGAGGAAAAGCACTGTTATTTTGCAGGAGGAATTCAAGACAATAGGTACATTTTCCAGGGAACTGCGTAGGTGCTATTAGCATTTGTAACACAGCATATTTTTACTTGTTGAGTTGGGACCATTTTAATAAATACGTGTAAATAGACTTTCCTAAAAGTCTCTGCAAAGAAGTATTATGCGCAATTAAACAATGACCCATGTTTGCATAAATTGATGGTAGTCTACGAAAACTAGTGGGTATACATTGTGTAGCAGGTCCTCGATATATATTGAATAAAACATGCTTGCATTGACGTGCTACAGATGTGCTGTGCTCACTACATTGTAGACCCATCAAGTACAAATTATGCAGTATATTAGGCTTGATAATTCTCAGTATGTGCAAAGAGGGAATGCTAGTGCACAGCAATGTTTAATTCAGTCTTTATTCAACATGGCCCTTTAAGGAGAGGATAGAGGAAAGTTCTGCACACAATATCTTTCTCTGTTTCGTCCCTGTTTTATAGCAGCATTGCAGTTGTGGGACAGGAAATTCATTCTTGCATAGAAAGCAAGTGTTTACTATGCAAGCCATGCTTCACATTGTCTATGCTACATTCCCACTCCCCCCTTTTATGAACCAAACCTAGTAAAGAAGAGAGATGTGTGACAAGATGTCTACATGTAGACTCAAAGTGACTTCCTACCCTAGGGCAGCACTATAATCTATAATTAAAAGATAAGTGAAGTTTCACCGAACAAAGTTCTATACATGCAATCTCTCCCTTTTCAGGAAATACACAAATGAAAATGCAGACTACAGATGCAGACTACCATTGATTTACATTGCTTAGGCCTGTTCAGGATTGGTTACTTTCTTCCCCTTTGCTATAAATGTGCATCACTTTGCATGCACGAGTGCCAACCCTATACAATAATGGCTTATGTCACCACTGACCTGGGAAAGCTGGAGTAGTGTAGTGTAACAGGTGATTTATGCAATCATCGTCCATGACTGTTCCACTATTAACTGCTAGCAATCGATGGGAACAATGGAATGTAGAATATAAGCATGATTCATTGCACACAGTAAAATAAAGCTTCACATTTGCTGCTGATTGCTGCACAACTGCATATGCAGTAATCTCTAGTAATTAAATGTATGGCAATCACAGGCAATGATCACCATAGCAAAAATCACCCATATGCTCCCACCTTAGGGTATACAAGCATTAGACCAGGAGCCTGTCTAAGGTACGTAGATGAAAGATAGCCAACAGCTCGATCTTCTACAATGAAGGAGTTTATTAATCCAGGCGCAGTACAAATAATCCAGGGCTTACACATTTTGGCCTGTAGTCTTAGTCATAGCCTGGCTATGACTAAGGCTAAACGCTGAAATGTGTAAGCCCTAGATTACACCTGGATAAATAAACGTATTCATTGCAGAAGATCTACCTGCCAGCTTTCCTTTATCTACATGTTTGTTCAGGTGCTAGGTGGACACTACAAGCCAGTGCACCGACCACTCACCACCTTGAGGAATTACAATAGGTATTTTCTACTATATTTAAGAATGTTATTTTAAGACTTTTTTGTCTAGCTCAAAAATTTATTTTTATATTTTCTTTTTGCATTTATATTGTCTTTCTGAAAGCAGTGTAGAACATGCTACCTTTACCAAAATGTGAAGCAAAGCACTGAAAATATAACAATAAACCAAAGTGAATCCTAATCCATATAGTTGTATTTTAAATTCTTACAAGTGTAGAAATTAAATAAGCACTTAAAATTAACCTGTCATTAGTTCTGAATACTAACAAAACTAAAAGTGCTGGCTAAAAGCAGCACCACAAGACCCTGTTTTACTTTTCTTGCCCAGAAAAGCCTTCAGTGCCCCATTGTAAACTGCAGTTTCCCACTGAGACCTCAACTTCTTCAGTTTGGGCCCACCCTTGGCACAAAATTCCACCCACTAGCTCTCTTCTGTAGGTACACCTTGCTGGCCAATAAGGTCATTACTATTGGATAGGATGTTAGTGGGTGGGCTTCACATTCATAGATGGGTTTAGGATTAAAGCCATTGTCTTACTGGCAACCTAAAAATATTAGGTGATATCTTTTTCCTCATGTATGAAAATATTTATTCATACACAGAAACAAGAACTCTAACAGTTCAGTAGCTTTTTTTCCCCTATAAATACTTTATCACCTTCTTAGTGCAACTTTGGTGCATGAGCAATGAGACAAATCACTGAAAATGGAAAACTTGCTTTTCTTCTGTGGTGAAGGTTAATGTGGTGTGCCATTTGTTTCATCATTAATAAAAGTATAATTCCATGACAAAAATGAGCTATTCGACCATACACATACACAAGAATAAGTTGAGAATTTAGGCTGAGAAGTAAAAAATACATTGCTAGGTTTATAGTAGACATAAGGCCATGACCTTGGATCTTGAGAAGAGATTTCCTCTCCAAATTCTAAAAATAAATGTTATAAAATGTTGACAGGTGATTAACTAGCCAGTATCTACATAAACCTATTCAATTTATCACTGCTGCCACTTGGGAGACTGGCCCTCATCCATCCTGGTCCTGGTGCCAGGTCACACTTTGGCAAGCTAACTTACACATCACCGCATAAAAGCTGTTTAACCTTAACCTGCTGTAAGAGTTGATTTAAAGGACAAATTAAATTTTGAAGAAACAAGTCCAGAGCAAACCATTGGAGATGGCCACTAAGTCATGTTGAGATAAGCATGCATCTGGGTTGGAGCTTTACTCAATTAATTTATATTATGGAAAGATTTGACCAATGTATTTTTTACTAAACATGAGCTTGTCCTACCTGTCAAAGACCATTTGCAGATTTCTGTTCTATGCCTACATACATTTTCAGTGAATTTACACTTTAATGCTAGTTATAAGATTTTCATTTTATTTTACCAAGCATGACATACTCGACCTATCCTAAGTGGTAACAGTATAATTTGAGGAAATGTTTAAAGTGGTTGTAACCCTCAGAAGTTAAATAAGAACAAAGCAAATCCCTCTATAGTGTGTACTTGTCTCAATCCAGAGTACTAAGTGTCATTTCTGTCCGCTGCCTTGTTCCCCTGCTAAAAGCATGAATCACCTCTAATGAGTTTTCCTGACACCAAGAGAAGAATGGTGATAGGGAAGGCACAGCCTGTGATTGACAGACTCAGCTCTGTTCCTGTGTGCTGTGTGAAGAGCGATGTGTTCCTTTCCCTCCAATCAGTTCTCAGAGCTCTCCTCACCGATGTAACTTCAGCTCCCCGTCCCCTGCTTTTCAGAGCTGAGAGATCCTAAGCAAATCCTGAATTTTAAATGGATGTCAGGGATAGACAGCTATAGATAAACAGGTACAGCTTATATAGGATGATTTGTTTCATCTCTGTGTATCACCTGAAGCCAGTCAGTTCACTGGGTATTTGTAAGATTTTACAACCAATTTAATTTCTCTACATCTCAGCAGCTTCTGTTTCCTGCTCTTTTATGTCACACCTGTGTTCTACCTTCCTCAAGAACTGGCTTTTCCCACTGTGAATTAAAACATACTGAAATTGAATGTATTTTAGGTAAAAAAAATACAAAGAAAAATTTGGTGGATACAATCTATTCTCTTGCAGTGATTCAATCAATTAGCAGAGATTGTGGAAAATACAATGTACTGTAATTAAATTAGCTAATTTTTAACAGAGCCTGCAGTTCATGAACAGGGGTAGGCTTTGCAATTTTCCCAGAGGCTCTATTTGTTTTTATGTTATTACATTATTATTATTTTTTTATGTTGCCACTAAGATAGCGTTATGGCTTCCATCAATGCTTTTATTGATATGCAATGTGTAGTCCTTGTATATAGTACAATAAGGCCATTATGTGTGTGTACACCCATTCACGAGATATTATAGTGGAAGTTACATTTAGAGGAAACAAATAGTATAAATGTACTGCAGTGTTATTCTCAGTATAATATTCTGCTCTATGCTCTGCAGTCCAGTTTAACCACTGCATGACTTGAAGTCATTGAAGCCTAGAATTTTAGAAACTTCCCCTATGAATCTATCACTGTACCAATAACGCATGAAGGTAACCATGATTTATTTTCCAACCTAAACCATTTTTTACATTTTTTAAGGAAATATAAAGCTTTTAATCGCTACACCATTTGCCCCACTCACAGTTCATTTAAGAGGAAATAAACCCCAAAAATTAGATAAAATTACTTGCGCTAAGGTATACAACTCCACATCAGCTGCTAACACAATTTGTAGGCAACAAATCTTAAATACATATAGACAATAAAAAGTGTAGCACTTTCAATACAAATTATAATACAATAGAAATTACAACAATAATAATTATTTAGACAGTTCTTTGGACTGTTCATTTCTGTATTGTGTTATAATGTTTGTTAAAAGCACTACACTTTTTTTTCTCTATAATAATATTGCAGCTTACTGTTCCAATTCTTAGATGTGATTGCTGCATTAGCAGGGGCGGACAACTCATGGAGCCCCTGGGCAATAGGGGATCATGGGGCCCCTGTGTCCTTGCCCAAACTCAAAAAAGCCTATGAAAAAGGTACCAGGGCATCTCATGGGGTCCCCTACTGACCCCGGCCCTCGGGCAGTGCCTGAGTTTCCAAATGGTCAGTCCGCCCCTGTGCATTAGTTTTCTTTTTTAGGCTTTCTTTCCATTATTTTCACCTTATTTTTCATCAGAACAAGTTGTTAGAGGGTTGAAATAAACCATGTACCACTAACAAGGGTGCTTAGAATGACCAGCTTTTATTTATGTAAAACCTTTATCCCAAAAGGAACAAAACTGTTGCTGTAACTACTTAAAAAGTATTAGCTGGTAATTTGCTTAAATTTGTTTAGTGTATCTAAATCTGCTAGTACATCTAACACTACTCTCCCCCCAGATTAACAACACTGTTACTGTTGTGCCCCCTGTGCTCCTTCATCCAGAGTGGGGGCAAACTAATACAGGAAGTATGTTACTGGCCAGATCGCCAGGTGAATACAAAGGGAAAAGCCAAAGAAAATAAAACTGATGTAGCCACCACGTCCAAGGATTTGTAAGCTGTATATTGCTACATTTTTGTGTTGGGGTTAATGCTGCTTAAAAAATGACAAACAGCCCAGAATGTAAAAAAAAAAAGTTAATTTTACACACAACAGTTTAGATTAAACTTTTTAAAACATATTTTTTTACTCGCTGCAACAATTCTATCACTATATTTATGCTCTCTGATGACCCTGTACCTATCTCAACACAGTGCTATCTGCAGGCTGGGAAAATTTGTTAGTAATGTGTTGAGTTGGTGATCACATTATCAGATACCACATATCTGATTGTTAGTCTAAGGAAAAAAAATAAAAATCCTGGAAGCTGATTGGTTACTCTGCAGATGTTGCACTCTCCAGTTTTACTAAATCAACTGCAATGTGTCCAAGAATGTTCTTCTACAGATTGTAGTCTGGTGGTAAAATCTGGATTTTTATTAGTTACAGTGGAAAAACAATGGCTTTTGGCATGTTCACTTCTCGGCCAATAGAAAATACAGTAAAAGATTAAACCAATGGTTCAAGCAGGCTTCCATAAATGAATTCCAAACATTTTATTTGGGTTGGTTGGTGCAGCTAAATATAAATTGATGCCAAATATAAATTGATGTTTACTTTGCAAGGGAGGAGGCATTATGCAAGTCCCAAGAGCTTACTAAATGTGGTGAAGTTTCACATTGCAAAGATTACCCAATCACGTGCAAGGAAAATAAAATAAAAAGAGCATTTTTCCTCGCAAGTGATTGAATGATTGAAGATAGCAGATCTTCACCTCATTCACTAAAGCTCTGTGGAAAATTTACTGGCAAATGCAACTTCCCTTGCAGAGTGAACATTCGATTTGGCTTTACTAAATCAACCACAGTGTTGATTTTATATGATAGCCTATCATCCTCTGCCCAGCTTCACTTTTTAGCCACACTGTGTTTCAGTATTTGCAGCAAGTGCTTTCAGAGGCCACCAGCAGGTATCTCCTTGCAGTCTTCTTGTTGGCAGGTGCAGTTTGTACTCCCCACTGTTTGTGGCGCTTTACTAAAGTGGTAATGCAAGAGGGGAAGCGAGTTCCTCCATGACTTCCTGTGTTCACCAGGAGAACAGCTGTCCAATTAAACACTGGTGCCCCCTGTGACCGCTACATCCATCTTGGGCAAGGGCAGAGCTTATTTAAGCCCCTGGCTCCCTGATTTGGTGTGCATTCTGTGAGTTGTTAGCATAGGGACAGATTGCCTGTCTGTCATGGTAAGCATTTAGAGACAGGTAGAGGTTCCAGAGGAGTAGGGAAAGTGCAGGGACTATGACATTTGTGGGTGCAGTGTGGTGCAGCAGCAGTGAGTCTGGTTGAAGTTGACAAAACTTGTTTTGAAGAAATGGCTTAAAGACACAAACAGTCAAGTGGGAAGACACCCTGCCAGGTCCATTCACAGTTCTATGCAATGGCGTAGAGTGGAGCAGGTCCTGGTGCACTGACAGTGTCTGTCTCCTAGTGCGGAATGCGGCCTAGCCAGCTTGAGCCCAATGTGGAGGATTCCTAAGAATGATAGAATGCCCCTATCCTGTTCTTACTCATCTGGAACCTTTCCATACGGCTATTCACTTTCCCTGACAGGCGGGTGACCTGTCCCTAGGCTGCTCACTTTCAAAATGCCTGGGAGTCAGGGTCTTATGTAGACTCTACCTGATCCAAGATGGCCACCAGAGTCACATGGGACAGAGACATCCAACTGGAATGCTTCCCAGTGACCCAGGAAACCATAGAGGAACAAAGTTCTTCTCAACTTCCTATCCATCTACAATGCCGCTGCTGCTTGTACAGCACCTACAGTGGAGAAAAAAGACTGCACTTGCCTACACATCTCCACCTTGGAAGCCTCCCAGTTGGGTCAGACCAGCCAGGCCGCATTCCTGCCACTCATTGCAGAAGCTTTCAGCCTCATTTCAAGATACAGAACTGCTGCTACTGACTCTGAATGTGGCTCCAGTTGGTTGTGCTCACTCATTGTTAGTTGTAACCCGTTGGAACGTTCTACAATATATAGTTTATTTCACTCGGCCTCTGTGTGTTCTCTGCTGCCAGCACCCCACACTGTGTCCTGCTCACATTCTGGTCTGGTTTTCTAGTGCTTGGTTCCACTAGCTAGTGGAAGGCTTTCCCTGCATTTGTTTCAGCATTCTTTCTTCTTCTTGGACGTCTTCTAGTTTTCCTATGATCACAAGTACCAACTGTGCCCTCCCTTGCACCATTCTTTAGCCTTGACCTATGTTGATACATTTATATCATTTTGTCTGTAGCCTGGGTGTTGCTGTAAACTGCATGGGTTGCATACCTGTTATCTGGTTGGATTGGTATTAAAGTTATACTAAACCCAAGACCCTGCATTCACTATATCTGGTTTCTCACAGTACACACAACATGGAAATGCAATTATTTTAGTAAATACGAACTGATAAATACCTTTTCTCATCAGCAATTAGAGCAGTCTTGTGACTTCAGCTGAGCACTGGTTAAAGCTTGTAGGAGGAGTTTTCTTTCTGCTCTAGGAGGATGCAAAACCCCTGACCTCTGTCTGGACAGTGATGATTGGCTCTGTGCAGATCACGTACTCTCCCAAGAAAAAAAATACCTCTCTAGCAATACACACTAAACTGAGCATGTGCAGAATGGCTGGATGTCCGCATTAGCAATATATGATCAACCCTACAGGGCCTGATTGTTAATCTGTTACATGAGTTACCATTAGTGGTCTGGATAGGGGAACTGTAAACCTGTCATTGGAAAAATACAGGGTTGCCATCGGACCCCCCTTCTGTAAATGCTAGTTGACTGGCTGTTGTACTGTTGAGTTGTATTACATACTCTGACTCTTTACATATGACAACTAGCACTATAAGAAGAAGAGGAAAGCAATGGCAACATTAAAGTGTTACTAAACCCAGGACCCTGCATTCACTATATCTGGTCTCCCACAGTACACAGAATATGGAAGTGCAATTATTTTATATAAACTGCTAAATACCTTTTCTCATCAGCAGTATATAGTAGTCTTGTGACTTCTATCAGTGTCCAGCCAAGCGCATGTTAAAGCTTATAGGAAGAGTTTTTATTCTGCTCCAGGAGGATGCAGGACCCCTGACCTCTGTCTGGAGAGTGCTGATTGGCCCTGTGCTGATCACATGCACTCTCCCAAGAAAAAAAAAACTCTATAGCAATCATGTGCAGAAAGGCTACGGGTTCAGTCTGTCTTATCAGCGTGGACATTTGAATAAGAGGAGGGGGAGAGAAGACAGGATCAAACAGCCTTTTTACACAATGTAGAGGATTACCCCCTTAGGTTTCACAGTGAGTATAACAAGCATGCTTTACTGCATATACAGACATATTTTCATGTTGTGGGTTTAGTAACTCTTTAATTTACAGTACATATTTGTATTTTCATTAGGTATAGTTCAGTTTGATTTCTGTAGTAACCTTGGCTTCTCTGTTGTTGCTGTATTGTTTATCGCTTGCTGTATTTGCAATGTTTCACAGTGAACTTGCTGGCACTTATTTCACAGAGTAGTTGGAAATCTGCTCACACATTTCCCAAACTGAATTCCTGAATAGGGATTATTGTTACATATGTGCACAGACATTTTCGGAATCACAAATCTTCATGCAAATGACAAAGAAGCAAAATATAAGCTCAAAATATTGTGCTGTAGTCAGTCGTAGTAATAACAAGCAGCAATAAAATGTGCAATTCATTCCTGCAGCTTCTGTTTTTTTTTTATGCTTCTGCAAATGGAAGGTTGGTGGTTTTGCTTAGCAGTGAGACTCTGATTAATGCGTTTACATAATTGCAGACATATAACCAAGCTTTTAGATATTAACTGCCTTTTAATATCTATGGCCAGCTTAGGCCTGCTGTCGTCTAGTTATTCTGTGTGCATTTCTTTATGGTATATACAGCATACCACCCAACTTTTGGACTTGAGAATGAGGGACACATTAGGGAGACAGCAACCTGTGACATGCACATGCAGTGCGACAGAAGTGGGTGTGGTTAAATTATGCTAAATAGTGGGTTTGGCCTAATAACTGCTCCTACTCCCTTGTTACACTACTCCCCCTTTCTGTACACACTGCCCTCCTCCCTCTACTTTCTTTGGGGGTGGGGATTTCTGGGGGAGAAGTTGCATCCAAACCCCCTTTCTGCTTACTGCTGCAGTCTCACCCCTCTCCCCCTAATGACCTGTGCACCACAACCCCTCTCCTTCTGCTAATCTCTGTTCCCCAAACCCCCCCACTGACCTCTACACCCCACATGCCCTCTCTGCTTACCTCTGTACCTCTGTCTGCTTGCCTTTACACCCAAACCCCTTCTATGGTAAACTCTGCACCCCAAACCTCTCCCTCTCTGATAACTTCTGTTCCCCAAACCCCTTTCTCTGATCATTTCTACACCCCCCCCTCTGCTTACCTCTACACTGACCTTTGTACCCCAATCCCCTTTCTGCTCATGTCTACATTCTATCCCCTCTTTGCAGCCCAACTGCTCTTTGCTGTACACCCCAACTCCCCTCTCTTCTAATCTTTGCACATCAACTCTCCCTCTCCTAACCCCTGTTCCCTTCTCTGCTCACTTTTCCACCCACTCTTTCTGCTAACTTCTGCACCCTCCTCTCTCTACTCACCTCTGTACCCCAAACTCCTCTCTGCACCTCAGACCCCTCTCTACTCATGTTTGCACCCACTCTCTGTGCTGACCTCTGCACCCCACTCCCTCCTTGCTCTGCTTTCCACTTAGCTCAACAGACCCTCAGTGCAGGGTCGTTCTGTTTGTGTAGCATCCATGGGGCTGCCAGTAGTGCTGGCCAATGTTAGTAAATGACAGGCAGCTTGAGTTACATACAAAGATCACTCTGGATAGTGGACCACTGTAGCGGCGAAGTGTGGGCAAACTTAGGCGGAAGACAGAGGGAAGTCTAAACCCAGAGTGCTCAGTAGGATACACAGCACTTGTGCGGCGCTCCCACGTGATAGCACGTGATGTCTATACATGCTATTTGAAAGAAAATAAACAACAATATTAACATTAGCCTTATTTAACAATGCTTCTCTTGCAATATATGCTGTTATTTTATTACACGCTTTTATTTAAGGCTAGGTTCACAATTGTGCAGTTCCTCTTCCAGAAAACGCAGTTGCAGGAAAACTGCATGTACAGTGCGGGGAGACTGCACTGTGGTTTCTAGTGTGTGAGTGTGCCATTAGAATTAATGGTACCCCCACTCATCTCCTGAGTGGTAGCATGTTTTTCTGTACGGATCTTTGTGACATCCACCCTCACAAGTGTGAACCTAGCCTTAACAGGTATCAGGGCAAATGCTTACATGTTTGTGAATAAGATGAAATTGTTAGAGTACTTTCTCATTGACATTAATGTTGAAAAGCTGTTTTTGAAGGTTCAAAATAGAGTTTCATAGTTAGTCTGGCTGAAAAAAGACAAAAGTCAATCCAGTTCAACCATTAAAAAAAAAAAGTTATAATCCTACACCCACAGTTGATCCAGAGGAAGGCAAAAAAAACCCAGCAAAGCACGATCCAATTTGCTCCTGCAGGGAAACAAATTCCTGGCTGATCCCCTGAGAGGCAATCAGATATTCCCTGGATCAACTTTACCTATAAATGTTAGTATCCAGTTATATTCTGTGTATCTAAGAAAGAATCCAGGCCTTTTTTAAAGCAATCCACTGAGCTGGCCAGAACCAACTCTTGAGGGAGTCTATTCCACATTTTCACAGCTCTTGCTGTGAAGAAACCTTTCCGTGTTTGGAGATTAAATTTCTTTCCTCCAGATGTAAAGAGTGCCCCCTTGTCCTCTGTGATGACCTCAGGGTGAATAGCTCTACACCGAGTTCACTATATGAACCACTGATGTAATTATACATGTTGATCATATCCCCCCTTAATATCCTCTTCTCAAGAGAGAATTAATTCAGTTGCGCAAACCCTGGATTATATGTGGAATTTGGTGAATCCTGCAAAATCATTAGCAAATCTGAACATCGGGAGAGTCTACATAAAACAAATATTGGTAGTCAATATTGGCCATGTGTAGGGAGGGGAGGAGGATCAAGCAGAGAAGAGGATCATGGGGCCCCACTGAGGAGAGTCTAGCAAAGGATATCCTTTGCAGAATTCCTTTAACCTCTTGCCGTCCGCCTGCTGTTTATAAACGGCAGGGCGGTGGCAGTCCAGGGTCGGGTTGCCGTCCATAAACGGCACCCGCCTTTTCTAGCTGTGCGCGCTCCCTGGGAGTGCGCACCATCGCGATCCAGTGCCCGCTGTGTCCTCCGGACACAGTGAAACACCGATCGTCGGACGGGACCACTGTACGAGGTCCCGATCATGTGATCACTGATTGGCGAATCAGTGATCACATGCAAAGTAGTAAGCAAGATGTCACTTGTGACATCATTGCTTACTATGTGTGAAATCTGTGAATGATCACAAAGGTCACATGGTACAAGGCTATTCACAACAGCCTTGTACCATGTGACAAGCTGTGACCACTCACAGCTCACTCAGTAATTCTCAATGACTGCAGGAATGCAGACAGAGAGAAAGAGAAATGATTGCTTTTACATCCTTGGGTGTAAAAGCAATCAGTGTAAAAAAAAAAAAAAAAAATCTTCATCACCCTCCACAAGTAGTACAGTGTCACCATGGTGACAGTGTACTGCTAGGGTGACAGTATGTAAAAAATAAAAATAAAAATAAAAAATAATAATATAAAAAAATAAAATAAAATGTAAAATAAAATGTTTAAAAATTATAATTTTTGGTTATAAACTAATTTGGATTTTTTTTTTTTACTAAAAAAATAATGGAATAAATTTTGGCTAAGATTTATGATGAAATATTATTTATTTGCAAAATTTTATTTAAAAAAACACTTTTTTCAAAATTTTTGAACATTTTCATTTACATAGTAAAAAAAAATAAAAATCCCAGCGGTGAATAAATACCACCAAAATAAAGCTTTATCTGTCTCAAAAAATGGTAAAAAATTCATATGGGTACAGTATTGCATGACCGCGCAATTGTCATTCAAAGTGTGATAGCGCTGAAAGCTAAAAATTGCCCTGGACAGGAAGGGGTAAAAGTGTCCAGACAGGAAGTGGTTAAACCTCCCCCACCATCTCCAGCAGCATCCTTCTCAAGTAAGGCGCCTATTCCACCGTTGCTGAAGTGGAAGAGAAAAAAACCTAAATCACTCCCATGACAGCCATCTTAATGCCAGTTTGGCAAAATGTTTAGCTTTGCAGCTGCTCAGAAGACTATCCCTGCCCTTCACTCGCATATGAAATGTAATACGTTTGTGTCCTTGGACTGCACTGTCACTGCCAACTCCTTGCAACCAACAATCCCCTCCAAGAGCCCAGAGCAAATGCAATGTCCCAGGTTAATTGTTCCTATGCTGTATTACAGCTAGTATGCTAGGGAGATAAGACCCGCACTGGGCCAGTGCTGCTACAGCTCTCCAGGCATGGGCTTGAGAGGTGGCTGAACTAACATCATATTTAGCCAGGCAAGATCAAGTGTGACAACATCAATAACCTGCTGGCTGTCCATTTGCTTGAGAAAAATCATGCATGTACCTTGCCTGGCATATCCTCAACCTGGTTCTGCAGCAACTCATCATGAAGTACCCTGACTTACAAGGGGCCCTACATCAGACCAGAAGGAACTGTGGCCATTTTAGGTGTCATACCTTGCCTTGCCTTGGATAGAAGAAATGAGGCACTAAAATGGGTTGCCTCTCAACAGCCTCATTCAGGACACCATTCCTGTGAGGCACCAAAGAGTCAGTATCTTTGCTGCAAGTAATTTTATAATGAATGGGATCTTTTATACACAAATGCCTGCACAAAGATACACAAATTTGGGTCATCAAGGAGAGTGGCTCCTACTGGGTGGCTATACGTACCTGGATAATAAGCCTGACGTGAAGAGGTAGGCCTCCCGTACAACTCCGGCTCAAAAACCGCTGATGGTGAGAAATTGACCGCAAGGGCACGGTGGGGTATGAGTGCCTGTGATCTGTCCAGTAATAGCTGGTAAGCAGCGCAGTCAAGTCACAGGCCAGGTCAGAAGCGGAAGATCAGTCAGACAGGAACAGAGACAGAAGGGTAAATCCAAGGCAAGCCAGAGGTCAGGGCAGGTAGTGGTCAAGCGGAGGTCAGGAACAAGCTGGTATGGTATCAGAAGACAATCACAGGAATCAGGGAACACAAGCAGGGATAAGACCATATGGCAATAGGACATCTACTGCAGCCAGTTTAAATAGCACTTTTGGCGCCAGCATTAGTGACTGGCATGCACCTGTATGCACGAGTGCGCATGTGCGTGCGCACATGTGTGAGCCTATGTCCAAGCAACCATACATCTGTTCGACTCGTAAGAACTCTGCACATGGGCATATTTGTGCGCATATTTGTGTGCCGCGTATCTTCACCTGCGCTATGGGCAGACCTTTCCTAACAGTGGCCATTCAATTCAATTAAAAATCTGATTCAAAGGTAAAATGGCCAATTTACTGCCATCATCCCAAAGTTTGCCCAAAATGCTTCATTTTGAGTTGATGTATACATCTTTGATTCATTTCTGATGGTGGCAGGATCCCCTTTGTTGGTCAATGTGCCTCCAATCCACAGCCTTTGTGGCAGCTGCCTAAGAGCTTTTTGTTAAAGTTGTTTTGAAGCATGGAAGCCAGGCCTGGATGCAGGCAGCACTCACAGGCAGTTACTAAACCACATAATTGCTAACATTATTGCGTCCAGGGCTGATGCAGATGCTCCCAAAGTGAAGGTACCATGGTCTACTGGGTGTCCAGCCTGGACCACTGGGTGGAGCTTGCAGAATATGCACTGGAGTTTCTGGCTTGTCCTGAAGTTGGTGTATTCTCTTAGGTCTTAGAATTTAGCACAGCAGGAGGTTTTTGTTATGGAGAGGCAAGTTTACCTGTCCCATGATAATGTAGACAGTTCATTTTATTTAAAATAAATCAGGCATGGATTGGATTCTAGCCTTTTCTGGTGCCCTGACACTGCAAGGTGCCTCAACAAATTTTAAATGTTTGCTGCAGAGAATATTCTGCTTTGCAACTCAAAGTTTGCACCCTCCCTTCAGTGCTCCAGCACTCAAAAATGTTTGTGGTTTACCAAGCTGCTTACATACTGTCCAGCCACTGAACATTACTTGTGGCTATTGTGTCCCAAATAATACATTCTAATTTATATTTCAAGACAAAACCTGCCTTGTTTGTGCCTCTTCTATTTCAGCCCAACCAAGCTGCTTACATTCCAACAATATATGTGGTTATCAGCTATTAGATATTATGCTCTAATTTTCATTGTAAGATAAACATAGTGTGGGGTTGTGGTTCTGAAGAGTTTATGTGAACATTTTATTAAACTTTGTATGCAATGCAGTTTGGTAAAAAAAAGTTTGACAAAGTTCACTAACTATAGTATTAAACTGTTGTGCCCCTGGCCATTTTGTGCAATGTTGAGGGCTTTAGCTTACTTTTTTTTTTTTTAAAGTAACTTTCCTATAGCATTGAAATCTGTTGTAGCAGCTATTTATATAGGTCAAGTTAGGCCTATTATTGCTTGATAGAAAGCAGGCTTTTAAAGAATTGGCACTTTTGCATATCTTATTTGAAGTTACATTAAAAGAACCCATTTCTCGCAGTAAGGTGTTTTTCAAAAACATGTTTTGCTTTGCTAATGTTCCCCATGACAGTTCCCTGCTCCCCATGCTGTTTTTGACAATAACTTGACTATTAGCTTTGAAAATGGCTAACATTTAGTTTCAAGATTCACCTCCTATAGACTTCAAGGGGATTTGCTGTTATGTTTGGGTTTTGACATTTCCTGACAGAAGCAGTTGTTCAGTCAGATCTGAAAAAAATTAAAAGTCAGCAGCTAAAAAAACTGTAGCTACAGATTTTTAATAAACAGACCCTTACCTGACCAGGAATCCAGATCTGTCCTCACTTGAGCCGATTTCTATACCGGCCTTTGGTTCCTGGTGCCGACATTTTAGGTGTAGACAGTGGGTACAGGTATATCATAAAGCCCCCCTGTCAACAGCCTGTCAATTCTGTGAATGGCTGACAGCTTCTGCTGCTGGATAGGGTCGGATTGTGTACCTAGTGGTACTTACAGCAGTCTGCATTCTGTTTATTCACCCTGGGCTCATATTGCATTAAAGGTAGGTACTCTGGATGATGGAGTACAGTGCATCGCTGACAGCAGCATTATTAATCCTTGGTGAAGGAAATGTTCATCGTTAGCACCCCTGACAGTGGTAAATGGTTTGTCTCAACACCCTTAACCGATGGATTTGCAGTAGAGCTTGTTCTGTTGAAAAATATCAGACTTACTGGCCAGATCACCAGATGAAAATAAAGAAATGAAAGCCTAAAAAAGAAAACTAATGCAAGCATCACATCAATTGGCAAGCTGCAATATAATAAATGTTTGGTTTTGGGTTTGATACTGCTTTAAAGTGTTACTATACCCACAACAGTAAAATCAGTCTGTATATGCAGTAAAGCATGCTTGTTATACTCACAGTGGAACCTAAGAGATTAATTCTCTACATTGTGTAAAAACGATGTTTGATCCTGTCTTCTCTGATCCTCCCCTTCTTCCAGTGTCCCCCTCTTATCTGCTGATAAGACATATAATGCGGAGTCACTCTGCACATGCTCAGTTTGGTGTGTATTGCTAGAGAGTTTGTTTTTTTTCCTTGGGAGAGTGCATGTGATCAGCACAGGGCCAATCAGCACTGCCCAGACAGAGGTAAGGGGTCCTGCATCCTCCTGGAGCAGAATAAAAATTCTTCCTATAAGCTTTAACATGTGGTCAGCTGGACACTGATAGAAGTCACAAGACTGCTATATACTGCTGATGAGAAAAGGTATTTAGCCGTTTATATCAAATAATTGCACTGCCATATTCTGTGTACTGTGGGTCACCAGATATAGTGAATGCAGGGTCCTGGGTTTAGTGACACTTTAATGTTGCCATTGCTTTCCTCTTCTTTTTATAGTGCTAGTTGTCTGACTTTCATATGGAAAGGGTCCGGGTATTTAATACAACTCAACAGTACAACAGCCAGTGAACTAGCATTTACAGAAGGGGGTCCGATGGCAGCCCTGTATTTCCACAATGACAGGATTACAGTGGCCATATCCAGACCAGTAATGGTAACTCATGTAACAGATTAACAATCAGGCCCTGTAGGGTTGATCATATATTGCTAATGAGGGCATCCAGGAATTTGAAATCCTCACCACTGTAAACAGAGATGTTTTTTTAAAGTTTCTGCAACAAATTATTGATTGTTTCCCTTTCACCGCATACAACTGAACAATGCTTTCACCATATGTGAGCTGAATATATTGATAGATAGGGTTCTAAAGAAAGATTGCAGCAGGTCCTGACAGCAAGAAAATTGTGAAAGGATGAACAGATCTTTCACCACCAGCCTTCTCTTTGAGAGATATGTCTGACCATGGACTCCCTTAGTAAAAAAAGAAATATGCATCTACTGCTATATTTATTACATTCATAATGCAGTTTTTCATCTTTTTGTTTCTACTTGAATCTCCGCATCAGAAAGATCCAAATAGTCAGGTAAGGTTTCTTGTACTGGCTAGCAATTCATGAAATTAACAAAGATTTACGTACAAAAGGAATATAAAATAATGGAAGACAGCTACCCAATTCTATTTTATTTCAAATGAAAGACTGAGTCTCTGAAAGATTTGCCTTTCTGTGAAACCTGCAGGAACTAGAACAGTCTCGCACTGCCCTTGACATATGCATTGATAATGAAATCACAATATAAGCTTCTTTCTAACATTCCTTTGAACATACATCAATTGGTACACAAGCAGTCAGAGTAAGCTCAACCACATGCAATGACAGTTGCCATGACACCTATGAAGTGATTGGTCCCCCGATATAATGACATCAACAGCTGACTTCCCACGGTCCCTGTGCTAATTGGTCAATTACCTTGAACATAGCAGCACCTTGTTGAGACCAGCTGCCATAATAGGAGGCATTAACAGAAACACTGTATTGTTTGCACGCCTGGCAGGCTTGATATTCTCTTTTGCTTGCTTGGTCCTCCCCCTCCTTTTTTTCCTTGCTTAATCAGCCCTATGTTGCAAATGTAATCAAGTCAAAACACTTAGACACTCCAACTCTCAGCCTCTGGCTGCTTTTGTTTTAAGGGTCAAAAGAAGAAATTACCAAAGCCTGTTTTTAAAGATCTTCTTTAATCACGATGATAAGCTATGTAAGTATATGCAGTGATCTTCAGAAGGAACATTTAATATAGATCACTGGGAAAATTAGCTGTCCTTGGAACCCAAGGTCATCTTTCCTCATGTCAAACCCTTCTACATAGTGCTGAGTTTAATGGGATAGATCGGGGATTCGTTACTGCCTTAGGTTCCAGGCTACTACTTCTGAAGTCATTGATGAAGTCTATGAATATTGTTGATGTATTTTTTTCTTTCTCAAGCATGGTGCTCGTAATTGGTCCTTATGTTATTTAATCCACCTTTAAAGAATCTCCTAACGTAAGCAAAATAACAAATGTCCTATTTATCCTATTTTATCTCCTGAACTGCAGAAATGTTATCTTCTTTGATTTTCTAAACCTATATTTAATATATTTAATTTACATACACCCCACACTTACACATTATCTAAATGTATTCTGTAAATGTAGCTAATAGCATTCCCACTAGCTCAGATTATCTTATAAAAATTCATTAGCAGATGTTCTCCATAACATTCCTGTAATCACCCAGTAAAGGAACATTAAAATAAGACATGTGATACTAAACAAAGTTTCATCAATTTGAACTATACATAACTTTCAACCTGTAAGTGTCTATCCACAATGTTCTTTTCTTGTTGTTCATGATCTCATGAGACAGATATTTGAACTGAATGTGCTCTCTTTATCTGACCATAATACAAAGATCTTGAATGCTAAATAATTATTGCATTGATGCCAGAGTGGATATGCAGCAACTGCCTGTTTTATTCGGAATATCATGGTTCATAAGAATATCTGTGTCCTCCAATACGTGCAGTCCGATGCTAGACTATTTTGCACCCTAAGCAAGACCAGCTACTTGAACCCCTCCCCCCCAAAAAAAAAATAAAATAAAACTTCACCTGTAGTTTTACTTCACCCCTCTTAGCATACATTCTCTTTCCCCCCGAATGTTCCACCCTAGCACAAATCCTCTCCCCCAAATCCCCCCTCAAAGCATAAATCTCCCCAATCTAGCCTCCCAGCACAAATCCCCCTAAATCCCTCCTCCTAGCACAACCCTCTCCATATTACCCTTCTCAGCACAAATCCTTCCTCCCCACCCAAATCCCCCCTCCTAGCACAAGACCTCCCAATCCCACCTCTTAGCACAATCCCCCCCAACACAATTTCCCCCTAATCTCAATCTCCTAGCACAAATTCCCCCATCTCCACTCCTAGCACAAACTACCCCCTCAAATCCCCTCTCCTAGCACAATCCACCCCAATTTCCCCTCCTAGTACAAGCCCCCCCATTCCTCCCTTCTAGCACACCTCCCCCCACAATCACCTCTCCTAGTAAAAATTGCCCCCAATACCCCTTTCTAGTATAAGTTCCCCCTCAATTCCCCCTCCGTGCATAAATCCACCCAACCCCCCTCCCAACACCAATCCTCTTCTGTCAATCCCCCCACCTAGGAAAAATTCCGCAAAATCCCTCCTCTAGCTAAAACCCCTCCAAATTACCCTTCCCAGCATAAAATCCTCCCACCTTACCCAAATCCCCCCCCCCACACCATTTTGCACAAATTCCCCCCAAACCTCCTTCCTACTCTTAGCACATATCCCCCTATTCCTTGTCCTATCCCCCCCCCATCATCTCCATGTCCTAGCACAAATAGCCCCCATCCCACTCCTGCACAAATTACTCATCTCAGTGTACAGTTCTCCTGGCCTGTAGGCTCCACCCCAGCACCCCCGTAGACCCAGCCATGGTGGAGAGCAGGGAAACCAGTGGCCATGGCTGCACCCTAGGCAGCGGTTCGACCTAGGTGGCTACCTAGTTCACCTAGTGGTAGCACCAGCCCTGCAATACAGTCATGTGAAAAAAAAGTACAACCCATGGAAATTGTTGACTTTTTTAACACATTTGAACAGGTAAACATTAAATCTTCATTTAAAGAGTGCCCGCAGATAAAAAAGATACATTTAAAATGTGATTTCACCTTTTCAGAAAAAATGAACTGATGAACGCCCTACACCTTCCCCCACCCAGTCCCCACTGTACTACCCCCAGCTGTACTTCCCACTGGAGGTACTCATATATGCAGCCCTCTGTAAACAGTTTTCTGTGCTGAGACCACGCATGTGTGTTCCCACCACACATGAGTCACCCGACGGGGACCAGAAAGTTTACTTCCCATGCAATCAGTAGCATTCTGATAATGTGACTGCTGTGACTGTCAATTACAATAGTACTATTTTTTCTGAAAAGGTGAACTGAGCCTTTAAATAAAACCACAAGTATATTTTGCCTGTTTATTTTTTTTAAATAACTAAAAATATCAATAGATGCAGTGGTTTACTGTGGAAAAAGTAAGTATAACCTTATTTCAAGATTTTTCCCACTAATTTTTTATATTGAATTTTTTGACAGATTCTTAATGGAAAATTTCCTTCAATTGCACAATGTTTGTGGGTTTCCTTGAATAACTGTCCAATTCAGGGCTATGATGAAATCCTCTATTTCTTCTGTTTGAGACTGTCCTTTTTGGATTTTATAGAGTGCTTCAGATTAATATCTTGATAAAGATTCATTTCAGGGTTACCTTCAACTTTCAGAGAGACACTACTCATGTGGATTAAATTGGTGCAATCTACACTACATTACCAAAAGTATTGGGCCAGCCCTCCAAATCATTGGATTCAGCTGTTCCAATCACCTCCATGGCCGCAGGTGTATAAAATCAAGCACCTAGGCATGCAGACTGCTTCTACAAACATTTGTGAAAGAATGGGTCGCTCTTAGGAGCTCAATGAATTCAAGCGGGGTACATTGATAGTTTTCCACCTGTGTAATCAGTCCATCCATGAAATTTCCTTGCTACTAAATATTCCACGGTCAACTGTTAGTGGTATTATAACAAACTGAAAGCAACTGGGAACAACAGCAGCCCAGCCACAAAGTGGTAGGCCACATATAATGACAGAGCCGGGTCAACTCATGCTGAAGCTCACAGTACACACAAGTCGCCAGCTGTCTGCAGAGTCAATAGCTAAAGACCTCCAAACTTCATGTGGCCTTCAGATTAGCACAACAACAGTGTTTAGAGAGCTTCATGGAATGGGTTTCCATGGCCAAGCAGCTGCATCCAAGCCTTACATCACCAAGTGCAATGCAAAGTGTCAGATGTAGTAGTGTAAAGCCATCACTGGACTCTAGAGCAGTGGAGATGTGTTTTCTGGAGTGACGAATCACGTTTCTCTGTCTGGCAATCTGATGGACATGTCTGAGTTTGATGGCTGTCAGGAGAACGGTACTTGCCTGACTGTATTGTGCCAAGTGTAAAGGGGGGATTATAGTGTTGGGTTGTTTCTCAGGGGGTGGGCTTGGCCCCTTAGTTCCAGTGAAGGGAACTCTTAAGGCATCAGCATACCAAGACATTTTGGACAATTGCATACTCTCAACTTTGTGGAAAATGTTTGGGGATGGCCCCTTTTCTGTTTCAACATGTCCAATGCACAAACCAAGGTCCATAAAGACATGGATGAGCGAGTTTGGGGTGGAGGAACTTGATTGGACTGCACCATGGTTCTGACCTCAACCAGATAGAACACCTTTGGGATGAATTAGAGCGGAGACTGCGAGCCAAGCCTTCTTGCCTGACATCAGTGCCTGACCTCACAAATGCACTTCTAGAAGAATGGTCAAACATTCTCATAGACACACTCCTAAACCTTGTGGACAGCCTTCCCACAAGAGTTGAAGCTGTTATAGCTGCAAAGGCTGCGCCAACTCAATACTGAACACTACGGACTAATACTGGGATGCCATTAAAATTCATGTGTGTGTAAGCGTCCCAATACTTTTGGCAATATAGTGTATTTCAGGTTCTAGAGGAGTTTACTTGGGCACTAACTGTTCTAAGAGTAACCTGGAGATCCCACAGTGAAATTACAGGATTCTTAGAGACTTTTATAAGCATCAGTGGGTCTGTCTTGGGCTGAATTTGCTAGGTCAGCCAGTCCTGGACAATTATCAGTTGTTTGAAATGTATGGTACTTCTAGATTATTTTTGCAACTTTTTAAAATCCCTTTCCAGAATCATAGGCACCCACAACCTTCTTTCTGAGGGCTTTAGAGAGTTCTTTTGCTTTTTGGCATGATAACACCATGCTGGTCAATAGCAAAGAAAGAAACCCTAGATATCTGAAGATTAAAAAGACACCTCCATACTACCTAAAGAGGGCACCTCATTCTACTTTCCATGTATTTGAAATGGTGGTATATGTAAAGGTGTGCTTCCTTTTTCCATATGACAGATCTTCATTTTCAATAATTTATATTGTGAGAATGAACACACCTTGTCAATCTTATGTATGATTTGTTCAAGTATAACATTTATGTGGGCATTATTTGAATGAAGATCTAATGTTTGCTGCTTCAAACAAGTTGAAAAAGTCAATAATTTCCACAGGGTGTACTCACTTTTTCATTTGACTGTATATACGCTGGTTCAAAACAACAATATGTTTTGATGTGTTCATAATATAACATACTTGTAAACTGAACCTGACATTGCTAGGAAAGATGTGCTGGAAATATGTTGTAAATTGTTTTCATATAACTGTAAGTTTTGTAACAGAAACTGCAGGCACCTTTAAACTGAGCTCCAGACAAACAGCTAAATACTCAGATAAAATATATATAGGAGCTGCTTTACCTTCCAAAAGGTTTGTGTTTCTGTCTCTCCTGTCCTGAGATTTACACATTTCTGCAACACAGCACAGTCATGTCTTGCAGGGCAGAACAGTAAAAGGAGAATCAGCACACAGATGAACTCATCTCTAGGTCACTCTGCTCTCTCCAGCTATCAGCATGTTCTTTGCACTACAGCACAGATCTGTTCCTTGTGTTTCTTTGACCTTTCCCAGTCTTAGTTCTGCTGTACAGGGACTGCAAATGACTGATACCAAGTTACAGTCAGTACTTACCCTATTTGCATTGAATACATTGGGTTTATTATCGAATACAATGTTGCAGTTTGTTGTTTATATCTGCCTAAAATTCATGGTTTTAATATCAGCTGCTAATTTAATAGAGTTTAAATACCCTCATCTTTACTTATTGGAAATAAAGATTCAATGGCTATGGGTATTTATATATATATATATATATATATATATACATGAATACTGAGTAATGCAAATCTCTGATTTTAAATATAGATAGCTTCACAATCAGAAGTGTGTGTACCCAAGGAGATGCTTCTGATAAGATACAAAAGTACATCTGCTTGCTGAAAACTAGAATGAAAATATTAGCCTAACGTGGAACGTAATTGTATCTGAGCACCACGAGCTGAAAATGCTATTTAATTCATGTTTAACCACTCGCCTACCGAGCACTTTTAACCCCTTCCTGCCCAGGCCAATTTTCAGCTTTCAGTGCTGTCACACTTTAAATGACAATTGCATGGTCATGCAACACTGTACCCATATGAATTTTTTTAGCAATTTGAGACAAATAGAGCTTTCTTTTGGTGGTATTTATTCACCACTGGGGTTTTTCTGTTTTTGCTAAACAAATTTTAAAAAATGTGAAAAAAAAGTTTTTCTTAGTTTCTGTTATAAAGTGTTGCAAATTAGTGATTTTTCTCCTTCACTGATGTGCGCTGATGAGGCTGCACTGATGTGCACTAATAGGCTGCACTGATGGGCACTAACAGGCTGCCCTGATGGACATTGATGAAGCTGCTCTGATGGGCACTGAGAAGAAGGCACTGATGGGCACTGATGGGGACTGACAGGCATCACTGATGGGCACTGACATCCAGCACTGATGGGGACTGACAGGCATCAGTGATGGGCACTGACATCCAGAACTGATGGGCATTGTTAGCCACCACTGATGGGCACTAATAGCCAGCACTGATGGGTACTGACAGCCAGAACTGATGGGCTCTGATACAAAGCACTGATGAGCACTATTAGTTGCAGTGATGGGCACTGATGGGGCTACACCGATCATCAGGGCACTGATGATCAGTGTAGATGTCCCCTCTAAGAAATGCCGCTTACTGGCTCTCCTCTCCTCACGCAGTGTCAGTGTGAGGAGAGAACTGCCGATAACCAGAATTTCCTATTTAAACTGTGATCAACTGTCATTGGGCACAGCTGATTACATGGTAAAAGGCCTCTCTGATTGGCCTTTTACCTGGATACATTATCAGCTGTGTCCGAAGAACATGGTGATCACAGGACGTGTCCCTAGGGGTACGGTTCTGGGAGGACGTCCATGGACACCCTCTGAGAACTAGCCTACCATGCTGTAGACAACTTTTGGCTATAGCACAGTCAGGAACTGGCTAATATTCAAAGCAAATTCACCCATCCATCCATGTCTTCATTCTTTATTTTGCTGAAAAATCAGCCCAGTATTTCTAACCACAACCATTTTGAGTAAGGGCAGATGATTTATGTAGAAATTACGTCCTAGAACCCATCTGCCTTTAGCTCAGACATGCCGACAGGAGGGTGTGCTTAGCCATAGACATGTTCAGAACAAAAACATTCATTTCAATTTCATTCATTATTTAAATCATTTTGTTTTACTAAATTTGTTAAATTTGTTAAATTCCTTTAAATTGATTCAAATTCCATTCAACTGAATTTGGAAAATTCTAATTAGTATTCAAATTTATCCTATTCAAAATTCGAATTTCGAAAGACAGTTATATTCTTTCTACTTTATTCTATTCTATTGTTTATTCTGTTCTCTTATTTCTATTCATTTCATTTCTACTCTAATCTAATCTAGTTGAATTTGAATTTATTCTAATTGAAATTCTAATTTTGGAAGACGGTTTTATTTTTTCTATCTTATTCTATTCTATTTAATTTTATTCTATTGTTTTTTCTATATTACTTTATTCTTTTCTATTCTATTATTTTCTATTCTAATTTATTCTATTCCAATTCACATTTTTTCTATTCAGTTTAATTTGGAAGACAGTTATAGTCTTGATATTTTTTTGTATTGTTTTTTTCTATTCTACTATATTTTATTCTTTTCTATTCTGTTATTTTCTTTTTCTTTTCTTTTCTAATCTATTCTATTTCACTTTGACTTTATTCTATTCGAAATTAAAATTTTGGAAGACAGTTATATTATTTCCATTTTATTCTATTATATTGTTTTTTTCTATTCTATTATTTTTTTTTTTTCTATTTTATTCTTTTCTATTCTAATCTAATATTTTCTATTATTTTATATTGTATTTTATTTTATTCTTTTATATTCTATTCTAATCTATTCCATTCTTTTATGTTCTTTTCTCATCCCTGGCCATGAGGGATCTCCTGCATGGTAGGGGTTGGGGAAAGACCTGGCAACCTACCCTGTAAAATAATTGCTAAGAGAATTCATGGAAAAAGTTGCTTAAGAGTGACAGTCCATGCAATCACCAAGGGTCGGATACGACTGAACGGATAGATAGATAGATAGATAGATAGATAGATTGATAGATTGATAGATAGATAGATGTTCTATTCTATTTTTTGTTTGTTTTTATTTAAATTTGAGTTGAATTTGATTCAAATTCGGATTTTGTCTGAATTTCATTTTGGTATTTCGAATTCGTTACTATTGTAATTCAGAAATTGGAATACATCCGAATTTCCAAATATTGAAAAATTTGTCCGGATTTCAATTTGGAACAGAACAAAACTCACATGATTACTTAGCTGAAAAAGCTTCTCTTCCCTCCTGAGATATATGACATCATTTTGGCCTGGGCCAAAAACCAGGAAACAACTGAGGAAATTTAAAAAAATAAGTTTAATACAATTAAACAAAATATACATTTCTATCTATTTACTAATGCTAGTAGCATAAGGATTACAATAGGTTATGTTGATTCAGAGAATAATATTCCACTTTATGGATTTAGTAATTAATTCAGTTAATTTCAATAGCACTCAGAGCAAGTATATTAGTTATTTAGGAAGACAAGTGAGTGCTTGGACACACACACACACACACACACACACACACACACACACACTAAAAAAAGTTACAGCTGGTGTCAAATCTTAAAGTGGTTGTAAACCTCAGACATGAAATATGAACAAAGCATATCCCTCTATTGTGTGTACTTGTCTCTATCCAAAGCACTAAATGTAATTTCTGTCTGCTGCTTTTTTCTTCTGCTATCTGAAAGGATTGCTTTCGACACGTTTTCCTGACACTAAGAGAAAAATGGTGACGGGGAGGGATCCTCAGCAGATTGACAGCCTGAGCTCTGTTCCTGTGTGATATGTGGAGGGGGTGTGTCCCTTCCCTCCAATCAGCTCTCAGAGCTCTTTTCACTGAGCTCTGCAGATTATAACTTCAGCTCTCCGCCCCCCTTTATTCTGAACTTTCTAACAAGTTTTATTAACTCTGGTCTTTAAACGGATGTAGAGAAGAGAAGATTGCAGATAGACAGGCACAACCTATGTAGGAGGATTTGTTTCATCTCTGTGTATCACCTGAGGCCAGTCAATTCACTGGGTATATGTGGAGGTTTATATCCACTTAAGTCTTTTCTATTTTCTATATTTTCTATTTTCTATATATTTTCATTGGAGCACGGGGATGTGTAGGCATAGCCAAAACTAAAAGATAAAAAAGAAGAGAGGAATTTTCAAGTGTTTATTGCTGTTTATGTCTCTGCTAGATAGATTCACTCTATTAGGTCTGCTGACTACTGTCAATCAGGAAAAAAAAGTGATCCAAAATATTACAGTTGTCACCAGAACAAATCTCAGCAAATATCTGCAGAGCTTAGATACCTTTTAATCCTATGTAACAGCATGTTCATCCAAACAATACTAAATCAAGATAAAACAGTGATTTCAATCAGATAAAGCCCATAAACATCCCATGTCCTTTTCTTCATTACTATATAATAGATAAGTGTAGATAAGTGTATAATCTATCTCTCGTAGATGCTCTCAAAAAATGCATATAATGGCATGCTATTTTCTTCACTCTCCACACATTTGGTGAACTTGTGTATCAAATAGGACAAGATTCAATTATTTTTTTTATATCCTTACTCTAGAAAGGTAATTCGACTTTATATGACGCCACCAATCAAGTTTCAGTATGCAAGATTCATAATCCCCCCCCCCCCCATTATAGAAAGGTCATGAGAATCCATCACTTCATTTATCAGTCAACTGGATCTCCTCTCACATATAGTATAGTAAGCGATGCAAGGCAAAAAAATTACAGTGTAACTTCCTTTTTTAAAATGTGTAAAATCACAATAAAAACAATTACACTCACATGTAAAAAGTGCTGCCAGCATTATGAAATTGCTCTGCTATCACAAATAAAGTATATACCTCCACCTGACATAACTTTAACCCAAACAGTAAGGCATGGGGAAAAGAAGGGGGATGGAGTCTGGAAAGAAGTTGGGAAGGAAACGTCATTAAATCATGGTTGCTTATCCCACGTTTGGTAACATTAAACAACAATGAGAAAAATGTAATAAAACTTGGTTTGAAATATGCTCCAAGAATTGGTATTGACAAATTTAATGTTTTTATAGATGTACAGAAGCTGAATATAAAAAGTACTTTTTAACAAATGTAATGGTTGAAAGTATTATCCAATGATAATACTCCAATATACTTAGTGGATTGAAAAACAAATAGCTTTTTAATCCCCAGAATAATAACAATGATTATTTAGAGGTCTTTAAGAATCTAGTTCTGAGTCTGAGGACTATTTCTAGTATAATTGTGATTTTGTTTTTTCAGCCAAAAAAGAGGGATGCAACATGTGCCCTTAGTCTCACATTGCTCAGTGGTTGGAGATTAATATTTTTAATATTTCATTATTTTTATAAGCATTTTACAGATTATGTTTTTGTAATATGGAGGGATCAGAACAATTTTCAGTATTTTTTAGATTGATACCAATTTAGGAATGATAATACATATTGGGTTTACATATAAATACCACAAGCAGGAGCTTGAGTTTTTGGATGTAAATAATTTTGGAGAAGGGGGTGATAGTTATACAAAAACATTGTAAGGAAACTGATAGAAATAAATATATCTCCAAGATGTTATTTTACCATCTGTGGTTGAGGAATTTCCCAAGGGAAAAATAAACAAGAACAGGGAGAAATTGCACTTGGATGGAAGATTTTAATAAACAATCTGTAGTGATTGAAATAAATTTATAGAAAAAAGAAATTAAACTTTTAATTGTGACGATGTAAACTAAGGAATTGGAAAAATAGCAAATAAAAAGGAGGAGTTTTTGAATGAAGGTGATAAAATGAAAAGGCATCTAGCGGATGCAGCCTTGATTACAGAGTTTAATACTCAATATAGAAATCTAAAAAGTTTTTGAAGGATATCAGCCAATATTAGGAAAGATAATGCTTTACCCTAGTCTTACCACAAAAGTCTAAGAGAGTATATAGGAAAGCACCTATTTTGAGGGATAAATTAGTAAAAAAATTTGGATTTTTAATGAAAAAGGTTTTTACACTTGTGGGAGGTGTCAATCATGTAAGACTACTGGGTACAATATTAGAAAAAGGAAATAAAATTGTTCTTATAAAACTGGATTGAAATATTATATTATAACTCATTTCATGTAATTCAACTCATATAGTTAATGTACTGCACTGCCCTTGTTGCCTACAATATGTAGATAGAACCCCAAAGGCATTAAGGAAAAGATTATCAGAGCATGTATACAATATCAGTAGGGGTTTTAAAAGTCAGAGCTTATCATTGCATTTTAGAAAATACCACAATAGAGATCCATTGGTTTTACAATTCTTGGGGATCTATAGGACAGAGAAGCACCAGAGGGGAAGTAATCTGAGAAGAGATGTGTTAGGAAAAGAAACCCTCTAGATATATGAATTGAATACAATAAAACGGAATGGTTTGAATGTGGAACTTGACTGGAACTGTTTTATTAGTGATTTGTACAATATACTGTATATTTAGAATGTTATATTTTTCTTTTAGGGCTTTGCTAATTGTTAATATGTTTTAATGGATGCAAGACATAAAATGGCTAGAGAACTTACTGTACTGTATTTTCTTACTGAAGAAAAGAATTTGGTCCTGAGGAAAATGCTTAAAACAAGCCATCATATTAGTAATGTAATGTTTGGTAACCTAGTAACAGGTGGGCAGCAGTGCTTTGGTTATGCGGAGGGGTTCAAGTGCTAAGAGCCCTGAATGATTAGTATTTGTGATCCTATGATCTAGTGACAGACTTATGATGTAACTCTTGCTGTTACGTAGGTACTTTTGGCCATATCTCCTGAGTTTAAACTCATATTCAAATGATAGAGTTGTTATGTGATCACTACAAAAGAGTGTCATATCAAAATCATGCGGGGGGGGGGCTCGTAAATACATAGTCTTACAAGAGTTCCACTTGAAGTCATGTGAGGTAGGTGTTATGTCACTGATACATTTTTCGGACTTGCAGTCATGGGAAGTGCGTTCATAAGCGTATCATACTTGTGGCCTTGTGACAGTACTATAAACTCCATTCATGGAATATAGGTTGGAGTAATTAAGTAATGAATTTTATGAGTTGAAAATTGTGATATAACATATGTAACAGTGGTATGCAGATTTTTTGGGACACGTGATATAATACATACATATAGGGGAGACAGACAGAGTAGAGAGATGGCCACACTCTAGCAAAGGTGATTGCACACTAATAGATGCACTACACTGGACTTGCCAACAGAGATAAAATATAAAAGTGTAGTTTATTCAAGTCTACGATTTGGCTGGGCACAGCCTTCATTTCTAAAGATAAGAATGGTCAACCTGAATAAACCACACTTCAAAAAGTCAGTATCCATGAGCAGAGTGAATGTTATGGTGTTATGAGCACTTTGTACAGATGAGTGTAATTGTTTTATAGTGCTTTTACAAATTTACACTATTCATAAGCTTTCTAATCTTGCATCTCTTACCAAACTGTGAGAAGAGATCCAGATTACTGTGGGGAGGAAATGAATCTGCAGATTGTCTTGACCTTTCTGTAATGGAGTGGTGAAATTGGAAGAAGTTATGAATTTTACATACTCAAGAAGTGAGAATAAAAATGCTTGGGTGTCAGTGGTAACTGGGAGATAAGCTGAGTACAAACTATAAGAAAATCGGAAGAAAAATTCAGTATGAGGAGCACTCGTTCATTCTTCATATAGTGTGTACACGATTTTGGACATGCGACTCAGACTTTTCAAATGAAAATGTCCAAAGGAACAAATTCCCAAATTTTTCTCATACATGTACCTAAAGTATGATTGTTGCTCAATGTGTACAGTATTTGTATGGAAATAACTGAACAGAGAAAAACATGCAAGATCAGAAGCAAAGAATGGCATGGAAGAAATCATACACAAGAAAAAATGTGTGCCTTTGGCGTTCAAGAATTTTTGTACAAGTTAATACCATTGTTGGTTGCATCATGATATAGTGCTCGATTGCTGGTAGCAATGCAGCAATAATTTCCCATTGTTGGTGTCAGTGAGAACAATAGTTCATTATCATTGGTGTTAGAGAGTGAAATATTGCACTGTTATTAGTGTAGTTGGGATACAGAAAGCTCTCTCAGAATTGGGGTTCAGTGGCAAATGCCTTTGCATAGGTTTCATGTCCTTCGTCATAGGCATCATGCCCTGTGTTGTTTTTTACTGGCTGGATGATTTCATAACTTGAACTATGCAGAAGCTGTCTGTGCCCACTACCATCTGCCACTCAGTATACAGTGGGTCAAAGAGAAGAGCTTGCATTTGTTTTCTGAGCACATAGTGAGTTATAGTTTGAGGACTGCTGCTTTAAAGTCATTGTACATATTCAAATGTTTTTGTTTTTTTACCTAGGTATTAATTTTGTTTACTGAATCTTCACTGTGTTGATTGTTTGCCTTACCTGGTAATTATGGGCTTACATGATGTGGATTCAGTTTCCAATTTCCTAACTGATCTGTCTACTATGTCCAAGTTTTCATTCATCTAGCTTGCACCGACTGATCAAAGGGACAGGGAGCCTCTTGTTCAGGGTCATGCAGTGTCCGATCAATATCCTAAAGATTATGGGATATGTAGTATCAGTGTTTAGTCTACAGACAGAGGTCATGCATTAATTAATTAACCTGTGCAGTGCCATGCCACATGCTTAATGTTTGAACATGAATAGACATTGCTGAAAAAGGAATGTGAAGATTTTATCTACTATAAACTGTCCATACAGTCCAACGAATAATGCCATGAAACATCGTATGCACTCTAAATACGAAAGGTGCAGGTAAGAAGGTTTATAATGCTCATAAATATATCCTTAGATCCTATGTTAGACTGACTGGCTTATGGATTGTGCAAGGGATATATCCCCCATATAAAAACTTATGGCAAACAATACTACAGACTGAACAACAAATATGAGATAAAAGTTATGAAAATGTGGATTCTACATCTCTAACACAAAAAAGCAATAACAATAAACCAAAACATGGTAACATATTTTAATCTTACAAGCCTTTACAGTGTTTTAATGAAAGGCTATGGTTGTAATATTTTCATGAATTCTCATTCTTGTGATCTGGTTATAAACTTGGCACATAAGACATGTTTTCAACATAAAACTATATATACAGTATTAAACAAAAATTAGGTCTCATGCCCAAAGGCAAAACAAAAATGCTGCTTTTACAGGCATTTGACATTATTTTTAAATGCCCCTCTATGTTAGTGATTTTTTTACATGGTTAGTACTTATCTTTTTTGTCTATAAAACTGGTTTATACATCTGTCAAGACACATGGTGGAGAAGACCAGCTGATTTTTTTCTTACAGTAAATAGATGTCATTTTCTTTTGGTCAGGGCATTGAGTATCTCTATTCCTTTGCTACAGTAAAGAAATATAACTCAACACAATAAATTAATAATGATGTTTACTCCAGCAGTAATTTGAAGGGACATTTACAGCATGCCATATTATTTAAACTTTTTTATAACATTTATATTTATATGACATTCTGTGATTATTTTTCTTACTACCATACTATTAGTTTAATAGCTATGTGTATTTTTATAGGAAGCACTGTAAGCTCAGTCATTTACTTTGTATTTTCTATGAGGTTAAAGTGATTCTAAAGGCATTTTTAAAAAAATTTAAATAAAACAGGAAATTATATTTATCTGCTCTGTGTGATGACATTACACAGAGCCAGTTCCTTATTTCTTCTTTGGTGGTCCCCAGCTGGTGCTCTGCCCTCCTTCTTCTTATGAGTGCCATGTCGGTGTGCTCTTGAGTTGAGCGATGTACATCCATAGACACACAAAACACAACCCAGCTATGTTTCCTCCTCACAGGATTTGACTGGCAGCAGCAGGAGCCTATGGCCTGTGAGAGAGCAGGAAAAGGATAGAGAAGAGATGCAGCCTGGCACATCTCTGGATCAGTGTTTAGAGAGGGGAGAAGAATAGTTAGTGGAGTGCTTTTCACCTTAATGCAGGGAATGCATTAAGGTAAAAAAACAATTAGATTTTAGAACCACTTTCAAATTTAAATAATTTTATCTTTATTTTCCAGCAAGATACTGTATTAGCCTTGTCCGTTAAAAACAGGCCTGAATTTCCTATGTTCTTCAATATATGGAGCTACTGTCCAACTAAATTAAGCAACATGACTTCAGCCAATGTGAAACACAGGTAAATCAGGTAAAAGTTGGATAGACTGGAAGCTGAACAATATAATTTTTATCATTCATATCCATTTCAGTCCCTTGATACAGCACCATTTTTGAAGGTGAACAAAAGAAAGTGATTGGGCAGGTTGAATATTTTTTATTATCCTTAACCACTTGCCCTCCAGAGGATTTAACCCCCTTCCTGGCCAGGCCATTTGTTTCGATACGGTGCTGCGTTACTTTAACTGACAATTGCGCGATGATAACGCTGTACATAAATGAAATTTATATCCTTTTTTTCCACAAATATAGCTTTCTTTCGGTGGTATTTGATCACCTGTACGTTTTTTATTTTTTGCGCTGTAAAAAAAAAGAAAAAGACAATTTTGAGAAAAAAACTATATTTTTGACTTTTTGCTATAAATGTATTCTACTTGTCTTTGCTAAAAAAAATCCCAATACATGTAAATTAATCGGTATACTGAAAGTTATAGCGTCTACATATGGCGGTATATATATACTGGAAGTTTTTAAAAACATTTTTTATACTAGTAATGGTGGCGATCAACAACTTATAGTGGGACTGTGGGACTGCGGTGGGCATTTTGACACTGGGTGGGAACTGACTAATTGCCACTGACATCCCAATTACACTAATACAGTGATCAGTGGTAATAAAAAGCACTGACACTGTACTAATGACACTGGGCAGGAAGGGGTTAACATCTGGAGCGATCAAAGGATTAACTGTGTGCTGTGTGCTGTTTTACTGTGTGTGCTGTGTGTGTTTTACTAGGGACACATACTGCTGTGTATTTCTCTTCTGTGCAGAGAAATACACAGCAGCATGTTACTGCTGGCAGGAGAGAGACCTGTGTTGTTTACACACAGGTCTCTCCCCTGTCAGCGATACACGGCGATCGCCAAGTGCCGGCGGGGAATCTCTGGCTAAAACCCGCTAATGGCGACGCGCGCACTCCCTACCCGGAAATGCTAAATCATATATATATATATATACTGTATATATACGATTTTGCACAGCCCTGATGCCATGTAGCAGTAATTCTGCTATAGGGCGGTTGGGAAGCTGTTAAAAGAGAAGTATGGCCAAAGCTTGTTTGGCTATTCTTCCCATGTGGGTACATTTACTTTTGCACTCCTGTCTCAAAATCAGCCGACGTCTAAACAGCTAAAGCCTGCTGTTGGCTAACTTCACAGAGCTACTCCAGTTTCTGGATGTATCCTAACAATATCGGGAACCACTCAGATGCCTGACCAATAGCTAGTTCAGGTTCTCAGTGCACCACCAAGAGCCTGAGTCAGCAGCTCCTGACCCCTCTCTTGCCCTATGCTCCTGGAGGCGCAGAGCATAGTGGGGTGAACACTCCCTGCTCAGAACGGACTTGAGAACTGAGTGATCAGTGGTCTTGTGATTACTCTCTGGCTTCAAGCTGTAGCCTTAGAGGTGAGTATGTATGTTTTTTTCATTTTTTCATTTCCCAAACTTATCCTTTATCGGGACTGCAGCTTATGTGAGATATCATAAAGATCAATTAAATAAAAATAATAATACATTTTGTTGTAATTGAATTCTTTCTGTATTTTCTTGTTCAACATTGTTTATTGAAGATTTTCAGCATAGGTTGCATGCAAAGCATATTGCTGTCTTTATTTCCATCCCATTAAAGAATGAAGAAGACAGGTGTTGATGTTAGGCTGTAGATAATATTTTACCCCAGGTTCCCATATCTTCAGAGATTTGGGCATAATGTCTTAAAGTGGTCGCATTCTATGCATGAAAGTAAAAAAACCTTCAGTGTGCAGCTCCCCCCCAGCCCTTCCTAATACTTACCTGAGCCCCATATGCATGAGAGCAGTGGCTCTCCTTGGACTCTCTCTCCTCCATTGGCCATGGCTCCCACTGCTGTCAATCACAGCCAGCTAGGAGGGAGCGGGGAGCGGAGCTGAGCTGTGCTCTGTGTGTCTATACACATAGACACGCACAAGCTTGCTATGGGGGCACTTGACATGGAGGAGAAGCCGGCAGTGCCAGCGGTGGACCCAAGAAGAGAAGGCTCAGGGCTGCTCTGTGCAAAACCATCACACAGAGTAGTTGAGTATGAAATGTTTGTTGTTTTAAATAAAAAAATAATTATCCTTTACAAACACTTTAATTTTGCCATAGTTTTTTTATTCATCTTCATCAACAAAGATGCAAATAAAGATTGCTAGATGGAGGCAGAGATATGTATTAGAGCAGGTGGGCTGCACTCAGTGGGTGAGGCCTTGACCTACAAGACAACTTTTACCAAAGGAACAGTTAGGTTTGTTTTGTCATTTTACTGTCCGTGTTGCCACTTTATCAAAATTCATCGGCAACATGTCACCATCTTGTGAAGTATTAATAATTCTACATAATTAAATACATATAAAATCAAACTAGCTTTCTCAGAAATACAACCAAAAAATATCACCGTATATGGTCCCACTGGAAGGACTAATAATATCCTAACAGCATCTTCCCCCTCCTCTTTGTGGATCCCTTGATGAATATTAACTTTATTCACATATCTTATATACTGTATATATTGACTTTTATATCCCTACGGTTGGATAAGGGGTTTTCACTTCCCTCCAACCCCCTCCTCCTTTTCCCTACCCCTTCCTCTCCCCATCTCACCGCCCCCCTTCCTTCCTTTATTTATTTTTATTTTTCCCCCACTCCCCATTTGCGTAGTATCTTAATTCAGCATTCATTGTGTTGTCTTATGATATGCTATGTTTATCATATCACTATGTACTTTCATTGCATTACTGATACAGTGACATTTTTTATTAATATCATTTTATTATTGATACAGTGACATTTTTTTTTCTTACTCATTATTCATATGCTATTGTTCTTATTGAATATGCTCATATATGTCTTCTGCATTGTAAAATTGTGTAAGCTTTAAATAAAAGAATGAACAAAAAAAATATTCAACATAATTTAGAATAATGTAAACTTTCACCTTGTAAAACAACCCATTAAGTTTGATTAGAGAGGCAAAACAGTTGTGTCTACATATAAAGACATTATAAATACCTTTTTTCCTGCCTTTTAATAAGTGATCAGATACTCTCTGTTCTCAGCTGCATAAGGAGCTCAGGGAAGGGAAAAAGCAACACGCTGACCTTCACAGTGAATGGCTTGGGTGGGGGCAGGACAAGTCCGATCATGGAGGAAAGAAGGCTTAGTTCCAGAACAGCTAGAGAACTGACCATGTTGTGCTCTCATGCCTAGTGTGGTCAGTTTTTATTAGGAAAGCAGAGGGGCTGGCAGGAACACCAGGAAATTCACACAAGGGAAGCAATACAAAGAGAATAGGATACTTTTTCATATAAGTACATGGCACATATCAGGAATATGAAATGTTGGGTTTACATATTCTTTAATCAGCAAAAATGGCAGTATTACTCATTAATAAGCTCGGTGAGGCAAGTACCAATCATCATGGTGCACCACTGCAGCCAATTTTTATTTATGTTATCTATGCAGATATAAATATGCATGAGGATTCATGAACGTGTGAGCAATTCCATTTCTGGCACAGAACATACTAATTGTACTTTGCAGTCTTTAGTTTTGTACACAGGTAGGAGGAGAAATAATTTCTCAGAAAGCAGTCTTATGGAAAAGAAACTATGTAATTTTATTTATAGCAGGTTTTATGTGTTTGTATGAGTGGAAATGACATTGTTTAAAGATATTTGAAATAAATGCGAGACTGGATGTCTTAATATAAACTGCAAAACACTCACAGGCAAGTGGAACTATTGAAAAGTAGAGAATGTACAATTGTAAAATATTATTACCAAAAAAACCTATGGGCAAGATATAGATTTTTTTTTTCTGCCATACATGCTCATTTTACACAATTGTGTTTCTTCTTGGAAATCTGACATTGTATATGCTTTGTCCCAATTTTAGAGTACCCTGGGGATGCCGCCGTGGAGAAATACATCATTAGCCTTTTCTTTGTGCTTTTTTTTTCAATATTCTCTGTTCCATTGCTGTAATTTCTTAACACTCTTTATATACTTCTGTGAAATTCACTGGATGATCAGTACTACAACATGCTTCATTACAGAAAAACAGGTTTTTCCCATATTATGGGGGAAGTGCATTGTGCATGGTGACCTACTCTACACTGGTGTTTACATTGTTGTCTCAATTACACCTTGCTTAAAGTGTGCACTGTATTTTACTTTTGTGGGATTTCTGTGTAATCTAAGAGGTGGTGAAATGGGTTATCAGAGTATTCATCACAAGCTTGGCAATGTACAAAAGCAAGTTTCATCCTATTGATTTTTGTAGCGCCCTCAACATTGTAACTGGAAGACAAAAAGTTTGTGTGATCTCCTCTGTGGTGTGTAAAGAACCTATTCAAGGCAGTCAGCAGAAAGAAAAAGCCATAAGAGAATACACCTCCATGTCACCACTACGGCGGAATATAGTATAAAGTACAAATTACACTTTTCCAATTAGAAATTCAGATGTGCCGGAGTTATTCTTGGAAGCAATCTAGGTTTCATTTAATTGGCAGAATTATTCATATAGATGAAGGTTATGGGCAACATATACTCTCAATATAAGCGTAATATCCTGCTTGACTGCAAGCATAATTCAGGGTTCTATAAATTTCTCTGTTCTATAAATGAAAAGTGTTCTGTGATGCTCGCTGTCTATATTATATACAGATCATTTGTTCTTTTCACTCCTTGGCATCTTATAGCAGCAGACCAAACTACCATTAAAAAACCTCCAACAACCTCAGGTAATAAGGTAAAAGAAACATGCATTGTATAGAATCTGCCTATGCTGACCTTTTCTTCTGAAAATGCCAGTTGCCTGGTTATTATGTGGATCTTGTGGTTGTAATACTATAGGCGCTCACCTGAAACAAGTATGCAGATCAGAAGTTCTGAATTTACTCTGACACTCTAATTGGTGTTCTAGTTCCAGGTCAGTGACTCAGAAGGTATTGGAGCCACAGGCTATCAAGAAACTTGTATTCAAAGAAGCAAGCAGCAATGTCATCCCATGTCTGTCTGACTACAGGTTTCCTTTGACAAGTTTTATACAAATCATATGCAGTATGTACATTCACCGACCACTTTATTAGGTACACCTTGCTAGTGCCAAGAACATAGCTCATCACACCATTACACCACCACCACCAGTCTGAACCATTGATACAATGGCTGGATGGATCCATGCTTTCATGTTGTTTACACCAAATTCTGATACTACCATCTTAATGTTGCAGCAACCAGTCTGCCCTATCTCCTGTGACCTCTGACATCAACAAGGCATTTTTGTCCACAAAACTGCCGCTCACTGGATATTCTCTCTTTTATGGACCATTCTCTGTAAACCCTAGAGATAGTTGTGTGTTAAAATCCCAGTAGATCAGCAGTTTTTAAAATACTCAGACTAGCCTGTCAGGCACCAACATCCATGCCACGTTCAAAATCACTTAAATCCCCTTTCTTCCCCATTCTGAACTTCAGCAAGTCGTCTTCACCATGTCTACTTGCCTAATTGCATTGAGTTGCTGCCACATGATTGGCTGATTAGCAATTAGTATTACGACTTTACCATTAAGATCAACAGCACAACCATTGGTCCTTCCCTTGATGCCAGGGTACTAGGCGTAATTCTAGACTCTGATCTCTCTTTTCAGCCCCACATCTACTCACTGGCTAAATCCTGCCGCCTCAGCCTCCGGAATATTTCTTCATCCGCCCCTTCTTGACCAATTACACCACAAAACAACTTATCCACGCCTTGGTTATATCCCGCCTCGATTACTGCAACTCCCTCCTCACTGGTCTACCGTTACACAGGCTATCCCCCCTTCAGTTTATTATGAATGCTACTGCTAGACTCATACACCTTACCAACCGATCAGCGACTGCTGCCCCTCTCTGCCAATCCCTCCACTGGCTTCCACTACACAACGTATAAAATTCAAAATACTAACCACAGCTTACAAAGCCATCCACAACACTGCCCCTAGCTACATCACCAACCTCATCCACAGATACCGCCCAAATCGCCCACTCTGCTCCTCCCATGATATCCTCCTCTCTAGCTCCCTCATCACCTCCTCCCACGCTCGCCTCCAGGACTTCTCCAGAGCCTCTCCTATCCTCTTGAACTCCCTACCACAGCATGTCCGGTCAGCCCCCACTCTGTCTGCCTTTAGACTATCTTTGAAAACTCACTTCATCAGGGAAGCCTACCCCACCTCCACCTAAGAACTGTACTTGAATCACCTCCACCAGATCATCCTCCACAGCTATCACCTTTTGTATCACCTCCCCCTTCCTTTAGATTGTAAGCTCCACGAGCAAGGCCCTCCTATTCCTTCTGTACTGAAATGTATTGTCTCCCTTATATTGTAAAGCGCTGCGCAAACTGTTGGCTCTATATAAATCCTGTATAATAATAATAATAATTGAACAGGTGTACCTAATAAAGTGGTCAGTGAGTGTATATGCACTGTTCTTAGAACATTTTGAGTACCTAGCTTTTCCTGGTGGCAACAGTGAGGAACAGTGAGGTCACCTGCATGTTGAGGAAGGAGGCAAGTATTTTTAATTTTTTCATTCTTGTTTCATTTTCTTTCAGCTTTTATTTAGTGGGATGGGGGCTTAATCACCACCACCAGCTCCTGGACCTTTAAGAGGTTCTAAACGCAGGGAGGCAGAGACAGGCATTCCAATAATTTGTGATTGGCAGTCACAGTGATCACATGATCACAAGAATGTATCGGGAGCTTTTCAGTACCCTCCAGTAATTGTGCTGGGTGCACGCTGGAAGTGCTCTCAGTACAGGAAAATGTTTTCATAGGAACGCATATATGCATCCTCTCAGCATTAAAGCCCACCCCCTGAGAGGCCGCGTATATGCATACCTCTGATTAAAGATAAACAGGTCTTTTCATGGAAGTTCTGTTATATAAACCTCATTCTTCATACGTTCCACTTTTAAACAAAAGAAAAGAAAAGGAATCTGCTCTCCATTAAAATCCTCTTGTGCATTTATTCAGATGTCTGATGTACAGACTCTATCATCTGATCCTGTGAGCCATAACGCGTTTCATTTCTCTACAACTAAACATCTGTTGGAGTGAAATGCGTTAGCGCTTGCAGAATAAGGTGGAAGAGATTGTGCATCAGATATTTGAATAAATACACAAGAGGCTTTTAATGAAGAACATCTTCCCTTTCTTTCCTTCTTTTAAAAGTGGAACTTGATTTATTAAAACTGGAGAGTGTAAAATCTGGTGATTACGGGTGAGTAATCCGTTTCCTGTATTTTTTTTGGTCATACCTTAGTTGAACAAGCTGACGTTAGAAGCTGATTGGCTACCATGCACATTGATTTACTAAAACTGGAGAGTTCAAAACCAGATTTTGAACTCTCCAGTTTTAGTAAATCTATCCCAATGACTGCTGAGAGCCTGCACCCTGGTTGGAGATAGGAGAGGTGTGTGCTTGTAGCAGAACCAAATACCTTGCGGTGCAGCTTGTCCTATGTGTAATTGCTAGTTTTACAAGTACATGGGATAGCCATATTTGCTTGTTACATATACAGGCTCACATGGCACGCTCTTTTGCAGTGCTACACAATGGTTGTACTTTATTGCTTCTTTTAAATATATAAACATGAGTTAGCAAACCCTGTGATTCCTTACAAAAGGTCTGGAATTTGATCAAGATGTCCTCATTATTGTAGGGTGAATGTTCAGCATCAATCAAACCAGAAGACTAAAATTACTAAAAATACTTATATAGGTTTCTTTTGTTTAGCCCTTGGACTGAACAAAATAAATTGAATATATTCCTTCCCTTGCTGTCAGAATACCTGACCAGTGACTGCATCTCACTGGATGCAGTCACAGTTTGGCTCACAATTTTCCTGGATTGAAAATTTTACTTTTGTAGAGACAGGTAGTGCTGACAAGGCCATCCAAGTCTTGTATTTCAGCCAATTCAGCAGGAATTGGCAAAAATGTTAGCCATCTATAGCAGCGTTAAAGTGGTTGTAAACCAGACATGAAATATGAACAAAGCATAGCCCTCTATAGCAGGGGTCATCAAACTTTCTAAACAAAGGGCCAGTTTACTGTCCTATTGATTTCAGGGGGTCTGGACTGTGGCCAGTGGGAGTAGAAAATGTGCCATCATTGGTAACAGTGGGAGTAATAGTGCCTAATTGTTGGTATCAGTGGGAATAATACTATCCCATTGCTGATATCAGTGGGAGGAACAGCATCCCGTCATTGGTGTCTGTGGGAGGAAATAGTACCTAACCACCGGTGTCAGTTTGCACCATAATTATTGTCAGTTGTGTGGATTCAATAGTGTCCCTAGGGTCAGATAAAGACAAGCAAAAGGCCCCATCCAGCCCCGGGGCCCCAGTTTGGAGACCACTGCTCTATAGTGTGCATTTGTCCCAGTCCAGAGCACTAAGTGTCATTGCTATCTGCTGCCTGGTTATTCTTATATCTGCATGAGTCACTTCTTATAAGTTTCCCTGACACAAGAGGTAAGAAGGTAATGGAGAGGGAGCTCCAACACACAGCTTGTGATTGACAGCCTCAGCTCATTTCCTTCATAAAGGGGGATTTGTCCTCTCCCTCCAATCGGGGCTTAGAGCGTCCTTCACTGAGATCTGAAGAGTGTAACTTCAACATTGCACCCCCTGCTTTCTGAAAGTTCAGACAAGCTGTGTAAAATTGAGAGAGGGAGGGCTACAGATAAAGAAATCTTCAACTTATATAAGAAGAACTGTTTCATCTCTTCCTCAAACTAAACCTTGCTAAAACTCCTAGTTTTCCCCCAAGCCTGCACCCCCCCCCTGACCTCTCCATCACGACCAACAACGCCACCATCAGCCCCACCCCACAAGCCAAAGTACTAGGTGTCATTCTAGACTCCAATCTGTCTTTCCAGCCCCAGATCCAATCGTTGACAAATTCATGCAGACTCCACCTCCGCAACATCTCCAAAATATGTACGTTCCTAACTCCTGAAACTACAAGGCGAATCATTCACTCCCTTATCATATCACGACTTGACTACTGTAACTCCCTCCTTGCCGGCCTACCCCAACACAGGCTATCCCCGCTTCAGTCTATCCTGAATTCTGCGGCCAGACTCATCCACCTCACCAACCGCTCCGTATCCGCCTCCCCCCTCTGCCAATCCCTCCACTGGCTTCCGATTGCCCAACGCATAAAACTCAAAATATTAACATTGACATACAAAGCTATCCATAACACTGCCCCAAACTACATCACCGACCTGATATCCATCTACCACCCAAAACTCACTCTCCGCTCCTCACAAGACCTCCTACTCTCCAGTTCCCTGGTCTCCTTTTCCCATGCCCGTCTCCAGGACTTCTCCAGGGCCTCCCCCATCCTCTGGAACTCACTACCCCAATCCATCAGACTGTCACCTTCCCTCCTCACTGTTAGGCGCACCCTGAAAACCCATCTCTTCAGAGAAGCCTACCCAGCCCTCACCTAATTGCTGACCTCCTCCACCAACCACTCCATCCCCCACAGCTTTTTCCTCCTGTATCACTCTCCCCTCCCTCCTAGATTGTAAGCTCCAAGGAGCAGGGCCCTCGAACCCCTCGTGTATCGCATTGTATTGTTACTGTACTCTCTCGTGTACTGTCTCCCATTATAATGTACAGCGCTGAGCAAACTTTTGGCGCTATATAAATACTGTATAATAATGAAAATAATAATCTTTGTGTAGCCACTTCACTGGGTATATGTAAGAGTTTACAACCTTTAAGGAGAGAATTGAGTGTAGGGTGTCATGGCCTCATCTGTTTTGCAGCAACCTGTACTCATAGTGTGTTGATGCAAAGGGCTCACTGCATCATTTAAAACTGCATACCACCAGGAAAATACCAAAAACAAAAAGGACCCAGCATGTCACCTGACCATGTAGAACACATCAGAAAAGGTACAAAAAAAAGTATAAAATACTGCTGGGAATGAAGGGAAGCCACTGCGAAGAGGAGTAGTACAGAGTCCCCCTCCGCATCTCCCAACTTGAAATCAAAGACAGACATAAGCAAAGGCTTCAGGAGCCATAATAAAGGTCCAAAACCTAAATAGAATTGCTAGCTGTAAAACTGCATACACAGTGTTATTAGGGATTTGTTTTGATCACTATTAGAGATGAGCGAATTTCTCAAAAATTCGATTCGGCTGATTCGGCGAATTCCAGTATGAAATTCGATTCGATGCGAATTAATTCGCTACGAAGTTAACTTATTAAAAGGGTTTCTAGGCTTCAGAGAACCTTTAAATTAGTGCAGAACACTGTATTTTTAATTTAAATGCCCTTGGAGATGAGGAAGGAGAAGGAGAAGGAGAAGGATGAGAAGAAGGAGAAGGAGAAGGATGAGAAGAAGGAGAAGGAGAAGGATGAGAAGAAGGAGAAGGAGAAGGATGAGAAGAAGGAGAAGGATGAGAAGAAGGAGAAGGAGAAGGAGAAGGATGAGAAGAAGGAGAAGGAGAAGGATGAGAAGATGGAGAAGGAGAAGGATGAGAAGAAGGATGAGAAGAAGGAGAAGGAGAAGGATGAGAAGAAGGAGAAGGATGAGAAGAAGGAGAAGGAGAAGGATGAGAAGAAGGAGAAGGATGAGAAGAAGGAGAAGGATGAGAAGAAGGATGAGAAGAAGGAGAAGGATGAGAAGAAGGATGAGAAGAAGGAGAAGGATGAGAAGAAGGAGAAGGAGAAGGATGAGAAGAAGGAGAAGGATGAGAAGAAGGAGAAGGAGAAGGATGAGAAGAAGGAGAAGGAGAAGGATGAGAAGAAGGAGAAGGAGAAGGATGAGAAGAAGGAGAAGGATGAGAAGAAGGAGAAGGATGAGAAGAAAGAGAAGGAGAAGGAGAAGGATGAGAAGAAGGAGAAGGAGAAGGATGAGAAGATGGAGAAGGAGAAGGATGAGAAGAAGGAGAAGGATGAGAAGAAGGAGAAGGATGAGAAGAAGGATGAAAAGAAGGATGAGAAGAAGGACAGTTCTGTGACAGTTTCTGTCTATTTCTGACAGTTCTGGGACATTCACTCCATACAGCGGTTTCAACCGCTGTATGGAGGGAATGTCATAGAACTGTCAGAAATAGACTATTTCAGACAGTTCTGGGACATTCACTCCATACAGCGGTTGAAACATTGTATCTATTTGTTTCCATAAATGGATCCATTTATGGAAACAAATAGATACAATGTTTCAACCGCTGTATGGAGTGAATGTCCCAGAACTGTCATAAATAGTCTATTTCTGACAGTTATGGGACATTCACTCCATACAGCGGTTTCAACCGCTGTATGGAGGGAATGTCATAGAACTGTCAGAAATAGACTATTTCTAACAGTTCTGGGACACTCACTCCATACAGCGGTTGAAACATTGTATCTATTTGTTTCCATAAATGGATCCATTTATGGAAACAAATAGATACAATGTTTCAACCGCTGTATGGAGTGAGTGTCCCAGAACTGTCATAAATAGTCTATTTCTGACAGTTCTATGACATTCCCTCCATACAGCGGTTTCAACCGCTGTATGGAGTGAATGTCCCAGAACTGTCATAAATAGTCTATTTCTGACAGTTATGGGACATTCACTCCATACAGCGGTTGAAACATTGTATCTATTTTTTTCCATAAATGACATTCTGCAAATACACTTAGAGGAGCGCTGCAGATACACTTTTTGCCGGCTTGGAATTATTCTTATTTTCATCCTACTTCTTCTTCTTCTTCTTCATCCTCATCCTCTTCTTCTTCTTATGAGGATGAGGATGAAGAAGAAGAAGAAGAAGTAGGATGAAAATAAGATTAATTCCAAGCTGGCAAAAAGTGTATCTGCAGCGCTCCTCTAAGTGTATTTGCAGAATGTCATTTATGGAAAAAAATAGATACAATGTTTCAACCGCTGTATGGAGTGAATGTCCCAGAACTGTCATAAATAGTCTATTTCTGACAGTTCTGGGACATTCACTCCATACAGCGGTTTCAACCGCTGTATGGAGGGAATGTCATAGAACTGTCAGAAATAGACTATTTCTAACAGTTCTGGGACACTCACTCCATACAGCGGTTGAAACATTGTATCTATTTGTTTCCATAAATGGATCCATTTATGGAAACAAATAGATACAATGTTTCAACCGCTGTATGGAGTGAGTGTCCCAGAACTGTCATAAATAGTCTATTTCTGACAGTTCTATGACATTCCCTCCATACAGCGGTTTCAACCGCTGTATGGAGTGAATGTCCCAGAACTGTCATAAATAGTCTATTTCTGACAGTTATGGAACATTCACTCCATACAGCGGTTGAAACATTGTATCTATTTTTTTCCATAAATGACATTCTGCAGATACACTTAGAGGAGCGCTGCAGATACACTTTTTGCCGGCTTGGAATTATTCTTATTTTCATCCTACTTCTTCTTCTTCTTCTTCTTCTTCATCCTCATCCTCTTCTTCTTCTTATGAGGATGAGAATGAAGAAGAAGAAGATGAAGAAGAAGTAGCATGAAAATAAGATTAATTCCAAGCTGGCAAAAAGTGTATCTGCAGCGCTCCTCTAAGTGTATTTGCAGAATGTCATTTATGGAAACAAATAGATACAATGTTTCAACCGCTGTATGGAAGGAATGTCCCAGAACTGTCATAAATAGTCTATTTCTGACAGTTCTATGACATTCCCTCCATACAGCGGTTGAAACCGCTGTATGGAGTGAATGTCCCAGAACTGTCAGAAATAGACTATTTATGACAGTTCTGGGACATTCACTCCATACAGCGGTTTCAACCGCTGTATGGAGGGAATGTCATAGAACTGTCAGAAATAGACTATTTATGACAGTTCTGGGACATTCCTTCCATACAGCGGTTGAAACATTGTATCTATTTGTTTCCATAAATGATCCATTTATGGAAACAAATAGATACAATGTTTCAACCGCTGTATGGAGGGAATGTCCCAGAACTGTCAGAAATAGTCTATTTCTGACAGTTCTGGGACATTCCCTCCATACAGCGGTTTCCAGCAAAAAGTGTATGTGCAGAGTTCCTCTATTCTGCAGATACACTTAGAGGAGCTCTGCAGATACACTTAGAGGAGCTCTGCACATACACTTTTTGCCGGCTTGGAATTATTCTTATTTTCATCCTACTTCTTCTTCTTCTTCTTCTTCTTCATCCTCATCCTCTTCTTCTTCTTCTGAGGATGAGGATGAAGAAGAAGAAGAAGAAGAAGTAGGATGAAAATAAGATTAATTCCAAGCCGGCAAAAAGTGTATGTGCAGAGCTCCTCTAAGTGTATGTGCAGAGCTCCTCTAAGTGTATCTGCAGAATAGAGGAACTCTGCACATACACTTTTTGCCGGCTTGGAATTATTCTTATTTTCATCCTACTTCTTCTTCTTCTTCTTCTTCTTCATCCTCATCCTCTTCTTCTTCTTCTTCTGAGGATGAGGATGAAGAAGAAGAAGAAGAAGTAGGATGAAAATAAGATTAATTCCAAGCCGGCAAAAAGTGTATGTGCAGAGCTCCTCTAAGTGTATCTGCAGAATAGAGGAACTCTGCACATACACTTTTTGCCGGCTTGGAATTATTCTTATTTTCATCCTACTTCTTCTTCTTCATCCTCATCCTCTTCTTCTTCTTCTGAGGATGAGGATGAGGATGAAGAAGAAGTAGGATGAAAATAAGATTAATTCCAAGCCTGCAAAAAGTGTATGTGCAGAGCTCCTCTAAGTGTATGTGCAGAGCTCCTCTAAGTGTATCTGCAGAATAGAGGAACTCTGCACATACACTTTTTGCCGGCTTGGAATTATTCTTATTTTCATCCTACTTCTTCTTCTTCTTCATCCTCATCCTCTTCTTCTTCTTCTGAGGATGAGGATGAAGAAGAAGAAGAAGAAGTAGGATGAAAATAACAATAATTCCAAGCCGGCAAAAAGTGTATGTGCAGAGTTCCTCTATTTCTGACAGTTCTCTGACAGCTTCTTCACATGTACAGCGGTTGAAACATCTGTATCCTAAATGTAAACTAATAGATACAATGTTTCAACCGCTAAACATGTGTTCCTTCTGTCAGAGAACTGTCAGAAATAGCGGAGCTCACTGCAGGGACACTTTTGCCGGCTGATCGGGAAATATTCGATTCGCGCACCCGAAGTAGGCAAAATTTCGGATTCGACGCGAATCGAATATTTCCTGAAATACGACTCGAATTCCGGTTCGCCTGGTTCGATTCGCTCATCTCTAATCACTATTTTGGAACTTCTCACTTGGGTAAAAGTACAGCTGTCCTTTAATGAGAACTTTTTACATTGTGTCTCAACTCCACTGAGCACTAATAGTATGTAAATGAACACAAAGCATACTTAGAGGACCTGCTGATAGAGCCACTACTTTACAATCCTTATAGTTTGTTCTGTCTGCTACAGTCTAAACATGTCATACAGATGCCATTAAATTGTTATGTCAATAAGAAAAAAAAAAGTAATAAGGAATCAGTGTTTACTAAAATACTGTGAAAGGGTGGCGTCATGGTAGAAATATGATTTCTGTGATAAGATACAAAAGATTGTTCATTTAGAAGCATCAGAGGCAGTTGTCATGGGAACAAGAAACAATTTGTGTTTCCATGTGCACAGATGCAGTTTGCCATTTATTTCCACATGCTGTTCAGCTCTGATGGTTATTGAAGTCTTAAATATGGTTTATCATAGGATTTAGGGAGCAAGACCTGAAGACATCCCCTTTATTAGAAGAAAAGTAATCTCAGTTTTTTTCTTTTTGCGTAATTGTGTTTTCCTAATGGGAATGCATATGCTGGATACAATTTTGTGGTTTATGTTCACGCACATGGTGATCTAGCAACAGGCTAGGTGTTATCTTCAGAAATGTAACACTATTCTTATTAGCCTTGATACCATGATGACGTCATTGAAGCTAAAGTGTGATGGTTGTATCATAGAAATCATTCCAGAAATCATTCTTTTTTAAAGAGCAATTTTAGGTGACAAGCGGAAGCTACTAATTCTTACTGCAGAAGTTGCCGCAAAACCTGTACTGAGTGACTCATTTGGTTCTGGACAAATTTAAATCCAGGCATGATATATGTCAAAGGAAAGCAAGGAAAATACAGTTACAGTTGAAAAACAAACTGAAATTCATGGAACTTGATATGAACTAAAATATACCTCCTGGAACCGAAAATTTCAGATCGACTTGTATGACCTTTGATTCACACTTATGCAGATTTCAGTGCATTTTCCAGTTTGCAGAAATGTTCCACAGTCCATTAACCACTTGCCCTCCAGAGGATTTACCCCCCTTCCTAACCAGGCCGTTTGTTACGATATGGCGCTATGTTACTTTAACTGACAATTGTGCGGTCATGCAACGCTGTATTTGTGTTCTTTTTTCCCCCCACAAATGGAGCTTTTTTTGGTGGTATTTGATTACCTCTGCATTTTTTATTTTTTAAAAAAAAACAATATTTTTGTCTTTTTGCTATAAAACATATCCGACAAAAAAAAGTGTAAAAAATTCAGGCCAAAATGTATTCCGCTACATGTCTTTGCAAAAAAAATCCCAATATGTGTAAATTAATTGGTTTATGTGACGGTTATAGCATTTACAAATGGTGATATATATACACTGAAATTTTTTTTTTTTTATACCAGTAATGTGGCAATCATTCTGACACTGGGTGAGAACTGACTAACTGCCACTAACATCCCCAGGGTGTCAAAGGGTTAACTGTGTGCTGTGTGTGTTTTACTATGTGTGCTGTGTGCTGTTTTACTAAAGCAGGCATGTCCAAAGTCCGGCCCACGGGCCATTTACGGCCCGGGGGTCGGTTTAATACGGCCCTCCAACAGCCCTCCCTGCTCTGTGTAATGTGGCCCTCCCACGGCCCTCCCTTCTATGGCAGACAGTCTTCTGCTTGAGAGCAGAGGGCAGTGCGCATGCCTGACTGCGACGCGTTCTCCCTGGTCTGTGTAAATGCGGCTGTCGCACGGCCCTCCCTTCTGTGGCAGACAGTCTTCTGCTTGAGAGCAGTGCGCATGCGTGACTGCGCCGCGCTGGGAGCGACAGAGGGCGGTGACGTCAGGGCCGGGCTTCCAGCGTGAAGTGTGTTTCTCTTCCCCTCCCGGCTGCCGAGCAGAGACTTCAGCTCCAGCTACCTTTTTCACCCTTCACATTAGTGCAGGTAAGTTTTTTTTTATTTATTTTCAGTAGATTGTGAAAACTCAGCTGTCAGTTGATCTTAATGTTATGAAATGAAAAGTATGTCGATTGCAATTAACTTGGCATAAAATAATTTATTTGCATTTAATTGTAATGGTTCAAAGAATGTTCGGAAAAATGTTCGGCCCTCCACCATGTTCACTTCATCCAATCTGGCCCTCTTTGAAAAAAGTTTGGACACCCCTGTACTAAAGAGACATACTGCTTTGTATTTCTCTGCTGTGCAGAGAAATACAAAGCAGAATGTCCTTGCTGGCAGGAGAGAGACATGTGTTGTTTACACACAGGTGTCTCCCCTGTCAGCTTTACACGGTGATTGCCGGGTGCCGGGTGCCGGGACCCAGTGATTGACATCCCTCACTTTCCTCACCCTTCTTCTTCTCCTAACCTCTGGGGATATCTCCCCAAACCCTGGTCCTCCAGTATTTCACCCCCACACCAGGCATCCTCTTTCTTCTGGGAATAGCCGCAATCCCCTCAATTTAACATCAATCCCCGTGCTCCCAAAAACCACCCTCCCTTTTTCATGTGCGCTCTGGAATGCCCGCTCTGTCTGTAATAGGCTCACCTCTGTCCATGACCTTTTTGTGTCCCGCTCCCTTAACCTACTAGCAATTACAGAAACTTTGCTCCAAGCAGCAGATTCTGCTTCTCCCGCAGCACTTTCCTATGGAGGCCTCATCTTAACCCACTCACCCAGACCCAGTGGTCGGAAAGGTGGTGGGGTTGGTTTGCTTCTATCCCCACTGAGCACCTTTCAAGTCCTCCTTAACCCTCCCTCTCTATCCTTCTCTTCTTTCGAGACTCACTGCATCCGGAGGACTGCAGTGATCTATCGGCCTCCTGGACTGGTGTCCCGCTTTCTTGATGATTTCTCCGCCTGGATCTCTACTTTCTCTCCTCTGAACTACCCACTATCATTCTCAGAGATTTTAATATCCTTATTAATGTCAACAACCCGGCTACATCCTAACTCTTCAACCTAACCTCATCTTTTGCATTAGCACAGTGTATACAGTCCTCCACTCACTCTGATGGGAATACATTAGACCTTGTTTTCTCCCATCTTTGCACTCCCTACAACCTCACAAACACCCCCTTTCCTCTCTCTGATCACAATCTCATCACCTCCACAGTCTCCTCATCTTCAAACACCTATCCCTCCAAGCAGCAAACAATTACCCGCAGAAACCTTCACAACTTGAACCCTTCTCCTTTCCACTCTGCAACTGACCAATTCTATGACAGAATCTCTCCCCTGTCCTGACCTGGCCACTGCTGTCTACAACAGTTCTCTTTCATCCGCATTAGACTCACTTGCTCCTCTAACAACACGAAGCATCAGGCCCCGACCATTACAACCTTGGCAGACTGACAACACCAGAAATCTTAAACGACATAGTCGTGCGCTGGAACGATTGTGCCGTAAAACCAAATCCCAGCAAGCATTCATGCGATATAAATCTGCTTTCTTAACATTTACAATTCCTCCCTTCATGCTGCCAAACAAGCCTACTTTGTCTCTCTCATCAATAGCTTGTCATCCAGTCCTCGTCGTCTCTTCTCTACTTTTAACTCTCTACTTTCTCCACCACCACCTCCACCGAGTACCTCACTCACTGCTCACGAGATTGCAAATCATTTCAAAAACAAGACTGATGCAATTCATAGGGGCATCACCACTGTACAGACATCCATCCCACTTAGCATACCTTATACTACACTTCCCTCAACACTTTCCTCTTTTGACCTTGCTACTACCGAAGAGGTCACTAAGGTTTTCTCAGAAGCCCGTCTCACTACCTGCCCCCTGGATCCTGTCCCCTCACAACTACTACGGTCACCCTCTTCTTCCATCCTATGATCCCTCACTCACATCTTCAATCTTTCCCTCTCTACTGGTGCCTTCCCCTCCCCTCTAAAGCATGCGCACATCACTCCCATACTTAAAAAGCCCTCCCTGGACCCCACCAACCTGAACAACTTATGACCCATCTCCCTGCTGCCATTTACCTCTAAACTCCTAGAATGCTTAGTCTGCAATCGCCTGAGCTCCCACCTCACTGACAACAACCTTCTTGACCCTTTACAGTCTGGTTGTCGCTCTCTACACTCCACTGAAACTGTCCTACTAAAACTCACTAATGATATACTAACAGCTAAAACCAATGGCCACTACTCCGTACACTTACTACTTGACCTCTCTGCAGCTTTTGATACTGTTGACCATCCCCTCCTCCTCAAAAAACTCCACTCTCTTGGTCTCAGAGACTCTTGTCTCTACTGGTTCTCCTCCTACCTATCGCAGTGCTCCGTCAGCGTTACCTATAACGCTGCCTCCTCCTCTTTGCTCCCTCTTCTGTAGGGGTCCCTCAAGGTTCTGTCCTTGGACCCCTTCTCTTCTCCATCTACACCTCCTCCCTTGGTCACTTGATAAACTCCCATGGCTTTAACTACCATATCTATGCTGATGACACACAAATCTATCTTTCTACCCTTCTCCTCACCCCTTCAGTCTCCTCTCACATTACTAACCTACTAAGTGACATATCGGCATGGATGTCACTCCACTTCCTCAAATTCAATCTTTCCAAAACTGAACTCTTAGTATTCTCTCCAGCCTGTGCCCCCTCCCATGACTTCTCCATCAAGATCAATAACACAACCATCAGTTCCTCCCCTCATGCCAGGGTGCTAGGTGTAATCCTAGACTCCCATCTGTCCTTTCACCCCCAAATCCAATCACTGTCCAAATCTTGTAGACTTCACCTCCGCAACATCTCCAAGATACGCCTGTTCTTAACCTCGGAAACCACTAAGCAACTTATTCACTCCCTTGTTATATCTCGCCTTCACTATTGTAACTCCCTCCTCATTGGCCTACCAAATCGCAGGCTATCCCCTCTTCAGTCTATCATGAATGCTGCTGCCAGACGTATCCACTTACTAACCGTTCTTTATCTGCCACCACTCTCTGCCAATCCCTCTACTGGCTTCCCATTGCCCAACAGATAAAATTCAAAACATTAACAATAACATATAAAGCCATTTATAACTCTGCCCCAAATTACATCACCAATCTTGTCTTCAAACATCACCCAAACCGTACACTCCGCTCCTCGCAAGACCTTCTGCTCTCTAGCTCCCTTGTCTCCTCCTCCCATGCTCATCTCTAGGACGTTTACAGAGCTTCCCCCATCCTATGGAACCCTCTACCCCTATTTATCAGACTATTGCCTACTCTGCTCACTTTTAGGCGATCTCTGAAAACCTATCTCTTCAGGGAAGCCTATCCTGCCCTCAGCTAATAATGGAATCTTCTACTCTTCCAACCAGTCCATCCCCCACAGTTACTACCTTTTGTACCACTAGCCCCTCCCTCCTAGATTGTAAACTCCAAGGAGTAGGGCCCTTTTTCCCTGAGAATATATTGTGTGTGCAAAATGTGCGTTTTTAAATACGCACGAATACACGCAAAACAAGCACCAGAAAGTACGTTAAAAAAATCAGATGCTCAAAAATCAGTACTGTGAGTAAGAGGCCTTAACGTGGTTTCCTATGGATCTAGTTTATATCTGTGTGCTTTGAGCTGGTGTGTTTTTTTGGAACGGGCCAGGGACTTTGTTCCCACAGCAGATTGTGCTTTGTGTGTAATAGACTTCAATTGACCTGCACCAAAAATACAAGTGTTGCGGGTTTTTTTAATTTTATGGGGGGTTTTTGCTAATAGGGAAGTACGACAGTTCTGTTCATGTAGTGCAAGTTTGATGTGACTTTGATGCAACTTTACACTCTGTGCAACTCAAGTAGCATCAAAGTAGCATCAAAGTCATATCACAGTAGTGCAGGAACCTTGTCGCAAAGTCGCATATTAGGGTTAAGAGCTAGGGTTAAATGTTAGTGTTAAGGACTAGGGTTAGAGGTAGGTGGTAGTGTTAGGGCTAAGGGCTATGGTTAGGGTTAATGGCTAGGGTTAGGGTTAAATGTTAGGATTAGAGTTAAGAGCTAGGGTTAGGGTTAAGAGCTAGGGTTAGGGTTAAATGGTAGCCCTTAACCCTAATCCTAACATTTAACCCTAATCCTAGCTCTTAACTCTAACCCTAACATTTAACCATAATCCTAACCCTTAACCCTATCTCTAGCCCTAATCCTAACCCTAACACGTGACTTTGGACACATAAAGGTTCCTGCACTACTTTGATGCAACTTTGATGCTACTTGAGTGTCAGAGAATGTAAAGTTGCATCAAAGTCGCTTCAAAGTCCCACTAAATGAACAAAACTCTCATACTTTCTTATTAGCCAAAAAAAATTCAAAACACATAAAAAAGCATAAGAAATGCATGTTCAAACACGTAAAAAACACATCGAACGCAAACCTGCATAGATGCGAACTTAGCCTTAGGCAGATGAAGATTGTAAATCAACCTTCAAGGAAGGGACTTGAAGCTCCCACTCCCGCTGTGCCTCCTGCTCTCCAATCTGTGTAAGATAGGAGAGCAACAGCACTGCCACTAATACTGGTGCCAAATAAATGATTTAAGTGTAGCAGCCAGTACTAGTCAGTTGTTACCTGATCTAGAGCATTCTTTGTGTTCCTGAGCCAGTTCCTGTACTTGACTTCTGCGATTGTCCTGGTTTTTCTTGACCATGCTTGAATGCCTCCTGCCCTGGCCTCAGCTTGTCTCTGGATCCATTTTTTCTCTCCTGCTCATCTGTCTCTGCTGCTGATACTGACCTTGGCTTGTATCTTGACCACTCTCTTGTCTGCTGTCTATGCCTGATCTGATCGTCTGTTATTGACCCGGCTCACATGACCACGCATTCTGTCTTATTCGTCTGCTCAGCATCTCCTGATCAGTACACTACTTACCTGGTCCCTGCTGGTCATCTGCCAGCTAGTGCCCGCCAGTCTGTCCAGCACCCAAGGACAGTCATCTGCCAGCCTGTCGTCTGCCAAGTTCAGGGTTGACTACACCTGCTGCCACCTACCTGCACAGTCTGTTGGACACCTTACAGGCACTCATACCTCACTCTGCTCTTGCAGCTACTGTCTCACTACCAGTAGTCCCAGAGCAGGAGCTGTAAGAGAGGCCTCCCTCATCATATCAGGTTCTACAACCAGGTATATGACTGCATGGGAGGATAGTCTGTTGGAGGAGTAAGGAAGATCAGAAGTCGACAAATGAACTTTCTTCCATCTTGTCCTAATTGTTGGTTTATGATGATTTGAATTTGGGTCATAGTAGAAGTTTGTGGTTTTGGATATTGCATGTAGTAGGGACCGATCTTCAATATAGTGTCCTCTAGTTGGTCTGGTCAACTCAGTCACAGACCAGTATGTGTCTGAAGTCAGCTGGGAATAGTTATATAGTACCTTCAAGGACCTGCAAGCTCATTTGATTTATAATTTTATGTTTTTTATTTAAATTTGTATGATATTTGATAATAATGGGGCATTATGTCCATTTTAGCTCCACTTTAGAATAATGCCTTTCTTTTAGGAATATAGGGGAGTGGAGTTGGAGGAGGATGGGAAGGTTGTAGATATATGGGTAATCTCTATTATATGTTGGTCATGTGATTCATGGTAGCTAAGCTTTGCCAACAACTATTTAGAAAAACAGCTTACCCAACTTTTATACCTATTCCTTCTTGCCTGTATGTGTCTCGCACCTTATTATAGTCACTCTATCATTAAAAAATGACTTTGGTAAGTTAGTACAAATTAAAAGGAGGAGATCGAAAGCTATATGCTATGATGTGAAAACCAAAACTGCTGAAAGTATGCAAGGTGGAGATTGCATATTGGGATTGAGAAGCAAAAGTATATGTCATACAACCTTACACACCTCACTAGTTCATTTCAGCTATAGACATAGAGTGCTTTCAGCATTGCAGACTAGGATATTTCAATTGACTATTAAGATAAAAATTATACCTGACACCCTGTTCCCATGGCACCCACCTGTTTCATGCAGAGATAGATTTTTCTCTGGTATACATGTGTGGGTTTTCTTTTTTGACAAAAGTGCTAGAAACAATCTGTTGCTATAATAGTTTATTCCTAAATTATACATTAAGGAGTATTTGCAGGGCTTCTCACTGATGAAAGGACTCATTTAGAAAAGGTCATATGAAAATTAATCTTGTTACTTTTATGCCTGTAAGATAAAGCTAAGTGTAAAATAACCTATTTGTACTATTTCAGTGCTAGGAATAATTTTATAAATCACTGCTCAGTCTTTCACATTACTGGCCTTCATGTGTTTTTCCCTCCAGAAGGATGGAGCCGTCATGAAAATCATGGTGCCTGTACAGTTCTTGGCTGAGTTTATAAATGTAGTACACAGATCAGCCTACAAAGGTACTTTTCTGTACCTCAAGGATTGCTTTTTAATGATAAAAGATAGCTCTTATTTGATAAATCAAAGCAATATTAAACCCAAAAACTCAAATTGGTATAGTGTAGCTTGCCAATCCTTAGATGTAGTCAGGGCCAGTGCAAGGATTTTTGTCTACTCAGGCGAAGGTGCTTTCCCCACCACCCCTGCGCACCACATTCCTGTGCAATTCACATGTGATTCTGTGCAGTGCTATTTGAGTACATTTGAATGGGCTTAAATTACACTGCAGCAAAAAAGTGCAAGCAGAATTTTTTTTGAGCCGCACTGGGACCAGATCGTCTGCTCACTTTATACCATGGAATCTGGTTCAGGTAAACACTGCACTACATTTACAACCCGCTTTTGGGGTGTCGTTAACTTTGAATTGAACACCCGCAGCAGATTGCAAAACAGTGCGTTGGCAGTGCAGTGCAGGAAACACATAGGGATCACAGTGTTTCCCGGACACGTGTGATCCTGGGCTCAGTCTCAGTTCACACTCTGAAGCATATATGAATTGCACAGGACCCGTACCACATTCTTGTACAGTTTACATGTGATCCAGTGAGGTGCGATTCATTGTGAATGGGTTCAAATTGCATCACATCGTACCAAAGTTGTGCATGCATCAGTTTTGGAGCTGCACTGCAACTGGATTGCAGGGTTGTTTTGTACCTAGTGTTCCATTGTAGGCAAAAAGTGTGTTTTTGACCGGCTTTTGGGGTGTCATTTACATTGCACTGACACCCGCTGCAGATCGCAAGTGCACTGCAATTTAAATGCAGTGTGGGAAATGCACACAAATGGCAGGTTTCACACACCGTGTTCTAGTGTGAACTGGGGCTGAGTCCAGTGTGTGAGGCCTGGGGCTGTCTATGACAGCAATCAGTGAGTAGGATGGACAGGACAGACCCTTGGACCCCTCCTCTCAGTGTACTCCATGCCTCGCCAGTGATTGGGGATGGTAGATCAGTGGTGAGTGATTAGTACAATATTGGAGGATTTCCTCCTCCCTGCAGCTGAGCTTCTCATCCTGCACCCCTGTGCATCCTGTTCCCCCCGATCTGAATGTCCTCCTCTCTGTCAGCAGCCCCCTGTGTGTGCAGATCACAGCCACCAAACCCCCGTACCTGTCACGGTCCCTGCACGCATGGTTTACCTTCTGCTGAACCCCCAGTCATTGAGGATGACGAGTTTGTCTGCTAGCTTTTTCAGACTGGGCTGCAGCACCGAGCAGGTCATGCTGTCTGTCCTCCACTACAGGAGCTGGTAGCAGCCTCACCAGGAAGAAAATACAGCGGAGATCCCAGAGGGACCGAGGGAAGGAGGGGGACCACTCATACAACTCCCATGCTGCACTGGTAAACAATATGGCATGCTTGCCTAGCACATCGGACAGCCCCTTCCTTTCTGCCGAGATGTGGGATTATCCACCTTCGGCACCACCCCTCTACCCTTTCCCAGGACTGGGGTTTTGGATTTTACCAACCCCTTTAATCTTAGCACCCTAAGGCAGCTGCCTGAGTCACCTATATGCTGGCGATGGCCCTGGATGCAGTGAATGCATTAGTTTTCTTCCTTTTTTTTAAATTTTCATCTGATGATCTGGTAAGTCTGTTATTCTTCAGCTTACTCTAACAGTCAAAGCTGTCCAACAAAAGTAGCAGTTAGAAGGTTGAGAGAAACCATTTCACACTGATAGGGGCGCTTTCAGTGGTCAGCTTTTATTCATTTATGTATAGTATATCCCAAAAGGAATCAAAAACTGTTGGTCTAACTGGTTAAAAATGTTAGCTGGAGTTCAACTGTAATTTGTTAATCAAGTGCATATAAACCTTCCTAGTGCACCTAACACTACCCTCTTTCCAGATTGACAATGTTGTCTCTCCAATGCTCCTGCATCTAAAGCAGAGACACCTGGGAGTGTGTTACTGCCCAGATCACCAGGTGAAAACAAGGGAAAAAATGAAAAAAGAAAACATTAGCAGCCACCACATTTAAGGATTTGTAAGCTGCAATATAACACATTTGGTCTTTGGGCTTTATATTCCTTTAAACTGTTGCTCTATATAGTGACATATCAGCAATTAATTAATTCAGACCTATCATGCTACTAAAGGTCCTCTTATATTATTTCTCACTCGCTTATCAGCTAGTCAGTAGCTTTCCTAACTTGTGAGAGGCGGCAGCAACTGGGATTAACCCGTCTGTGAAAATGGAGTGGTGAACTAAGAGAGGCCCAGTGAAGCATATCATGTGAAGCCAGAAACACTTCACTTCTTCTGACCTCCACTGCTAAAAAAACCTTCATTTACTAATTTCTGAAAAATAAGTAACAATTTAGACTCAAATGCAGAAAATAGGTTAGTTTCCTCCCAATGCCTCCTGCCACTGATGTAACCTGAAGGTACATAGCCCGACATATCATACAACCCCAACAGAAGACAATTCTAATAATAAAAACATTTAATTAAATACAAAAACAGAAGTGTATGTACTTAAAATTAAATAGACTTTAAAAGTTTAAAATCTTGCTTTGGATTGCTAACTGCTTTTCTATGTATTTTTAAATGCTAAAATTCTGTATATAGCCCTATAGAACAGTCAGTGCACAGTCCACATATGTTTATCTACTGCTTCTCTGCTAACATAAACTTTATTATAGAGAAAATACATAGAGTTTTATCATAGATGCTGTTACAAACTTGTAAACACTGTCATCTACTGGTTGAAGAATATATCTCTACTGAATAGGTAGTTGTTGCACAAAATACATGAACAATGTATTCCAACACCCCCACTCAACAACCTTTATTAGTCACATTTAGGTTCTCAGTTCTATAAATCTCTTGTAAGTGGTTTTGTCAAAGCATATGACTCACTTTGATTATCATGGGTTGGAAGTCTTTACATCTCATCCCTTGAATCTGGCTCTGGGTTTAATGCTACGTGCATATGTGCACCTGTGCAGGAGCTGGATTTTGGAGAAAAACAAGGTGAGTCCTTTAGATTACTTCAGAGTGGCCACTTGTGCAGGGACAGCTATGTAAAACATTAAAAATAAGTGCCTATACTGATTAAAATCCAGTAATACACTGCCTTACCCTGCTGTGTACAGGTGAGTTGCTCTCTATTCTCGGTATTGTGCCTAAAATCAGAGTCACTGGAGACCAATCAGCTGACAGCTTGAAGATTTACCTTTACCGAATGGAGAAGAAAGCAACAGGAATGACATAGACTGTGCTGAGGGAACACAGATTAGGGAGGGAGACAAGAAAAGGTGAGGTGACAGTACAAACTCTGAAGCTAGGAAGACACAAAAGAGTTAAACTTACAAGGATAATGTTTTATCTATTGCCCTGATAAGTCCTCTTCTTTCTTCCTCATCAGCAGCCTATTAGCCTCTGCACTGTAAAGCTTCTGTCAGCCTTCTTAGCTGTCTGAGCCAAGACATACAATCAAGGCTGGAAATGTACATATTTTAATTGAAAAAGCTACATAAAGGTGTTGAGACCAAGGAGAGGGGGAGAGTTTCCAATAAAGAAGTAACTGTTCTGGGCTTCTTCAAAATGGTGGCCACCAGCAAGAAGAAACAGGAGCAATACTATAAGCAATTTAAAGCCCACAATAATTTTAGTAGCTTAATGATCATAATTATTAATTCAGAATGTATGTTGTGTTGCTATGGAACAATGATTGTTCTGAAACTATTGTGAGTAAAGATCTGCTTTAAATAGAATTCTTCAGCATCTTCGAATGACCTTCACTATATGGAACATGCCACTTTTAATATTTATGTGAATAGTCTGCAAGTATGTGTTGGTTCACACACTACCTGTGTTTATGTGCTGAGTGGAAAACGTGCATATGCAATGTTGTCAACGTTTGTATTATAGATAGATGTTATACATGCAATCAACGAATGTGACTCCAGGGCTTGATAATAGTAACGATGGCTCTCAAAAGCTTACAAGGCCATTTATCAAGTAACAATGGTTTCTTTCATCAGTAAGTATATATATGAAGATTGAAATATGAATATTTGACCTTCAGCTTAATGTGGTCGGCCTTAAAGTGCATATGTTTTTCCTCACCATGCAAATAATGATGACCTTTTAAACATATTCTATCTCTTTTGTCACTAAACCAATTATATACAGCATTAATTTTTACCTTGACAACTGAAACAGAATTTTTCATGCATTATGTGTAATGCTGGCATTTGTAACAAGCACAAATTATGGATGGTTTATAGATGAGCTGCAGCAAGCTTTGTGACTTCTAAGCATCCTCTCCACCTTTATTTGGTACCATGGGAGAATATACCCACAAATATGGAGAATTATTTACACAATACCTAATATAAAAAAAAATGAGCTAAGGTTTACAATATCTAATATAAAAAAAACATGAACTAAGGTGTACTTTGCTTCTAAGTTCCTCATACCCTCCTACCCAAGACACTTGCTTCATGGAAATACTGTACATAATAGAAATATAGCTCCACGCATGGATAGGGGTCTTAAGTGCAACTTACTTATAAGTATGTCTGAACGTTGTAGGACCTCACTCGAAAGTGACCATTTACATTTGATTGGTGTGTTTAATTTTTAGCAACACAGTACAACATAACCCATGGTATGCCATGAGGCCTCATTCACATGGACGTACTGATCCACCTGTGCAAAGGGCCATCCTCAGCTGCATGGGGTTCTCAGGAATTCCATGCAGCCACGTGTACACAGCCTGCACAGAGGTCCAGGCTCATTCCTGACTGTACAGGTTCCTAACTGGTCCCTGCAGCTGCCTGTCTGTCATTGATTTGGGCAGACTGCGTGTAGCTGCAGGGAACACCTATGCATCCTACGCAGGTGAAGATGATCCGTCACACTAGTAGGTATGGGACTGGTATGCCTGTGTGAATGAGGCCTTATTGTGTGCTGTGGCATGCTGCAAAGCAGGTGCTTTGGCAAGGTGTTTTGGGTACCAGCTGCAACAAAACAGTGTGAATCCAGTCTTACTGTTTTGGGTGTACATCATCTAAAACCAGTAAATACAGAACCAATATAAACAGGTAATTATGTTTTTTAAACCAGGAATATGATGACCTTCAATTTTAAAGTGGGGGGGAAAAATCCTATTTTTTGGTGGGACTTTAACGGCACAATTTACTTGTATGATAAATTTCAACAATTCAAAAGAGATTTTTTTATAAAAACAGTATGAAATTTTATTTTTACAATCTTCAAAAATAAATATAAAGCTACAATAGTGCATATTGCGGTGGTGTCATCAGAGATGGTATTGCAAATCTAATCTTGGATCAAGCATGGTTCGCACTTGACACGTTTCGAGATCAACAAAAATCTCTTCTACAGAAGTGCTCAAGAAGGCATGACATATGATTCCATATGAGGTAAAAACCACCAGGAGATATTAAAAACAAATTGTTTTGTGAACACAGCTACGGATTTCTCATATATATTAGGCAAAAATGATGAAAAAAAAATTAAATAAAGAAAAAACTGAGACCAGTGCATGAAAAATGCCACCCAAACACCTTCTGAAGGGGCCCCATCCAAATGCACCGTCAACAAGATTACCTGCTGGTTGGTACTGATAGGGCTGTGCTACTATGAGTGTGAAGCGATGACCACAAGGATATTGCGTGAGAAAGTGTTGATGACCTGATAAAAATCAGGATTGAGATGTGAAAGACAGCCCAATATGGGGCAATATACCAGGTCTATCCCAAGAAGCATACTTGATGGCTGCACGCGTCAAGTGCGAACCCGGCATGATCCATGATTAGATTTGAAATACCATCTCTGATGACACCGCCGCAATATGTTTTGCACCTTTATATTTATTTTTTAAGATTGTAAAAATAAAATTTCATACTGTTTTTATAAAAAATCTCTTTTGAATTGTTGAAATTTATCATACAAGTAAATTGTGCCGTCCCACCAAAAAAGAGGACTTTTCCCCCCATTGTATTCGTTAGGGATGTTGGCACTTTGCGTATTATATCCCTTCCTCTCTCTATTCAATTTTAAAGCTGAAGTTTAGTTTAAAAATGTTTTGGGGTACAGATTAAGTGTCATAACTTGCCTGTAATGACATGTATCCCACATCCTGCTAACTTCTTACTATAGAATTCTTCACTTCAATAGAGCCAGGTCTTTTTCACAGTGCTGAACTTCCAGTGCTCAATGGGTTAACTGCCTCACGTCTAACATTGAGGGGGTCCTGACAGTAGCCCTTCCCTTCCTGTCTACTCCTCCATTCACGAGACTCCTTGTATTTTGTTCCAAGAAGGCAACGTGTTCTCGGAATTAGGGAGGGGATCCTGTCATTCATCCGTCTGCTTTGCTAATTTTTTTTACCTAGTTTTCAGCATTATTACAGTGTAAGTGAAATAATGGGTTAATTTTTTACTTCACTGTGGGTTGTTACTTACAGTTTCTAGAAGCTAAACTGACTGGAGTCAGCCGGGATTTGTCCCAGTCCTGCTTTAATTCTCCATTCGTGCTGTGTGGTTGTTAAAATCTCTTTTATTACCAGCTGATATTACTTCATCGTACGGCAAATTCACACACAGCATCTAAAGGAAAATCTGTATGTGTAAACATGCCTGTAAATGAATGCCACTGACCTTTCACAGCATAATTGTAACACAGCAAACCGTAGACGATTACGCTTGCTCTATGTGACGCTTTACACGCTTTTAGAACGACTGCAATTGCGGTGATAATTAATGCATTTCCTGAGCTGCTGTGCAATGTTATGACTGACCTCTGTATTTTCACAACACAATTAACAGGGCAAAAAAATAAAATGGAGCTTGTGGCTACAATATGGTTAACAAAGGCACCTTCAGGATAATTCAGTACAGAGCAGAAAATATTAATAGCCATAAAGAGCCGATGAAAAAGGAAGAGCAAGAAACGGCTTCCTGACATAATAGGCATTTTGGTTGGTGTGTCCGGTTCCCGCCTCCCATCTGCGACTATTGTTTGCAGGGACGTCAGCATGAAGCTAAATCATCATTTCGGCGAGGCAGCTGGAGTGAAAGTACTTGGAGGGAGGACTGCGGCTAGGGGTGCATGGAACACTTGCAGAGGGGAGTGATAGAAAATAACTTCTGGTCTTGTATATCATTAACCCATTTACTTCTTTCTTCATATATACAGCTTCTAACAGCAACATAAATCATGTTAATCACATTTCAGAATTTCTGTATTGTTTGGAGATGATTAGGCCCTTCAACGATTTCTTTTTTTATCCAGCATATATGAATAGTCTATACAGCCAGATATGTTGCACTGAAATGACAAAAGATGTGGGGCTCCAAAATGTTCACAACAGGAGAGGAAAATATATTGTAGATGTTCCAATTATATTACAAAGCCCCCCAAAAAACAAATATCACTTAATGAAGTTGACTCCAAAGGAAGTCAAGAGGTGATGGACATCTGAAACTCAAAGGGTTAAGGCTTTCTGCTGCAACTCACACTTGGGATCAGGGAAAATCCACCAGCATCAGGCACATAAAAGAAAACAGCTTGGGCATATGGATGCCTTAATATCTAGCTCTCTTTAATCAGTAAAAACAAAGTATCCACCTACAGTTGTATTATCAAAGATCAGCATAGGGATGTGCTAGAGGCCAGGCCCAGAATGGTACAAAAAATAGGCATGGGCATTTTAGACTGAGCAATCCCAAGCCCAAGGGCCCTTCCCTTGGAGCCCGGTGGTGGAACAACAGGGCTCGGTCGCAAGTGTGACCTTTGTGACCCTGGTATTTCTTCCACTGGTGTCAATAGTTTTTTCACTTTTTTTTATTATTTTTTACCGTTTTACTTTATTTTAGTTTTTACAATTTTATTTTTTATTTTCTTAAACTTTTTTAGGAGCCCCCATGATGGGCTTTGATGAGATATCAGGGGTCTAAACAGACATCTCACCTTTGAGATAAAGAAAGGAGATGGAGGATATAGCCCTCAATCTCCGTCTCTGCAGTCTCAGATGCACAGAGTGAATGGACAGGAATAGCTCTGTACATCACTGATCACTAGCTGTCCAGTTAGACAAGTAAGGGGGCCAGTAATTGACATATTTACTGCCCCCTTCCTCGCTCTCTATCATTACCTGCAGTGCTGAAGTGCTCTACAAAACTCATACTCACCTGCAGAGCAGATCCAGTGTTGTCCCTCTGCAAACTGCTATTTGGGTGCCACACAGTGGGCACTGCACCACTAATTCGGCTTCTTTAGCCCGCTGTTTCTTCTGAGTGCAGGCAGCCAGCTCTGATGATGTGCTAGACTCTCCCCCAGACTGCCCTCCAGACCGCCCCTGGCCACTCCATGTGCTGATTTTTGGGAGATGCAATGTAAGTATCCCAGGGAGCTGCAGGATCAGCTACACATTATTCTGGCCTTGAGTGGAATGGAGGGGTGGGGGTCAGGGTTGAAAATTTTAAAAATAGCAAAAAAATCCCCACAATCTCCAACAAGCTTTTTTCACCACTATGTTTTGTTTATATGGACTTTCAAAATAGCAAATGTAATACTTTTTTGGGTTACCTAGTTAAATGGTTAGTGATATTGAGAAAAGTCATCTTGTTCAACTAATAGGAAAATTAAATAAATAGAAGAAATAAATGTAAAATCTCCATATACAGAATCCTATACCCACAGTTGACAGAGGAAGACAAAATAACTTTTTAAAGCATGATTTAATTTGCTCCAGTGGGGAAAAAATAAATTCCTTCCTGATCTCCCAAAAAGTAATTGGTTATTCCCTGAAACAATAACCTGTATTATTAATATCTAGTTATATTTTGTGCATTTATAAATGCATCCAGCACTTTTCTTTAAAAAAAGCAATCTACTGAGCTGGCTAGAACTACTTCTGGAGGTAGTCTTTTTCACATTTTCACAACTCATACTGTGAAGAAGCCATTTCATATTTGGAGGTTAAATCTCTTTTGCTCCAAATGTAAAGCATGCCCCTTTGTCCTCTGCAATGACCTTAAAGTGAAAAGCTCTGCTCCAAGTTTACTATATGGACCACCTGTGTATTTATGCATGGTAATAATATGCCCCTTTATCGCCTCTTCTCGAGAGAGAAAATATTCAGTGCAGACAATCTTTCCTCATAGCTGTGCTCCTCCATGCCCCTTATCAGTTTGGTTGCCCTTCTCTGCACTTTCTCCAATATCTTTTTTATGAACTGGTGTCCAAAACTAAATTGAAGATGTAGTGCAATATAATACTTCTGGTATATAAAAAGTAAATTTTATTAAATATGTCTATACATCAGACCAAAAAAATAGAAAACTGAGAAGGAAAGAGGGACAGAGGGATTGGTTTTCCGAAAGAGTAAAATCCCTTCTAAATGAGGGACAGTTGAGGGTCTATGGCAGTTGGTGCTAATGTGCCTTCACTTGGTTGTAATGATTTGCATTTTATAAAAAAGTTACAAAAGAAAATTATTTAGCCTGCCATGACTGAGCACCTTCTGTGAGCTCTGGTTTAGTTGTTCATTGGTGTTCACCGATTTCTGAGTTACTGACCTGGAAAAAATGTGCAGCAACATCAGCCAGAGTAAAATCACAACTCCCAATCTGCAGCCCCCTTACTGTGGGTTAGTGACTCTAAAATTGCCAAAGCTAGGGCATTATCATAACAGTAAGGCAACTAGTGCATTAGAAAGAGTTTATCAATGGTAGTCCATGTGTTTCCCCCACAACAAGCTTCCCTTAAGAATTAGTAGTCGCACATTAAAAGAGTTTTTCACTCTGAATGAGAAAATAAAACCCTGCTTGAGACCCTTCCAGGCACAGTAAGCAAACTTGAAAAAAAGATTTCCCTTCAGAGCAGTGCTTAGTTACCATATGTGCATTGCTTGCCTTATTAAATCCTTGAGTGTACCGCATTTGTGCATCATGTGCATCATTAATTGCTTAGTGTGATGATGACCAAGTAGTAAAATATCTAGCAGTTTGGACATTGCACCAAAGCTACCGAATTAAAGTAGATTTAAACCATACCTGGGTGTCATCTATTTTTATTTCCCCGCTATATATGATAAACACTTTTTTTTAACCCTTTCGCTGCCAAGCAGTTTTTGCATTTTTTTGCTCACATGTTTTAAAAAATCATTTTAGGCCTGAGAATTACACAAACTCCCCAAACATTATTTATTTTCTGAAAGCAGATACCCTAGAGAAAAAATATTGGTAGTTCCAATTTTTTATGTCACACAATATTATTGCAAAGGTGTATGAAATGCAAAATTTCAGTAAAAATCACTCAAAAGTGAACTTTTTGGCAAACAAACCCAATAAATTAACCACATTTTTGATAAAATATAAAAGATGAGGTTGTGCTGAGTAAATGTATACCCAACATGCCAAACATTAAATTTGCATGCACCTATGAAATTGTGTCAAACTTCAGTACCCTATATTTTCTATAGATGATGCTTCAAAAGCCCCATATAGGTAATCAGTTTAGTGTTAGGGAGTAGGTCTGGTGCTAGAATTATTGTTCTCACTCCAACATGCGCAGTGATATGTATCATGTGTATCGCAATCAACTGTTTCATGCATAGGTGCCCCGACGTGTACATTTTTATGCTCATATGTGTGTATATGTGGGGGGGCTCAATTTTCTTGGGGGGGGGGGGTGGGAGAAGTTATGTGCTTGGGTGTAGCTTTATTTTTTTTGCAAAAAAAATTTTTTTTTTTTTTACAGAACTTTTTTTTTTATCACATAGGGGATACAAAGTCCCCTATGTGATGATTTTTGGTGACAGGCTCTCTTTATTGAGACATGCAGGGTACTGCATGTCTTCTCTGGGCTCCATTAGATGAATTGCAATGCAAACCGCATTGCATACATCTTTCCCTGGGTATTTTAGCCGGGAAAGTGACAGCCGTGACTTGGAAGTAACGTCATGGATGTCGCCTTTCAGGTCACACAAAGAAGGGAAGGGGAACGGGAGCTCAACCACTCTCCTCTCTCCACTTCACCTGCCGGCACCCACCATGGCTCTCCCCGGGCCCACAGATGGACAAACGGAGCCCAGATACATGGCGGGAGCGCATCTGCGGGCAGTAGTGGAGCCACCTACTGTAACTGCTTCCTCCTAACAGGCAGGAGTCTGCCTATCAGTTTTATGCACAATCTTGGTGGCTGCAGCCACCGAATTGTGTATAAACCCACCTGCTGTCAGTTCTGTACGGTGTACGGACCTGGCAGCGAAAGGGTTAAATCCTGTTTTTGCCTTCTTCCCATCTCAGAGCTGCTGATCTCCAGACTCTTTCAGCCACTCCCTGTTACAATGCATGTGTTCCAGTTGCACATTTTGCTCTGGATAGTGGCAACCCTATCTGCTCAATGTATGTCAGTAAATTTTTTTATAGCCTCCCTCAAGGGTATTTGTGACAGGGTGACAAAGCAGGAAAACAACTGCAAGACAGTCGTCACCCTGTAATAAAAAGTATCTGAAAAAGAAGCTACATGGCAGGATCACTAGGTATTATTTTAATAAAAGCTGCAGATTTAAAAAAGACAAGTAGCCGCTATAGCATATGATAGGTTTTCTTACTGTTCCCTTGTGGGACCAGCCCTGAACTGGGCACAACAATACTCCAAAAAACTGATGGATATATTATGGGCTTTATTAGAACAAAAATAAGCCCTGAGGAAACGTTTTGGTTAAACAAATTCAAAAATAGTAAAAGCAGCAAATCAATAACAACAGAATAATTTGATGGTACAATGATGTGAAAAGAACTGGTGTTCATCTTCTTTACCACCCATGAGGGGCTTTGACTCAATGCACTGGGCTCATGAAGAACACCTCTGCAAGTAATAATAATAAACAAACAATGAAACTTATTGATATGAAGTAAGAAGAATGCAGATAACTATTGGGCCCTAACTACAATCAACTAGACCTTTGCTAACCACTGGCCTGTGGGTAGATCTGCAATAAATCTGCCGGCAGTAGGGCCTTTTAAATTTAACTCATCCTTCAAGTGAAGGTATCTGTAAAAGATCCCCAAAGCAATTAATAATGAAGGGATGAGGAGATCTCCTTTAAGGAATATCCCTCAGAATTAATAGTGTCCCAAACAGATGCATGCAAAGTTCAACACATCAAAGGGTGACCAAAGGTCACTCGCCGCCACAGCCTGAGTTCAGTCCAGGGGCCATCTTAGTATGCTTTTATGCATTTAACTCTTTGCTGTATCTACGTGGATTATTTTTTATATATTTACAATAAATACTACACTATATTGCCATACCTTCGGCTCCTGTGGTGAGCTTCTCCCCCTAGGAGGATCCTTTGTTGGTTTTGCATAGCCCTGACCCTGGAGAAGTCTGGTCCCTATTTATGGCTTCCTGAGACCCCCCATAAGGATCAGCATTAACACCATTATTCAAGTAGCTTTCTGATGAGTGCACATCCATATAAGGTGGTGGATTCCCATGTTGGATCATGAGCATTCTCAAGCATCCCAGATGGTATTGCTGCACCTTGTAGTTCCACGATCACCGGGCATTGCTGTGACCTGTAGTGCCATGGACTATGTATAATCACTAATATTGCTAAAAAGCACACACGTATCACTTGGCACTTCTGTGACCTGTAGTGCCAGAGACTATATATATTCACTGTTTATGTTCAGATTTGTAGAGTTTTTTATGATTCTATGATTTTATATGATCTGAGACATTTTTATTGTATGAACACTTCTATTTACATAAGTACTCTATGATTGCATTTGTCATTTATGCTTTAGCGCTACACTTACATTTGAGTAGAACGTGTCAGTTTACATGGATGAGACCATCCATTTACCACTGGCAGGTGGCAGGGGTGATTGAAATTAAAATAAAAATCAGCTTTTATTTATTCATGTAAAAGCTTTATCCTAAAAGAAAAAAAATGTTGCTTTAACTGATAATAAAATTTGAGCCGAAGTTTGGCTTGAATTTGTTATTGAATTAAAATCTAATACATTTACCACTCCTATTCCCTCCAGACTGACAATGCTGCTGTCTACTGTGCCTTCTGTGCCCCTTCATCCAGAGTGGTGGTACTTTAATATAGAAGGCGTGTTACTGGCCAGATCGTCAAGTGAAAGCAGAGGGAAAAAAGCCAAAGAAAATAAAATTGATGAAGACACCACTTCTAATTATTGTTAAGTTGCATTATATTACATTTTTGGTTTTGGGTCTAATACCACTTTAATAAGAATATAGCAGGGTAGAGTTACCAAAAGTAAAATGAGGCTCATAAAACTTCAACTGCTGCAAAAATAATAGGACAGTAAGGACTGATGTACTGTATAGGTTGGCAAATGCATACAATCTTCCCAAAAAAATCAATAAACTGGAACTGATGATGACTGACAAGGATTATGTTATAGTGGGTGTAACAGGAAACCCACTTTAAAGCAAAATGTGAGTGGGTATGTTGGAATGCTGCAGCATATGTCAGAAGGGACAAAAAAAGATTATAGAGTTTTCATAAACTTGTGTAAGACCAAATCTGACAATGTCTGTGAAGGATGTGAGAGCATGGAGGCTATAATATAAAATAATTTAATATATCTAGTAAAAACTTTATAAAAGTGAGCTCGGACTTGATCACTAATGATACATTTGTCTGTTATGCTTTCTATGTATGGTATAGTATATATAAATCTGCTCCCTGCCAATTCAGGTCAAAGTGACAGGTTCGCTCCACAATATGCATGGTAACCTCTCCTCTCCTCTCCTTTCCTTTCCTCTCCTCTCCTTTCCTCTCCTTTCCTTTCCTCTCTTTTCTTTTCCTTTCCTTTTCCTTTCCTTTCCTTTCATTTCCTTTCCTCTCCTTTCCTTTCCTCTCTTTGCTTTTCCTTTCCTCTCCTCTTCTCTCCTCTCCTTTCCTTTCCTTTCCTCTCCTCTCCTTTCCTTTCCTTTCCTCTCCTTTCCTTTCCTCTCTTTGCTTTTCCTTTACTCTCCTCTTCTCTCCTCTCCTCTCCTTTCCTCTCCTTTCCTTTCCTCTCTTTTCTTTTCCTTTCCTTTTCCTTTCCTTTCCTCTCCTTTCCTTTCCTCTCCTTTCCTTTCCTCTCTTTGCTTTTCCTTTCCTCTCCTCTTCTCTCCTCTCCTTTCCTTTCCTTTCCTTTCCTGTCCTGTCCTTTCCTTTCCTTTCCTGTCCTTTCCTGTCCTTTCCTTTCCTCTCTTTTCCTTTCCTTTCCTTTCCTTTCCTCTCCTCTCCTTTTCTTTCCTCTCTTTTCTTTTCCTCTCCTCTCCTCTCCTTTCCTTTTCCTTTCCTTTCCTTTTCCTTTCCTTTCCTCTCCTTTCCTTTCCTCTCCTTTCCTTTCCTTTCCTTTCCTTTCCTTTCCTATCCTCTCCTTTCCTTTTCCTTTCCTTTCCTTTCCTTTTCCTTTCCTTTCCTCTCCTCTACTTTCCTTACCTTTCCTTTCCTTTCCTCTCCTCTCCTCTCCTCCAGTAACTTGCAGTTTTTGGTGCCTGAGTGAGAAAATGCCAGGTCCAAGTACAATCTAGGGATGAGCTTTGTGTTTCTGGTCAAGGTTAGGTTTGATGCAAATCGATGTTTGCAGTTCACAGACATGGTGAATTAATGCTGCAATTTAGATTTGCAAATCAGAGTCACTGCGCAGTATTCTCCTTCAAAAATAAAGAGCCAGCTAGCACTGTGGGGGTTATTTATTAGAAATTCATGATGCAAAATCTGGTGCAGCTCTAAATAAAAACCAATCAGCTTCCAAGTTTTATTGTCAAAGCCTAATTGAACAAGCTTAAGTTAGAAGCTGATTGGATACCACACACAGCTGCATCAGATACTGAGTGCTCCAGTGTTAGTAAATCTCCCCTGTATATGTGTTTCACTCACATAAAATATATAAAAAAATTAAAATGTGAAAAGCGCAGAGCTCGAAACACATGAATTGTCTCTTTGATCAAATTAACTCAAAATACGTCCCAAAAGTACATAAAAGTTAACTGTTAATTAGCTTCATATAATAAAAAAAAACAGTGTTCAATAATGGATAAGTAACAAAATTAGACCATCCACCATAAATTCCAATGTGACAAACAAAAAAAAAAACATAATCATTCCTCCAGTGAAAACAATTGTGAAGCAACAAGCTGATTCTCCCACTCCATCCACGTCTACACTGTGGGGTTTATTTACTAAAGATGGAGAGTGCAGAATCAGGCTCACTTCTTCATAAAAACCAATACGCTTCTAACCTCAGCTTGTTCAATTAAGCTTTGGCAATAAAACCTGGAAGCTGATTGATCTCTATGCAGAAGTGATGCTGATTTTGCACTCTCCAGCTTTAGTAAATAAACCCCTGTGCTCTTAGGATCTGCCTAAAGAAACATTGACATCTTTGCTATAGGAGGTCATCAGAGCTCTAACTTCACATGGTTTCTCGAATGAAATAACTAGGCATACACAATCTTCAAAATCCTCCAACATTTAGATCCCAACCATTCCCAAATGAAATTCCAGGTCAAAAGGATTTCCCCAGAGGGAATTGGTTATCCTTCAGTTAACCTCCTCGGCGTTATGATTCTTTCAGATTTTTTGTGCTGAAAGCGGTACCATTTTTTTGCATGGAAATATGTAGTTTTTTTATTGTAGGCTGTAATTTTTAGGAATAACTCACTGAAATCTGTCCGAACAAGAGTCTAGTAAACATTCCGGATATGATAAAACTTGAAACACGAAATCATAAATTATAATTTAATAAATAATCATAAAAAATAATAATATAATAATAATAAATTTAATTCAATAATATAATCAAACCAAAAACACTGAAATTTGAAATACAGAGGCAAATTCACACATCGCTGAGCAAAGTCGCAAAATCGTTTTCAGTGTCTGATGACGAATTTCTCCACGAATCATTATCACTCAATTCTGCAAGTGGTTCTGATTTACTATCGCTGTTCTAAAACCACTTTTGACGTAAAGGGACGCTTTTTGGACGCCATGGACTTTTCTAAGTTTCCAGGCAGAAAGAACAGTCAAAATGCAGGCAGGGCACAGGACAAAGCAGTAGGGACAAAATATATGTGAAATGCATTGAAACAGCAATGACAGCAAAAATAAAATTTTTTAAAAATTTCAAATTTCACGTACATCCCGATGTCACAGGGACCGGAACACAGAAGCCGGATGCCGGCATCGGCCAGAGGAGATGGCCGGGGATGCTGCAGGGGACACATCGCGGGAGCAAAGGACAAGGTAAGTGCTGCAGGGACCCCCTGAGCAACGCCGCATGGTAAGCCCGAGTGTAGCTCGGGGTTACCGCTCTTGGTACTCAAATTTTACCCCAAACTACACTTGGGAATACCGCTAAGGAGGTTAAACACAAAAAAGACAAATCTAATGCTCTCCGCTGTATTTTTATTAAAACAGAGATACATAGAAACATACTCACATAACAAAATCTAAAATAACGCACGTATAGTAAAAATAAAAAAAGCTGCTGTAGACTAGACTCCCAGAAGGTCTCACTGATCCCTACATGCTGACTCACTGATCCTTGCCATGCAATGTGGGTGGGTCCAAAACCCAACATGTTGCTTTCCAAGGTGGAAAGTCTGCAGAGGTTTACTATAACATAAAATATGTCTAAATCAATGACAGCTAATAGGAGAGCTGTTAGCTTCATAAGTACACTACTAGGAAACAGTACTATGGACAGTAGTTGTTAGGAAAAGAGGGGGTATCATTCAGGGAATTAGCTTTTAAAATTAATTTTCCAGCTAACCACTCTGTTTCAGTAGCTCAACAGTCTTTTACAGCATCTCAACCTTATTATATATTCTGTGTCCTCCTACCCCTTCCATTGCCACAGCAAGCAAACACTGACCCTAGGTTCACATCTGTGCTGGTGGTGCCGCTGCGGATCCACATGAAAATCCATGCAGCCGCATCACCCGTGTAGTAGGGGAAATGAATCCTATCTCTGACTGCTGTAATCTGCTGACTGGCATCTCCACTGTAACCTGAAACTTGGACTGGACACAGACAAGGCAGTGAGAGATTTCAGCCCCCCTTCTCCTCTCAGACTGTAATAGAGAGAGAGCCAATCAGAAGAGCCATTAAAGGAGCCAATGACAGGGACTTTCTCAAGCAGGAGGTGCAGCTGCAAAGCATTGTGGAATATGCAGTCTTGAACAGAAACAGCCTGATAGGCTGATAAAGAAATAGAACTTCAAAGGCCATCATACTTACTGAGAGCAGAATGAAGGACTCCATCTTGTGTTTCCTGGGGAAGGCAGTCTGCATGTGGCAAGGTAACAGGACCTAGCAGAGAAGTGCTTAGGGTCAGTTCACAGCATGCGGAGTTATCTGCATCAGTCGGGGGAACATCCAAACTGAGAGATGAGGACCTACAATACAGAAGCGCTCATCGTGAGGTGACCAGAGGAGCCTGTCATTTCCAGGACGATCGTTTGGGCCTTAGTCACAGGATCTGGTGAGAGGGATTTTGCCCACTGGCAGATGACAGGAACGCTGCACACATACAGAGACATCACACTTTGCCCATACTCACCAGGCACTGGGTTGCGTAGATGGCTCTGCTAAACAGACACAGTATTCGCTTTGCTATACAAATACTGCCACGGGATTACAATTATACTTTACTATAGGAGTTTAAGTGCACCAAGGAAAGTGGCTAGCTGAAGATCCCAAGATTCATCCTGTTACCAAGAGACTGAAGTTACTGGTGCCATACAGGCACGCGCATGCGTATTCAGGCCTCTATATGGCATGGTGTGTGAGGGAATAGCTTTACCTTGGGAAGTAGCTATTAAGCATCAGTTGGGTACAGTGTTTGCCTATTGGGCTTGTGGTGTTGGGGTTAGAAGGGAGAAGTCTGGCACAACAGAGAGTTATTCTTCTGCTCTCCTCCTGCTTGGACATCATAGAGCCAAATGTATTTAAAGGGGTTTAGACCCACTTTGAGGTTGCCATTTAAGTGTTTGGCTCTGATCTTGGGGTTATTCATGGTTGGAATCCCCTGAAAGCAGCCTGAGTGTAAAAGTGAGCTATATTGCTTTTGGTCACAGTATTTGCTGTTCTCTTGATTCACCTAACGAATACCTGTTGTTAATGTTTATTACTTCCCATAGAGGTCTTACAGTAAAGCTGATCTCTGTGTTTTATTATAAAGTGTGTGCTTTTCATTGGTCCTTGCACTTACATTATTGCCAGGTGTGTCAGTTGGGGCTGAGACAGTTCTTGGGGTTGAGAGGCAGAGTGGCAGAGTGAACAAATTTAAGCAGCCCCTTCGGGGGTATCGCTACACCCGCCTCACCCGCCCAGAGAAATGAGGACCCGCGGGCGGATGCCATTAGTTCTAATGGAACGCCACCCGCACTGGAAAATGCAACCGTACTGGGAACCGAGGTTCCTGTGCGGGCTGCGTTTTCCAAAGAAGTGCAGGGACTTCTTCCTTGTGTGTCGCGGGCATGGGAGTCCATTTAAATGAATGGTCTCTCGTGCCTGTGCAAAACGTGGCTCGCACGGCCGCATAGATGTGAACCGCAGGTGAAAGAGTGTAGTATATAGTGTATAGTAGCCAGTAAAAAGAAATCAAAACAAGAGTTGTAATAGCAATAATAATGACCATCACAGTATTTTATATTATGTCATAATTGTTAGTACTCCTACACACAATTACTCTATAACCCCAGTATAAACCTTTTTAAAATATCAGTTTTAGGTGAGGTCATGCTCTGGAATTTTTACACCCTGAGACTGGGTTTATTTCAGTGCTGGCCAGAATGACCAGAGGCTTTGAGAGCAATAAATCTATACTACTAATGAATCTAAACAAATTCTTCCTACTTCCCAGTCTGCAAAGTGGAACAATGACTAGTGACTATGATTCTGAAATCTCTGGCTGTATGTCTGGCTGTATGTTAGCTACTGATGAGCGAAGTAGTTCAGTTTGCTGGACAGTTACCAAACAAAAAAACCTGAAAACCCAGAACATGGTACCCAAATTCCATTAAAGACAAATAGAGCTAAACATTTTTCTGGTACTTTTTAAAGTGTTACTAAACACACAACAGTAAAAATATGTTGTATATAGAGTAAAGCATGCTTGTTATACTCACTGTGGAACCTAAGGGGTTAATCCTCTGCATTGTGTAAAAATTCTGTTTGATCCTGACTTCTCAGACCCTCCCCTTCTTCCAGTGTCCCCTTCTTATCTCCTGCTAAGACATATTGCATGGAGTCACTCTGCATATTCTCAGTTTGGTATGTATTGCTAGAGAGGGTTATTTTTTTGTGTCCTTGCAGAGTGTATGTGATCAGTACAGGGCCAATCAGCAGCACTGTCAAGACAGAGGTCAGGGGTCCTCCTAGAGCACAATTAAAACTCCTCCTACAAGCTTTAACCAGTGCTCGGCTGGACACTGACAGAAGTCACAAGACTGCTCTAACTGCTGTTGAGAAAAGGTATTTAGCAGTTTATATTTACTAAAATACTTGCACTTCCATGTTCTGTGTACTGTGGGAGACTGGATATAGTGAATGCAGGCTTCTTGGTTTAGTAACACTTTAAGACCAATTTTCAAGTTTTGTGTAAAAAAAAAAATGTTAATGGGTAGCTTGTCATAGGGGACAAGGGCAAATGCAAAAAATATTTTTTTAAAATACTGTTAAGTAGGGAGTGGATTGTTTATTGCAACTTAAAGGGCAACATTAAAACACAGACACACACAAATCCTTTAACCCTTTCACTGCCTGCGCTGTTTTTGTGGTTTTTGTACATTTACATTTTCAGAAAATCATTTTAGCCTAGATTACATAAAATTCCCTGAAATTATATATTATCAGAAAGCAGACACTTTAGAGACATATTAGTGCATAAATTCACAATGTATTTCACAATTTCTTGATAAAGTATAAAAGATGAGGTTGTGTTGAGTAAACGAGTAAATAGACAATAAGTATGTCAAACCTTAAAATTGCATGTGCCTGTGAAATGGCAACAAACTTTGGTACCCTATATTTTCCATAGGTGACCCTTTAAAAGTTCCTACAGGTCATCAGTTTAGAGTTACCCAGGAGCTCTGATATAAGAATTATTGCTATTACTCTGGCAGCACTTTGTAACGTGTAGGGCAATCTACATTTTTGTACTTATTAATTGCATGCATTTATGTTCACACGTGTGTTTATGTGGAAGTGAAATTTTTGGGGGGAGGGGAAGTTAAATGCTTATGTGAAACTTTAATTTTTACAATTGTATTTTTTTTTTTTTACTTAACTTTTTTTTCATCACATAGGAGACAGAAATGGTGACACATTCTCTTTAATGAGAGACAAAGTGTCTAAAAGACCCCTGGTGTTTCACCTGTACTCCAATGAGGCTCATGGAATGCAAATCACATTCCATCAGCTTCTGCCCCAGTCATGCAGACTGGGCAAAATAAAAGGGGGAACCGGAAGTGACGCTTTGCATGTTGCTTCTGGGTTGGTGAGAAAAAGGGGATATCCACTCTTCTCCCTCACCTCTACCCAGTGGCACCTGCCATGTCAGCCCTGGGTGCACCGATGGGCAAACGGATACCAGCATACATGACGGGGTGCACTCGTGGGGGGGACAGCCATTACTGGGGGATTTGGAAGTGATTGGGCAGCTGCCAAGCTGACAGCGGGCAGTTGGCTTGTCAGATATACCCACACTGTTTAACATCCCCCACTGATATTGACAAAATAGTTTATATGTCTGTGTCAGTGAAAGCTTTAAAGAACATTGTTGAGAAATGCCTTTAACCTACATGTGTAGTGACACACTTGTAGGATGTACAACTGCAAAATTAACATTTGAAAAAAATGTTATTCAACATTTATGTTGAATGTTGTTATAATGTTATGCAACAGTAACATTCGAAAAAAAACTAACAACACTAAATTAAGTTCTTCCCCTGCTTCTGATCATAACCAAAGCGGTCGGGCGATCATGGGTGATATCATCTTTCACAATATGGTCTTTCGTCCCTGTCAGTTTGTTGACATTAAACAGTTTATGCCATTTAGAGGTGTATTTATCAATGGTGAATGGTGAACAATAACAGGTGAATACAGTTGCCCGTGAAGACTGAAACTCACATACATAGTAACAGTGAAGATTTGGATAGTTTGCATTCTAATAGGCCAGCACTAGCTCTCCATGGTGCTGAAAATGTGTGTAAACAGTCTAAGTCCAAAAATGGGCACTAATGTCACAGGGAACACCATCCTCAAAACCTTGCCAACTGCAGGGAATGCATGTTCATTGTTCAAATGGGAGTTTAAACACTTGCACTCCAGAGGATTTACCCCCCTTGCTGACCAGGCCATATTTTGTGATACGGCTCTGCATTACTTTAACTGACAAATGCATGGTCATACAATGCTGTTATGAAATTTATGTCCTTTTTTCTCACAAATTTAGCTTTCTTTCGGTGGTATTTGATCACCTCTGCGGTTTTTATTTTTTGCGCTAGAAACAAAAAAAGACGGACAATTTAAAAAAAACAAAAAACAATATTGACTTTTTACTATAAAATGTATCCAGTAAAAAAATTTTAAAACTCAAATTTTTCATAAATTTAGGCCACAATGTATTCTGCTACATGTCTTTGCTAAAATAAAACCGAATACATGTAAATTGATTGGTTTACGTGAAAGTTATAGCGTCTACAAATGACAGTATATATACTGGAATTTAAAAGAAAATGTTTTATACTAGTAATGGCGGTGACCAGCGACTTATTGCGGGACTGCAGCAGGCATTCTGACACTGAGGGGGAACTGACTAACTGCCACTGACACGAACAGATTCAGGTTTGTTTGAAGGAGCTTCTGTAATCCTCAGGAGCTTTTTAAAGTCCTTTGCTCCCTTACAAATTATTTAAAAAAACTTACTTTTGCCTTGTCTATTGACGGTAATGCATTTTGACAAAATAGCAACATTTTTCAGAACTCATTTCCTCCAGTATTTTTGGGAAATCAAAATTCTCAATTTCGCCCATTTCTACTTTATGGTGTAGTAATATGTGAATAACAAGAGAACAGAAATACCAATATTTTGTCAGGCAAAGCAGTTTACACGTATTTCATGTACTTTTTTTTTTTAATATTGTAAATTTTTATTAACTGCCAGTGCCCATTTTTTAAAACAACATAGTTACAACAACACTTTAGGTGTAAATGTTGCAATGAAAGAAAACCATCATTAGTATAAAAGAAAACAAAATCAGGAGAAATATGCATGGTAATCTACACAATTCAAAAACATAAATCAACATAAACCTGCACATCATTGGATTACATTATTTGTTAAAGGCATGTTACCTGGAAAAGTGTCTGGACTATATAAGGGGGGGGGGGGGAGAGGAAGGACGTCTACAAAAGGGAGAATGATCCCATAGCTCCCAAATAGAGTGAAAGTGAGAGTGTTCACCCACTAGAGCTGTAAGGTATTCCATTTCCCTGATTTTTCATGTACTTTTTAAGAATTTACAATTTTGTAATTATATGATTATGTATACGATTATTTGCTTGGTGTCACACTTTAATCCCCCTAGCACTTTAATCCCCCTAGCAATGGAAATAACAGCGGTTAAGAGTTTTATTGTTGCTTGGTTAAAGGTATGATCGACTCCACTTATGACTTCACAGAGTGGTCTAAATCCATGCTACAAGATTTTCCATTTAACATGGAAAATCAATGTAATTTCCCAGGAAGCTATGTATACACAGGCTGGTCAAACAAAATGATGATCCTTATCTACATTCTCCACCTTAACAGATTACTTTTGCTGTTGTCAGAAATGTGAGCAGGTCTTTGTCTGTTCATTACAACGGCTTAAATAAGGATATTTGAAACACAAAGCTCCTTGTGAACGTTGCACAAAAGACCGATCTCCATCTCTGAGCTACAGCGCTCTACCTATTACAACGATTAAGGAGGGAGATGCAATAACTAATTCATTTAGACTTTCTCTCCAGCCTCTTGTACGTAGATAAATTGCCTATTGTACCTCTGCCACCTCTGCTCCTCTCGTTGTCTGGATCTCAGATTACTGGATACCCTCTAGTGTAGGAGAACTATTTATATTGCAGCTTTCTAGATTTTTTTTTTTACCAGCTGTAGGAAGCATCTCCTGTAGGTATGAAATATCACTTGGTTTTGCAGTTAGCTCAAGATTATTTTGCTTTAGTTTCATAAAATGTAGCTGATGTGTCTTTATAGACTATGTATCAAGGCAAAGAAAAGTTTTCCTTGATAAAAAGGGAAATAAAAAAAAGAACACCGAAGGCAGACGAGAGACAGCTTAACCCTTTCTCAGTACTCAATCCGCTTTATGAAATACATAAATGTATTTTTTTCCCTAGCCTTTTCGTACATTTGTTCTCACAATTGATACAGGATACACAAATTGCTTTGCAAGCCCCTTTGAGCTCTAAAGAGGTTCGCACAAGCTATTAGTCATGCACAAAATTGGTGACTCACCTCATAGAAAAGGTTCTAGCTTTCAGTCTAATGAACAATGATTCATTACTTGCGGCACTAGGTAGAAAGACTTCATAAATGTGTGACAACATAAACACTACTCCGGAGAAATATTGCTGGATGTGATAGCTGTTTTTTCTAGTCAAGCTGCAAGTCAGCAGCACAGTAACCTAATGTGCCTTGTCTGCTCTGATATATCCCAGCCATTGTTTTTGATTTGGCTTTTAGAGTCTGTTGGGCTATAGGGATGAGGCTTATGTTGAGTGTGGGTTGAAGGCAAACCCAACCTATTCACAAAAAAACAGCAAACTACTGCAGCCATTGGTCACCATACCAACCAGCTACCAATAATGTACTTCCTAGACTTTGAACTTTGGTCAGATATCTTAGAAGGGCAAATGAGGGAATAATGACATAAGTTAAACCCCTCACCATAAAAATTTGTGTTCCCAGCAGCAAAAAGGATACAAAGTGCTGTAGATAAGGTGTATAGAGACAGATTAGCATAGGGCCTGTAGGCACCTAAAGTGGATGTAAACCCTTACTGAACATACATAGCCTCCCTGGCGGTATTCCCGAGTGTAGCTCGGGGTAAAGTTTCAGTACCACAAGCGGTAACCCTAAGCTACACTCGGGCTTACCATGAGGTGCTGCTCCGCGATCCCTCGGTCACTTACCTTGTCCTGCACTCCCTCGATGTCCCTCCTGCAGTTTCCCTGGCAATGTAATCCGGTCGGATGCCGGCATCTGTCATCTGGGTTCCGTCCTCTGCGAGCGTTGGGACATACGGGGAGACGGAACAGCGGGAAATTTGAAAATGACAAAAAGTGACATTGACAAAAATTACTAAAATCACATAGTAAAACATTACTGCACCAAACCATTTCACATACATTTTGTCCCTAGTGCTTTGTCCTGTGCCCTGCCTACATTTTTACTGTTCTTTCTACTTGAAAACTGAGAAATGTCCATGGCGTCCAAAAAGCGTCCCTTTAGGTCAAAAGCGGTTTTAGACCAGCTAGAGAACAGCGATAGTAAATCAGAACCACTTGCAGAATTGAGTGATAATGATTCGTGGGGAAATTCATCATCAGACACTGAAAACAATTTTGCGACTTTGTTTAGTGATGTGCAAACTTGGCGCTATACTTCAAATTTCAGTGTTTTTGGTTTGATTATATTATTAAATGTATTATTATATTATTATTTTTTATGATTATTTATTAAATTATAATTTATGATTTCGTGTTTCAAGTTTCAAGTTTTATCCTACCCGGGATGTTTACTAGACTCTTGTTCGGACAGATTTCAGTGAGTTATTCCTAAGATCTACAGGCCTACAATATAAAACGCCAAATTTTCATGCAAAATAATGGTACCGCTTTCAGCACCAAAAATCTGAAATAATGATACCACCAGGTCATTGAGGTTAAGGGAGCAAAATGCTGTGTCTTTGGGATTTTGGGGGTGTGAGGAGTGGATAATTTTTACATTTTATTGCTGTTGATGTGTGCCCTGCAGCTCTTTACAGCCTCTTCACATAAATTTACAGTCATAGCAGGCTGCATGTGTTTTTCCATGTGGCATATTTCCAATGTTGTGTTAGCTGCAATTGATTTTTTTCACAGCCTGTCCCCGTCAGTACATCAGGATTGATCAATTTTCAAATATGTATATCATGGTTTGTAGACATTATAACATTCACATAAACCAATCAATATAAACTTATTGGGATTTTTTTGGTTTTCCAGAAGACATGCAGCAGAATACATTTTGGCCTAAAGTTAGGAAGAAATTGGATTATTTTTATTTTTTTACTGGAAAAAAAACCAAGTAGTGATCATATACCACCAAAAGAAAGCTCTATTTGTGAAATCAATTTATATAAATTTCATCTGGGTATAGATGTGCCAGTTAAAGTAGCACAGTACTGAACAGAAAAAAAAAATACCCTGGTAATGAAGGGGGTAAAACCTTCTAGAGCTCAACTTTAATCTATCCTTGAGTTCTTTGAATTGTAGTGCCATTTTCTCATATGCACTGGAACAGGGACAACCTTATAATGAGCACGAAAAATGTAAAATATAAATAAAAAGTGTAATACTTTTTGTAAATACGGGAACCTGACACGAACACAACACATACAGAGTATGTCTGCTGATGTCAGGATCCAGACCACCTTTAATTTGTTTCATCCTCTCATGGGAAGATTTGAGGAAGGACAGGCTTGTTTTCACAATAGGATTCTATGGTTATCTTTTTGCTGCTGACTGCTTTTTACCCTTACCATATAATTTCCTCCATCTACCTTCTGCTACCTGCCTTTCCCCTGTCTTGTGAAAGACAGGGCAGCTGTTTTTTTATTTTTGCACAGGAATAAGGAGGTGTAAAGGCCTGGGACTTCTGTTTTGTTAGGTAGCAGCCAAAGTTAGTAACCAAAGTTTGCATTGCCATCTCTTCCCCTGTTTGCTTTGCCAGGGCATAAGCTGCCTTAGAAGAGAAAACAAAAAATATAAAATGGAATGAAAAAAAATGAAAATATGTAGATAATAAAAGGTGCAAAAAGTTGTATACACCCACTAGTAACATGGGCCAAGCCTTGCTATCTAAGATTATTCTGTTACTGCCCAGTTGCTAACTAAGATTGTTCTGTTGCTGTCCAGTTTTACAGTGTTGTGTCATTTGCTGCCTACTATTTCTTGTAGTAAAACACCTGCCTGTACTCTTTGAATATTTTTGGACAATTCGGGCTGTGCATTATCCTGCATTTTTCATCTATCATGAAAAGTTTTCAATATAACATATCCATATGAAAACAGCCATCATATATCTGTCTAACTGCACTGGTAGATTTTCATCTATTAGGTTGATAGAAATAGGTGTAATTAAGAAAAACAATTTTTAGGTTTTTTTAAGCCTTGAACCCCAAACCTCCTCTTCCTTTTATTATTGTTCTTCCTATTGATGCCTCATGTCATTCCACATACAGGAGAAGGGCTGGGATTGCCTTCTGTGCAAAATAATGGCAGATGGCATATGGTCTCTTCTGAGCAAAATAAAAACAGATGAATTTTGAATCATATAGTTTTTATTGTAAATTTGACATGGTTTACAAAAAGAAAACCAACAGAAAAGAAGAAAAGAAACCCCTATCCTTCATTACAATGTCCCCAATAATTGGGCTACCCACACAAAAAACAATTACAATTACAAAGTGTTGTTGGTATAACTAAATATATATATATTTGTATATATATTAAAAAAAAAAATATATATATATATATATATATATATATATATATGTAGTTAAGACATGTCTTTGTTATTTATAGCTGTTATATGATACAATAGTAATTATTGTTATAATAAACAATAGAAAAGGCTAGGTGTAGTTTATGGGGCTTTTAAGGTGTCAACAGTTTTTAATGACATTCAAAAACTTTACATTTATAAATACTGGGAAAGATTTATTAAAACTAGAGCACTCAGAATCTGGTGCAGCTGTGTATGGTAGCCAATCAGCTTCTAACTTCAGCTTGTTCAATTAACCTTTGACAATAAAACCTGGAAGCTGATTGCTTCCTATGCAGAACTGTACCAGATTTTGCACCAAGCAGTTTTAGTAAACAACCCCCAATGCTTCAGCACTATGGACAGCTCTAGCTGGTACTAGGTGTTTAGAGCTGCTGTTGCCCTAATATTTATCTATCTTTATAATAAGGTAATGTGTCAGACAAATGCCAGTGAATATTGGGACGACAAATCTTCTAGATAAAACATTTGGCAGTGAATGTGCTGGGCATTATTTTTTCGTATAGCATATTATTTTAAACTGGCCTGCAGTACATCATTTTGGAAATACTTTATTACTTATATGAACGTGAAGAGTTATTCAGCAACTCAGATGCAGTATGTCAGTGCAATGCTTGTCTACCAGTTCTACATACACCCCAGGGTACTATGGGAATAGTACAAAGTCCTTTAGAAGTACTATGAATTAATATCACATGCACTACTAATTCCACTATTCTTTCCATAAAAAACATTAACAATGATAAAACATAATACAGTTGCTGTTTCCATAAAGTGATTAAACATTCAAAACTTTCCTCAGTTTGCTATCCTTCTGAATACCATTTGTGATAAGCAGCTTAAACATTGGAATACTCCTCACCCCAAGAGACAACTAGTCAGCAATTATATAATGTAATACATTTAGCTTGTATCATACATTGTGTAAAATAATTTTAGGCCCTTTTCTCTGCTGTAGGGGTTACAGAACAATTCAGCAGAGTATTTTTCCTGATGTATTCGCTCTTTTGTTTGCCTCTGCAGTACATAGCATGTAAGAATGTTACTTTTAATATATCAGTGATTCTAGAACATTTCAGTCCAAGAACAATAAAAATATTTTGACGCTTAAATGCAGACAAACAAATAAATGCTCAAAGCAATCTACTTTGTCAGTATTTTGTCAAAAACGTTCTATCCAAAGCAGAGACAGAAATATACGTATATTTTTCCCTTTCTTCTCATTATAGATAAAATGCATTTGGTGTGTTAGCACTCCAGAAGATTCCATTCTCAGGTGTATGAAGATACATTTAGACATTTTTACTGTGCAGACCATTGCTGATAAAATTGTATGCATACTCAGCATTACTTTTGATCTCTATGCTTATAAGCCATTTTATTTCCAGCTAGGTAGGAAAAAATTTGTAGGAATCATTAAAATAAAAAAAGGAAAAAATATGTAATATTTATTATGATATCAAAATATATCCTAAATTAGTCAACATATGTCCAGTTGTGACAGTAGAACAAAACTACCTTTATATTTGAAAACAGTATAATCGTCATTACTCCACCAGATCTACAAAGTGTGGGTAAAATAAATTTTAACCATGTTAAGGTATTTATAATAATAAAAATATTTTATAAACATGTAAATTGTGTATCCTGAGCTAGCTTTCCTATAATGTGCTTGTATAGTGAACTTGAATACCAATGTGTAAAAGACAAATGGACAGCGCTATGGCAATTATGTGTGATACTACAAAATATAAATGAATAAATAATATTAAAGAAATCTACAACAGTAAACACTCCAAGTGATTCAGCTCAGTCTTGTTGCAGATCCTTAAGTGCAGTTTATAAATGTCCAATAATTACATGAAATCACATCAAAGTGATAAATTACAGTCCAGTGTTGTTTATGTGCTCCTGTCACTGTGTACGTGCTAAATACACAATACTATGCTCCACAACCAAACTCCAGTGCTCCAAGTGCCACATGACCCCCTATAGCTCAAAAAACTCACTGGCTGTATTTCACCCTGAGGGGCAAGAAGGGTCAACATGTGCTTTTGTAGTAAGAAATCTTCATATTCCATTCTCCATCACTACTCTGATCCTACGCTTCTCCACTCCACTACTTCCATATCCACCAGCTCAAGGATATGTTTAAAAAAGCTGCAACAGAAGCATGATTGCATGCCAACATTTATTAAAAATAAAAACACATCTCCATTTAAAATGCACATAAACTGTCCACTCATTTGGAAAGTGAAAGAAAACACAAGGGGCCGCCAGCCTAAGTACAGTATAAAATACAACTTTATTAAAAATAGCCAAATAACTACTCACAACTGAGGTAAGTCTACGGGCATTTATCGGGTCCCAAAGGTCCATATGCAGGGGCCGCAGTGTGTCCACAGGAGCCCAGGCACAGAGGGTCTGGTGTAAACATAACCACAGTGAAACGCACGAAAGACCGGGCCGGAGGCAACATCCAATAGGAATGCAGGAATGAGTCAGGTGATGAGTCAGGTGATGCATTTGAAAGCTTCCATTTTTTCTTCAGACCTGTCAGGTCTTCAGAGGTCTGAAGAAAAAGCGGAAGCTTTGAAACGCATCACCTGACTCATCACCTGACTCATTACCTGACTCATCCCTACATTCCTATTGGATGTTGCCTCCGGCTTGGTCTTCCGTGCATTCCACAGTGGTTACGGCGTTCCCGACTGATGGCCCACGTTTACACCAGACCCTTAGTGCCCAGGCTCCAGTGGACACACACCGGCCCCTGCATATGTTCCTTAGGGACCCTATAAATGCCCATATACTTACCTCAGTTGTGAGTAGTTATTTGGCTATTTTTAATAAACTTGTATTTTATACTGCACTTAGGCTGGTGCCCCCTTGTGTTTCCTTTCATATTTCCACAGAGTTTTGCTTCACTCTATGGGGAGCTGCCACTATATAGTGCTTATGCCATGGACTCTATGGACTTTTTAATATATGTTTTCTGATATTGCAATCTTATGTTACAGTGTTTATTGTCTTCTCTCAGCGCCAATTACCTGAGTTGTTTTCATTTGGAAAGTGCTTCAAATCTAGGAATTGTCACTGTTCCGATGACCGGGACCAGTGTGTGCTCCAAACTTGGGAAGTGACATCACTGGAAGTGACACAGATGACCTCTCACCACTCCTGACTGCATTTCACTTCCGAAGGATGCTCTGGGCGAGCTGAAATGTGTTTAGGTGTGGTGAAGGATGTGTATAATTGTAACTTTAATGTGATTGCATGTAATTGGTGGATATTTATGAGCTGCACTTAAAGATCAGTAGCAAGGCTAATCTGAATCACTTGGAGAGTTTATGGTTCCAGATTTCTTTATTATTTTTTATTCATTTATATTTTGTAGTATTGAACATAATTGCCATAGTGCAGTCAAATTGTCTTTTACACAGTTTATATAAAGCCATTTTTTCTTTTGAATAGAGTCGAAAATGGTTAAAACCCTTGTCAGGTTTATTTGCTATCAGTATCTCATTTTAGATATTTCTCTTCATTTCCTGTCTGGTAGAATTAACATGAAGTGGAAAGATAGCTTCCCAAAGTCAGAGAAATGCCCTCTTAGACAGTTGTCATCAGAACAAGGGTCTTCTGGTGACTACTTTTTTGCACATTCACTAAATTTGTAGGGAGAGATTTACTAAAACTGAAGCACCCAGAATCTGGTGCAGCTGTGCATTCTGGCCAAGCAGCTTCTAGCTTCAACTTGTTCAATTAAGCTTTGAGCACAAAAGAAAAAACCTGTAAGCTGATCGGTGTCTATTCAGAGCTACACCAGATTTTGCACTCCCGAATTTTAGTAAATCTACAGAGTATACGCTTTGCTGGTCATCATGGGATATTGGATGTACACCCCTCCTCTCCAATAGAGATGAGTTCCCTTTTGGTCTGCACACAGGTTCTGACTGAACTTTACTTGTATGGGCATGCATCTAAATGATGAACTTTCAGGCTGGCAACCCCTGGCCATAAAAACAAAGTGGACAGAATAATAAAAAAAAAATCATAGAGTTTCCCCCATGATTCATATTAGGCTCTATAAGGCAGGTCTAGTGTGAATTTTAAAGGGGACCCTATGCAAAAGAATGAAAGAAAATAGCGTGGAGTCCCCTTGAAATTCCATACTAGATGCTTTGGGCCTGGCATGGATTTTAGGGGAGAACAGCACACAAAAATCATGAAAAAACGTGTGGGGTCCACCCCAAGAATTCACACTGGAAGCTTACCTGGGCATGCAGCCTGGCATGCTATGAAAGGTGGGGATTGAGCATGTGCCCCTCCTGCTAAACCATGCCAGACCACATGCCCTCATGCCAACCTTGCCAGTGGGGAACCCCTTAGCAAACCACCTTGTCCCCATATTGATGAGGACAAGGGCCTCTTCCCTACAGCTCTGGTCCAGTGGTTGTTGGGCTCTGTGGGCAAAATCTGAAAGCTCCCTTTAACAATAAAACACAAACAGTTTTTGACAAGTCCTTTAATTAAAAAAATAAACAAATGTAAATCCACAATCAAACACATTATCCAGAGTTGAAGAATCACATCAGTCATAATGATCATTACCTGCTGATCCTCTGAAAGAAAATAAATCGTCAACCGCTGACACATTTAATCCTGATGTCTGCTCTCCTATGTATAAACAAAGGCACAGGGTCTCGCTGGTGACTTCATTGACCAAAAATGGACATGACAGTATTTGGACAATGATATCTCGGGAATGCATTTGTTTATACATAGCTGTCATGCATTGGAGCTGGTATTTATGGCAGGCCAAATTGTCAGAGCAGTCATCAGGGTTATTTTGGCAAGCTGGCAAGCATGCATCATTCATCATGATTGACATGAATCTGTATCACTGGATGATGTGATTAATGATGGATGTACAAGGGATATTTTTTATATAAAGGACTTGTCAAAATTGTGTTTTTATTCGTTGCTTTTTTTTGTGTATGTGAATGAGTAGGGTTACTATGTACCCCTTACTCATTCACATTGAGAAGATATCTGAGTACCCCCTTATAGTTAAAGGGGGCTTTCAATTTCTGCTAAGCCACCTACCCTGCAGACCATCACAACCACTATATCAGGGTTGAGATGTTAAGGGCACGTGACCTGATATGGCTCAGAAGGGGGGGCACACTCTCATCTCCCTCCTTTCCTGGCCTGCTAGGTTGCATTCTCCAATAAGGGTCTGGTGTAGATTATGGAGGAGACCCCAAGTTTTTTTATTGCTTTTTGCATGGGGTTGCCCCTTAAAATTTATACCAAACCAGAAGGGCCTGTTGTGAAAAATGGGGGGAAACACATGCCTTTTTTTGTGGAGTCCCTGATTAACATCTATATAAGAACCTTATCTAGGATAAAGGTTTATTATAGATTAAGAAAATCCCTAATGTGGCGTAAATTGCCAGCAATTTAAACAGCATTTTATAACTTTGTAAATATCAGCTTTGTCACAGTAGGTTGTATTCATTGTATAAATGAGCCACTTCACATGCAGGTTAAGGACATCCCCAAGGCATGTTATTTAAAGAAATGTTTCACTTTAAGCAGTATTAAAACCACTGCTTCTGCTTTGGCACATGTCCCCCGGGGCATTGTACAGCATCCCATGTCATATGTTTGACAATCCCTTGCCTATTAGCCTAGAAAATAGTCAGATCTGATTTTTAACACTCAGCTCCCATTGACTTCAATGGAGTTTGGTCTTGGCAACCATGTTTCTGTAATGTTCAACGAACCTGCCTCAAACCAAACGCAGGGACATTGGGGTCATCTCTAAATTTATGTCAAATATCTAATAGTGTGCAAACAAACCAACAGGAAGTGTGAATTGAACATCAGTGTATGTTTCTTCACTGCATGTCATGTAGTTTCACACTTTATTGGATCAGGTCCTATGTGTGTAAAGTCAAATGAGATTTCACAGCCTAGAAGGAGAAGGATGAAGCAGGAAACCATCTTGAATCTTTGGCTATTCCAATATTGCAATTCCAGAATAAATTGCAGGTCATATAATCCTGAACTGAAACAGTGGTACTAGAATCTTAGGTTTATTTTTGTATGAATATATAATGTATAAACATTTTTAAAAAGGTCCTCTTTAACCCATTACAAAACAGAAGGCCTTATTTATCAAAGTGCATGAACAAATGACACTGTTTCCTAAAAAAAACAGTTTCCATTATTCTCCCATTCACTGGGTGAATGAGGGGGTCTGATGGGGTGTGATGGGGATTGAAAACAGTTCTTACTTCAGACTATGGCAAAAAATGCCCAAGATGCATAGTGCAGTTAATATCAATAGGCAAAAACAAAACTGTTTCCATGTTCAGGCTAGGCTTAAAGGAGAATTCCACCTTTAATTAAAAAGAAATATAATAATATCAATAAAATAAATTGTGATTAAACAAATATAGCTCTTACAATTGCTACTTAAGCCATTATGTCATTTAATATAATTAAAAATGACCTTCCCATTTCAATATGCACATACTGTAACTTTTAAAAAAGTCAATGTGATATGGCAACCTGGAGATGTCCTGTACACTGTTGGTATATGGAAGCCCCTCAAAAATGTAATTTCCTGCCTATGCGATTGGCTAACTGATTTTCTTAGATCACAGTTAAAAACATGGAGCGCTGCTCCAAGTCATAGAGGAGATTCATCCCTTTATCTTAGGAGACCAGGTGCCAGGGTCTTGCCATTCACATACAGAAAATGGCAACCATGAAGTGAAAAAGACGCCACTCTCCCATATAGCGCCAACAGTTTGCACAGCGCTTTACAAAATGAAGGTAAATGTTACAGTTACAATACAATTTGGTACAAGAGGAAACAGAGGGGCCTGCTAGTTAGAGCTTACAAAAGAGGAAGGGCTGAGTGATACAAAAGGTAGCCCATGGGAGATAAAGATAAAGAACGGCCTCAGTCTATGCTTCTCCACAAACCACACCCCCTGACATGTTCTCTCCACCATGTCTGTCCTAAGATATGAGTAACATTTTAGGTATCCCCTAACAGTTTTGGAGAAATATTCCCTATGGGCTAACTACTTCTAAAAGAATGCAGACACAGTAGCTTCCCTCATCAGAACACTGAAAGTGTACCAGGTCATTTTAACAAACCAGACCCTCCCATTCAGAAAGCAATCTAGAAAAGACACGGTGAAACAAACAGCAATTTCTTCAGAACAGAAAATCCTTGTAATGTTTATAGGTCACCCAGTGGGAATTGTTTTGTTTTTTTCTAAACAAAAATGGAGTTACACATTCCTAAAAATTGTTGCATATTTCTTTTATCGATTACATTTTAAACCATTTAGGACCAGAAAGACTTTTATTTTTGCAAATAAGATTATACATAATAACCAGTTCTTTATAAAAGTTCCAAAACTCTGCCACTGCTGTTGCCCTTGACCTGGAATTTAATATGGCATGTTTCAATGCTAGCATTTGAAGGTCATTTGCTGTATGATCTTTTATTTGTCTCATTTCCTTGTCTGAAATGGAAAACTGGAAGTAATTGAATGGACTTGAGTCTTAAATGCTTTATCTGCAGTGCCCATGTGAGTGACAGCCTGATAAGGATCATATTTTTGCAAGCATAGAATTACCCTTTGTCACCTAGCTGGAGAAGATGCGAGACACTAATTCATGATTATTTCCAAGGCTTGAATCTGATTCTATGGATAGTTGTGCCCTATATATATATAGGTGAAAATATTCACATGCAAAAACTTTGGCATTTATCTATTGCAGAGGCAATCTCTGTCTGCCTCAGTGATGTAGAAGAATATACGCTTGGCTTCCATTACTGCGGTAATGCAACTGAAAGTGTTTGGAGGTTTGTACCTGAATGGTACATTTTACATGTTGTAGTATACTGGTATGTAATAAAAGGTTGATTTATTATATCAAATATTTTTGTGGAGTTACCCCCTAAAAGACTTGATAAATAATGGGCTGCTCCAGAAATGGTTTCTGGATTGAGCTAGGTAATCTCAAAAGAGGTTTCTGAAATTTTATTTTATTTAAGACTTAGAATTAAAAAAAAAGTCAAAATACTCAGCTATTCTCAGTAAGCATTTTTCTTCATAATATTTAACTTCTTTTTCTCTGAATCTTTCAAGCATGACTTTTATATATTATTATTATGTTCTCCTCAACAGTGCTGTCAAATACCAGAAGATCATTAAGGATGAGCGAATGTAGTTGGATTCAGTTCGCAAGCTGTTTATCGAACCCATCATAAATCTCGAACATTGCAAGCTTACATCCAACCTGACTGAATTCCATGAGGGGGGAGAGAGTCTGGAAAATCAATTCTGTCCATTTTCTAGGCTAATAGCCAAGAAATTGTCAAACAAAAGGTTTGGGGAGCTGGGCACCACCTTGCAAGACATATGCAAATACAAAAAAAATGATTTTGCAAAGTACTGTTCAATGGGGAGAGGGTTCTCCTTTTATGCAACTTTGAGGATGAAATGGAAGCACAGTGTGCAGAGTAGGAGCTGTGGTAAAACTAACAGCCATTTGGGTAACAAGTGCATGAGGAAACACATGAATCAGGTGCACCTCAATATGACAAGTTGGCTGTAAGAGGTTGCGTGCTTCTTAATCCTCAAAAGTTCATAGCAGCCACCTAAAGCCAGCTTCCTTGCGGTGAGGTTGCAATTTTACATACCTGATCCTTTACTCCCCAGCAGACAGCACTCCCCATGCTTTATGGGTGGTCTTTCTCTTGGCATCCTCACATCCAGAGCAGGGCTATGGTGTCTGCAAAGGACATGATAATGTCAGAACATCTTAGACCACTGAAACATGGGGGAGAAAAAGCTGCAGGGACTTGTCTAGCAGTGCTGATGGCCCTGAGAGAGCAGAGGATTGCATATTTAAATATGCGTTTCCAAATCCCTTATACAGAAATGAGCAGGTATACCTTGCAGTGTGGGTACAGCCCCAAGGCAAGGGAGAATTTTTAGGTTTCAGCTTGAAACCATTTGTATGTACTGCTAATCTGGTATTTTCCTTCTCCTTCTCTCCTTCAGCTAATTCTGCTATATTCCCAGTTTTACACCAATTGGCTATGAGCATTTGGCAGAATTTCAGGATGCTATCCCCAAACCTGAACCACTTACCTTTGGTGAGAAAGAACATTGTGGTGCTGGTGGTGAGTAAAAAGAAATTTGAGGTGGCTTCACAGAGGACGTTTCACCTCCTCCTAATGAAAGGGAAAAATCATGCCCCACAACGTGCCCCAGTCCAAGGTATCAGGGAAAATAATTTTATTTTTATTATAATTTGTTTTATGTTAGCCAAAGGCAGCAGGACCATAATTAAAACTCATATAAGAGTACACATTCATGAACTAATAAGTGTCCATGCTTGCCAGCTGGCTGGAAGTGGCACAACATATGTTTTAAATACTAGCCTACCCAGCTACAAGTGTAATGTCAGAGAAGACCTTCAATGCAGTAGGGTGATTTTGTGACTGGGGTGAGAGTGCACAGTTTTTTTTAGTGCAGAGTGTTTTTATTATTGGCCTCAAAGAGTGCAGTGTGATGCAGAGACAATAAAGGTAACTTTTGCACAGACTGTCAGCAACAATTTCCAGATGAGATTTCTTAAGCACAAAGCTAAGGGTTATACTTTAAATAATAATAATAAAAAATGACATAGAAAAAATTAATTACAGCATGTAAATAAAAGTTACAGTTGATTATTTCAAAGACAACAGCAAGGAGAATTGTGCAGATGCATTCCACAGAGTTCAAGCACTTTTACAATGTAAGAGGGAGAAACTAAACAGGTTTATAATTAAGAAATACAGAAATCAGAGTGCATTATTCCAAATAAAAATTCAAGAAATATTTGACAAACTCAATGAGCACTATGTAAGCATCTTTAGTAGGCCACAGAAAAATCGCAAGACACCAGGTAGGTTTCATTCAAGAAACCAAAATAAGAGTGTATTATTTCACATAAAAAGTAAAATTGTTTTGTCCATGTACATTATTTAGTGTGTTTTAGTAAGCCATGTTATCACAGGGAGACAACAGGTAGCTTTGTAATCAATACATATACAAATATGTACCAAAAGTTTTACAACTTGGACAGGAAATTAGATCAACTGAATGCACAACTAGTGCCCCTTAAAACACATGCGTCATATGCAGAAAAGGATAAAAAACTAAAGGAACATTTGAGTAAACTCAATAAAAATATTTTGATTAACAAGGAAAGGAAGTTCCTAAGGGATAAAACTTTGTTCCAAGAAGGAAAGGCATACAAGTGGAATAAGGGGCATAACAAGTCTTGGGGACACAACATCATAATATGTCTAGAACCAATACGTATTATCCCAATGTTTCACAATTACGTCCAGTTTGTCTTCTGCTTCTGTTTCTTCTCAGGTGCCTCTCAAACATAAAGGAAATTGGCGTTTCAAACAACAAAGAAATGGTGATGGGTCACTTGACAAATTTTCTAAGAAACCCACGTTGGAGGACTCTATGCACTTTGAGATGGGTAATAATGCACATGGGTGCCCAAATGCTTCTTTGACAGGTAACATACATGGTGGTGGGCCTTTAGCTATTTCCTCCTCTTTGGAGAATATACATGGTGATGGATATTCTTATGAACCCAGTGAAATGTACAGTAGAAATGTGGATACATCCCTACAGCCACATCACAATAACGCTTCAGCTTTTTTACATCACAATTACAACACACAAATACACAAAGGACACAAAAAAATAGAGACATGCATGATGAAAAAGAGAAATGAATATAATACATTTATCTTCATATCAACTATCCACCTTTTAAAGTAACGACCTCTCAAAAGGTTTGAGTTTTTGGCCAGATGAGAATGTAGATATATTTGAGACGATCAAGGACATTCACATTTTTGCCCGAAAGGCACAGGGAGAACACGCAAACTCTAGACAGGTGCCATGGCTGGGATTAAAACCAACGGCCCTACTACTGCCAGGTGGAAGTGCTAACCATTTAGCCACTGTGCTGTTGTATTGTGGGTCAGTAGCCAGACCTAAACCTAGTAGCTCTCCCCCACTTTGTCTTTTCCCCTATATTGGCATTGTGTCCACAGTAGCAGTTGTGTAGGCAGAGCAGAGTAGGACTGGCCATAGTGGGATTATTATGACACAGTTGACCAGCTTAAACATGTATTGCAATATGAGTGAACCAAATATCCCTATTTTTGTATTTCAAAGTCTGCTAGAAAAGGATATATACCAGTGTGCAGAAAGCCCTTCAGAATTTCTAGTGTATCCAGAGGGACATTTAGAAGTGATAAAATCCCACTCTACACAATCAGCAAACCTGCTTATGAGAAGTAGATGACCCAAATACATGAGTGGTCAAAAGAGCTGAGAATGGTATGTACTAGAGATCAGAAATCATGATACAAAAAATGTCCTCCACTCTTCTCAGTGTAAGGTAATGTAGCCAAATGACAAAGCATAAAGGAAGCAGCCTCCATAGTGCAGGGTTGCATTTAACCACTTCAATACAGGGCACTTATACCCCCTTCCTGCCCAGGTCAATTGTCAGCTTTTAGCGCTGTCGTATTTTGAATGACAATTGCGCGGTCATGCAACACTGTACACATATGAAATTGTTATCATTTTTTTCCACACAACAAGAGCTTTCTTTTGGTGGTATTTAATCACCACTGAGTTTTTTATTTTTGCTAAATAAAACAAAAAACACCTGAAACTTTTGAAAAAAACTCACTTTTCTTCGTATCTGTTATAAAATTTTGCAAATAAATAAATTTCTTCATAAATTTAGGTCAAAATGTATTCTTCTACATTTGTTTGCTGAAAATAATAATAATTGAATTTGTATTTTTTTTCAAATGTTTCTGTTTTTTTTGTATTGTTTATTACATTTTTTCTTTTTTTTACTATTTTATTTTTCAGCACACTGTGATCAAAGCAATACAATGTTACCATAGTAACACTGAACTACTCTGGAACACTGGGCAAGTGATCAGGTTTTTTTTTTTAACACATTATGATTACTAATACTAATGTATTTCATTGATATTTGCAATCATTGCTACTGAATTAAACTGATTCATTCAGTCTTTTGTTGTGATTAGCTGTGATTTGGCAAAGCTGATCACATGATACAGATGGGCTGTGATTGGCCCTTTCTGTATCATGTGACTGCCTTGACCAGTCACAGCTAACAACATAGTTGTATACAAGGAATGTCATGGCAGGAAGCCATCCATTGTATACAATTGACATGTGATCTGCTGTGATTGGTCACAGCGGTCACATGACACTGGCAACGAGTGTAGTGATATGTCATCAACTGTGTCCTGTGGACACAGCTGGTGACAGATCACGCTGCCGTTTTGACAGGACGTCATATGACTCCCAGTCACAACGGCAAGTGTCCCGCCCAGCCATCAATCTGCTATAGGCCGGGTGGGAACATGTTAAAATGTTAGGGATGCAACAGCTGAAAGCACATGCTGCTTCCTTAAAAACCACTGACAGCGAGAAAGTGGTCATATATAAAGAGGTAGAACTATTGCTCCTATATATTCTGTTTGACTCCCAAAGAACTTGGGGCTGAGCAGACCGAACCATTGAGTCATCGCTAATCGTGATCCTGATGATTATCCATTGCTTACCACCTGACCATGCCTCTGCCTTCTGTCCTGCCTTGGAGACGCCACTGGCTGCATTAGATACTGCCGAGGCATGTTGTGAGTTCTGCTGTTCCTGTCACCGGTTGTTCTAGTCTGTTCTTCTGTAGGATCATCACCTTGTTACCCAGTGGCAACACCTAGTGTCCTACCAGAACTGACCTCATGCGAACAGGTCTCTTGGCACCTTTGCCACGTTGTGCCCTTTTTTCTCTGTTACCATTACAGAGATGTTTGGACTAGCGCCATAATGGAAGCCCTCTCTTCACTTCAGCATCTTATCAGGTATACAATATGATAATACTACCACAGCTTATGCTAAAAATGACTCAGCATTTCTTGCACAATTTATACATTGATACGTTTTACTGTTACTGGCTATTGCTAATGCAGCTCAGAAGTGGTAATGATGAACTTAATAGAGTGCAATTCACAATTTACATCAAGTGGCAGAAAAGTGAGGATCACCCCTTTAGATTATGTATTTAATCTAGAATATATATTGTATGAAGTCTGCAAAGCATCTATTGTGCTCATAGCTGAATTATCTTCCATGGACTTCTAGAGCTGAACCCAAATTAGATTTCCATTATGTGATATATTTAGTGTGGGTCTAGCCTAACTCAAGTTAAAGACTGACTATACCTGTGAAATTGTGCAGTAAAATATAGCATTTTAAAAAGACCCTCACAATGGCTGTGAAGATTATAGAAATGTGTGTTTTTTTCACTAAACATTTTCTTTATTTCCACAATAATGGTGGCTGGACTGAAATGTAAGCTGGTTAACATTACAACACTCTACTTTGGGATTTGCATTGTTATTTTGCATATATTGTAGTTATCATATATTCATATGCTTAAGACAATATTTTGGTTAGCATACTTTGAGTCGGTAAGGTTATAAACAAACAGCAATTAAAATTAAATGTTCACTTTCACAACACATACAGTATATAAGCAATCAATGGCATTATACATTTAGCATTTTGGCATATACCAGAGTTCTGCTGTAAAAAGATGGTTCATTGTCAATTGGGGTCACACATATCATAGTACTTAAATATCACAGTTATTTAATAATAATAATAATAATAATAATAATAATGATGAAAACTAAATTCTCCCAAAAGTCTTTTAATTTTTTTTTCAAGAACCTGTGTGTCTGGCAAACAACAGTGAAGTAAGAAAACCACTATTGATTATTTATTTTCATTAATCTCCAAGACTCCTCCTCAGCCCTAACTTGTAACATGATGAAAGCTGAAGGGAAGCATGGGAGGATATCCTCTCACTCTTCATTGAGTACTACTATGTTTCTGAGGGTTTGCTTGGAGGTTTGGATAAATGGAGGTAGGGGAGTACTTGACTTCTGCACTTTGTGCACAGTGTTATACAATACATACAGTATGTCTAAATTCTACCCTCTGTGCTGTGGGTTAAATACGCCTAACCACTGCACTCTGTAAAAACAGAAACAACACCTCCTGCACTTAGGGACCCAGATCAGAAGTGGGTGGATGGATCAACCACTAAGGAAGTTCATTCTCCAATGGATCAAAGGTTGTGCAGCTCTTAACAAGGCTGGGGAAGCCCAAACAGTACTTCAAATGAAAACAAAAAAGAAAGCGCACCAACCTAACGCATTACCTCAATAAAAAGCTGTAATTTTATAAATATGAGATGTATACTCACAGGCAGTATAAAAGGCATATAAAATCCTAGAAGGAACATTGAAGTGCGAGACCCATGCAAATCTCACCAAGAGGGGAGACTTCTCCGAGTTCAGCTGATGTGTTTCGAAGAGAGATCCCTTCTTCTTCAGAACTAACAAAACCATGAGTGCCCTCTTCTATATATATATATATCATAGAACTAAGAATAAGCCCTCCCAAATGGGCTGGGCAGTCCCAACAAGAAAAGTGGGGCATAGGTATCAGAAAAACATGCTAAACAAAGTAAAATAATTTGGAACAATTTAACAACATTGTAAAAATATTAAAATATTATCTCCCTTTGAAGCACATCAGCTGAGCTCTGAGGGTTCCCCTCTCGGTGGAATTCACACGGGTCTTGTACTTCAATGTTCCATCTAGGATTTTATATGCCTTTTATACTGCCTTGTTTGTGAGCATACATCTCATTTTAACAAAATTACAGCTTTTTATTGAGGTAATGCGCAAGGTTGGTGCGCTTTCTTTTTGTTTTCATTCACTGCACTCTGTACACTGGGAATACAGCGCTCAGGAGTATTTAACATACAGCACATAATAGAGTTCAGCAGTCAGTAGTATGTAACATTATACAAAAGAATATGTTAGCGAGCGCTAATTGAAAACAGACATGAATAATTAATTATATACATGTAAATGATTATTATAGTAGCTGCTGGCACTCAAGATATAGGTAACAGACCCAATGTAAACGTGTGTATAAAACGTGCAGCGCTATAAACGCATGAACATAAAAAATGAATGCAATAATCATGCAAATAAATAAAGTGCAAAAGTACGTGCAGTTGGGCAACTGAGTGAATCAATAAATGTCCATGATGACAATATAAATCAAACAGCGAGCAATAAACGATAATAGTCCTCAAATTAATTGCAATATATCCAAGTGAAGAAGTGCAAATGTGCAAGTATCCGCGAAGGGAATCCACTACCTTGGACAGATGTACACTCACCAGAAAACAAACATTAATGCGCATCTGTTTAAATTCTTTCTCATCTGGAGGTGCAACGGTGTAGAGGAAGCTCAGGGGTTAATCTTACAGCTCCATCCATACACAAGTGGGGCAGGTCTCCTTTATCCTGGGGAAAATCAGCTCGACCACAGGAGCCAGAAAGTGCTTACATAGTGTAGTATTTATTATGGAAATCACAGAACAATAAAAATGCCCACGTGGAGTAAAATGAGTGTAAAATCAAATACCAAGATGGCCGCAGCTCCATTCCTCGGCAGTGGCAGCGTGACGTCAGCAATGTAGGCTCCACCCAACGCAACAGCACATCTTCAGGGGTACGCCCATTCTTGATGTTTGTTTTTTGGTGAGTGTACATCCGTCCAAGGTGATGGATTCCCTTCATGGATATTTGCACATTTGCACTTCTTCACTTGGATATATTGCAATTAATTTGAGGACTATTATCGTTTATTGCTCGCTGTTTGATTTATATTGTCATCATGGACATTTATTGATTAACTCAGTTGCACAACTGCACGTACGTTTGGACTTTATTTATTTGCATGATTATAGCATTATATTTTTATGTTCATGCGTTTATAGCGCTGCACGTTTTATACACAAGTAATATGTAACATAACATACTTCTGAGCAGCATACTTTGTACCCTTTGCTATGTGTTATATTCTGTTTCAGGAAAATTAAGTGTATGGATATACCTAAGGATCTGCTCATGTGCATAGTGTAGCTTGCAGTCTAGTGCATGTGAATTAAAGCACTTGTCTGGCACTGACTTTCGCCACCCAGAGCCCCAGGGTGGTTGTCAGCTTCTGTGACTTGTGACTAGACCTACATCTTCCAGCCAATCTGGAAACTGGGTAGGCATAGAAAAATGTCTCCATAGGTGCTAAAAGGTCTATTACCTAAGGACACCAGCAAAAAAGAGATCTCATGGAGTGGAGTATGGTTATAGGGGTATGTGTCCAAAAGCTTTTCCAGCACCTAAAAGTAGCAGCCTATAACCCAGGGTCTATGAATATCCAGTATCCAACCTGTTTCCTGTTTACTGTACAATGAGGATTGACATATGTGGATTACTCATATGTCTTTGGTTTGTGGTTCAGGGTCCTGGAACTGATCCACCTTCAAAGTGTTCTTGTATGTCCAAGTCCACACTGAATTTCTGCAGCAAATGGGACAAATCCATGTTATCTCTGGGCAGGGATATTCTTAGTGGATAAGTGAGTGCTATCTCTGATCTGGAAGCTGAGGTTTCAGATGTTAAAATACAGAAAGTTCATTCTTCCCCTTTCAGTGAAATTTTAAAGACAGACATGAATGGTGAAACAGGAAGTGTTTCAGCTCAGTGTGTGGTGTACATCCCAAGAGTGGGCAGTTGGCAGGAAGACTATCTCAGCCTTCAGAAGCTCAACTGGGGGAATGTTTCCTATGCCAGGAAGTGTTCCAACAGATCTGCCACAGGTGGAGAATGACGATTTTGGCAGGTTTCTTTTAAGAACACTGAAACCACAGAAGGAAGCAATGGATGCTCTGGTAGCTCCATGGGACTGGTACAAACTGATCTATGCCTATACAGTGGTGAGACTTCTACCCGTACCGCTATGTAGGACCAGGCTGGAAGGCATTCCAATAACTCTCATACTGACAAATGGACCTGAAGGGTTTGGTACACATACAGACCCTCTTTAGCTTCTACCTGACCTCAAACAGACCTTATTTAACAAAGTCCATTTTTTCCCCCCTGTTTATCAGCCACTGGTGTATTTAAACCCTAGAACAAAAATGTAGTGTATTTTAGCTTACCAGTCCTTAAATGTGGTAGCTGTATTAGGTTTTTCCAGTATATTTTTTGCAAGCACAGAAATACCTGTTTATCCTGATAAAAAAAAAAGTCCAGTATCCTTGTAACGTCCTGTGTATTGAACTGAAATCTCAAACAATGTTAACAGTCTTGCAAGATCTACAAACTAAACAACCCTTCTTCCCTATGTGTGTGTGTGGGGGGGTGTTGTAGTCCTATTAAAGAGAGAAGCCTAGGGTCACAATGCTGCTTCTCTCTCTCTCTCTCTCTCTCTCTCTCTCTCTCTCTCTCTCTCTCTCTCTCTCTCTCTTTATATATATAAACAGTTCAAAGGTAGCCATGGAACTTTATGTGCTCACCCACAAAGAAATCTCTAAATCCTAAACTGGTTTAGAGGCACTCATGAGTCTTGCAGAGGAAGAAGATCAAAAACAAAACTGTTTTTGATCTCCCTCCTCTGCAAGACCTGTGAGTGCTTCTAAACCAGTTTTTGGATTCATATTTATTTGGGTGATATATATAAATATATCCCAAACCTTCCTCTCTGCTCCTCCCAAGACCTCCTGCTCTTTAGCTCCCTTGTCTCCACCTCACATACTTGTCTCCTGGACTTCTTCAGAGCCTCCCCATCCTATGGAACTCTCTACCCCAATCTGTCAGACTAGCACCTACTCTGCCCACTTTCAGGCGATCCCCAAAAACCTCTTCAGGGAAGCCTATCCTGCCTTCATCTAATAACCGAATCTTCTATTTCTCCCATCAGTCCATCCCCCACAGTTATTACCTCTTGTACCACTAGCCCCTCCCTATTAGATTGCAAGCTCCCAGGAGCAGGGCCCTCCTTACCCTCTTGTATTAAACAGTATCATTGCTGTATTGTTTTCCTTTATACTGTAAAGTGCAGAGCAAACTGTTGGCACTATATAAATCCTAAATAATAATAATATATATAGTACGGTAAGTGAGTGTAGTCATTCTAGGACTAAAAGTGTGTCACTGACAAAATCACCTGGTGAAAATAAAGGAAAAAAATTTAAAAAGGAAACATCCACTGGGTAATAACTGCTTAGTTTCTACCTTTATACAAGGAAATACTCATGCAGCAGCTTTTCTCAGGCCTCCTCTCATTATTATTATTATACATTATTTATATAGCGCCAAAAGGTTTGCTCAGCGCTGTACACTCTCATTCTGTAGAATCTCAATGCAGTGCTTGCAGTTATACAGAAACTGCTGTTTAAAAGCAATATCGAGATTACTTTGCGAACATTGTCAAGAAAGTTGCTTTCTGTGGTAATTACCTTAGCAAGAAGTATCTCTGAGTTGGTGGACTTATCGTGCAAGCCTCATTTTCTAATCCTGCATAAGGATAAGGTGGTTCTGCAGGTGAGGTTTTCTTTCCTACCTAAGGTGGTCTCCTCTTTCAACCTCAATGCAGGATTGTGCTTTCTTCCTTTTGTGCAGCCCTGGTCTATTCTAAGGACATTGCTTTACACATGCTGGATGTACTTAGGACTATTAATGTGTACCTAAATATCACCTGATCCTATAGGAAGGCGGGCTCTTTGTCACGGATAGTGCCTACAAAAGAATGGTGTCCTCTTCTTTCACTTCTTTCACTATATCTTGCTGGATTCAGAAGAACATAACTCAGTTTTATGATGCTAAGGATAAGGATTCCTGCTTTTTGGTCACTGCCCATTCTACTGGGGCAAATAGTGTTTCTTGGAGTTGTCATAATCAAGCATCTGTATCATAAATCTGTGAGGCAGCAATTTCATCCTCTGTGTGTAATTATTATTATACAGTTTTTAAAAATGTTACAAGGTGGATGAACAGTGAAGGAAATAAGTATTTGATCCCCTGCTGATTTTGAATGTTTGCTCACTCACAAAGAAATGATCAGTCTAAAAATCGAATGATACTTCAGTTAAAACTAGCTTTGGCTGCAAGAGTTTTCAGACCATAGTGTGAATTATTTTGTTTGGGTAGAGGACTCTACTTATTGCTGTTACACTTCACTTGTTGTGTCTCACCTATTGTGTATTTTTTGCTTTTGCATTGGATTACATTGTAATATTAGAATTGCATACCTGCTGACATCCATTGCTTGTTAACAACACAAAAACTTAATATTTTGTGTACTTGGTATGTCCCTTTGACCCCCCCAGTTAGTGCTAAGTAATCTAGACTTTTGATAGATCCCTTCTTTGTCTCCAATATTAGTATATCATAGCACACACTATGCTGGGAAAGTCCTTGCTTTTTTACACTTTTACACTTCAAAACATCCTCTTTACTGCACTTGAGATGTAAAATTCAACTTTGTCTTATTTTATAGTTAAGCTGTTTGGGGGGGGGGGCTGCTGAATCAGCATGTGAGCATACTGACCAAACAGATGGAGCTCTACAGAGGTATGTCAGTACATAAAGTGTCAGTTGAGACAGAAGAGCACTGTATAATAGGTTGAAAACAAAGCACATATTGCCACCTATGAGAGGGTGGACTGTGGGTTGGAAAACAAAAGCAAGGGCACAACTTTACCTAATGGCTTTACCCCACAGCTATCACAGAGTTCCAGTTTAGGACTAATTGAAATAATAAGTGTTGCACCTCAGGATTTACAACTAATATCCTCAAAGAATATATAGTAAAAATATTTTATACTTAGCCACTCAAATGCTGTTCTGTGTGTTGAAACAACCTTCCTTTTATGAGCTGATCAGAAACATTACCCTACAATAAATTCTGTCCTGCAAATGTTCTACTGCCTCTACAAAGAATAGAGATTAGCAACTACATGTTGCACTTCTGCAGTAAATCAGAGAACACATACTTCTATGATCTTAGACAGTAGCAGATTATCAGAAATATGTGTCAATTACTAAATACTTTTGGATGTGGCCAAATTCAACAGGAAAACTATGGTACAATGTAACCTCTTTCACCTCTGGATTAAACAAAGGCGTTCCAATAACATAAATGCAGCACTACAAAGAATAAGTTCAGTGACTTGCAACCAGTGTGATCTCCTCTATTTCTCTGTATTTACTTCTCTGACAAACGGATTGGGCCAAAGTCTGTAATTTATTATGTGCATATACTTGTCTTGAATTATTTCTCCAAAATGATTACGATATTATCCGCTGCCATAAGTGCTGCAAATGACAAAGTTCATGATGTTTATGTTTTCCTTGGGACTATGGCATGCACTCCTGAAAAGGAATCTATAAAAATCTGTCTTTCTTGAATCTTTCAAGGACTCTTTTTTAAACCTATGCTTACGGGTGCAGCAATGTTCTACAACCTCAGAGGTCTCCAGGTTATTCTCCAAGTCATTCCAGGTTATTCTCCAAGTCATTCTAAAAAGACAGTATGGGGGAGGTTTACCAAAACTGGAGCACTCAGAATCTGGTGCAGTTATTCACGGTGGCCAATCAGCTTCTAACTTCAGCTTGTTCAGTTTAGTTTTGACTAGAGATGAGCGAATCGAACATGGCGAAGTGGAATTCGTTTCGAATATTGGGAAATATTCGATTCGCGCCGAATCCGAAAATAAGCCAACTTCGGATGCACTAATCGAATTTTCCCAAAAATGGCGGTGACATGTGTGGCGACGGAGCGGGGATCTCTGGGAAGGCGCGCTGACCCATAATGCATTCATTCATGACATGTGATCGCATTAGCCAATCAGCAGCCAGCCAGCCAGCACTGTGTAATGGTGGAGCTATAAATTGTGGCCATCTTTCAATTCTCCATTAGCCTCCGGTCATTCAAGAGAGACAGACCTGTCTGTATTAGGGACAGAGTTAGGGCCAGAGAGACTTTAGGGCCACAGAATCGTTACTTAGGGACACAGAATCGTTACTTAGGGACACAGAATCGTTACTCAGGGACACAGAATTGTTACTCAGGGACAGACACCGAATTGTTACTGAGGGACACAGAATTGTTACTCAGGGACACAGAATTGTTACTCAGGGACACAGAATTGTTACTCAGGGACACAGAACTGTTACTCAGGGACACAGAATTGTTACTCAGGGACACAGAATTGTTACTCAGGGACAGACACAGAATTGTTACTGAGGGACACAGAATTGTTACTGAGGGACACAGAATTGTTACTCAGGGACACAGAATTGTTACTCAGGGACAAAGAATTGTTACTCAGGGACAGACACAGAATTGTTACTGAGGGACACAGAATTGTTACTGAGGGACACAGAATTGTTACTCAGGGACATAGAATTGTTACTCAGGGACACAGAATTGTTACTCAGGGACACAGAATTGTTACTCAGGGACAGACACAGAATTGTTACTGAGGGAAACAGAATTGTTACACAGGGACACAGAATTGTTACTCAGGGACAGACACAGAATTGTTACTGAGGGACACAGAATTGTTACTGAGGGACAGACACAGAATTGTTACTGAGGGACACAGAATTGTTACTGAGGGACACAGAATTGTTACTCAGGGACACAGAATTGTTACTCAGGGACACAGAATTGTTACTCAGGGACAGACACAGAATTGTTACTGAGGGACACAGAATTGTTACTGAGGGACACAGAATTGTTACTCAGGGACACAGAATTGTTACTCAGGGACACAGAATTGTTACTCAGGGACAGACACAGAATTGTTACTGAGGGACACAGAATTGTTACTGAGGGACACAGAATTGTTACTCAGGGGCACAGAATTGTTACTCAGGGACACAGAATTGTTACTCAGGGACAGACACAGAATTGTTACTGAGGGACACAGAATTGTTACTCAGGTAAACAGAATTGTTACTCAGGGACACAGAATTGTTACTCAGGGACACAGAATTGTAACTGAGGGACACTGAATTGTTACTCAGGGACACAGAATTGTTACTCAGGGACAGACACAGAATTGTTACTCAGAGACACAGAATTGTTACTCAGGTACACAGAATTGTTACTGAGGGACACAGAATTGTTACTCAGGGACACAGAATTGTTACTCAGGGACAGACACAGAATTGTTACTCAGGGACACAGAATTGTTACTCAGGGACACAGAATTGTTACTCAGGGACAGACACAGAATTGTTACTCAGGGACACAGAATTGTTACTGAGGGACACAGAATTGTTACTCAGGGACACAGAATTGTTACTCAGGGACAGACACAGAATTGTTACTCAGGGACAGACACAGAATTGTTACTCAGGGACACAGAATTGTTACTCAGGGACACAGAATTGTTACTGAGGGACACAGAATTGTTACTCAGGGACAGACACAGAATTGTTACTCAGGGACACAGAATTGTTACTCAGGGACACAGAATTGTTACTCAGGGACACAGAATTGTTACTGAGGGACACAGAATTGTTACTCAGGGACAGACACAGAATTGTTACTCAGGGACACAGAATTGTTACTGAGGGACAGACACAGAATTGTTACTCAGGGACACAGAATTGTTACTGAGGGACACAGAATTGTTACTCAGGGACACAGAATTGTTACTCAGGGACAGACACAGAATTGTTACTCAGGGACACAGAATTGTTACTAAGGGAACAGAATTGTTACTCAGGGACAGACACTGAATTGTTACTCAGGGACACAGAATTGTTACTCAGGGACACAGAATTGTTACTGAGGGACACAGAATCGTTACTGAGGGACACAGAATTGTTACTCAGGGACACAGAATTGTTACTCAGGGACACAGAATTGTTACTGAGGGACACAGAATCGTTACTGAGGGACACAGAATTGTTACTCAGGGACACAGAATTGTTACGCAGGGACACAGAATCGTTGAATTAAAGAGTATGTCAGACAACATGCAGAGGAGTGGCAGAGGAGGCAATGTTTCAGGAGCGAGCAGACGTGGCAGCAGAGGAAGGGGTCGAGGCAGCACTAGTCGCAGCCAGAGGCCAGTGCTCCCGGTGTCATCCAGCGGTTGTCTCCACCAACAACCCTGCCGTCATCGATTGGTTGGCTCGGTCGTCTTCCTCTTCCCAGGTCACCTCTGACACCTACAGCCAACGGTCGGTGGGTACGTCAGACACAACCGTTAGTTGGCATGGCCCGAGAGCAAGCCCACTGAAATCACGTGTCCTCTACCTGCCCCTGTCCTTTGGTGCTCCCTCACCAAGCGAAGTATCGCATGCTGTGGGCTCAGCCCCACTGTACAGTGAGGAAGAGCTAACAGAGGGCGGTCAGGAACGGGGGGAGACATCCGCCTCTTCAGCAGCCAGGCGAAGAAGCACTGGCGAGGATAGTGGCTCGGTAGCCGGTCTAGAGACAGGTCTGTCTCCTGACCCACACGCAGCCAAGGGGGCTAGTAGTGAGGCGGAGACCCTAATTGATGATGATGAGGCTGATCGCACTTGGCAGCCTCGTCGTCATCTGCCAGGCCCGTAATCTGCCATGGGCCCCCGTACCGACTCCTCATGCTGCTGCCAGGCCCGTAATCTGTCATGGGCCCCTGTACCGCCTCCTCATGCTGCTGCCAGGTCCAGAGTGTGTCATGGGTCCCTGTACGGCCTCCCATTGCTGCTGTCTCCATCGCCACACTCTGCCATGTGCCACTTTCAGGTCTCCTCACACTGCTGGTGGGTTCCATTTTGTCATAGGGTGCTGGCAGATTACGGGCCTCCCATTGCTGCTGCCAGGCCCATAATCTGTCATGGGCCCCTGTACCGCCTCCTCATGCTGCTGCCAGGTCCAGAGTGTGTCATGGGTCCCTGTACAGCCTCCCATTGCTGCTGTCTCCATCGCCACACTCTGCCATGTGCCACTTTCAGGTCTCCTCACACCGCTGGTGGGTTCCATTTTGTCATAGGGTGCTGGCAGATTACGGGCCTCCCATTGCTGCTGCCAGGCCCGTAATCTGTCATGGGCCCCTGTACCGCCTCCTCATGCTGCTGCCAGGTCCAGAGTGTGTCATGGGTCCCTGTACGGCCTCCCATTGCTGCTGTCTCCATCGCCACACTCTGCCATGTGCCACTTTCAGGTCTCCTCACACTGCTGGTGGGTTCCATTTTGTCATAGGGTGCTGGCAGATTACGGGCCTCCCATTGCTGCTGCCAGGCCCGTAATCTGTCATGGGCCCCTGTACCGCCTCCTCATGCTGCTGCCAGGTCCAGAGTGTGTCATGGGTCCCTGTACGGCCTCCCATTGCTGCTGTCTCCATCGCCACACTCTGCCATGTGCCACTTTCAGGTCTCCTCACACTGCTGGTGGGTTCCATTTTGTCATAGGGTGCTGGCAGATTACGGGCCTCCCATTGCTGCTGCCAGGCCCGTAATCTGTCATGGGCCCCTGTACCGCCTCCTCATGCTGCTGCCAGGTCCAGAGTGTGTCATGGGTCCCTGTACGGCCTCCCATTGCTGCTGTCTCCATCGCCACACTCTGCCATGTGCCACTTTCAGGTCTCCTCACACTGCTGGTGGGTTCCATTTTGTCATAGGGTGCTGGCAGATTACGGGCCTCCCATTGCTGCTGCCAGGCCCGTAATCTGTCATGGGCCCCTGTACCGCCTCCTCATGCTGCTGCCAGGTCCAGAGTGTGTCATGGGTCCCTGTACGGCCTCCCATTGCTGCTGTCTCCATCGCCACACTCTGCCATGTGCCACTTTCAGGTCTCCTCACACTGCTGGTGGGTTTGATTTTGTCATAGGGTGCTGGCAGATTACGGGCCTCCCATTGCTGCTGCCAGGCCCGTAATCTGCCATGGGCCCCCGTACCGACTCCTCATGCTGCTGCCAGGCCCGTAATCTGTCATGGGCCCCTGTACCGCCTCCTCATGCTGCTGCCAGGTCCAGAGTGTGTCATGGGTCCCTGTACGGCCTCCCATTGCTGCTGTCTCCATCGCCACACTCTGCCATGTGCCACTTTCAGGTCTCCTCACACTGCTGGTGGGTTCCATTTTGTCATAGGGTGCTGGCAGATTACGGGCCTCCCATTGCTGCTGCCAGGCCCATAATCTGTCATGGGCCCCTGTACCGCCTCCTCATGCTGCTGCCAGGTCCAGAGTGTGTCATGGGTCCCTGTACGGCCTCCCATTGCTGCTGTCTCCATCGCCACACTCTGCCATGTGCCACTTTCAGGTCTCCTCACACCGCTGGTGGGTTCCATTTTGTCATAGGGTGCTGGCAGATTACGGGCCTCCCATTGCTGCTGCCAGGCCCGTAATCTGTCATGGGCCCCTGTACCGCCTCCTCATGCTGCTGCCAGGTCCAGAGTGTGTCATGGGTCCCTGTACGGCCTCCCATTGCTGCTGTCTCCATCGCCACACTCTGCCATGTGCCACTTTCAGGTCTCCTCACACCGCTGGTGGGTTCCATTTTGTCATAGGGTGCTGGCAGATTACGGGCCTCCCATTGCTGCTGCCAGGCCCGTAATCTGTCATGGCCCCTGTACCGCCTCCTCATGCTGCTGCCAGGTCCAGAGTGTGTCATGGGTCCCTGTACGGCCTCCCATTGCTGCTGTCTCCATCGCCACACTCTGCCATGTGCCACTTTCAGGTCTCCTCACACTGCTGGTGGGTTCCATTTTGTCATAGGGTGCTGGCAGATTACGGGCCTCCCATTGCTGCTGCCAGGCCCGTAATCTGTCATGGGCCCCTGTACCGCCTCCTCATGCTGCTGCCAGGTCCAGAGTGTGTCATGGGTCCCTGTACGGCCTCCCATTGCTGCTGTCTCCATCGCCACACTCTGCCATGTGCCACTTTCAGGTCTCCTCACACTGCTGGTGGGTTCCATTTTGTCATAGGGTGCTGGCAGATTACGGGCCTCCCATTGCTGCTGCCAGGCCCGTAATCTGTCATGGGCCCCTGTACCGCCTCCTCATGCTGCTGCCAGGTCCAGAGTGTGTCATGGGTCCCTGTACGGCCTCCCATTGCTGCTGTCTCCATCGCCACACTCTGCCATGTGCCACTTTCAGGTCTCCTCACACTGCTGGTGGGTTCCATTTTGTCATAGGGTGCTGGCAGATTACGGGCCTCCCATTGCTGCTGCCAGGCCCGTAATCTGTCATGGGCCCCTGTACCGCCTCCTCATGCTGCTGCCAGGTCCAGAGTGTGTCATGGGTCCCTGTACGGCCTCCCATTGCTGCTGTCTCCATCGCCACACTCTGCCATGTGCCACTTTCAGGTCTCCTCACACTGCTGGTGGGTTCCATTTTGTCATAGGGTGCTGGCAGATTACGGGCCTCCCATTGCTGCTGCCAGGCCCGTAATCTGTCATGGGTCCCTGTACCGCCTCCTCATGCTGCTGCCAGGTCCAGAGTGTGTCATGGGTCCCTGTACGGCCTCCCATTGCTGCTGTCTCCATCGCCACACTCTGCCATGTGCCACTTTCAGGTCTCCTCACACTGCTGGTGGGTTCCATTTTGTCATAGGGTGCTGGCAGATTACGGGCCTCCCATTGCTGCTGCCAGGCCCGTAATCTGTCATGGGCCCCTGTACCGCCTCCTCATGCTGCTGCCAGGTCCAGAGTGTGTCATGGGTCCCTGTACGGCCTCCCATTGCTGCTGTCTCCATCGCCACACTCTGCCATGTGCCACTTTCAGGTCTCCTCACACTGCTGGTGGGTTCCATTTTGTCATAGGGTGCTGGCAGATTACGGGCCTCCCATTGCTGCTGCCAGGCCCGTAATCTGTCATGGGCCCCTGTACCGCCTCCTCATGCTGCTGCCAGGTCCAGAGTGTGTCATGGGTCCCTGTACGGCCTCCCATTGCTGCTGTCTCCATCGCCACACTCTGCCATGTGCCACTTTCAGGTCTCCTCACACTGCTGGTGGGTTTCATTTTGTCATAGGGTGCTGGCAGATTACGGGCCTCCCATTGCTGCTGCCAGGCCCGTAATCTGCCATGGGCCCCCGTACCGACTCCTCATGCTGCTGCCAGGCCCGTAATCTGTCATGGGCCCCTGTACCGCCTCCTCATGCTGCTGCCAGGTCCAGAGTGTCTCATGGGTCCCTGTACGGCCTCCCATTGCTGCTGTCTCCATCACCATACTCTGCCATGTGCCACTTTCAGGTCTCCTCACACTGCTGGTGGGTTCCATTTTGTCATAGGGTGCTGGCAGATTACGGGCCTCCCATTGCTGCTGCCAGGCCCGTAATCTGCCATGGGCCCCCGTACCGACTCCTCATGCTGCTGCCAGGCCCGTAATCTGTCATGGGCCCCTGTACCGCCTCCTCATGCTGCTGCCAGGTCCAGAGTGTCTCATGGGTCCCTGTATGGCCTCCCATTGCTGCTGTCTCCATCGCCACACTCTGCCATGTGCCACTTTCAGGTCTCCTCACACTGCTGGTGGGTTCCATTTTGTCATAGGGTGCTGGCAGATTACTGGCCTCCCATTGCTGCTGCCAGGCCCGTAATCTGCCATGGGCCCCCGTACCGACTCCTCATGCTGCTGCCAGGCCCGTAATCTGTCATGGGCCCCTGTACCGCCTCCTCATGCTGCTGCCAGGTCCAGAGTGTGTCATGGGTCCCTGTACGGCCTCCCATTGCTGCTGTCTCCATCGCCACACTCTGCCATGTGCCACTTTCAGGTCTCCTCACACTGCTGGTGGGTTCCATTTTGTCATAGGGTGCTGTGTGGCCTCCCATTGCTGCTGCCTCCACCGCCACACTCTGGCTCCACACTCTGGTTTTGGCCCCGTGACTGCCCAAATGAGTGAAGTGTGCGGTGATTCTAAGATCGACGGCACTCATCTGCATGTCATACTGACTGACAGTATTATTTCTCTTCCCCAGCAGACTCCAAGGGCATTTAAATTAAAGGTACAGTGTTCTGCACTAATATAAAGGCTCTCTGAAGCCTAGAAACACCCTTTTTATAAGTTAAATTCGCAGCGAATATATTCGACTCGAATCGAATTTATTCCGCGAATTCGCCAAATCAGCCGAATCGAATTTTTGAATACTTCGCTCATCTCTAGTTTTGACAATAAAACCTGGAAGATGACTGGTTTCTATACAGAGCTGCACCAGGTTTTGCACTCTCATTTTCAGTACATCTCCCCCTATGTCTCATCAGCGCATACATATATTCTATTCCAAGCTACAAGATGTTTCATTAATCTTCACTAACTATCACTATTGTTTCATATTTTATTGTGGCGATCATCAGTGTATCAGTCATTTGAGGAAGGTTCAGTGAACATTACAGAAGTTCAGGTGCCAAACTGAACCCTACTGTAGTCGGTGGAAGCTGAGTACTAAAAAGTAAATTCTTGCCAATTTCTAGGCTAATGGGCAAGGTATTGTTAAGCAAATTACATGGGTTGCTGGGCATGTGCCAAACCGAAAAATCATATATACCAGATCCTTATTCTAAATAAGGTTCTGATATACAGTAGATGTTAATTGGTGACCCCTTCATGTCTGATATTGATTTTAATAGGCAACCAAATGCAAAAATCAAGAAAAAATGTGTGTGTGTGTGTGTGGGGGGGGGGGGGTCGAGTGTACATCCTTGCTGAGGACAACCCTGATCTGGGAGGGCCCTTTTAAAAGTAAGGGGGCACCTAGATACTGTCTCCCATATGTGGATGAGTACCCCTACTCATTCACAAAAAAAAGGAAAAGCTAAATACCAACACAGTTTTCGACAAGTCCTTTAATGTTTTTTTTTGTTTGTTTTTTTTTGAAGGTCACCAAGCTGGCTCATTGTGATAACATAAACCTGCATCACTGGGTGAAGTGATTGATGGTGGATTTACATTCTGGGACTTTTTTTTTAAATAATGTACTTGTGTGTGTTTTTATTTACTTTTTATGAAATGTGAATGAGTAGCGGTACTATGTACGCCAATAACTACAAACTTTAAAGTGGAGTATGGGCCTTTTAACGATGCCCTATAGCAGAAATACTGCTACAGGGTGGCAGGGGTGTGCAAAATTACGTATATATACATGATTTTGCATTTCCAGGTAGGATTTTGCAGTTCTGGCCTTGGCTGTCAATCACCAGGTCCTGGCCGGTGATTACTCGCCAGCACCCAGTGATCGCCGAATATTACCGACGATCACTGGAAAAGAGCACTGTATGTAAACAATACAGTTCTCTCCCCTGTTGGCTCCAGCACACTACTTAGCTCTTGCATAGCAGAGCCATACAAAGCAGCATGCTTACAGCTGAAAGCACAGACACAGCTTACTGTGAAACAGCACACAGTTAACCCTTTGATCACCCCACATGTTAACACCTTCCTGCCCAGTGCCATTAGTACAGTGTCAGTGCTTTTTATTAGCACTGATCACTGTATTGGTGTCACTGGGGATGTCAGTGACAACACGTCATTCCCCCCCCCCCACACTGTCAGAATGCCCGCTGCAGTCCTGCAAACCCGCTATAAGTCACTGCTCGCCGCCATTACTAGTAAAAAAAAAAATTCCAGTATCTTTACCACCATTTGTAAATCCTATCACTTTCATGTATTACTTTACATGTATTGGGATTTTTTTTTTGCAAAGACATGCAGAAGGACATTTTTGCCAAAATTTATGATGAATTTTGATTTTTTAAATTTTTTTACTGGACATGTTTAATAGCAAGAAGTAAAAAATATTGTTTTTTTCTAAAAGTTGTCTGCCCTTTTTTTTATAGCACAAAAAATAAAAAACACACAGACGATCAAATACCACCAGAAGAAAGCTCTGCTTGCAGGAAAAAAGGACGTAAATTTCATTTGGGTGCATCGTTGCATAACCACTCAATTGTCAGTTAAAGTAATGCAGTACCATGATGCAAAAAATGGCCTGGTGAGAAAGGAGGGTAAATCCTCAGGAGGGCAAGTGGTTAAGGGTGCTATGCACTATACAGGAGAAAACATGTGCAAATACAATCAAGATGAAAACCAAACAAATTATTATATAAAGTTTAACAGTGCAGTATATAAAAACATTTAGTTATCCGCCTATGGAGAGAAAAATATACCTTGTATGTTGTCCTTCCCACCCTGTATATACTGTATATAACACATTTTATGACAAAAATAATGATACAATGATACATAATGATATAATGATACAAAGTTGTCCTGTTTGAAAATGGTGTCCTCTCAGATACAGGTTGAAAATAATGAGGGGTGGGAACAAAACTTGGTGTTTTCCGTAACCCACTCGCCCATGTAAACCCATCTTAATACTACTGTTCTGCAAGCTACTAACAGTGATCTTTTCGCTCTTAGCGTAGTGTGTGGATCTAAGTTGGGTTATTCCAAGCAACCCAAAATAAAAGTGAGAGAGGAGTTGATATTGAGCATACCAAAAACACTAACAATTTTAGCAAATCAGAGTCCCAGTATACACAAGTTTTGGACATCTCTGCAGAAGATGATCTCCTTGATCTGTACCCCATTTGTTGTAACAGGAGGTATTGTTTTACTTCTATGCTATAGAGCCTGTGGGAGATGAAAACCAATGTTAGAGTGAGTGAGACAGTTTGCAGTATTGCTTCCCAAATCTGTTTCCATGTTTTACGTACCGTGTAATTAAATATTCTTGAATTATTTATGTATTAGGTATGTGTAGAAGGAAAATATTAGCCCCTCAGTACCTTTAGAGTGAGGCAAAATGAGATATTATCAAGAAGCGGAGCAGATGGTCCCAATCAAACCTTTATTATGTGGCAAAGTTGTAGATACTGTTATTTTTTTGGAGTGAGGCTAAATGGAAATTGGATTATAATAACAGAAATTATTTGAATTGTCAAGCTATGTAGAGTTGTGAAACCCTGAAGTTTGGCTAGCTTTTGTAACAGGTCAATTTCTCAAATGGGGCAAATCCTGTAGGGTCTGCAATGCACGATATATGCTTGAAGGTATCCTAGAATTTCCCATTAGGATAGCATATTGCAAAAAGGTCTTGGTGTATAAGAAGGATTCTAGTGACTGCAACAAACTATGGCCTCCAAGTAGATATATGCGTAGTGCATTTACTGAGGGGTAAGGATCTTCCAGATCCCAACCCATGGGGTGTAGTAATTGAGAAGCCAAAAAGTTCTAAGAATTTTCTGGGTTGTCATTTCTCCTGGATCACGTCTTTGAGAGGGGTAGATAGATATTATAAGAGGTCCAAGGACAAAGCCTTATGAGATCTCTACAGAAAGAAGAAAAGAGGAGGAGGTAGAGTTTTAGGTGACGCTGAATGTGCACTTAAAAGATAAGTTTGAGATAAAACAGTCATACTCACCTGAGTGGATGCAGCATTGGTCTGATGCTGCATGTGTCCCTCACCATCTCAAAGATTGAGAACTGAACGATCAAAGACCGCTTGGTTCTTGGTCTTCAGTGAGCACTAAAGAACAAAGAGTACTCCTGTGATCCATAGGAGAAATAGGGCTAAAAGAGCTTTGGTCCTACTTCTCCTTTAAATAAGTAGGAAGAAAAAGCAGGAAAGAGTCTTTGGCAGCTAGACAAGTGGGTATCTGTGAGGAAAAGCATGGTGACTGTTCTCTTGTATTAATACAATAAAATATAAAAATTTTCAAGAGGGTGAAAATGTTTTATAGGCACTGTAATAAACATAATGAACCGTTTCCTAGGGACACACTGAGCGCAAAAAGCATTTTGTAAGGCACAGGCTGACTACATTGGACACTATCTCAAGGAAATGCTGAACAAATTATATATTCTGCCAGGGACATGTTGATCATATTGGGCTCTCTAACAGGGAAATGCTGAGTTCATGAAACACTACAATAATCATAGATCACATACTGACATATTGTGCTTGTGATTTACCAACAGAATTGCCTTATGATTTACCAAATAATAATCATACATTTGTTAGTTCTTTAATAACGCACAAATCCATTGTTATTATTTTGTGTGGTGAATAGCATTTCATATTTGTATTGAAAGCTTAATACTCTTCATGTGCTAGTTTAAAACTGCTGATCAATGCATTTTCCTTATTTGGAAAAAAAGCAAAGATGTCATTGTTCAAACATGGATGGCACCATTTTGTGTTTCTAATATTATCATCCATATTTCTAAGCTTGTATGTTTCTTCTTTCAGCCACGTTAAAGGAATATGCTAAATACAGTGACAAGCTCTATTATTCTTATTTACCAAATAATGCAATATGCTCACACAAACCTCCCAACGAAAAATTAATTGAACACCAGTCAGACAGAAAGTTAATTATCCACAGTAGGAAGCCAAGCTTGAGCCCCCATATCAGCACACAAAATAATTTTAGATAATAGAGACCTACATTAATATCATCACTGAATGTTTACTTCTTAGGTTGCAATCTCAAAGCTTTATTCCTGATTACATGTGCAGACAAAGTGGATGCAGAGCAAACAGGAGCTGTATCAGAATTCTGTGGCACAGTCACTTGATGTGATTTCATTCCATCACTTTGAGCAGAATGCGCTCTGCATGCTAATATCAGATGGCACGAGAACTTGTAATGAAAAGAAGAGAAGATCTTAACCTATCAAGCCTCTATTTGATTTATGTTAAGTACTAATTATTTAAACATGATGTATGTTTATATTTTAGTGGCCAATTGAGGAAGGAAATTCTCATTTTTTCATGATGGAGCTAGCTAGTTCTATTAAAGCTCACATTGGTTCTTTGATGTCCTGTGGTGCTTGTAGCTCATTTTCTGCCTAATATCTGGCAAGCAGAAAGGGCCACTATCTACAATATACTCCTGTGTATAATTAATTTTGCGTTTAGTTTTACAGTAAGCCAAAGAATCTGAACTGGGCCACATTTTTAGACACAGGCTTTTCTTTAGGGCAAGAGAAGAGTTCATGGAGGAGAAAACGGAATGCGATCACATCCCAGGTGAACGCTGGTTGGTAACAGCAGGCACAGAGCTATGTTTTGTAGCCTACCATAACAGCTGGAAGTGTAGCATTGTACTTACTGTATGGCTGGGTGGCGCTAGTATCTGTGTTAATGTACTAGCACCAGGTGTGAATATGTGATATAATAAAAGACAGCATAGTGATGGAACAATTGAGATAAGTTTAGGCCACATAAGAAGTCATCCTGAACAACAATAAAAAAGAAATCTGTTTTTTCATTGAATATCTTTAGCAGGCTCCTGCATTTTGTAAATCATATACATCTGAAATTATGTAAGTATATTACTATGTGACCCAAGGGGTATTGCCATTTTTTAATTACCTGGAAAACCATGTAAAAGAACATGGCTAAAATCAATACAAATGGACCACTTTAACTATATGAAGCAGTTATATTCTTTTAGTACATCCGCTAGTGTTCTGTATCCTCTCTTAATCCCTCTTTTTATTTTGCAGACAAAAGTAGGGAGCACAAAGTTCAGTTCTCCCAGCTAGAGAAATCTCTCTTTTGCACAAAAACAATGAAAGAGAGAAGAAATTGCATTGTTCCAATAGCCCAATCACCTATCCACTTAGGTTGACTTTTTAATAGGACAGATTTTATTTTTATAGAGGTCTAGGCTCCAAAGGAAAGTTGGAGGTGTCTGGGACTTGACACCCTTAGATACAGACAGGCAGCCCTGGGCTATTGCTACTGCTGTTTTTTATATTTTCAACATCACTCCATATGTCTGAGGAATAAAAAAAAGGAATTTAATTAGAGATGATATTATCCTAATATGAAACTGCAAGGGGCATGGCGTATATCAAATGTTGCATAGCATTAATAAAAATTGTGGTGTAGAATGTAAGATCTATTCGTCCTGTTTAATCTCAAAGATTAAGTGTATATGGACTTGTTTATACACAAAAGAACCCTTTGTCTGGCCTGATATTAAAAAACATGAATTCAATTATAGTCTTTAAATTTTTTGATTAGTTCACAAAAGTAGATCTTATGTTCTATATTAGACTTTTTTGTATTAATGTTACACATTTTATATATACCATGCCCATTGCAGTTTCATATTAGGATAATATCATCTCTAATTATATTCCTTTTTTTTATTCCTCGGGCATATGGAGTGATGTTAAAAATATAAAAAACAGCAGTCTTTTGCAGATGTATTATTTATGTATAAAATCCGTCTGTTTCCGTTCCTTCCCAGGATGCCGCTAACTGCAGTTATGTAATCTTGCTGTAAAATTCTGATAACCATATTGGGTATTGTAATATGAATAATCTTTAGTTCACCGGGTTCTTTTAAGTTTTCTGTTGTACTATTCAACTGTCAAAGATAGGACACTATTCTTTGATATTCTGTAACAGCCAATTTATTTGCTTTAAGCACAAAATCGGGATAGTGGAATTGAGTAGATATAATAAAGCAACGTAAGGACTAATCAAACTATGTGGAAGGGATATTGAATTAAATTGGGTGAATATAATCTAGTAAACTCAATCAATCATGTCAATCAGCTCACATAAGAAAATTTGCATAATTTAGCATTTGTAAGCCTTATGTCCTGAGTCTGTTATCTTCTTGTACTGGGTAGGACCCCACTATTATGTTAGGGTAATCCTAGTATAGAATGGTTTCATAATGATTTTCAAGGAGATGTCTGAGGGGTACAAAATGTTGCTAGTGATGAGCAAACCAGTTAGAGAACCAGGCAAACTGCCAAAACTGTGCATTGATTTTTTTTTCTTTTTCTTAACATATGCATGCAGATTTTTAAAGTCTGAATATAATCATTTGTCACTCAAGGTTGCTTGGCATTGCTAAACTACCTGATTTCTGTAAGCAAAATAAAAACGATACATAATTTACCTGACTTGATCATCTTTAGCTGTTGTCTGGTTTCTAGCTGTACAGTTCTTCATTATCTACAACCTTTACTATATTTATTTATCCTGGGGATGGGGGAGGGTCATGCAGCTATCTGTGATAATAATCATTATTATCACCTATTACTTTGTAGTATTTTATATACTATATAACTGTAATCTATATGTTCCTGTTATAGTCACCATATTTTAACATTTCTTTTTGCCCCGCAGTGTTCAAATACAGCTCTCTAACAATTGTGCATAAATTTACAACCTATCTTTTCCAAAAAGAGAGTTAAAGTTTTTATTGTCATATGCTAAGAGCTGCTCACCTACTAAAATGATGTTTTGCTACACAAATTGGTATACTAGCCTGTGCATGGGAACATCTGAAGTACTGTTGGCTGTACAAGGGGAAGAGAAACCTGTCTGTCAATGTTTTCTGAGATCAGACTCTGCTTGACAATATAAATTGAGAGGTGGAACAAGACTTGTGATTCTCGGGAATGAGTCTTGTACTGGCTATGGAATAACTCTTGACTCTGGGCCGAATCCAAGTATTAAATTATGCTTACCTGGGATCAAGTGTGATCTATGAAAGTGTGATCTTATATAAAAAAAGATGGTTCAGGAAGTAAATAGGCTACCTTAAGCTACCTGCTTGAGAAACATTGCTCGGCTGCGTCCTTTGCTATCATACTCTGGAGCTGAAAAGGTGATCCATACATTTGTGTTCTCCCGACCTGACTACTACAATGCTCTACTCACTGGTGTACCTAAATCCACTATTAATCTACTACAATATGTACCAAATTCTTCAGCCAGAATCCTCACTAGGTCGTGACCATATTACCGCTGTCCTGGAGTCCTTGCACTGGCTACCCATCAGGTTTCATGTTGACTTTAAGATCCTCTTGCTCACTTATAAGGCTCTTCATGGCTTGGCACCCCATTATCTGACTGAACTGTTATCTGCTTTCTCCCCCCCGTAACCTCCACTCCTCAAATTCTGGTCTTCTGTGTATCCCCCTACTCATCTACACTTGATGGGAGACATAACCTTCTCCTGCTATGCTCCAAAACTCTGGAATTCACATCCTAGAAACATCAGAGAGTCATCTTCTCTAAACTCATTCAAATCAAACCTAAAACCTTTTTTCTTTAGACAAGCTTTCACTTAATTATCCTTTGTTCCCTTTGTTTTCTCCTGTGTATTTCTTGTGTTTTCTTTGTAGAGCGCTTGGAGAAGCTATATAAAGGCGCTATATAAAATAAATTGTATTATTATTATTTATTATTGCTGTGATTTTAAAGGCACTTGGATCTTTTCTGCAAGCTCTCTGTGTTAATCAAATTTTCTAAATATTACATCAAAGTACAGAGGGAAATGCTTTAAAGGAGAGAAAATATGAAGCCATATCCACTGTGGGTATGATAGCTGCCTTCAGATCTAATGCTGTCTGCAATTGCAAGTCTCCAGCATTTTTCATATTGGTCTGACTGACAGAAGAATTAACAGTTTAGTGGTCATGGAACTTAGTTGCCTGGTGCCTGTGTGTGCAGAAGTGGATTCGAAGAGGGACACCAACATGAGCTGATGTGACCTGAGAATGGGTTTTATCAGCTGGTGAGCAGACTCCAGAGGTGGCATAGACAGTCTTTCTACAGGAATAGTTTTGAAGCTAAGGGACACTCTAATATTTTCACAAGATACAATACAGGAGGGAATGACCGTGAATGCACTATAAACATTATTCCAGCTGTATTGAGCAAAGAAAAGTTTCAACAAGACCTTGAAGAAGGGGGTACACCCCAAAAGCTTGTCCTGAGAATTCAGTTGTTAGTGAAGGTAAGAAAAGTATCAGGGTCAGTGTCCATTGTTTTTGTTGCAAGAACAGTATTATGGATACAACTACTTCAAGCAAAATAGCAAGGTAGCTACTGTTGCATTTGCACAATCTTTTTGAACTATTAAAGACAGTTATAAAACTATTCTTCATTGTATACAACATTACACATAAACATATCATTATTTTATTTTATACTTAAAGCAGAAGTTAAATCAGATGAAAACTGTATCTGAGCACCACAAATTGAAAACTCTATTTTATTAATTTTTTAGTATTCAAAACAAACTCACCCATCTATCCTTGTCTCCTTGTTTTATTTTGTTGAGATATAACTTTGAAAAACACTCCCCTAGCATTTCTAGCCACGGCCATCTTGAATAGGTGTCGATGATTCATGAAGCATTTACTTTCTGGAATCCATCTGCCCTTCACTTAGGCATACAGGCAGGAAAGTGGGCTTAGCTGAAAAAGCCCCTCCTCAAGATGAAAAAGAAATGCCCATGAAGAGTCATGGGATTTATGACATCATTTTGGCCTAGGACAGAAACCAGGAAGCAACTGAATTTAAAGGATAAAAAAAGTAAATATGATATACCTTCCTTTATTTATTAATGTTACCAGAGACACAAATATTGAATGTTGATTGAGAGCATTTAGTTCTGTTTTAAGTATATTTTTTAAATGCAAGCAATTTGAAAATCCAAGTTAAATATAGTGTATACATGCATATTTGCAAGTCTGTGCTAGCATTTGTTTTATCCATATTTTATGTTATTTATTTACCATCCTGTGAAGTCTATTTCCTTACTTTCTCATTAGTAGCACTTGATAAAGTAGGTGCTATGATTTTATTGAATCAAGTGAAAGTGATTGTAAAAGCATGACATTTTTTACCTTAATGCATTCCCTGCATTAAGGTAAAACGTGCTAGCATTCGTATTGCCCCCCAGGAGGTAGTGAGGTGGCTGACAAAGTTCTGCTCTTCATGCTCCTCACAAGTACAATGCAGCCACTTGCCTAGAAGTGCTGGTTATGCACCCCTTCCTCCTCCTCCATATCCTGAAGAACACGTAACAGCTATTTTTTATTTGGCCAAGTTCTCTTTGCTGTACTTACTCCCACACATTCGTTTTGGCCTGTTAATGCACCATTTTCCTTTTCCTGCTCCTGAAGGGCACATATCAGCCATTTTTGGGCCTGCTGATGCATCCTTTTCCTCCTCCTCAAAAAGTAAACAGCGGCCATTTGTTTTAGTCTACTAATGCACAATTTTCCTCCTCCTCCTCAAGAGTTAATAGCAGGCATTTTTTAACATGACTAATACCACCCTTTCCTCCTCCTTAAGTGTGCAGAGCAGCTACTTTTGCTTTACAGTGCTGCTCATAAGCAGCCACTTACCTTTCCAATGCTGTTCATGCACTCTTTATCTTCTCTTCAGCTAATCCTGCCATAGCCAATATACTTAGGACCGGTTCACAGACTTCTACATAGCTGCACATTAGAAAAACTGGTGGTCAACTTACTTTATATAGAGAGACCTAAAGTAGTTGTAAAGCTTAATTTTTTTTTCTAAAATGACAGATGTTATAGTTACCTGTTATAGTTGCTCTATGCAATAGTAAGCCTGAACTGCCTCTTCTAGGGTCCGCTGCCGGTGCTCTAGGCTCTTCTTCTTCTTGGTGGGCCACCATAGGAAGCCACTTCTTATGGGGGCACACTTGCAGGGCTGTGTGCTTTTATAGTCCTATGAAGAGAGAGCAGTGCTGATGCACCTGGGCATACCACTGGATTGAGAAAGGTAAGTATTTACGGAGGTGAGGAAGCAGTACAAATATTGTGAATTTGTTTATCTTAATGCAGAGAATGCATTAAGGTAAAAAATGTTCTGCCTTTAGAAACACTTTAAGTGCTATCCCTAAATTCACGAAGGGTTGCACATAATGAGCAGTGTATGTAATACTACAGCCAACAGTCACAGAAGAAAGATACTATGGAACATGGTCAGAGTCTGCAGACATAGTGCAAGAAATGCTACAAGAGTCTAGGGACATGTTACATTTTTTTATTAACAACAAGTTCCACTGCAGGTTGTGCTCATCCAGAATGGCAATGCAGCTGGAGGAGGAAGTGAAGAGAAACTGGGTTTCTCTATGATTCCCCCAGTCCCCTGGGGCAGCGTTCCCATTGTGACCCTGGTGGCCAAACCTGCCCCAGGTTTTGATGTGCATTTGAGCAGTGGCTAGTGTAAGGACAACATACACATCTGTCAGGGAAAGCACTAGAGGCAGGTAGAGGTTCCAGAGGAGTAAGGAAAGGTTAGGGCCTGCTTCTTTATCTTCAGAACGCTCCTCTTTGGGTTGGACCAGCCAAGCGGCATTCTGCCCCCCTTTACAAGCACTGTCATCAGTTCGTGTCTACTCATCGCTGACTCTCTGCTCCAATTGTTGTAAGTTCCCTGTAGGGTGACCTTCTTCGCCTTGCTGTTGTACTGTTTCCTAGTTCTGCAATGCATAATTTACTGCTTCCCGGGCCTTGGTGTGGTTACTGCCACTGCACCAACCCAACACACAGACCTCCACAACCATGCTGTTTTTGCAAGGGTTTCCCCCTCAAATACACTTAAAGAGTCTGGTCTGAATTTTTGGGGGGCCCACACTTGCCTCTTATCCAGCGGACAGCTGAATGGACTGGGCATACTGTAGATATATAATTGATTGTTAGTTGCCACTGGCTACCTAACAACCCAGAGCCCTGGGCAGGAAGCTGTCACATTTAGCAGTGTTAGTAATATTCCTGCTAAACATATCATATCCCACTGCAGCCAGAGGTTCAACACAGCTGGACACCCATTCAGTTTCTCCAAATCCTCCAAATTCAGTCCAAACCTGGAGCACATCGCTGTTCAAGAACTACAGCCTCCAGCAGATTTTTAACATCTGACACACTTACAGAATTGTCAGAAACCTGGTTTCCTGCTATGTGCTGTGCTTACATCTGCTTCTCCCTACATCACTACGAAACATAGTAGTGTTGTAATGGCTGGCAGAGGAAACTGCAGCACATGAAGGTGGTGGATGAGGGGAGGAGAATCCTACACTCCCAGTAGTGTACTCCATGTTAAGATTTTGCTAAAAATGTGGGACGTAAGAGCATAAAACATGTTCTTTTTCCGTTTCTTTTTTTTGGAGTAAAATTGAGGAAAGGGTTTCTTTAATAATTGGACATGATAATAAAAAAGCATGGACAACTATACATTTGTTAGACAAGGATGATTACCGGCTTATTCATGTAACATATAAGGAAAGGCCATGGTGGATTCATTGCAAACACTGCATCAACATCTAGCTAAAAAAGCTACTGGTTAAGGAAACCATACAAGATGAATTTTATCAAAAACAAGTAGAATTTTGTCAAACACTCAATGCTATAGATTGTTGTGCAACGCCAGGAAATCAGAGACAATATAAAAGACAGCAACATGCTGGCATTGCTGTAGCACAGTTTACCTGATTCATACAGTGTTCTTATTAACACCCTGGAGATTAGTCCTGAGGCCAAACTGTTAGTAGATCTATTAAAAAACAAGGACATAGATGAACAACAATGCAGAAAGGAACCTGCACGCAGCAAAATGCAAAGCAATAGTAGTATGGTCAAAATGCAATCATTACACGGAATACAGAACACATGGACCGCATGACTACTTGCCCTCAAGAGGATTAACCCCCTTTCTGACCAGGCCATTTTTTGAGATACGGCGCTGCATTATTTTAAATGACAATTGCGTGGTCATACAATGCTGTACATAAATGAAATTTATGTAATTTTTTTCCTCCACAAATAGAGCTTTTTTTTTCGGTGGTATTTGATCATCTCTGCGTTTTTTTTTGTGCTATAAACAAAAAGAGACTGTCAATTTTGTCTTTGCTGAAAAAAAAACCTTATATGTGTAAATTAATTGGTTTGCGTGAATGTTATAGCATCTACAAATGGCAGTATACATACCGGAATTGTGTATTTATTTTTTTTCTTATACTAGTAATGGTTTTGATCAGCGACTTATATTGGCTCTGCGGGACTGCGGCAGGCATTCTAAAACTAGGTGGGAACTGTCTAATGGCCACTGACATCTCCAGTGACACTAATACAATTATCTTTGCTAATAAAAAGCACTGACACTGTACTAATTACACTGGTCAGGAAGGGGTTAACATTTGGGGTGATCAAAGGGTTAACTGTGTTGTGCTGACACTGCTGTGTGCTGTTTTACTAGGGAGACATGCTGCTTTCCCTCTCTCTGCATGTCCATGCTGACAGGTGAGAGATCTATGTTGTTTACACACAGATATCTCCCTTCTCAGCTTTAGCAGCGATCACTGAGTGCTGGCCGAGAATCGCTGCCCGTGATCCGGTGATTGGCATCCGCTGCAACCAATGGAAGCATATATATGTGATTTTGCACAGAGTGGCCACCCTGCAGCAGTATATCTACTATAGAGCAGTAGGCAAGTAGAATGTTCAATATGGAAAGCAGCACAACAAACAAAATGTCACATGCCCAGACAAACAGTCCAAACCACAATTACAGATAAATGCATAGGTCAGTTGCAGAAAACCTTCAAAGCTACAAATCCTCACTTGACCTACTACTGGCATATAGATTTTGGAGTGATGTGTCATGAGAAGTAATAAACGTTTTACAGGATCTGACCCAAATAATAAAGAGCCTAAGGGGTGTTTTTAGAACTATTTTTACACAAGATTCAGATAACGTTCACCCAAGATTTGGGCATGGAATCCTAACATGCCCTAAAGCTGACTAACACAATTTGGCTTTACCAGTAAATATTGTACTGTTAAAAGACCTCAAGATTTCAAAAGTGAAAGGTGCACTATCAAGGATAAAGAAAAAGCAAATACAATTTAAATAATGTATAAATATGGAAGGATCCTGCCTTAAGCAGCAGGGTTCACACATTCTGTGTGTGCAGTGAATAGTCGGGCTGTAATAGGCCAAAGTTTTCTTTCCAATGTCTCCATTTTTTCTAAAGGTTTCCAAGTTCAGGTTATTAATTGTTTCAGGCAGTTACTGTAGCATTGGTTCCGGTAGTCTGAGTGAGAGAGCTTAATGATGATCTGAATTATTAATATTTATCATCCCAGCAGGTCATTGAGGGTTGGCCTAGTGATGCGAGTTGGGGAAGTGGATAAATACTCATATTTGGGGAAATATTCTAGAGTGTTTTTTATCCATTGGGATTCTGCCCAGAGGTATGTGTTCTGGAATTCTTTCTCTTCTGGACTTCTATCCAGTGGGGACTGTGCTCATGATCTTTCAAAAATATTTTATTCTATAGGCCCTCCTGCTTTTAGAATCCCTAAATCAATATACAGTATATGTGTGAAAAAGGGGAAAAATGGCTCTGACAATGAAGGGGTTAAAGCTACAAAAGCTGCGGTTAAGAAGTTGTGCTGTTTGGGGGTATACCCAGCGTCTCTTTCTTGAGCGCTGAGCAATTAAAATATAAAAACTTACTAAAATGACTGACATAGATCTTACTTTTGAACCACTATACCTGTAGCAGGGTGGGGCTCTTTTGCCGCCGTCTGCCTCCCCAAGATGCACTTCCAAGTGATGTTGGGTAGGACTGTGTCCTGGCGATCCATTGTTACACAAAGAAGAGACTAGTGATATGGTCATTGCTGTACTCTGTGCACTAAAGGAAACCCTGAGGGGAACTGACTTGTCCACTGCAGTGGGCTACTTGGGGAAGCGATTGCCCTATTATAGGCTCCACATTGGCTGCAGTCGCTGATAAACAAAAGTTTTCCAACATTCCTGTTTGACAGAAGTCGATGTAATGATCAACTTATGGTGAAAAGTCATGGCCACATATAGATTGAAATTCAGTCAGTCCCTGCTAAACCAAATTTTGATCCATCTGTGGCCTATTTTAAACAAACCTGCTGGAAGGGTGATTGCAATTTTGACATATTCCAAACTTTAGGGGGAGCCTGGCCTTAAAAGTCTGTTATGCATTTGGTGTAGGTGGCCCATGTACACCAAAAATCTACCACAAGGTTTGCCCAGAGGATTGTATACCTCTCATGAACATACAGTATACAATTATGCTCAAACGTTTGCATACCCTTAGCAAATTTTGTACTTAATTTAAAAAAAAAACACAAGTGAGCAGGCAAAACACATTTCTTTGATTTTTTATGGGATTCATATTCAACTGTTGGTCTTAACAGAATGGCACAATCATAAAACAAAACATGGCAACAAGTAAACAAATGAAATGACCAAAATTAATTTAATTTGTTCAAAGGAAATTTTCAAAAGTCTGCATACCCTTAGTACTTAATACTGTGTAGTGACCCCTTTAACATCAATGACAGCATGCGGTCTTTTGTACTAGTGTAAAAATGTTGTCTATGAGGCCCAAAATTTTTGCATGTAGTATAGTTGCCCATTCATCTTGGTAAAATGCCTCCAGGCCATGCAAAGTCTTTGGTCGTCTGCATGTTTGAGATCTCTCCAGAGTGGTTTGATGATATTAAGGTCAGGAGACTGTGATGGCCGCTCCAGAACCTTCACCTTTTTCTGCTGTAACCACTGTAGGGTCAACTGGGCCTTGTGATTAGGGTCATTGTCTTTATTGCTCATTATCTCATGATGCGGTTATGGGGGGAGGGAGAGAACATGTGCAAACGAGGTTGGATATATTTGTGTCTGTTTTCTTTGTTTTGTTTATTTTTGGAGCTTTGTAGTGCTGATACCTGTCATACAATATTGGTTACTAAATGTCCCCTCTTATATCCTTTTTCAGGTTCAATTGAGCTGATTTGTGCTTCTGTTTCTTTTTATGTATTATATGCTAAACATAAATAAACATCCTTAACCACTTGCCCTCTAGAGGATTTACCCCCCCCCCAACTAGTCCATTTTTTGCGTTACGGCACTGTGTTATTTAACTGACAATTGCGCTGTCATACAACACTGCACCCAAATGAAATGTATGTCCCTTTTTTCCCACAAAAGGAGCTTTGTTTTGCTGGTATTTGATTGCTTCTGCGTTTTTATTTTTTGTGCTATAAAAAAAAATCTTTATTTTTTACTTTTTGCTATTAACCACGAATGATGGCTACAGCGCAGATGTCCAGTTCTGGGAGGACGTCATATCACGTCCTCCCAGAACGTGCCCTCCTGCGCACCCCCCAGCGGTGCGCACCCAGCGATCTCCATGACCAGCAGTGCTGCCCAACAGTTGCGCCCATCAGTGCCACCTCATCAATGCCACCTAATCAGTGCAGCCTATCAGTTCCCATCAGTGCTGCCTATCCGAGCCACCTCATCAGTGCCCATCAGTGCTGTGTACCAGTGCAGCCTCATCAACACACATCAATGAAGGAGAAAAATTTTATAATAGAAACAAAGAAAAACTTTTTTTTCAAAGTTTTTGCTCTTTTTTGTTTATAGCGCAAAAAATAAAACACCCAGTGGTGATTAAATACCACCAAAAGAAAGCTCTATTTATGTGAAAAAAATGATAAACATTTCATATGGGTGCAATGTTTCATGACTGCGCAATTGTCATTCAAAGTGTGAGAGCACTGAAAGCTGAAAATTGGCCTGGGCACGAAGTGGGTAAAAGTGCCCGGTAGGCAAGTGGTTAAATATGTCCAGTAAAAAAATTTTAAAAATCAAATTTTATCATAAACTTAGGCCAAAACGTATTCTACTACATGTCTTTGCTAAAAAAAAAAATCCCAATATGTGTAAATTAATTGGTTTACGTGAAAGTTATAGCGTTTACAAATGGTGGTATATATATACTGGATGGTGATCAGTGACTTATTGTGGGACTACGGGACTGCAGCAGGCATTCTGACACTGGGTGGGAACTGACTAACTGTCACTGACATTCCCAGTGACACTAATACAGTGATCAGTGCTAATAAAAAGTACTGACACTGTCCTAATGACCCTGGACAGGAAGGGGTTAACATCTGGGGCGATCAAAGGGTTAACTGTGTGCTGTTTCATTGTCTGCTGTGTGTGGTTCACTGTAAGCACATTGCTTTGTATTGCTCTGCTATGCAGAACAATACAACGCAGTGTGCAGGAGCTGGCAGGGGAGAGATCTGTATTGTTTACATACATAGTTACATAGTTAGTCTGGCTGAAAAAAGACAAAAGTCCATCCATTTCAACCATAGCATAAAAAAAAGTTATAATCCTATACCCACAGTTGATCCAGAGGAAGGCAAAAAAAAACCAGCAAAGCATGATCCAATTTGCTCCTGCTTGAAAAAACATTTCCTTCCTGATCCTCCGAGACGTAATCGGATATTCCCTGGATCAACTTTACCTATAAATGTTAGCATCCAGTTATATTCTCTGTATCTAAGAAACAATCCAGGCTTTTTTTGAAGCAATCCACTGATCTGGCCAGAACCAACTCTTGAGGGAGTCTATTCCACGTTTTCACAGCTCTCACTGTGAAGAAACCTTTCCGTGTTTGGAGATTAAAATTATTTTCCTTCAGACGTAAAGTGTGCCCCCTTGTCCTCTGTGATGACCTCAGGGTGAATAACTCTACACCGAGTTCACTATATGAACCACTGTTGTATTTATACATGTTGATCATATCTAGAGATGAGCGAATCGAAGTATCCGAAGTGGAATTCGAGTCGAATATCGGAAAAATTTCGATTCGTGCCGAATCCGAAAAACAGCCTAATTCGGACGCGGAAATCGAAATTTTTCCGAAAATGGCGGCTGACATGTGCGGCGACGGAGCGGGGATGTCGGGGAAGGCGCGCAGACAAGGCGCGCTGCCCCATAATGCATTCCTCAATGACATGTGATCGCATCAGCCAATCAGCAGCCAGCCAGCCAGCACTGTGTAATGGTCGAGGTATATATAGCGGCCATTTTGGAAATCTTCATTTGCCTGCAGTCATTGAACAGAGGCAGACCGCTCTGTACTAGGGACAGGGACAGAGTTAGGGCCACAGAAACGAGAATTGGGGACAGAGAGAAGTTACTTAGGGACAGAGAACCATTACTCAGGGACACAGACTTGTTAATGAGGGCCACAGAATCGTTATTTAGGGACAAAGAAACGCTAGTTAGGGCCACAGAATTCATACTCAGGGACAGACAGAATTTTCACTCAGTGCCAGAGAATTGTTACTTAGGGCCACAGAAACGTTATTAGGGCCACAGAATTTTTACTCAGGGACAGACAGAATTGTTACTGAGTGCCAGAGAATTGTTACTCAGGGACAGACAGAATTGTTACTGAGTGCCAGAGAATTCTTACTCAGGGCCACAGAATTCATTCTCAGGGACAGACAGAATTGTTACTCAGGGACAGACAGAATTGTTACTGAGTGCCAGAGAATTGTTACTCAGGGACAGACAGAATTGTTACTGAGTGCCAGAGAATTGTTACTCAGGGACAGACAGAATTGTTACTGAGTGCCAGAGAATTGTTACTCAGGGACAGACAGAATTGTTACTGAGTGCCAGAGAATTGTTACTCGCACAGACACAAAATTGTTACTTGCACAGACACAGAATTGTTACTCGCACAGACAGAATTGTTACTCAGGGCCACAGAATTCATACTCAGGGACAGACAGAATTGTTACTGAGTGCCAGAGAATTGTTACTCAGGGACAGACAGAATTGTTACTGAGTGCCAGAGAATTGTTACTCAGGGACAGACAGAATTGTTACTGAGTGCCAGAGAATTGTTACTCAGGGACAGACAGAATTGTTACTGAGTGCCAGAGAATTGTTACTCGCACAGACACAAAATTGTTACTTGCACAGACACAGAATTGTTACTCGCACAGACACAGAATTGTTACTCAGGGCCACAGAATTCATACTCATGGACAGACAGAATTGTTACTGAGTGCCAGAGAATTGTTACTCAGGGACAGACAGAATTGTTACTGAGTGCCATAGAATTGTTACTCAGGGACAGACAGAATTGTTACTGAGTGCCAGAGAATTGTTACTCGCACAGACACAAAATTGTTACTTGCACAGACACAGAATTGTTACTCGCACAGACACAGAATTGTTACTCAGGGCCACAGAATTCATACTCAGGGACAGACAGAATTGTTACTGAGTGCCAGAGAATTGTTACTCAGGGACAGACAGAATTGTTACTGAGTGCCAGAGAATTGTTACTCAGGGACAGACAGAATTGTTACTGAGTGCCAGAGAATTGTTACTCGCACAGACACAAAATTGTTACTTGCACAGACACAGAATTGTTACTCGCACAGACACAGAATTGTTACTGAGTGCCAGAGAATTGTTACTCAGGGACAGACAGAATTGTTACTGAGTGCCAGAGAATTGTTACTCAGGGACAGACAGAATTGTTACTGAGTGCCAGAGAATTGTTACTCAGGGACAGACAGAATTGTTACTGAGTGCCAGAGAATTGTTACTCAGGGACAGACAGAATTGTTACTGAGTGCCAGAGAATTGTTACTCGCACAGACACAAAATTGTTACTTGCACAGACACAGAATTGTTACTCGCACAGACACAGAATTGTTACTCAGGGCCACAGAATTCATACTCAGGGACAGACAGAATTGTTACTGAGTGCCAGAGAATTGTTACTCAGGGACAGACAGAATTGTTACTGAGTGCCAGAGAATTGTTACTCAGGGACAGACAGAATTGTTACTGAGTGCCAGAGAATTGTTACTCGCACAGACACAAAATTGTTACTTGCACAGACACAGAATTGTTACTCGCACAGACACAGAATTGTTACTGAGTGCCAGAGAATTGTTACTCAGGGACAGACAGAATTGTTACTGAGTGCCAGAGAATTGTTACTCAGGGACAGACAGAATTGTTACTGAGTGCCAGAGAATTGTTACTCAGGGACAGACAGAATTGTTACTGAGTGCCAGAGAATTCTTACTCGCACAGACACAAAATTGTTACTTGCACAGACACAGAATTGTTACTCGCACAGACACAGAATTGTTACTCAGGGCCACAGAATTCATACTCAGGGACAGACAGAATTGTTACTGAGTGCCAGAGAATTGTTACTCAGGGACAGACAGAATTGTTACTGAGTGCCAGAGAATTGTTACTCGCACAGACACAAAATTGTTACTTGCACAGACACAGAATTGTTACTCGCACAGACACAGAATTGTTACTCAGGGCCACAGAATTCATACTCAGGGACAGACAGAATTGTTACTGAGTGCCAGAGAATTGTTACTCAGGGACAGACAGAATTGTTACTGAGTGCCAGAGAATTGTTACTCAGGGACAGACAGAATTGTTACTGAGTGCCAGAGAATTGTTACTCGCACAGACACAAAATTGTTACTTGCACAGACACAGAATTGTTACTCGCACAGACACAGAATTGTTACTCAGGGCCACAGAATTCATACTCATGGACAGACAGAATTGTTACTGAGTGCCAGAGAATTGTTACTCAGGGACAGACAGAATTGTTACTGAGTGCCAGAGAATTGTTACTCAGGGACAGACAGAATTGTTACTGAGTGCCAGAGAATTGTTACTCAGGGACAGACAGAATTGTTACTGAGTGCCAGAGAATTGTTACTCGCACAGACACAAAATTGTTACTTGCACAGACACAGAATTGTTACTCGCACAGACACAGAATTGTTACTCAGGGCCACAGAATTCATACTCAGGGACAGACAGAATTGTTACTGAGTGCCAGAGAATTGTTACTCAGGGACAGACAGAATTGTTACTGAGTGCCAGAGAATTGTTACTCAGGGACAGACAGAATTGTTACTGAGTGCCAGAGAATTGTTACTCGCACAGACACAAAATTGTTACTTGCACAGACACAGAATTGTTACTCGCACAGACACAGAATTGTTACTCGCACAGACACAGAATTGTTACTCAGGGCCACAGAATTCATACTCAGGGACAGACAGAATTGTTACTGAGTGCCAGAGAATTGTTACTCAGGGACACCTAATCGTTGAATTAAATAGTATGTCAGACAACATGCAGAGGAGTGGCAGAGGAGGCAATGTTTTAGGAGCGAGCAGACGTGGCAGCAGAGGAAGGGGTCGAGGCAGCAGTATTCGCAGCCAGAGGCCAGTGCTCCCGGTGTCATCCAGCGGTCGTGTCTCCACCGACAACCCTGCCGTCATTGATTGGTTGGCTCGGTCGTCTTCCTCTTCCCAGGTCACCTCTGACACCTACAGCCAACGGTCGGTGGGTACGTCAGACACAACCGTTAGTTGGCATGGCCCGGGAGCAAGCCCACTGAAATCACGTGTCCTCTACCTGCCCCTGTCCTTTGCTGTTCCCTCACCAAGCGAAGTATCGCATGCTGTGGGCTCAGCCCCACTGTACAGTGAGGAAGAGCTAACAGAGGGCGGTCAGGAACGGGGGGAGACATCGGCCTTTTCAGCAGCCAAGCGAACAAGTACTGGCGAGGAGAGTGGCTCGGTAGCCGGTCTAGAGACAGGTCTGTCTCCTGACCCAGACGCAGCCGAGGGGGCTAGTAGTGAGGCGGAGACCCTACTTGATGATGAGGAGGTTGATCGCACTTGGCAGCCTCGTCGTCATCAGGCAATTTCTTCCGCATCATCAGGAGAAGAGGGTGGCAGCTTGGCAGCGAGCAAAACAGTCGGTGGGTTGCCCAGGAGACAGCAGCAGGGTCGCATCAGTGTCAGTGGAGCCAAACGTCCACGGAGTAGAGCACCAGCTCCACTGCAGCCTACCACCACGGCCAGTAGTGGTGCCGGTGCGCACGGAGGAAGTAGCAGTCAGCCAGTGAAGAGTAGCGGGGGCAAAGTTTCCTACTCGGTGGTGTGGCAATTTTTCCTCAAGCCGCCCGAGGAAGTAAACGTAGCCGTATGTCGACTATGTGGCCAGAAATGCAAGCGTGGCCAGGGGGCCCATGTTGGGACTACAGCGTTGCGTCAGCATATGCAGCGTCACCATTCGGTGGCCTGGGAAAACCGTGATAAACATACGGCGGTTCTGCCTGCCCCAGCCCCCGCTCCATCACCCGCTCCGTTACTTGCTCCGTCACCCGACGTCGTCAATCGCCCTCTATCAGCCAGTCAAGGCTCCAACACCTCTGCTGAGGGGAGTTGTCGCTCGTTGGCATCTTCCGCTCGTTCAGATGCTCCTTCTCCTGCTACTCCTCTTCTCGGATTCCGTCAACAGTCTTTCTTGGAATCCGTATCCAAGAGACAACAGTTTGCGAGCACGCACCCGACGGTGCAAAAGCTGAACGTCCTCCTGTCCAAGTTGCTGGTGCTGCAGTCCCTCCCTTTCCAACTGGTGGACTCAGCACCTTTCCGAGAAATGATGGCTTGTGCCGCGCCGCGGTGGAGAGTGCCAAGCCGTCATTTCTTTGCCCAAAAGGCAGTGCCAGCCCTGCATTCACATGTAGAAGAGATGGTGGGCCAGTCTTTGAGCATGTCGGTCTCTGCCAAAGTGCACGGCAGCGCCGACGTGTGGAGCTGTAACTACGGTCAGGGACAGTACATGTCATTTACGGCCCACTGGGTGAACGTGGTGCCGGCACAGCCGCACCAGCAACTTGGACAGGTCACGACGCTTTTGCCTCCACGTTTGCACGTCCTTGGTCCAGCAAGCATGTCCGCCTCTACCACCTCTTTTTCCGCCGTGTCCTCAGCCGCCACCCCCGTGCCAAGTCCCATTACCCGACCGGCATATCACATGTGCAGGGCGCAACGGTGTCACGCTGTGCTGCACCTGGTATGCCTTGGCGAACGTAGTCACACAGGGGAGGAACTGCTGAGTGTAATGAACAGAGAAATCGACAGATGGCTGTCTCCGCGCAAACTAAAAATCGGAACCATGTTGACTGACAACGGAAAGAACATGGTGTCTGCTCTGCGTCAAGGAAGGTTGTGCCATGCGCCATGCATGGCTCACGTGTTCAATCTGGTTGTCAAGCGGTTCCTAAAATCCACCATCCCACTGCAAGACATCCTTAAAATGTCACGTAAACTGTGCATGCATTTCAGCCATTCCTACACCGCAAAGAACACCTTCATTGAGCTGCAGCGGCAGAACGGAATTCCACAGCATCGCCTGATCTGCGACGTTGCAACAAGGTGGAATTCAACCCTACACATGTTAGACCGCCTTTACGAGCAGCGAAAGGCCATCACCGATTTCCTGATGTTACAAGCGGATAAAGGTACTCCCCTGTGTAACTTAGATGTCAGCCATTGGCAGCTCATGCGTGACACCTGCCGCTTGCTCAGGCCCTTTGAGGAGGCCACGCTATTCGTGAGTCGGCAGGACTATGGGATGAACGACGTCATTCCTCTGTTGCACGTCCTGGAACAAATGCTGTTAACAATGGCTGGTCAGGGTGCGGTAGACGTGGCGCACAGATCTCAACGCCACATGACCCCTGTGGGGGCAGGACAGGAAGAAGAGGAGGAGGTAGAGGAGGACATTTGTGCTCAGGAATTATTGAGTGAAATGGGTGGTTTTTCCACTCAGCGGACAGGAGTGGAGGAGCAGGAGCATCTGGTAGAGGAGGAGGAGGAGGAGACAGAGGACCCAGACGCACCGTGGCAGTATGCTGTGGAGATGGAGGCAGGGAGTCCCTCGCATTCCTTGGCACAAATGGCCCATAGCATGCTCGGTTGCTTGCGTAGCGACAGCCGAATAATAACCATCAGACAGAGGGATGACTTTTGGCTGTCCACCTTGTTGGACCCTCGCTACCGGTCCAAAATGGTGGCCTTTTTCACACCTGCTGAGAGGGAGGCCAAAATTACGTACTATAAAAACCACCTATGTAGTCAGTTGGTCTCTGCCTTTGTGCGCCAACGTCCATCCTCAGACACTGTGGGCCCTGTGCGCTCGCGTTCCGCTGGCATGGCAGCAGGGGAGGGGTGGGGTGGTAGGAGCAGTGGCAGCTCCACCAGCAGTGGCTGCCTCAGTCTGCAGTCGATGATGAGTAGCTTTCTTCACCAGCGCAGTGAGGAAACTACTAACCAGCCGCAGCAGCAGCAGCAGCATCAGGTGGACCTGGAGCAGGAGCTCAAACAACAGGCTTGGGCCTACTTGGACAGCACCCTGCCAACCGAGGTAGACAATCCCCTTGACTACTGGGCAACGAAACTTGACCTTTGGCCCCAACTAGCTGAATTTGCCCTTGAAAGGCTGTCATGCCCGGCCAGTAGCGTGGCATCGGAGCGCGTGTTTAGTGCGGCAGGAGGTATTGTAACTCCGCGGAGGACACGACTGTCCACCCAAAGTGTGGAGAGACTCACGTTTGTGAAAATGAATCAGGCGTGGATTAGTCTGGATTTCAAACCACCAGTTCCTGACACAACTGACTAAATCCGCCATGAATCATGCCTCAAACATGTGCCACTTTCAGGTCTCCTCACACTGCTGGTGTGTTTAATTTTTTGACATAGGGTGCTGGCAGATTACGGGCCTCCTATAGCTGCTGCCAGGCCCCTAATCTGCCATAGGCCCCTATATACCGCCTCCTCATGCTGCTGCTAGGTCCAGAGTCTCTCATGGGTCCCTGTACGGCCTCCCATTGCTGCTGTCTCCATCGCCACACTCTGCTGCCATGTGCCACTTTCAGGTCTCTTCACACTGCTGGTGTGCTAAATTTTTTGACATAGGGTGCAGGCAGATTACGGGCCTCACATAGCTGCTGCCAGGCCCCTAATCTGCCATGGGCCCCTATAAACCGCCTCCTCATGCTGCTGCCAAGTCTAGAGTCTCTCATGGGTCCCTGTACGGCCTCCCATTGCTGCTGTCTCCATCGCCACACTCTGCTGCCATGTGCCACTTTCAGGTCTCTTCACACTGCTGGTGTGTTAAATTTTTTGACATAGGGTGCAGGCAGATTACGGGCCTCACATAGCTGCTGCCAGGCCCCTAATCTGCCATGGGCCCCTATATACCGCCTCCTCATGCTGCTGCCAAGTCCAGAGTCTCTCATGGGTCCCTGTATGGCCTCCCATTGCTGCTGTCTCCATCGCCACACTCTGCTGCCATGTGCCACTTTCAGGTCTCTTCACACTGCTGGTGTGTTAAATTTTTTGACATAGGGTGCAGGCAGATTACGGGCCTCACATAGCTGCTGCCAGGCCCCTAATCTGCCATGGGCCCCTATATACCGCCTCCTCATGCTGCTGCCAAGTCTAGAGTCTCTCATGGGTCCCTGTACGGCCTCCCATTGCTGCTGTCTCCATCGCCACACTCTGCTGCCATGTGCCACTTTCAGGTCTCTTCACACTGCTGGTGTGTTTAATTTTTTGACATAGGGTGCAGGCAGATTACGGGCCTCACATAGCTGCTGCCAGGCCCCTAATCTGCCATGGGCCCCTATATACCGCCTCCTCATGCTGCTGCCAAGTCTAGAGTCTCTCATGGGTCCCTGTACGGCCTCCCATTGCTGCTGTCTCCATCGCCACACTCTGCTGCCATGTGCCACTTTCAGGTCTCTTCACACTGCTGGTGTGTTTAATTTTTTGACATAGGGTGCTGCAAGATAACGGGCCTCACATAGCTGCTGCCAGGCCCCTAATCTGCCATGGGCCCCTATATACCGCCTCCTCATGCTGCTGCCAAGTCCAGAGTCTCTCATGGGTCCCTGTACGGCCTCCCATTGCTGCTGTCTCCATCGCCACACTCTGCTGCCATGTGCCACTTTCAGGTCTCTTCACACTGCTGGTGTGTTAAATTTTTTGACATAGGGTGCAGGCAGATTACGGGCCTCACATAGCTGCTGCCAGGCCCCTAATCTGCCATGGGCCCCTATATACCGCCTCCTCATGCTGCTGCCAAGTCTAGAGTCTCTCATGGATCCCTGTACGGCCTCCCATTGCTGCTGTCTCCATCGCCACACTCTGCTGCCATGTGCCACTTTCAGGTCTCTTCACACTGCTGGTGTGTTAAATTTTTTGACATAGGGTGCAGGCAGATTACGGGCCTCACATAGCTGCTGCCAGGCCCCTAATCTGCCATGGGCCCCTATATACCGCCTCCTCATGCTGCTGCCAAGTCTAGAGTCTCTCATGGGTCCCTGTACGGCCTCCCATTGCTGCTGTCTCCATCGCCACACTCTGCTGCCATGTGCCACTTTCAGGTCTCTTCACACTGCTGGTGTGTTAAATTTTTTGACATAGGGTGCAGGCAGATTACGGGCCTCACATAGCTGCTGCCAGGCCCCTAATCTGCCATGGGCCCCTATATACCGCCTCCTCATGCTGCTGCCAAGTCTAGAGTCTCTCATGGGTCCCTGTACGGCCTCCCATTGCTGCTGTCTCCATCGCCACACTCTGCTGCCATGTGCCACTTTCAGGTCTCTTCACACTGCTGGTGTGTTAAATTTTTTGACATAGGGTGCAGGCAGATTACGGGCCTCACATAGCTGCTGCCAGGCCCCTAATCTGCCATGGACCCCTATAAACCGCCTCCTCATGCTGCTGCCAAGTCTAGAGTCTCTCATGGGTCCCTGTACGGCCTCCCATTGCTGCTGTCTCCATCGCCACACTCTGCTGCCATGTGCCACTTTCAGGTCTCTTCACACTGCTGGTGTGTTAAATTTTTTGACATAGGGTGCAGGCAGATTACGGGCCTCACATAGCTGCTGCCAGGCCCCTAATCTGCCATGGGCCCCTATATACCGCCTCCTCATGCTGCTGCCAAGTCTAGAGTCTCTCATGGGTCCCTGTACGGCCTCCCATTGCTGCTGTCTCCATCGCCACACTCTGCTGCCATGTGCCACTTTCAGGTCTCTTCACACTGCTGGTGTGTTTAATTTTTTGACATAGGGTGCAGGCAGATTACGGGCCTCACATAGCTGCTGCCAGGCCCCTAATCTGCCATGGGCCCCTATATACCGCCTCCTCATGCTGCTGCCAAGTCTAGAGTCTCTCATGGGTCCCTGTACGGCCTCCCATTGCTGCTGTCTCCATCGCCACACTCTGCTGCCATGTGCCACTTTCAGGTCTCTTCACACTGCTGGTGTGTTAAATTTTTTGACATAGGGTGCAGGCAGATTACGGGCCTCACATAGCTGCTGCCAGGCCCCTAATCTGCCATGGGCCCCTATATACCGCCTCCTCATGCTGCTGCCAAGTCTAGAGTCTCTCATGGGTCCCTGTACGGCCTCCCATTGCTGCTGTCTCCATCGCCACACTCTGCTGCCATGTGCCACTTTCAGGTCTCTTCACACTGCTGGTGTGTTTAATTTTTTGACATAGGGTGCAGGCAGATTACGGGCCTCACATAGCTGCTGCCAGGCCCCTAATCTGCCATGGGCCCCTATATACCGCCTCCTCATGCTGCTGCCAAGTCTAGAGTCTCTCATGGGTCCCTGTACGGCCTCCCATTGCTGCTGTCTCCATCGCCACACTCTGCTGCCATGTGCCACTTTCAGGTCTCTTCACACTGCTGGTGTGTTAAATTTTTTGACATAGGGTGCAGGCAGATTACGGGCCTCACATAGCTGCTGCCAGGCCCCTAATCTGCCATGGGCCCCTATATACCGCCTCCTCATGCTGCTGCCAAGTCTAGAGTCTCTCATGGGTCCCTGTACGGCCTCCCATTGCTGCTGTCTCCATCGCCACACTCTGCTGCCATGTGCCACTTTCAGGTCTCTTCACACTGCTGGTGTGTTAAATTTTTTGACATAGGGTGCAGGCAGATTACGGGCCTCACATAGCTGCTGCCAGGCCCCTAATCTGCCATGGGCCCCTATATACCGCCTCCTCATGCTGCTGCCAAGTCTAGAGTCTCTCATGGGTCCCTGTACGGCCTCCCATTGCTGCTGTCTCCATCGCCACACTCTGCTGCCATGTGCCACTTTCAGGTCTCTTCACACTGCTGGTGTGTTAAATTTTTTGACATAGGGTGCAGGCAGATTACGGGCCTCACATAGCTGCTGCCAGGCCCCTAATCTGCCATGGGCCCCTATAAACCGCCTCCTCATGCTGCTGCCAAGTCTAGAGTCTCTCATGGGTCCCTGTACGGCCTCCCATTGCTGCTGTCTCCATCGCCACACTCTGCTGCCATGTGCCACTTTCAGGTCTCTTCACACTGCTGGTGTGTTTAATTTTTTGACATAGGGTGCTGCAAGATAACGGGCCTCACATAGCTGCTGCCAGGCCCCTAATCTGCCATGGGCCCCTATATACCGCCTCCTCATGCTGCTGCCAAGTCCAGAGTCTCTCATGGGTCCCTGTACGGCCTCCCATTGCTGCTGTCTCCATCGCCACACTCTGCTGCCATGTGCCACTTTCAGGTCTCTTCACACTGCTGGTGTGTTAAATTTTTTGACATAGGGTGCAGGCAGATTACGGGCCTCACATAGCTGCTGCCAGGCCCCTAATCTGCCATGGGCCCCTATATACCGCCTCCTCATGCTGCTGCCAAGTCTAGAGTCTGTCATGGGTCCCTGTACGGCCTCCCATTGCTGCTGTCTCCATCGCCACACTCTGCCATGTGCCACTTTCAGGTCTCTTCACACTGCTGGTGTGTTTAATTTTTTGACATAGGGTGCAGGCAGATTACGGGCCTCACATAGCTGCTGCCAGGCCCCTAATCTGCCATGGGCCCCTATATACCGCCTCCTCATGCTGCTGCCAAGTCCAGAGTCTCTCATGGGTCCCTGTACGGCCTCCCATTGCTGCTGTCTCCATCGCCACACTCTGCTGCCATGTGCCACTTTCAGGTCTCTTCACACTGCTGGTGTGTTTAATTTTTTGACATAGGGTGCAGGCAGATTACGGGCCTCACATAGCTGCTGCCAGGCCCCTAATCTGCCATGGGCCCCTATATACCGCCTCCTCATGCTGCTGCCAAGTCCAGAGTCTCTCATGGGTCCCTGTACGGCCTCCCATTGCTGCTGTCTCCATCGCCACACTCTGCTGCCATGTGCCACTTTCAGGTCTCTTCACACTGCTGGTGTGTTAAATTTTTTGACATAGGGTGCAGGCAGATTACGGGCCTCACATAGCTGCTGCCAGGCCCCTAATCTGCCATGGGCCCCTATAAACCGCCTCCTCATGCTGCTGCCAAGTCTAGAGTCTCTCATGGGTCCCTGTACGGCCTCCCATTGCTGCTGTCTCCATCGCCACACTCTGCTGCCATGTGCCACTTTCAGGTCTCTTCACACTGCTGGTGTGTTAAATTTTTTGACATAGGGTGCAGGCAGATTACGGGCCTCACATAGCTGCTGCCAGGCCCCTAATCTGCCATGGGCCCCTATATACCGCCTCCTCATGCTGCTGCCAAGTCTAGAGTCTCTCATGGGTCCCTGTACGGCCTCCCATTGCTGCTGTCTCCATCGCCACACTCTGCTGCCATGTGCCACTTTCAGGTCTCTTCACACTGCTGGTGTGTTAAATTTTTTGACATAGGGTGCTGGCAGATTACGGGCCTCCCATTGCTGCTGCCAGACATGTAATCTGCCATGGGCCCCCGTACCGACTCCTCATGCTGTGACGTTGCAACAAGGTGTAATTCAACCCTACATATGTTAGACCGCCTTTACGAACAGCTAAAGGCTATCACAGATTTCCTGATGTTAAAAGCGGATAAAGGTACTCCCTGTGTAACTTAGATGTCAGCCATTGTCAGCTCATGTGTGACACCTGCGCTTGCTCAGGCCCTTTGAGGAGGCCACGCTATTCGTGAGTCGGCAGGACTATGGGATGAATGAGGTCAAATCGGCCATGGGCCCCCGTACCGCCTGTTCACGCTGATGCTGGTCCCACAGTGTGACCTGGGTCCCTGTACGGCCTCCCATTGCTTCCACTCTGCCATGTACCTCTTTGAAATCTCCTCACACTCCTGCGGTTGTCCATTTTGTCATAGGTTGCTGGCAGATTAGCGGCCTTCCATAGGTGCCGCCAGGCCCCATATCGACCATGGGCCCCCGTACCTCCTGGTCACGCTGCTGCTGAGCCCACAGTGTGACCTGGGTCCCTGTACGGCCTCCCATTGCTTCCACTCTGCCATGTGCCACTTTGAAATCTCCTCACACTCCTGCGGTTGTCCATTTTGTCATAGGTTGCTGGCAGATTACAGGCCTTCCATAGGTGCCACCAAGCCCCATATCGGCCATGGGCCCCCGTACCGCCTGGTCACGCTGCTGCTGGGCCCACAGTGTGACCTGGGTCCCTGTACCGCCTCCCATTGCTCCCACTCTGCCATGTGCCACTTTCAGGTCTCCTCACGCTCCTGCTGGTTTCCATTTTGTCATAGGTTGCTGTATGGCCTCCCATTGCTGCTGCCTCCACCGCCACACTGTGGCTCCAAACACTGGTTTTGGCCCCGTGACTGGCCAAAGGAGTGAAGTGTGCAGTGATTCTAAGATCGACGGCACTCATCTGCATGTCATACTGACAGACAGTATTATTTCTCTTCCCCAGCAGACTCCAAGGGCATTTAAATTAAAGGTACAGTGTTCTGCACTAATATTAAGTCTCTCTGAAGCCTAGAAACACCCTTTTTTAAGTTAAATTCACAGCGAATTTATTCGACTCGAATCGAATATTGTCCACGAATTCGCCGAATCAGTCGAATCGAATTTTTCATTTCTTCGCTCATCTCTAATCATATCCCCCCTTAATCTCCTCTTCTCAAGAGAGAATACATTCAGTTCCTCTAATCTTTCCTCAAAGCTGATCTCCTCCATGCCTCTTATCAGTTTAATTGCCCTTCTCTGCACTCTCTCCAGTTCCCCAATGTTCTTTTTGTGAATTGGTACCCAAAACTGAACTGCATATTCCAGATGAGGTGTTACTAATGATATGTACAGGGGTAATATGATATCTCTCTCTCTGGAGTCTTCTCTTTTAATACAAGAGAGGATTTTGCTCGCTTTAGAAACTGCAGCTTGGCATTGCATGCCATTATTAAGCTTGTGATCTACCAGAACTCCCAGATCCTTCTCCATCATTGATTCCCCCAGTTGTACCCCCCTAGTATGTATGATGCATGTATATTCTTAGCCCCCAAGTGCATAACCTTACCTTTATCAACATTAAACCTCATTTGCCACATAGTTGCCCAATTACACAGTGCATTGAGGTCAGCTTGTAAATTGAAGACATCCTGCAAGGACGTTATTCCACTGCACAGCTTGGTGTCATCTGCAAAGACTGAAATGGGATTTTTAATCCCAGACCCTATATTGTTTATAAATATATTAAAAAGTAAGGGTCCCAACACTGAACCCTGGGGTACACCACTGATTACCCTAGACCATTCAAAGTATGAATCATTAACCACTACTCTCTGAATACAATCTTTTAGCCAGTTTTCTATCCATTTACATGCAGATTTTTCCAAGCCCGTAGACTTTACCTTACACATTAGCTGTGTGTGGGGAACTGTGTCAAACGCTTTTGTAAACACAGACCTATGTGTGTGATTGGACATAGCCAATCAGCTGATTTCAGCCAAAATCAATCTCTTTTTTCCCTTTGGGATTTTCCTTTCTTTTTTTTTTTTTTGTTGATGCATTTCTTTTGTTTTTTTATGTGTTGTTTTTCGATGGGTTACTTTTGGTATATATTTCTTTTTCCTCCGTTTTGATATAACCCTGTCTGAATATGTATGGTTTCTTGTGATTTTATCCCAAGTAGACATGCATTTTGTGTTTTTTTTAATGCATTTTTGTATGCGTTTTTTGCATATATTTATATTTAATTTTGATTATTTACTAATGTGGCTTCTTAGCCTGTATCGTCTTGGGATATTTATTCACTTTTATCTGTGTTTGTTATTCTATTTTTCATTTATAATTTTTTCATAATTATTTTTGCACAATTATTTTTATCCATTTTTCTTTTTCTCTTTCTTTGTTTATCTTTTTATTTTACTTCACTTTTCTTTTTTCTTTTCTTCCTTTCTTGTTGTTCTTTGAGATCACTACTTTTGATACAATGGTTTTATTTGTCTTGTTACAATGTATTAGTAGGCATACTGTAGGAGTGCCGATTAGGACAGGTGTTCTATATTAACTAATACCTAACTAATATGCCACCCCACTGCAGTAAATGTACTATGGCAGGGCAGTAAGTGGTTAAATATATTTTGTCACATTCAATTGTCTGAAACACACAAAAGCTTACAAAATCTTGTCTTTGCTATGTGTTGCAAGTATCTGCTACTGGAAAACTAACTCTAGAGAGAGAACTTTCTCTTAAAGCAGTTCTACAGAACAGTTTCAGTGTCTACCCTTTCCTTGGTAAATCAGAATTCATATATACTATGCTACATTATTTATAGATAAAGAACATGTTGAAGAACAAAGCCACAGTTAAAGTACATGTACATGTAAATCCTAACAACATTTTCTTATTTGCCCCTCTTTGGCATGCTAAATACACCATTGAAAACATTTTGTTATATCTGTTCGGTAAGTGCAAAAAATTGTTTCAGAAATTGTGCTAGAAATTCAGAACTGTAGAGCTCAGTAAGCTTGTATATAGGAGCCTGAAGTCTTACCTGGCCATCACTACCCCTATGCAGATGACCCTGACAGTATGGAAGCAGGCTGGAATTCAATATGTCATAAAACACCTCCTATTCCCTCTACACATCACTCTGGGGCAACCCTACACTTTCTCATCTGCACACGGTGTCAGATCCTGCTGTGTGGGCTCCGTATGGCATTACGATATTGCAACACATCATGCCTCAGGGTGTCTTTCTCTCCTTTGCTTATGGCCTGCCTAACCAGATGATTTTTCGGTGTCTATAATTGCGCCATGCGATTGCTGCTCAATTCCCATCTTCCCCTACTATACAGACTGACCCTTTGGAAAGTTAGTTAATAAGGAAGATCTGCCTAAACCTTTGTCCTCTATCCACTCCTTGCTATCCCCTCTGACTTCTCCTAGAATGGAGTCACTCTATAGTAAATGGCACGCGGACCACTTGACCCTGACGAAGGACGACTGGGAGGACTACTTTTGCAATATCTCCCTACTATGGTCTCTGCCAGAGATCGCTTTATACAATTGAAATTTATCCATAGAGTATACTATACTCCTCAGCGATTGGTTGCAATTTATCCTAGCAGAACGATGGCATGTTCCCACTGTGATATGGTCAGGGGCACATTTAACCATATGTTCTAGTTATGTTCGAGGCTGCATCCCTTTTGGACTGGGGTATTGGACACTATCGATGCAGTTGGTAACCTGTCTCTTTCTATGGACCCGCTGATACTGCTGTTGTGTCTTACTGATCTTGTGGAGGCACCTTAGCATAGTAAGCTGTATGTCTTCTTCTCTACTTATTATGCTAGATGAGAAATTTTGTTGAGATGGAAGTTGCCAACCCACCCATGGCCTCTTTGGTAGGCTGCAATTAATGGTGCTCTTCCTATCTATAAGTTTAAGTATATAAGCCGCAACTGTCAAGCAAAATTTAATAAAATCTGGGCTGGGTGGGTGTAGGCACAGGGTCTCACAGTATAGGTTGTGATGTCTTCAGTTATTTAAGATTAATCTTGAAGATTTTTGTAGCACTCGAACAATGTGTTGCTACTGGTACTGCCTAATCTCCTCCCATGCCCTCTGTTTTCCCCTGCTGGTTTTCACTTAGGTCCCATACTTGATTTCTGTTCATCTGTGCAACAGCTTTCTATCCCCAGATAGGTCCTTTCCATTCCATTTAGTTATTCTTCTACTTCCCCTGCTGGTTTTTAGTGAGATGTGCGCTGCTGGACACTTCCTCTGAGGTCATGTCTGTAAAAGCTATTTGAACTTTTCTCAACTGTAGAGATTCTGTATATAACCCTACAAAACAGATAGTGTACAGTCCATTTGTGTTTATCTACTGCTTCTCTGTTAACAGGAACTTTAAAGACATAGAATTTAACCATAGGTGCAGCAACAAACTTATTAGCACTGCCATCTACTGACTGAAGAATATATCTCTACTGAATGGTGATACTGATTTAGTTGTTGTACAAAAATGTATGAATATTGTATTCCAACACACCCACTTAACAACTATTCCTTATATAACTGGAATTTATTTCTTCCAGTGGATTTCCTGACTGAAGCCTCTTGTGGCCTGGTTTCTTTGTTTATGGTATTTGGATTGTCTACATTAATTCCTTTTTCTGTGTCACTTTGTTGCTTGTCTTCAACTGACACTGATATGGAACTTCCCTCAGTTTGAGGCGTTTGTGTTAGTTCATGAACATTTTAACACACTGAATTTTCTTGGTGTAGAATTCTGTATCCCTTTTGAGATTCACTGTACCCCATAAGTACACCTTTCTTTTCGCAAGCATCCTATTTTGAAAGTTTTTCTTTTGTGATGTGCACATAAGCTTGGCTTCCAAAAAATTTCAGATGGTTCATTTTCTAAGCTTTTCCATTCCACAGTTTATATAGAGTTTTCTCAGTTCATTTTCCTGGTAGCATGCGTTCATAATTGGTTCCCCTCAGTATGTGGTTTTCAACTCTCACATAGAGTACATTTCAATCTTTACGCAACCCTGTTTTGTTCTGGATTGTATGATACAGTAGTTAGAAATATCATGCCCAGCTTTCTGAGAATCTCCTATGTGTTATCACCTGTATATTCAGTTTCATTGTTTGTGTGCAATTTTTGCTTACTTGAGCAAAATGCTGTTAAACTTTCTCTGTACTTCCCTTTTGTTGTGTAACAGATATAGTGTAGTATACTGTACCTGAAGTAATCATCTATAAAAGTGAGAAAATACCTTTTGGAGTCAATTTTCCATTGGACTGCAAAGAACTGAATGAATTTATTACAGAGGTTTGTTAGTTTTGGAAAGGCTTTTCTTGTCATTTTCCCTTATATACAGCTCGTGCATTTCATTGTTTGATCACATGGACTACTTTTTATTCCACTTCCATAGTCATTTCCAGTTAATTTCTTTATTATGTCAGGACTTGAAGTTTGAATGTTTTTCCTCCTTGGCAGTTATAACCACCTCATTGCAGTTCAGCTGATGCAGTTCATCTTTAATTTTAGCTTTTGTAAGTAAAATATCCCCTTTTGTGATGACACAACTGTCAACTTGGATGGTCACTAAATTGCCTTGTTTTGTGATCTTCACTGACAAAAGATTAGTGTCAAGAGCAGAGACATACAGAACATTTTTCACAGGTATGTTTCTGGTGATACTGTGGGCAATATGACATATTCCATATCTCTTATTCCTTCTGATTCCATTATTTGCCCATTAGCTGTGGTGATTTTTTTTTTTGTTTTACTCTGATCAAGGTGAATAAAGGCATTTGTCACTTGTCATGTGACTTGTAGCTCCTGAATCAACACACCATTCCTGAAAAGCTGAAGTGCAACATTTGATTGAAAAATGTATTTGTTATCTTAAGAAAAATCTGTTTCTTCCTTCACACTTTTGACCTTTTGTAGTTTAGTTTGTTTTAGCATTCTAACTTTCCAGATTCTGCAATCTTCTTCTAAACTACCTTGTTTCTTGCACACAAAACATTCTCGTATTTCTTGTTGCATATTACTGTTTTATATACTATTTTTATTCTTTAAAGCAGACTGTGTGACAGAAGCACTGTCACTATTAATGCTTTCTTTTTTATGCTTATAATTATCCACAAGCTTTCCCTTAACATATTCCAATGTCATGAAACTCCTGCATAAGTGTGGATGCCGCTCCAACCGCTCTTGGAATCCTAAAGTGAGATGGCCTCAGCCGTAACTCCGGCCATGCCCACTGATGTGTTTTGCCCCTTCCACTAGGGCTTGATCACAGCCCCTCGGTGGGCGGGGCAAAATGTGCCAGAGGGTGTGGCCGGAGATACGGCTGAGGCCATCTTACTCTAGGATTCCACGAGCGGTCGAAGCGGTGTCCACACTTATGCAGGAGTTTTAAGACTGAACCTATCTGAGGACACTGCTCTCCCTTTCATACTGGTGATGTAATGTTTTTATGCTCCAGCTTGGAGCAACGCCAGCACGCTATGCACACTAGTATATTCCAATGTCAGTTCATCATCTGGATGTGTATCAAGTGCTGTGACAAGTGTTTCATAAAGTTCTGCTACACCAAAAAGTAAGAGTGCTGCAACAGGAAACTCTGTTATTTCTTATCCTATACCTCACAGGCTTTCAATCATTTCTAGGGTGTGCCTTATGTAAGCCTGCATATTCTGGCCTTTCCTCAGCTTAGTTTGGTAAAACTTTCTAAACAATTACAGTTTATTGCTCAGATTAGCTCTCTCATGCACCTTTTGTAATCTTTCCCACATTTCTTCAGCAGTTTTACACTTTACACACATATATAGTATGTATGATTTGATCATCTTCAATGCCAAGAGAGGTTGTGCTCTGAGCTTTCTGTTCTTTCTTTATCCACTCATCTGAATGGTGTTCTGGCCTGACTTCATTTAAACATTTCCATGTAGCTTCCTTGTAAAATCATGCCTCGTCTATTGCAACTCCCTCCTCATTGGCCTACCTCATCGCAGGCTATCCCCCCTTCAGTCTATCATGAACACTGCTGCCAAACTCATCCACCTCACTAACCGTTCTGTATCTGCCACCCCTCTCTGCAAATCCCTCCACTGGCTCCCAGTTGCCCAACGGATAAAATTCAAAGCACTAACTATGACATACAAACCCATCCACAACACTGCTCCAATTTACATATCCGATCTTATCTCTAAATATCACCCAGTCCGTACACTCCGCTCCTCGTAAGACCTCCTACTCTCTAGCTCCCTTATCTCCTCCTCCCATGCTCGTCTCCAAGACTTCTCCAGGGCGTCACCCATCCTCTGGAACTCCCTACCCCAATCTATCAGGCTATCACCTACTCTACTTACCTTTAGGCGATCACTGAAAACCTATCTCTTCAGGGAAGCGAATCCCGCCCTCTGCTAATACTGGAATCCTCTACTCTTCCAACCACTCCATCCCCCACAGTTTTTACCTATTGTACCATTCACCCCTCTCTCCTAGATTGTAAGCTCCAAGGAGCAGGGCCCTCAATTCCCTTTTGTATTGAACTGTATTGTTACTGTATTGTCCCCCACTATAATGTAAAGCACTGAGTAAACCATTGGTGCTATATAAATCCTGTATAATAATAATAATATTAATAATAATGTACCTTCTCTTATTAGCAGCATCTTGAATTTTCAAGACTGGTAGTTTTGGTTTGTCAGCTTTGCAAATGAAAGCTTTTTTGCAGTTGTGTTACTAGCCATTTTCTTTTAATTTGTTAGAGTCGTCTTTCTGTTGCTGTATCTTGCACTTTTCTGCTGTAGCAGGCTATGACTGGGTGCTTGAGCCCATAACCTGTTAGAGATTCTGTGGTATTCCAAAATCGACGATCTCCATTATCCACCTGCCCTTTCATTTGCTCTGACCTTTTGACCATGACCTTGCCTGTTGATTTTGTGCCATGTTTTATATCTGCCTGCTGTCAGCTTTTGCTACTCCAAGTGTAATCAAGGGCCTCAGCTTGTAAGGGACATCCACAGCAAAGCTCATAATTCTTTAGAACCTGCACCTCAGCCCTCTTTAAGTCCTACCTTTGCCATCTTTGTGGTACATTCATTGTTAGAGCAAAGCTGATATACAATGAATAGGAACATATCAGAGAGCGGTGCTGTATTTACTTTTCACAAAACATTTTATGTTTTACACTTTCATGTATTTTTTTTAACAGCTCCATTTAAAAGCTAACAGCTTCCTATTTGTATACATTTTCATGCATGTTATTGCATTACATAAAATATTATACAATGATTATAAATAAATTTTTACTAACGTCTGCAAAAAAATACACCTCAGAAATGCATGTGAATATAACCCTATGTCTCTTATACACTATATGAAGAAGCAAGATTTATGTTTTTCCTACAGGCATCACATATAAAAACTGAAAAAATGTAGGTTACTATTTACCAGCTGTCATTTTCCTAATGCAGCTTATAAAATAACAACCAGTGGTTTGAGCCAAACAAGCAAAACCTCTATTTCCCCTTGCCTCTGTTTTTTACAGTTAAAGCTTGTTTAAGGATGACTAGCTTATCTTGTACTATAAGACAGTCTGCGGTAGATATTGGCTATAAAATGCAAACATAAAAATGTTGTTGTAATTAACAGCATTTGGGGGATTACAGCACACATCTCACGGAATTCTGTTTTTTGTGGTAGCCTTACCACAATATGATCTTTTTACATAAGCTTCTATGAGCAATAACATAACTCTTGTATAAAAAAACAGACCTATGAGAGAAAATAAACAGATTGTTGAAAAGATATTAGAAACAGCTAGAATACACATGATAATTGGAGATTAGTGAAATCGCCCAGGTTCAACCAGAGGGTTTGTTGCATCCTGTTTGAAACCCAAATTTAGCAATTTCCAGCAAGCTAATATCAACAGTAGCATGAGAAACTGGGCATTGCCATGGGGTACATTTACTAAAGCAAAAAAAAAAAAGTTTAAATATTGTACAGGGGGAAACTTCTATGTGTATTAGAGATGTCTTTAAGGTATAACTAAAGGCAAAGCTTTTTTAGCTTTTGATAGAGTGTAGAGCGATTAGAACCTCATCCATGGTTGTATAGCTGTCTATGCCCCCGTTTGGGGGATTTGCCTTCCCTATTTGTCATGTTTACCAATATCACTGAAAGTGAGAGAAAATCACAATTTTGGATTAAATTCAGAACAATAATAGAGGGGAAATCTTCCAATGGCGACACAAATTTTGGTGACACTGGTGACAACAAGTGACAGGAAGGGAGGTGAAATTTCCCCAATGGGACACAGATGGCCAAAAAAGCTGACAAGTTATAACCCTCCATGACTCTATTGAAAAAGGTTTTGCCTTTAGCTCTACTTTCAGCTGTATGCGGTGCTACAGGACAATGATTCTTATGGGCAGTGTCAGTAAAACTGTATTCTGGAATTGCATGTTTTGGATGGGCAATTGATTTTTAAATGTTTGCTTTTGGCTTGGCTTAAATATAGCCACAGCTCCCAAATCTGATTCATTTCCTTTTGAACAAAAGAATTTTTCATTTTTTTAAGTAGCTTTGGCTGTGGCACCTGATTTTTTGTCAAGCAGTAATAGGCTTGACTTGATCAGTATAACACTAATAATAATTGTGCTTGGGCTAAAACGAAATAAAAACTCTAAACAAGCAGCTAGCACAATATTACAGGGTACAATACAACATAGACATACTGTATCTCCTGCCGACAGCACCATTGTGGTCATTAGCTTCTTCTTGCAATGTATCAGCTGTGGTAAAAGTTCCAACAATTTATGCACCACAAGTATGAGGAAACACATGATTCAACACCACAGAGCTCAGTGGGAGCAGCACCTTGAGACAACAAATCTGCAGAAAAAGGCCCATAGTCTTCTTCCACATTACTCATTACTTTCCACACCTTCCCCTTCCATAACATTCTTCTGCTATATTTGTTAAAACTCCTGAAGCCTTAAGTGACAGGGAGGGAAGTTTCAGAAGAGTTTTTAGAGGCTTAGAATGTGCCATGTCAGGTGGGGAATAGGATCAGGGAACAAAGCTTGAACCTCTGCCAGAATCTCCACTGTTGTCTTCATTTCCAAGGCAGGTGTATCTTCCGCTGCTCTAGTATAAGAAAAAAAATCCCCCAAGTCACCGCATGCCCAGTGTCCTAATGCCAGCTTGACAGAACTACTGGATTAGTAGATGCTTTATTCCAGCTCATGGAATCAGCCCCCTTCCCTTAGTTTATGGCTTGTGCTATACCACAGTAGCATTTACTCAGCCCCCATTATTTTGCCAAGAAGATTGTTCCTGCCCTCCACCAGCATGTTGAATGTAATGTGCATGTGCAGCTAGACCATGCTGTCCAGTCAACATTGGCAGGGATGTTACATATCGTTCACTGCACACTGAGCCAATCTTTTGGTGGCTGGGAAGGATGCATTATGGGACACACGCTAGTGCTGGTAGTGCCACCCTGTGTCTTCTATGATGGTGAAACATGTACCCTCTCCCCCCCATAGGCCTCATTTTCTGACTCTTTGGAGCTAGCATATCTGCCAAGTGCCCCCAAGCATAAGCTCAGGCTGAGCACTGCCCTACTGTACTACAACTCCTATGGCTGAGGAATAGGAGCTCTCCAGACCCAGGCTGAGAGATGGCTGACCTAACATAATTTTCAGCTGGTCAAGGCCATGTGGGACAAGGGCACTAACCTGCCAACTCCCCTTTGCCAGGGAACATTCACACGTTCCCTGCCTAGCACATGTCCTCAGCCTGGTGGTACAGTGGTTCATAATTAATTACCTGGGGTTCCAGGAGGTCCTTCCATAAGCCTTAAGGGCTTGTGGATACATTAGGCATGCATACCCAGCCAGCATTTGCCTGGCAGAAAGGTAGATTCAACATTAGCTGCCTGCCAGCCACCTTATCTGTTTCACCCCCATGCACTGAAATTCAATATTGGCCATGCCTCAGAGGCTGCACCAGAATTCCATCATTGAGTACCTGTGTGATTATTGTACTGGGACAGAATCTGGGGACCTGTTTCCTGATTGACAGGGCACAGGAATTGTTGGGAATGCAACAGCATGTACTATAATGTACTATATACAGTATTCTGTGGTAATATCACTTGACCAGTAGATGACACTGTACGCTAAAGGTTACTAGTTGTGTACGTGTAAAACTTGCTGCTTCTTTATTCTTCTCTATCATCATCTTCAGGAAGTAATCTGTCTGTAATATATGTCTGCTGCAATGTGCTCTGTATGTTTGTAACTTAAGCCACACAAGTAAAGCCTGAACTCTGCTATCACTACCAGTGTCTTCTATAACACATAACCAACAGGAATCACAGCAGCAGGAGGAAGAATAGGACTTACAGCTGTGTCAGGGACAGCAGTATCCTTTGTCTACTACCTCCATCCCTCTGATGCAATAAGAGGTAAAGGAGAAATAGGAAGAGGATGAGGAAGGTTGAGCTGCTAGCAGTGAGCAAGAGTCTAGGCCTGAACCATGTGATTTCTGGATATATTGGGTCCTGGGCTGATGCAGACACTCTCAGAATTGAGGCCCTATTGAAGTGTCCAGGCTGGACCAAGAGTCACAGCTTGCCTGGTACATGCTGGATCTCCTAGCCTGCCCTGAATATCCCCCAATCCTCAACCCTGATATCTCTCATCCTTTTTTAATGTCACCTGTCCTGTAGAAATGCTACAGCATATTTCTGCAACTGGACCTCAGATATTAATTTTCCACCCAAAAAGTCTTCATAAACTTGTCAGTAGATGATGGTGCTCAAAGTATGATATGTAAAGGAAGACGACTCTTCACCAAACCAATTACATTGCCTCTTACCAAAGCATATTGACCACCCTGAAAATGAATAGTCAAATAGCGCTGTATAAAGCCAGAAAGAACTTCAAGGATTGGCTCTTCACCAACTCCTCCCCAAATCACACTCTCTTTGGTTTACAGATCAACCCAACCAGATGGGCAGGGGTACTCTCAAAAGATGTCAACCAAAGGAGAGAAAAGCCATTTCATAGTAGTAAAACCAGGTATCAACTTTTATTCAAAGTAATGCACTTGCTTAAAAATTATAATGAAACTGGCATATTGCCGATCTATATTTGTTGTTTCCAACCAAAAAGCTGGCTGCTGCATCTCAGTACACAATGACAGTGCTGTTTTATCGTTTCTTTTCAGGATTGTCAATATACTTTGGTAAGAAGCAATGTGATCAGTTTGGTGAAGGGTCTTCTTCCTATATATATCATACTTTGAACACCATCATCTACTTATGTAGACTTTTTGGGTGGACTTTTTACACCATCTGTTCGTCTAGAGGGAGGTTTTATTTATCTATGTTTTACTTATTTTATTTATGTTTGAAATGATCTAGGGGGGTCATCTGCTATTATTAGTGCGGCACTGTTTTTTATACAGTCAGGTCCATAAATATTGGGACATTGACACAATTCTAACATTTGTGGCTCTATACACTACCACATTGGATTTGAAATAAAATGAACAAGATGTGCTTTAACTGCAGACTGTAAGCTTTAATTTGAGGGTATTTACATCCAAATCAGGTGAACGGTGTAGGAATTACAATAGTTTGCATATGTGCCTCCCACTTGTTAAGGGACCAAAAGTAATGGGACAATTGGCTTCTCAGCTGTTCCATGGCCAGGTGTGTGTTATTCCCTCATTATCCCAATTACAACGAGCAGATAAAAGGTCCAGAGTTCATTTCGAGTGTGCTATCTGCATTTGGAATCTGTTGCTGTCAACTCTCAAGATGAGATCCAAAGAGCTGTCACTATCAGTCAAGCAAGCCATCATTAGGCTGAAAAAACAAAACAAACCCATCAGAGAGACTGTTTGGAACATTCTTAAAAAGAACGAACGCACCGATGAGCTCAGCAACACCAAAAGACCCGGAAGACCACGGAAAACAACTGTGGTGGATGACCGAAGAATTCTTTCCCTGGTGAAGAAAACACCCTTCACAACAGTTGGCCAGATCAAGAACACTCTCCAGGAGGTAGGTGTATGTGTGTCAAAGTCAACAATCAAGAGAAGACTTCACCAGACTGAATACAGAGGGTTCACCACAAGATGTAAATAATTGGTGAGCCTCAAAAACAGGAAGGCCAGATTAGAGTTTGCCAAACGACATCTAAAAAAGCCTTCACAGTTTTGGAACAACATCCTATGGACAGATGAGACCAAGATCAACTTGTACCAGAGTGATGGGAAGAGAAGAGTATGGAGAAGGAAAGGAACTGCTCATGATTCTAAGCATACCACCTCATCAGTGAAGCATGGTGGTGGTAGTGTCATGGCGTGGGCATGTATGGCTGCCAATGGAACTGGTTCTCTTGCATTAATTGATGATGTGACTGCTGACAATAGCAGCAGGATGAATTCTGAAGTGTTTCAGGCAATATTATCTGCTCATATTCAGCCAAATGCTTCAGTACTTATTGGACGCCGCTTCACGGTGCAGATAGACAATGACCCAAAGCATACTGCAAAAGCAACCAAAGAGTTTTTTAAGGGAAAGAAGTGGAATATTATGCAATGGCCAAGTCAATCACCTGACCTGAATCCGATTGAGCATGCATTTCACTTGCTGAAGACAAAACTGAAGGGAAAATGCCCCAAGAACAAGCAGGAACTGAAGACAGTTGCAGTAGAGGTCTGGCAGAGCATCACCAGGGATGAAACCCAGCGTCTGGTGATGTCTATGCGTTCCAGACTTCAGGCTGTAATTGACTGCAAAGGATTTGCAACCAAGTATTAAAAAGTGCAAGTTTGATTTATGATTATTATTCTGTCCCATTACTTTTGGTCCCTTAACAAGTGGGAGGTACATATGCAAACTGTTGTAATTCCTACACCGTTCACCTGATTTGGATGTAAATACCCTCATATTAAAGCTGACAGTCTGCAGTTAAAGCCCATCTTGTTTGTTTCATTTCAAATCCATTGTGGTGGTGTATAGAGCAAAAAATGTTAGAATTGTGTCGATGTCACAATATTTATGGACCTGACTGTACATTGTAAAATGCCCACACCACAGAGCACTGTGGACTGGTCCTGGAGATAGCAGTAGCCTGTAACTGTGGGACAGTCCCCTCAGATGGATTGGGATGGCTCCTCCTTTCAGTCCTTTTGATATCTGTCCCTGTTCCTGGACTAAATCCCCTCTTGCTGCTGTTTTGCTTCTATCTCAGAGTTTTCCTCCTTTCCAATCATTGGTACCCATGTTCTGCTATCTCGTAATCCCCCCCCCCTCATCACTGAAGTCCACTTGGCAATAAGCTCCAGTTGCTAGAACATCAGTGTCCCTTGCTGCTCCCTGCCTTACTCCCACCCCCTCCCCCTTCTTAATACCTGAAATGGAAAATACGTGCGCATGTCCAAGATTAGTCCCCAGGAGCAAGTCAGTGACTGTGTTATTAAATAAAGACTCATCATTGCCAGTTTGTGGGGCTATAGATTGATTAGCAGTAAAGGAAGAGGAAGTAGAGGGCACATTAGCAGCAGTAGCAGACAACTGACTTCTCTGTGCCTGGATGCAGAAAGAAGAGGAAGGCTTTGTCAGCCAATCACCAATCAACTACCTCCTGCATGCGCTGTGGCTGCATACCATGGCCATCTGAGATAGAAGGGGCAGACATACAGTGCCTCAGGATGGTGCTACCTCTGCCTCTCCATTTTGGTCTGCCTGGAATTTTTAATACATTTTTGGTATTTTGGTGCACAATATCTTACCATACAAGTATGTACGTGCACATTATGGTCCCCCAAAAAAGACCATAGCAAAATAAAATAGAATAACCCCCTCCCAAAAAAACAACAACCCTGAAACACTAAACTCCTACTTACATTTTATTAAAGTGATTATAAAGATTCAGCTTTAAATAAAAGCATGTCATACTTACCTGCTATGTGCAATGGTTTTGCATAGAGCAGCTCCAATCCTCCTCTTCTCAGGTCCCCCATTGGCCCTCCAGGCCTCTCCCCCCTGCTGAGTACCACCAAAGCAAGCTTGCTTGCTCTGTGGCACTCATGCATGCTTGCTCCCGAGCCATCTCTATGTGTCTATGGGACATAAAGAGTGTGGCTCAGCCCCTCCCCCTGCACCCTCCTCACTGGATGTGATTGACAGCAGTGGGAGCCAATGGAGACAGAGACCCTGGAGAGCCTTTACTATTGTGCACAGCACTGGATTGGGATTGGACTCTGGGACTGCACTCAGGGATGGAGGGGGAGGCGGTTGGGGGAGTTACACACTGAAGGTTTGCTACCATAGAATGCATGAAGGTAAAAAAGCTTCAGTCTTACAACCACTTTGTGGTAAGAAAGGTTACATCAGAACCTATTTTTTTTACGTTTTTTTAACCTAGCAGAAAATAAAAACAATATGGACAAATGTGAAAAACAAAACAAAACAACAAAAACTGCAAGGGGGTCCAGCACAGGCAGTTTTTTGGTAAACATTACCTAACCTTTTAAACACCTTTATAGATATGGAGGATATCACCTGGATGTGAAAGGCAAGCCACTTCAAAAAGTACCTACAAAATACAAAAGTTAACTTTTAACATTGTAAGCATCATGGCTAACCCAGTAACGTGCAGAGACTGCATTGTTAATACAAAACTAATACAGTTTTGTTGCCTGTAAAAGTTTTTCAAAAAGCATATGATGCCAAGCTTGTCATCATTGTCCTGACTATTAGCAGATGTCATGCACAGAAGATACCCAACAGAACCCTATGAACTGTCCTGCATCAATTTGTGGCTGACCCAATGATGCTGTTGAGTACCGTTGTTTATATTTTGTACAATGTACTTGTTTGGATGTTTAGACCAGTAATCACTGACCTAGAAAATGTTAGCACTTTCTGATGATTGTGTACTGTGAAACATATTTCATCCCATTCTCATTGGTGAGACATCTGATAGCGTTCATCTTCTATCAATTCTGTGCATTTATCTCCCTCTGTGATGCGTGTTATTCTGCACTATCTCAGTGTACTGTTTACCATATCCTGCACCTTCACTGAATTATTTTTCCAGAGCAGTCATGGAAACATAGAGCAGATATAGGCTGTAATGGTCTCGGAATTTCATACTCCACTTATTATTCTCAAATAGTTTGTTCTTTATTTTCCTTACAAAATGAGATCTGCTCACTTGTCAGAAGCTCTTTTATGTATGCATCTGACAAACGACATCCCATAGTATGTTCAATATATAAAAGCTACTAGCTTATTGTTATTTTCTTTCTACTGAAGATATATATATATGTATAGAGAGAGAAAGAGAGTTTGTTTGCACTTTGTACTCAATTTTTTCATGTTTGATGGCATTGAACGGTGAATCACAGTGGATTTAATTTGGTTTTTCAGTGCTATATTGTTTTACAATCAAACACAGAATAACTGACTGCATGAGAATACACCTCCTTCATGTTAGCATTTAGTAGTGCACATTTGGCAGTCTTGAATTTGTACACAGAGGCCTCTGTCAGCTCTGCGCAAAACTGATGCAGCTCTGTTGGGATATGCAGGAATTGTGCTTACACTTTCTCAGAACAAGATGCAAAATTTCCTTCGGATTGAAATCTGGACTCTGTCTTGGACATTTCAAGACATTATTATTGATCTTTTTAAACTCTTCTTGCATAGTTCTGGCTTATTCTTGGAGTCATCATCTTGCTTGAAGACAAATATCCCTAGGTTCAGGTTTCTTGCAGACCTCATGAGGTTTTCTTGAATGATTTCCTTGTATCCTGATGTATTCATGCTACCCTTCACTGATCGACTCTTTCCAGAGCCTGCTTCAGAGGAAAACCCATTGTTTCAGCCACCATCATTCTTTGCGGTGGTAATGGTGTATTTATCATACAGGTGAAACTCGAAAAAGTAGAATATCGTGCAAAAGTTCATTTATTTCAGTAATGCAACTTAAAAGGTGAAACTAATATATGAGATAGACTCATTACATGCAAAGCAAGATAGTTCAAGCCGTGATTTGTTATAACTGTGATGATTATGGCTTATAGCTCATGAAAACCCCAAATCCACAATCTCAGAAAATTAGATTATTGTGAAAAGGTGCAATATTCTAGGCTCAAAGTGTCCCACTCTAATCAGCTAATTAAGCCATAACTCCTGCAAAGGGTTCCTGAGCCTTTAAATGGTCTCTCAGTCTGGTTCAGTAGGAATCACAATCATGGGAAAGACTGCTGATTTGACAGTTGTGCAGAAAACCATCATTGACACCCTCCATAAGGAGGGAAAACCTCAAAAGGTAATTGCAAAAGAAGTTGGATGTTCCCAAAGTTCTGTATCAAAGCACATTAATAGAAAGTTATGTGGAAGGGAAACATGTGAAATAAAAAGGTGCACGAGCAGCAGGGTTGACCACAGCCTGAAGAGGATTGTCAGGAAAAGGCCATTCAAAAGTGTTGGGGACTTTCACAAGGAGTGGACTGAGGCTGGAGTCAGTGCATCAAGAGCCACCACACACAGACGGATCCTAGACATGGGCTTCAAATGTCAAGTCGCTCCTGAACAACAAACAAGTGTTGTGGTTTTTATTTTACTATTTGGTCTCCTCATACAATAGACTAGCCTTTTTCAACCAGGGTGCCTTGTGGTTTCTGCAGGGGTACCTTAGCAAAATGTCTAAAATTGCCCAAAACTTGTGTACAAGCCAGTTGGTGGAACAAGCCTGCCTTTTAGTTACAAAAAGCCACATGTGCATCATTATGATCTTCTAGCCACCAGTGTCCTGACAACCAATGACATCATCAGTTGATAAGGAGGGTGACAGTTGCCTTTACAGCATCCTTGTTTGACCCTCCCCTGTCCCTCTCCATTAGTCCAGGGGTCACATTATCTCAGTGATAGACAAAAACTAAGGGGGAAGAGAAACACTGGAATGCTAGTCAGTACCAGTGTGCAAAAGAGTATTTGCTTTGGAAGAATGAATCACCTCTAATGTTGGATGTACTACGTGTATGGATGTTGCTGCAGTATATAAAACTGTTAGAATAGTTTTTGCATTTTAGAATGGGGTGCGTCAAGACTGTCCATACTTTTAAAGGGTGCCTTGGGACTGTCCATAATTTTAAAGGGTGTCTTGACTAAAAAAATGTTGAGAAACACTGCAATAGATTACTAACAGAGTCTCTCAGATGCCTTCTGAGTGAACCACTGATACAATGTGTTAAAAAAAATGTTGAGAAAGGCTGCTCTAGAAGCTATTAGAGACCCACAGAGGTCAAGGGTGCTAACATTTCACCTCCAGGTAGAGCCCAGATGTATCAGGTTACATATAATGGGCTGTTCACACTCTGGTGAACACTAATGAATATGTACAACTGCTACATGATGTCAAAATGAAATTGAATTAATTTTTTTTGTGTTCATTTCCTTCCTGTTATACCTCAGTTATACAGTACAGGTCAGACTGATTTGGTACCAGACAGATATAATTACAAAGGCACCAAATCAGCATAAGAAAGGATACTTTACTTGGACACACTTTCCTACATAAAATGACCAAACCTCTCAACTAATGAGGTCTGCTACCAAAAAAAAATTGCAGCTTCCTTATTCCCAAATCAGTTGTTCTTAAGATGGGCACACACACACTTAGTTTTTTTTGTTCAGCCTAGCAGACTGAACAAATAAAAAGTGACAGATCACCATACCAACATAAGCAATGTTGGTGCTGCGATCTCCCCCACTGTGCTATTGTATTCTGACAAGGGGACTCCCTCCCTCCAGGCAGAACACATTGGACAGTGCTCACACCCATTGGTTGCAAGCTCTGATCAGATGAGGAACAGATGCTGGTTTTCCAAAATGCCCATTCAAAAGAAGGCAGTCATGAAACCAGCTTCTGTAGAATAGACAGGTGTACACACTAGCAAAAGGTTCCTGCTGAACCAAACAATTTCAGATGATTTTCGGCCCATGAGTACAAGGCTTTAGCAGGGTAGATCACAGTGGGGACTAGAGTTTAAAAGATAAGTATGGGCTTCTGAAAAAAACAATTATACTCACCTAGGTGGATGCAGCATTAATCCAATGCTGTATCTGTTCCAGCTCCTTCTAAGACCTAGAACCAATCAATCAAAGACTGCTGGTCATTCAGTTCTCAGTCTTCACTGAGCAAAGAGCCAGTAACTGACTAGTCTGCCCCTCCAGTGCTCACTGGAGTGCTGAGCTATGGAGGAAGCAGAAGCGACTCACTGAGAGCCTGAGCCAGCTGCTGGGTTCTTTCCAGATCTTAGACTGGCTGAGTGACGTCAGCCAACAGTGGGCTTTAGTCCTTTGCCAGCTTAAAATGGGTCACAGGAGCACAGTAGGAGCTCCACTCCTGTGATCCGTAGCAGTAGGGCCAATAGTAAAGGTTAGAATGAAATGTTATGTTACATTGTTAATATTAAAGTGTTACTAAACCCAGGACCCTGCATTCACAATATCTGGTCTCCCGCAGTACACAGAACATGGAAATGCAATTATTACAGTAAATATAAACTGCTAAATACCTTTTCTCATCAGCAGTTAGAGCAGTTGTGTGACTTCTATCAGTGTCAAGCAGATCACTAGAATGCATAGAATGCATGAAGGTAAAAAAACCTTGAGCCTTTAGAACCACTTTAAGACTTTGTTGCGCTCTTCAGATTGGGGAGATACTGTATATATGAGACAAGAAAAAGAGAGAAGGTGCACTGATCTTGTACATTACCACAAGCAATATTTATTCACATAAACAAGCTTCCATATACTCACAAAAGGTAAAAAGCTTCAAACACAAAGAAACAGGCCAGTATAAATTCCCGAATGCCGCCTATCAAAGGGAAACAGAGCTTGCGCTTTTCGAGGGCTCAACCCACTTCATCAGAGCTAAATGTTCATGATTTCTTGGCATGTCTGATATATAGTAGCGTGTTCAAATAGGCTTAAAAGTTTCGGTGCTATATCTATCAACATGTACTGCCTTGTTTCAATCCTGGTAAAAAAGAAAATAATTGTCATTTCTAGCTGCAATCTGCTTTCTCTCCCCTTCAGAAAATGCAGCCTGCTCAAAACGAATTCCATATTTAGCAGCAATTCTGTCAAATATTTATTTGCTCGGTGTGTGCAAAAGAAAGCCGATTTTTTGCTTTTGAATACAATCTAATTACCTGTCTGCATTAGAAATCATGGCCTACTCCAATGAAGACTTGAAAAGTGTGGTGCAGTTCTTTTCAAGGTTTATATTTTCAATTGTACACAGAAAAAAACCTTTCTTGTTCCAGATGAAATTGTACATACACTTTTCCCATTTTCAGTCTCCAAAACAAGACACTGTTGGGTTGATTTACTAAAATTGGTGTGTGCAAAATCTGGTGAAGCTGTGCATGTTAGGCAATCAGCTTCTAACTTCAGCTTGTTCAATTAAGCTTTGACAAAAAAAACTGGAAGCTGATTGGTTTCTATGCAGAGCTGCACCAGATTTTTAACTCTCCAGTTATAGAAAATCAACCCCTATATATATGCAGTGTGCTTGTGCTCTACCTCAGAATTGCAGACTCTCCAGTAAAAGCTTCCAAGGTGTGCTGCGATTTGCTTTAGGTTTTTCATTTTCAATTTAATATAAAAAAACACTCACTTTTTAATTTTCAGATACAATGTGCCTGCTCACTCAAAACTTGCAGCCTGACCATACTGGCTTAATATTTATGGTTAAAATTCTCAACCTTTTCCCATCTTTAAACAAGACAAATTTTATTTTCTACATGCAATGTGCTAGTTCTCTCCATTGGAGATTTTGGCCATTGATTGTGTGCTGCAAAACTGTGCCAGTGTTTTTCCATCTTCAGTCTATGAATGAAGACCTTAATGTTTTATTTAGAGCTGCAATATGCCAACTTAGTCTACAAGAATTTGCAGCCTGTTCATAGAGGCTTAAGATCTGTGGTGCAAGTCTGTAACATTTTTCTATCTATGGGGCAGCACAGTGGCTAAATGGTTAGTACTTCCTGGCAGTACTAGGGTCTTGGTTCAAATCCCAACCACAGCATCACCTGCCTGGAGTTTGCATGTTCTCCCTGTGCCTGCGTGGGTTTCCTCCGGTGCTCCGGTTTCTTCCCAAACTCCAAAGACATGCTGGTAGGTGAATTGGATCCTGTCTAAATTGGCCCTGTTATGTGTATGTATGTTTGTAATTTAGGCACTTTAGATTGTACACCCCTTGAGGGTTAGGGACTGATGTGAATGTACAATATATACTGTAAGTAAAGTGCTGCATAAATTGACAGCTCTATATAAGTACCTGTAATAAATAAATAAAATAAATATCTTCAGTCTCCTAAAAAAATATTTATTTTTTTATTTTCCAGATGCACTCTGCTCTATGCCTCTAACATAGCTTAAAAAGGAATACATACTGCCCGACAAATCAGTTCCATTTTTTTGCTTGTGACACTGGAAACTTTCATTCTATCTAACTTACTTATAATTTTTTTTTTCTGACTTCCATTGCAGCCTAGTAAAACACTTACATGTACAGCATGTCTGTGGAATAATGTTATCCCTTGACTGTGACATAAAAACATTTTTTGGAACAACATATGCCTCATCTCTCCCTCTAATAGTGGTTATGTACAAATGCTTGCATAATGTACTGCATGTCTATACAATACTTATGGTTGCTCTCTTTGAAATATCATACTATTTTATTTATCTCTCCCTCTTGCCCCAGATGCCAATAAACTGCTTACATATTCTTCACCCACTGTGCCATATGGTCAGCCATTGTCTCTGAAACAAGGCACTGTCATTTTTTTTTTAGCTGCCTTAGGCTACGTTCACACTAGCTTTGTCAGCAGGCGTCAGACAGGCATTTGGGAAGCATTTTTAACGCTTCTCAATGCCTATGAAAATTCTGCACATGGCAGAACACAGTGCTCTTCACACTGAGGCGTTAGAGTTGCGTTGCGGTAAAACTGACGCCTCATGTCCAGTCAAGAGGCGTTGAAGCCTCCCATTCAAGTCTATGGTGACGCTCCTCAAACTCCTGGCAGGCGGTTGCAAGGCATTTGTGGAGCATTAATACCATTAAACTTCATTGTAGGCATTTGTGGTGCGGTTTTATCAAAAGATAAATATAAAAGTGAGCGCTAGATGAAAAAGCTGCTATGCGCCAATAAGTACCAAAAGACTGTAATAAACATGCAAAGAAGGGGGCGCAGCGCTAAAGTGCAGTATGGTATAAAACATACATATATGATATAAAACGTACATAAATACAATAATAACAAAATGCCAAAAACTGTGTATAAAGGCAAAGTGAGTCCTTAAGTAATAAACGGTGACTGAAAAACGTGCGTCTTCCGGTGATCAGAGTAATTGAATCATGCACTCACCAGATGCATAATCCAAATATGCATATAGATGGTGTCCCGATATCCAAGCGAAATGGTCCCATAGATGGATAAGGTCATCATCTGAGTACAGCGGTCCGTCCAAAAAATCTTCTTATGGATCATGTGTTGCCACACTAAAGCACCACTCGGCTGTCCCCTAGGAGACTCTGCAAGTAATGAACTCAACAGGGTCCATAAAGGTGTACAAAGATGGCCGCCGCTCCATGCGGTGGCGCAATGTCTGGGGTATGCTGCTCTTACTCTGACGCAATAGTGGTGAGACCCTCCTGCGCTCCAAATAATGTGTTTAAACAATTAAAACAAATTAAATATATGAACCCCAAACAGCTGCTAGCATTAAATCATATACCAGTGATCAAGTGAATATAAACCATATAAATGCTGCGCTACATTCAAACTTATTAAGTGAATGTGGAATCCAATGACACAAATCCAATATAGTGACAATAATAATGAAATAAATAATACGTGCTTACTGATAACAAAAATTATCAAATAAAACACCCAAAAAGATGAAAAAACACAAACTTAAATCTATACGCATGTGCATGAAAATACACATACATATAATTACATCACACGTGCAAATGTGAAGTGAAATAATGGTTACTTATTAAACGCAAACAAAAAGTCCAATATAAAAATGTTGAAGGTGAACAAAACTGTAAACGGTGTTTCCAATAATACTGTAAAGTGACCACAAGTGAAAACAAATCGTGCAGGTATCTGGGTGTAGATAGAGCTTGTGAATCCAACCACCTTCTGGATTAGCCTCTCACCTCATCACTTCGACCCTTGCGGATCAAAGAGCAATAATGGATCCCTCTCACAGATCCTCCAGGCACCACAGCACTCCAAAAACGCTTTTCAGGATTTAATATTCCCACTCAAGCTCTTCTCCAGGTATAGGTGAAATATCAATCTCTCAGAACAAAACAGAGGAATCCTCCCATAGTGTAGTATATTTATTATACCATAGGAACATAGGAACATAAAACTTTTTGGTAAAAATTCCACTTACATAGCAGCCAGTCCACATGAGACCCTCATGCTCTCAGATGAGGATATATCTGTGTTTGTTGGGTGTACAGCTGAATAACAGGTGTACCAAGATGGCCGCCACGCCGGAAATACGTCACCGCGCTTACGCCCGGCGTAAGCGCGGTGACATATTTCCGGCGTGGCGGCCATCTTGGTACACCTGTTATTCAGCTGTACACCCAACAAACACAGATATATCCTCATCTGAGAGCATGAGGGTCTCATGTGGACTGGCTGCTATGTAAGTGGAATTTTTACCAAAAAGTTTTATGTTCCTATGTTCCTATGGTATAATAAATATACTACACTATGGGAGGATTCCTCTGTTTTGTTCTGAGAGATTGATATTTCACCTATACCTGGAGAAGAGCTTGAGTGGGAATATTAAATCCTGAAAAGCGTTTTTGGAGTGCTGTGGTGCCTGGAGGATCTGTGAGAGGGATCCATTATTGCTCTTTGATCCGCAAGGGTCGAAGTGATGAGGTGAGAGGCTAATCCAGAAGGTGGTTGGATTCACAAGCTCTATCTACACCCAGATACCTGCACAATTTGTTTTCACTTGTGGTCACTTTACAGTATTATTGGAAACACCGTTTACAGTTTTGTTCACCTTCAACATTTTTATATTGGACTTTTTGTTTGCGTTTAATAAGTAACCATTATTTCACTTCACATTTGCACGTGTGATGTAATTATATGTATGTGTATTTTCATGCACATGCGTATAGATTTAAGTTTGTGTTTTTTCATCTTTTTGGGTGTTTTATTTGATAATTTTTGTTATCAGTAAGCACGTATTATTTATTTCATTATTATTGTCACTATATTGGATTTGTGTCATTGGATTCCACATTCACTTAATAAGTTTGAATGTAGCGCAGCATTTATATGGTTTATATCTTACCCTGACGCGTTTCGTGCCAAGTGCACGTATTCATAGGGAGTGTGTCAGCTAACCAGACATCTACTCCAAACCCTGTATAAATAGTATCTGGCAATCGTATAAGCGTGTCCGCCATTTTCCCGGCGTCCTCGCGCATGCGCAGAACAGACATCGCTACGACGTCCGCATCCCAGTCCAGCGCCATTTTGTTGTGGTCTTAGTTATAACCACCGGCAGCTACGATACCAGATACAAGCACAGCTGTGCAGTGAGTACGATGTCATTCACCTTAGTCAATGACAACTGCTAGTAAAAACAACACATACAGGGCTGGAAAAACACACAAAAAATACATTGAAGACACCAAACAAATATAATGTAGACTCATATATATAGATGAATCAACATCGATATATAGTAAAAGTAAGTAGATGCTAAAAATTATGCCAAGCAAAAGCTTGTAAAAGTAGCTCTAAGGTGTCTTCAGTGTAGATGTACAAAAAGTGCAGCTACAAATAATACATAACATATACAAATGTAACTAACCGCACAATGTTTAAAAATAGTATACATAGAAATACATAATGCCCATATAAACAAAATCAAATAATAAAATATAAATTCACAATGACCAAGAACCACATCAAGGTAAAACCACATGATGTGTAATGTGACGATGAATATATAAAGAACCAATAAATGCAAGGCTGCATTTTATCTACGGTTGACAAGTTAAAATTAATATTAAAAATTAAAAATTATTTACTAAAATAGAAATATCAAGCGTTAATAATGTAAATTCCAACAAATAACAATATAAAATAGTAAGCTCATCAAATGATTAATAATAAAGAGAAAATGAAAGACTCAATAAAGAGATATAAAAATGTATAAATTAATAGCACATGTAGATAAATAACCAAAATCAACTATTATCAATAAATATTGATCGCTTGGCCAACGCCTATCAAATGCCTCAAAAATGCGCATAGGGAATTTGGGGAGTGTTTTGGGAGCATTTGAGGAGCATTAAAAACGCTTCCCAAACGCCTTTCTAATGCCTGTCAAACACTATAGGGGCGTATGACAAGAGTTAGAAATAAGTCAAGTGTGAACGAGCACTTAAAGTGGTTGTAAAGACAGGTAAAAAACCTGTCAGTGGTGACAGCGCACCACTGGAGGGCTTCATTTTAAAGGATAAGTTAACTTTTTGCCAAAAATAATAAATGCACATTTTTTTTTGCAGATAAAAAAATCAGCATTTATTATTTTTGGTTGCAGCAGCCTGGAAACCATTGCACCAGTGATCAGCAGATCGCTGACACCATGCATTAATCCTGCAGATCTGTCAGTATATCTGCATGACCGTACGGGACTGACAGGAAGAATCAATGAACATGATTCCACTAACATGGAGCTCTACAGTGCCGTAGTCGTTCATTGAGAGCTACAAGCTGACAGCCGCTAGTTTTTCATTCAAAGAAGACTGTGAATGAGTGACGCAGCCAGGTGGGCGGAGCCCAACGTGACTATGTTTTTTTTAATTTGACGGTTAGCGAGGGGGAGGGGGAGATCCCCCGTTAGCTGCAAAATAGGGGGAGTGGGGACCAGCGTATTCATAACATGTTACATGTTACACCCTGAATATGGGTGTAACATATAACATGCTATGAAAGGTGAACTTATCCTTAAGGTAAGTATTTAATAATGTGCTAGTATGCAATGCATACTAGCACATTATGCCATTGCCTTCCAGGAGATTTTTTTTTTTCAAAGGCCACTACCACTTTAATTTTGCTTATTTCTCTGGTGTAACAGTAAGTGTATATTGTAAGATACTGTACCTATCTAATCCAGATTTGTAAACTCATAGGAGATATACCATAGGGGTTACATTAAAAATAGAATGATGCTGGAACAGTGTATGGAAGGTTCAAAAACGTAAGAAATGTTATTATTGATTCGGTGATGGCTGAGTAACAGCCTGTAATACCCTTCTGTTCCATATTTTAGTTTCCAATGCTTTGATAGTTTGACTGACAATTACTCCATTGTGCAACACGGTATACAAATTAATGTTCTATCATTTTTTTGAGACAGATAGATCTTTCTTTTAATGGTATTTTAAAGCCAATGAGTTTTTATTTGTTTGTACTATAGATAAAAAACTAAATGTTTTGAAAAAAAACTGTTTTCCTTACTTGTTATTTGTTAAAATAAATGCTAGGACAATGTGAACTCTCCCAACATGGCACCTTTTTGGAAACTAGAAACCACAAGGTGATCCAATTTTTTGCAACAGTTTTTTGGGAAATGAAGAAACACATTGGTATTAAGATGGGCAAAACATGGAGCTTAGTAATCGTGCACAACATACAGGGTATACAAGTGATACACAGAGGAAATAATGAAGGTCATATACAGTGGGATGATGGAGATGAAGGTTAAAAATGAAGATGTTTAGGGTAAGGGAGGTTAAGGGATAATGTGTAGGTCACATGGAGAGCAAATATGGAAATCAGTAGTGTCAGAAATTGGGGTGGGGGTGAAATTGATAAATTTTACTTGCAGCTGCTGCTGCTGCTGCTGCTGCTGTGATTGTACTGCATTCAGGAACTAATGAATGAATCATCTATTCATTAGTTTGGGTTTCCTTAGATGGGATGGCTGAGATCTAAACACACAGATTGGGGGAAATGTATCATAACTTGTGAAGACAGAATCTGGAGCAATTGTGGATGACAAACAGCAAGCTTCTATCTATTATTTTCAAAGGTTAACTGAACAAGCTGAAGATAGAAGCTCACTGGATGCAATGCACAACTTCTCCAGATTCTATCTGTTCAAGTTTTGATAAATGCCTCACACTGTGTCTTTCTATGACTAATCACAGCCACCCCAAGGTACAGAACCATCTAGACTGGCTCTGTACACATTGTCTGTGAGCTGTCAGATGGTGGCTCTTTTCATGGACATTGCAATCAGAAATTGTGAATTGATAGAAATTATGGGACCCCCTACAGCTTACCTTACAGGGCCCCCCTCGACCCCACCCCTGACTCTGACCCCACCCACTCACCTAAAAAAATGAAGCTTTCTCTTCAAATTATATTTATCACCGGCACGACAAATTTGGACACTGTGACTGTTTCCATCTAGCCTCATGTCACAATAGAAATGAATGGGATCCTGGCATGCAAGACTTTGTGCATTCCCCTAATGGTAAAAGACAGATGTGCACAGGAGACACATATCTGTGATGCCATGTGTGCATAGGCCCTAAGGAGGCCTATTGATATATTCCACTGCCCTATGATCAGCAGCATGATAATCACACGATGCAATTGTTGAGGTTCCATACAGTGATTATCATGATGATAATAATGATGATCAAATTTAGCTGCTGCAAAAATCAATAATGGGCAACGGCGAGGGTATTTTACTGACTGTACTTTTATGGAGAAAAAAGAATTCACTGCAGTCTTGATGGTCCCCGCTTTTCTCATATTGTCACTCTCTGTGTTTTGATGGTTGCTGCCAATTTCCCTTCAGGCTGAGCCCGCCCTCTCTACAGCACCTAATTGATGAAGGTGAAAGGCAGTGAAGAAGATGCCGACAGCCATGCCCTGTGACTGATATCACTCTGCCAGGGCCAAAACCTTAATCTGATTTTTGGAAAAAAATAGTCCCTCCATTTCATAGCCTCCTTGGTCCATCTGAATAAACTGATGGGGCCCAGGATATATGATTTAGACCACTGTTTTTCAACCTTTTTTCAGCTGTGGCTTCCTTTACAAGTATGCAAACATTTGAGGCATCCCAATGTAAAAGTGTAAAATGTTTGTATAAATATATTACAATCTTTGCTTTATCACATGCCCCAATGAAATCATTCAACTCTCTCTTCTTCTATTTATCCTTTTCTCTCTCTCATCTTATATTTCCTTTTTTCTCTCTCATCCTCTCTTTTCTTCTCTCTCCCTCATTCTCTTTCTTTCTGTCTCATTCTCTTTCCTTCTAGTTTCCCTTTCCTTTTGTCTCTCTTTCCTTTGATCTCAATTCCTTCTGTTTCTCTATTCCTTTCATGCTCCTTCTGTTAACCGCTTCTCATCCGCCTTATAGCAGAAGTAATGCTACAGGGCGGCACAGGTGCGAAAAATCATGTATATATATATATATATATATATATATATGTGTGATTTTGCATTTCCAAGTAGGGGGCACACCCTATCCGTGCCGCCTTTTGCAGCCGCGGCTGTCAATCACTGAGTCCCGGCCGAAGATTACTCGCCGGCTCCCGGTGACTGTCGAGCATCTCCAAAGGGGGGGGAAGAACTGTTTGTAAATAAAACAGTTCTCTCCCTTCTCTCCCATGTCTGCTCCTGCACATAGCACAGCTATGAAAAGCAGTGTGCTTACAGTACACAGTTAACCCTCTGATTGCCCCACATGTTAACTCCTGTCTGCCCAGTACCATTAGAACAGTGTCAGTGCTTTTTATTAGTGTCACTGGGGATGTCAGTAACACCAAGTCATTTCCCCCCAGTGCCAGAATGCCCGCTGCAGTCCCGCTATAAGTCGCTGATCGCCGCCATTACTAGCAAAAATAAATCCCAGTATATATACCGCCATTTGTAAATGCTATAACTCTCATGTAAACCAATTCAATTACATGTATTGGGATTTTTTTTAGCAAAGACATGTAGCAGAATAAATTTTAGCCATTTGTAAATGATTTATGATGAAAATTGATTTTTAAAATGTTTTTACTAGACATGTTTAGTAGCAAAAAATCAAAAATATTGTCTTTTTCTCAAAATTGTCGGTTTTGAGAAAATGATCAAATACCACCTAAAGAAAGCTCTATTTGTGGGGGGAAAAAGGTCACAAATTTAATTAGAGTGCAGCTTTGCATGACCGTGCAATTGTCAGTTAAAGTAATGCAGTGCCATAGCACAAAAAATGGCCTGGCCAGGAAGGGGGGTACATCCTCAGGAGGGCAAGTGGTTAATTAAATTCTGAAACTTGTCTTGTACCTCATTCTCTTTTTATTTCTCTCTTTCGCTCTCTCTTTCTCTCTCTGTCTCTCTCTGTCTCTCTCTCTCTCTCCTTTCTCTCCTCTTCCATTCTCCTTTTCCTTCCTCTCTCTCATTTTCTCTTTCTTTTGTTTGCCATCCTCATTTAGATTTACTCCATTATTTCATGTTGTCTCTATCTCTTCATCTCTCTCTTTTGAATGTATCCAAAAAAATGTTTGGTGCTTACATACTGCACATTGAAGAAGAATATCTCTATTACACAATGTAGACATTCAAATAATACATGCACTCAGTGTACCAACAATGCCTACAGCACTTTTCAGGCAAGACTGTAGTATCTGTGATGTGAAAGTTAATAATGCTGTTTGGTTAATAACAGCCACTTTAACATATCTTTACCTGCCTGTAGAGTTTGGAATACATGCCTGTGGAGGATGATTCCTTGCCTGCCCTACACTGAGCAGTGACTGGACTGACACTGACACAGGTAGACTGTCTCTCGGCATCTCCCAAACAGCTGCAACTCCATCCTGTTCTGTTTTCAGATTGTATCCCATTCTAGATGTGACATGGCTGTGATTAGTCATAGGGGCTGGGCAGACAGAGATAATGGATTTTTCTGACACTGGTGATTAAAGGGTGGAAGTTAAATCTTTCACCACCCTGGTTGAGAAAGGCTGATTTAGAGCCTTCCACCCTCTGAAGCTACAGCCGGAATTAAGTGAGTTGCATTAGCTTATGTGGCCACCAGCTCACTCCACGGCCACCCTGCTGAACATTACAGAGTGCTTCGCTCCCTCTGAAACAGTATAGGCACTTATTTTTTATGTTTTACATAGCTACACCTGCAAAAGGGGCCAGCATGAAGTAATCTATAAGGACTTAATTTGCTGACTAAAGTTTCACTTTAACTCCCTCTTGCACATTCAAATTCTTCCTTTGTCTCTTTTATTTTTGTCTTTGGTTTTTATTACTTGCCTAATCTTTGGAGCATTACCAACAAGCCTGGTCCCTGGCTTTTATTGTGCCACAGTCTTATTCTTACAAAGGATTTTACGTTTATAAACTAGACTACCTCTCCTGCTCCACAACAGCTTCCGTTTCTTCCATTTCTTCCATTTTTAGCCCCATTTCATGTTTCTGTGTTCAAATTGAAAACCTGAAGACATGCTGTATACTGCATATTACTTCACACAATAAGACACATTGTCATGATCTGGATTCAGGCTCATAGGTCAGTAGCTATAGCAGTAGTGAGGCACCTACCAACCAGTTGGATAAGTACAGAAGCAGGTCAACCTGGTGAATGACATGGGCATACCTGGGCATTCATGGGCAGTCACAAAGAGCCAACTAACCGGTGTTCACCAGAGCTCCTGATGACTGAGATGGGTTTGGCCTCCTGTTAGTCCCAGGTTGTGGTCCCCAGGTTCGCCCCACCAGGAGGTAAGACAGCTGGGTCCAGGAGCTATCTAGCAGGTAAGCAGAAGCCTAGCCAATAAACAAGCCAAAGGTCAGTAACAAGTGGTTTCAGATTGGGATCGAGCAGAAACATAGTTGAAGAACAAGCCAGTAGTGAAGATACGGACAGCAGCTGGAGTGAAAGAAACAAAATATTGTCTTGAGGGAGCACAATAATCTGGCAAAAAGGAAGTACAAATGCATGGCTTTAGCTGGAAGTTCTTGAGAGGAGCAAAGGGTTTAAGGTTCAAGACAAACAAGGTTCAAAGTAGGATCATTCAAGGAATTGTCCAGGAAGCTGTCCTACATTCAAGAGTTCACAAGACACAACAGAGTTTGAAGGTTCACATCCAGGCCCTGACACACTTGCAGTATACTTGAACACTTGAACTTGTGATTGTGGATACACCTACAGAAAAATGTGTTGTTCCTTTTTTGATGAACTTTGACACAATATTGTGGGTAACACCTTTCTCAATGTTCACTCTTTGTCTTGATAATAAGTAAAGGCATGAAAAAATGCAAAAATAAATACTAGCTGCAAATATGCTCATACACAGTTTTGTATTATTTTGCATCATATTCTCCTCTTAAATATAACAATAAAAACTATTGAAATATAACAATCATTAATATGAGCACCATATATACTGTGCACAAACCCCAACTAGAGCTGTGAAACATGTTAACTCCCAATACAATTATTGTCTATCATTTTTATACACAGTACCTGCTTACTGTGTTTTGTTTGGCAAACCATTTATCAAAGAACTGAATAAAATATCCATTTGTTTTTGGAAACAGAGCAAAGTGGCTTAGTGGCTGTAATGTATAATAGAAACAAGTAATATTTGTAGGCAGCATTATGTCAAGTGACTATACTCTATATTCAAATAAATCCCATTTTGTATTCCACATATGATCAATGAAAAGTGATTATATACATCAGTACTACAGACAGTGAACATTTTATAAGTGAAATTTGCAGCAACTTTTGCAGGCTACTCATTATATTGAATTCATTTCATGTTTTATCATTGCACTCAACTATAAGATACTATAGCAGTCACAAAGAGCCAACATTTATTTTTCAGGTATTCATTAATTTGTTATTACTATGTCAAATAAAAGGACTGTGTGATCTTTTGGGAATCATAATGCTCATTCTGTAAATGTCATGAAATCTGATTAGCAATGCATTCACAGCTAATTGTGCAGAAATACATGATGATAAGATCTTCATTACAGTTTGATGCACTTGTAGGTATTTAAAATACACATAGCTGAAATACTGTGGCCATGAGCCAGAACAGCATTATGCAAATACACCTTTTATCATTATCCGATAATTTTCAAATGAATATCATAATATCTTGTTCTAAGAAAAAGGCTTGCGTCAGCGTGTTATGAAACTGAAAGACTAAAATAGTTTAGGCCATTCTATTATAAATAATCTTTTTATTTATTAGCTTTGTTTTATGTAACATTGGAGACCTAGCTCACCCAGTTGGTGGTGGCTTACTTTTCAGATTCTGAAAACGTAAAAAAAAAATACTTAGCTCAATATAGGGGATAATCTTTAAACGCTATATGTTTGTTAAAGCTGTTTTGTGTGCAGAGGGGAAGCAGATCCCACAGAATCCCAGGTATCAGGTATATCGCTGTAGTAAGGCTGACTGTTATAGTGATTTCAAGCGTTCCCATCAGGTAGGAGTTATGCATACATACTGTCAGGACTGTAGATAATTTTCTTTTTCTAGCGGGGGTTCAGCTGGTGGCTGAGCTGCATTTTTACCCCCTCCCCAAAGGCAGCAGAGAGGCAAAAGTTATACAGGCTGTTGTACTCAGTAGTTAGCAGCACCTATTAAATGTAACCCATTCACCATGCAATTGTGGTGCAGGTTTTTAGGGGTTAACACAGGTGGTGAGGAGGCAATGTTAATGCCTCATCACAGATTCATAAAATAAACAGAATAAAGGTAGAGAGCTAACACTTTGTCTGAGCCTACCATGAAGATGGACTTCATTAATGCAACCTACACAGCAATGGGCAACTGTTGAGAAAATAAAATTTAAAAAAAAACTTTGATCAGACATACGAGACACATAACATATAAGGCTGGCCATACACAGATATTTTTTTTTCCATTACAAAAAAAAAAAAAGGAACAGATTTCCCCATCTACAAAAAGCAAGGTGGATGGAGAAATCCTCCCTACTGTGTTATTGCACTCTAAAGCCAGCCATACATGGATCTACATTCAGCAGCAACCAGACAAAGTTTGATCCATGTATGTACAGGGAGATTGTACAGAAGTCAGTCTACTGGTCTACTACTGTACAATCTCCTTATCAGAATGTCCCTGCTTGATCAGCGCCACATGCTATAGCCAGCAACGCTAAGCTGTGTATTCTGATGGTGGGGACGACTCCCTGCTGCTACAATACAAAGACTCAGTGGGGAGGATTCCCCCATCCACACACACTCAAATCAGGTCAGTTTTTTGTTCTACCATTGACTCATCTATGGCCAGCTTAACAGCGGGAGTCCTCCACTTTCAGAATATCCTAATCGGCACTGTGGTCACTAATCTAATGGACATTTTCCAACATTCCCATTAGACAAAAAGTTAATTGTTAAATCAATATCTATCAATGGGAAAGGGCATAGATGGATTGAAATGCTGCTGGTCTCTGCAGAACTGGCTGAATTTTGCTCCATCTAAGGCCAGCTTAAAGTTTATGTAAAATGCTACATGCTACATGGAGTATATGTAGCTCAATTTACAAAGCTGACACACCAGGATAAGAATCCTTATTTTTTTAGCACCCTCCTAGTTTACTCAGAAGCTTGTTAGCAGCTTCAGGGGTCAAATTGTGGTCAAGGCTGAGAGACTCTGCAGGCCAGCCCATCTGGAATTTCCCCCTGCTCTGAGGCTTTCGGAGGAGGGCCTTGGAGGCAGTGAGTGGATCTGAAGAGTGGCTGGCTGCACTCTTGAAGGACCTCAGCCAATCCTCAACAAAGGGCTTGGCAAGGGACTGGGACTCCCTTAAAATGTAAGAGCCTGCTCAGTGGCAGGAGTTGGGTGGAAGAAGGTGTAGAAAGAAGATGTGAGACTGGAGAAAGAAGGCTTCCAGGAGACCCAGTGAGATGGGGCCTGCCTACAAGCCTAGAGCTGGGAATGAGGAAAACTCGGGACCCAGTGGCCCTTGAGTGAGGAGCACCTGTATGGCACTTAAGGAGCAGCCCAGCTGATAGCACTGAAAGCAGCAGCCAACCTGTAAGTGGTATAGGAGAGGTTTTGAGTGAGTACACTTGTACGCCCTTGGCAGATAGGGGAAGGAACATTCTGGTGGGAAACCAGATTAGCCCCCTACTAGTGACTGTTCAGCTCATTTAAAGGAACAGCAGCCAGATCCCCTGCTCAGGAAGAAAGTCTCCAGATTTCTGGGTGAAGAGGAGTTCATCTGGGGTCTGGAGTGGTACAACTAGGAGATGCTGGCTAGCACGCCAACAGAGACTGTATCAGAGAAGAGAAGCTTGTGGATAGTTCAGGAAGTTGTCCTCAGATATTGGTTCTCTCAGCATTCTTATACCCCCATTACCCTATCCAAGTTCTAATCCCCTCAATAAAATAGCCAAACCAATGCTCAAGGGCTGGTTTCTGAAAGCTTGTGTGGAAAATGCTGACTGACTGGCTCTGCAAGACTATAGGGGGACCCAATTCTTCAGCAATCCCTATGGGAGTAATGCTATATTTTCAAAAAAAGTGACAGTTCATTTCCAGTCCAGTGAGCTTTGAAAATGACAATCACAAGGATAAAATAAAGATCCTTATCCTGGTGTTAAAACTTTGTGAATTGAACCTGTATAGTGTGGCTGCCAGCAGTATATAATGCACTATATAGTTTATGTCAATGGATCCAGGGTGGGGAAAATAATCCTGGTGTCAGTGATCCATGGGACTAAAAAATGCCCCACATTAGTGGGGGATGAGATTGACTGGGCCTTAATTGTCTGCATGGAACAGATATTTATAAATAGGTTTAGGTGAGCCTAAGGTGTGCTATTTAGTGCTTTAGTCTGGGTTTACATTACAGCATTGTGGTACCCTGTTATGTGTGTTGATGTGCTGCAGTGCCATACATTAAAGTTGGCCATAGACAGAGCAAAATCTGGCTGGTTCAGCAGGGAGTGGATTAATTTTTATCTGTTTGTGACCCTCTGTTCGAAAGACCTTAGAACAATTCTGTTGAATGAACAACTTGGAAAACTTTTGTCAATCGACAGCCACAGCCACTGATCAGTGTATTATGATGGCAGAGGGTCTTGCTGTCAGAATACAATGTTCCTGGAGAGGAAGGATTGCTCTATCCAACCCATTTGTGTCTGCTAGCACCCATTCAAAATCAATAATTTGCTCTAACATAATACATGTAAGTGCTGTTGACAAGTGTGAACCCAGACTTAGGGAGAATAATGCTACATCCACTGGCAGTCACCAGCAAGAATCAGTAGATTATTGGCAGTGGTTGTAAAGCTTCCTGCACACGCTGTGCGACCAGCAATGGTTATTGACAGCAGCTGCCAGATATGTACTCTTTACAAATCAATCACCTGTGCCGCTGTTCATAGTAACTTACCTGTGAACAGAACCTCCAAATGATCCTGGATGCAGGCATTGTGCCTTCTGAATCAGGCTCTGGTTACATCTGGTGATTTGGGATCATGGGCAAAATTGCACTGTAATCCTGTATCAGAGGTTTTAGAAGTGAGAGAAAATGTATCTAAGAAAACACAGGTTGAAATACCCTCCCACGATTAAAGTGTTTTAATTGAGGGTGGTGGGGTAACCAAGTATTTTCCTCAGAAGAGACATATTATTAATAATGGGAAAATATACCTAAAAGTGAATACGTTTAATAGCACCACTGGGCTAGTATTGTCAATCTGCAATCCTTGTGTAGGATAACTTGAAGGGGTTGTTCACCCAATTAAAGATGACTACTGCATATTCTTTTTATGTTTGTGAAAGCTAAAAATGCAAAGTGATCCTGTGCAAGCAAAATGCATCTCCTGACAAAACGCTCTATCTGTGTTAAGCTGTTATAATTCTTGTAGTCCCAATTTACTTTTAGCAATTAAGTTTAATCCTTTGACAATTAAATAGACAAATGTAACCTTGGAAGAGAAATAAACTGATTAGCAAGCTGGAACAAGTCCATTAACTTTACCTTAAATATGTAAGAACTATTCTACAGGTATTTGAGTTCATCTTTACAGCTGGGATATTTAAGGAGGAGGTATGCCTGGGGGTAAGGGATTTATGGAGAAAATGTATTGTGAGTAAGAAACAGAACAGCAAAATTATGTAATTTTCCAAAATCACCCAATATTCTTTGTAATTAACATCTCACATTCTGGAATCAAAACAGATGCCGGCACCCCCACTGGATGATCTCCGTGCTGCTTTTTTTGCTGGTTGGGGAGAACTCTGGAATCCATTGCTTTGTGAATCTGAATACATTAATTTGTAAACTGGTCAAAGACAGATTGTTGAAGCTAGTTTTCAGATGCCTTGTGTGTGGAATCATTTTTACAAACAATTATGGACAATTGCTGTAAAGGAAATTTAGCTCTGCTTGCTGCTATTTTAGTTCTACCATAATCCCATAATTCTTTTATCTATGATTGAAAATATTTTTGGTGAAAAATATCCTTGCATAATCCCTCCAGGAGAGCAGGGCTTTTTTTTTAGCTGGAGCCTCCAGTTTAGGCCCTCTGCTCCCTGCTCATTGCTATCACTTGTAAACGAAGTAGTCCAGCTTCAGTGTTTACAAGTGACAGATTGTCTCCCAACAGCTTCCACATATCTGATCTCCTGAGCGTCTCCCACTGAGTGCAGGATGGGGACAAGGGAGATGCAGGTGCTCAGGGTGCAGTTCGGATGCCTGCACCCCTACTGGATGATCTCCCTGCAAGTGAGAGAGGCGGTGCCACCTACAGTGTGAAGGAAGGTACTAAAGTTGGCTGAGTGCTTCAGCCTAATACAGCAACAAACGTTAGACATATGAAAGATGGTAGAGTTTTTAAGGAGGTGGGGGAAAAAATGGGCGGTGGAGTGGGGGGTTGCATTCAGAGGTCACAGCTGAAGGGGGGTGAAAGTGAGATGTGGATGCGGGATGCAGATGTAAGCAGCTGTGGAAGAAAGCTGAACTCTGCAATCTGTATGTACCACACCCCTGATTTCTAGGCATGTCTTATTGGAAAGAAGCTTGTTATGATCATGTATAGTGGTAATGTGTATGTTTGTTATCTAACTCACAACTATACAGAGCCATCAATAACTTAAAGTGTATGCAAAGTTTTATGCATGCAGAAACCACAGCTAAAGAGGGGTGAAAGTGAGATGTGGATGGGGGATGCAGAGGTAAGCAGCTGTGGAAGAAGGCTGAACTCTTGCCTCTGTGTGTAGTGCACCTCTGAACCCTGCACTATGTATATAGTGCACCCCGATCTCTGCACTCTGTGTGTAACCGGCCAAACTCTGCACTCTACTTTAAGACCATCCCACTGTTAGTAAAAGATTTGCTCACACCCACTATTTGATGCAGTTTTGAGGGGGTGTGTAGGGGTAGTGGGGCTTGTGGTTGAGTTCCTGTAGCCCTGCATCTGAGTATATGTTAGATTTAAAAGAGGGCAAAAAAGGATGAAGCCTTTTTTTTTTAAATACTGTATTTTAGTATGCAAGGTGTGGATGGGTTAATCTAAGCTCTGCAATCAGAAAATGTAGAACCCTCATGAAGGGAAATGTACTTATTGCTCTGTGTGGAGAGTTTCCAATGAGTTTAGGAGTGTGGCCCCTCTGTTGTCCCAGTTTGAGAAGCTCATGTGTGCATAAAAGATCTTCCTAAGCCACAGAATTTAGAGAGTGATGGTGCATGAATAATAGGTGCTAAGTGGAGGTTGACTCTATAATTTGAATCCCCATGCTTTTCATAACGTGGGTCTTAACTCAGCGAAAGACTTAAATTTGTTCTTGATGTCCTTTGATCCATTTATTGCTGAAAAGTATTTTGAGCTCCCATTACCTTTCTACATTTCCATTTGGATACTGCAAGGTACTAAAATTTCAGTAAACAACACATTTAGTGCAGACCTCTGAAATAATACTTCTGCTTCCAAAAACCTCTATCTATATTCCTGGGGATTTTTTATGTAAAAATTTGCTACTAAACTAATTTACAGTTATGTTCATGTCCAGAGCTGGAGCTTTATTGTCCATTATACACACTGATTTTGTTAGACTCTTTTGGAATTACATAACTCTAAATACAAAATATGATTGCATCTCGTCAATGTACCGGGCAGCACAGTGGCTAAATGGTTAGCACTTCCGCCTGGCACTACTAGGGTTGTTTGCTCGAATTCCAACTACAGCTACACCTGCCTAGAGTTTGCATTTTCTCCCTGTGCCTGAGTGGGTTTCCTCTGGGTACTCTGCTTTCCTCCTACACAACAAAAGACATTCTGGTAGGTAATTTGGATGCTGTCTAAATTGGCCCTAGTATATTTATGTATGAATGTAAGTTAGGGACCTTAGATTGTACGCCCCTTGAGGGTTAGGGACTGATGTGAATGTACAATATATACATAAAACACTGCAAGAATTGATGGCGCTGTATAAGTAATAATATTAATAATGTAGTGGTGGTGGAGGGATTGTTGTCCTTTGTTTTTTTTTCAATATAACAGATCAGTAATAATAATCATATCTAATCATGGACTATAAGGTTTGTCATTTCTAGGCATGTCTGCTTCTTATTGTAAAATAGAAGCTTATTATGATTATGTATATTGATAATGTGTACTTTTGTTACATAACTTACAACTATACAGAACCATCAATAACTTAAAGTGTATGCAAAGTTTTTTTTTTTTTAATTTTGGATGGATTTACAAACGCTTAAAACATCTGCCAGTTTTTTGCTGATTACTGGGGGGATTCATCCTCTCGATTTGACCGTGTGATCATGGTCACTGAGACCAAAAAAAAGAGAATTCCTAAGTTTTAATATTGTCATAAGAACAAGAGGTGAGGAGAAATCTTCCAATGGAGATACTTGTTTTACTAATGACTGTCTAACATGGGGATGTCTCTTACTTTTGCATCTCCTAGTCAGAAATTAAAGGGAAATTTTCCCAGTAGGGCACAGACAGCAAAGAATAATGTGATAGGGATTTTAATCCTTCCCCACTTTATCAACAACTAAAAAAATGGTTTGGTCTTTAGGGAATTGTTCATCCTAAAACAAAACATATCTGATACTGTATATTTACCACACTTTAAAAGACTGTTTTTCTCTTTCGTAAGAACTCTCCCTCACAGATCTAGTGATTTTTGCAAGACAGATATTGAAATGTGGTGCTATCCACCCTTAAGGTCCTATTTGTTTTAATGCCATGCATCCACACGTATGATATTTTTTATGTCTTCCACAATATGTATAATGCTTAATCTCTTCTCCTCAGGGCCAAGGCATTAGTAAGATAGTTAGATTCACTGGATGGGGGCACATTGCTAGGCAGCACAGCATACCACCGACTTTATTTCATTTTGTCTGTGAACTGAATTCTTTTAAACTGTAGTCACTGAAAGTCAGAATGATACCCTCCTTTTCAATCTGCTTAAACAGAATATAATTTATTTTTTTGCTGGCGCCTGAAATCTAGCATACAGTTTATTACAATTTCTGAAAAATATGCTTTATACAGGACCCAGAAGATAGATTTATAAATGTGCCCTTTGCTTCAGGATGTGCCAAGAAACAGGAAAGCGTAACAGCTATTTAAATAATAAGTGGACACTAAATAACACCAATAAAATTGCATTCTGATACTTTCATTATAAGCTAGACATTAAAAAGTATAGAAGACTTATTGAGAAACACATTTTTCAACAACATTGTGGCTTTCTTGATTAAGCTGTTTCATGATACTGGTGTGAATACAAGTTTACTATACGAATGCTTATGCTTTGCTTGCTAAACAGAGTTGCTTATAGTAATTAGGATATGGGTTAAAAATTACAGTTGGTCATGGTCACTGGTGTATCCTATAATATGTGCAATGTGGCGTTCAGTGCACACAAGCCCCAAGGGGATCGTGCCCACTGTGCACTCATTGCACACATTTTGGGTGCAGTCTGTACTGGGCACCAACCACTTATAGGGTGCACCAATGCAAAATAGCAGTGGTGTGCCAGTTCCTGAAATGCTCATTGCATTCCAGCACCTGCCACTAAAATAAGCCATTGTGCAGCATCCAATTGGACACTATCAGAGGGAGGTGGGTACTAGCAGCTCCGTACTGCTAGGCATCCTTTAGGGCGATTCACAATGTGATCATCAGAGCTGCTGCAGCCTCCCTCTGATAGCTGCAAGAGACTACTTAAAAGTCAGAGTATCCATACATAAAATTAAACTCAAACCAATTATTATATTGATAGTACTACATGACAGGAAAGATGAGATGGTGGCTTGTGTATAGAAAGGCATAATAAAATGCAATACAATAAAATACAATAAAAATAAACTTACCCCCCTTGCTTTCCTTCTTTTATGCAAGTTTTTCTCCAAAATAATACCCATTTTGTTTTTGGATTAGTTAGAGAAAGTTGATGCCTCAGTTTATCTGGGCAGAGAATACAAATCTAGGCTAAATGTAAACCTATTAGCCAAACACAAATCTGCTGGAAGGCTGAGTATAGTCAATCCATATATTTTGCAATGGATGCTGCTGTTTGCAGAATAGCTAATTGCAAACACTCTGTTAATAACCATACTTTTTTTTATATCCTAACAGACCAGACCTTTTAGATTTTTTTGCTGTAGAAAAATTTTTTTTTTGGAAAAAGAGTTGCTCTATTCCCAACTGGTTTTGGAACATTTTCAACACCTGAGTGATCTCTGGATTCTGTAATAGTCAATTAGGAAGTTAGGGGGATGGCCTGTTTAGTTAGGGGGATGGCCTGTTACTACAGTATATTCCCGTGGTACTTTGAAGATGACAGTGATGAAAATGCACACACTATATATACTGTATATATATATATATATACACAGTATATATATATATATATATATATATATATATACAATATATATATTTACATTTGTTTGTTTTTTATTTACCGATTCATCAGTTAATAGAATATTGCTTGCAATAGTTATCATACGCCATGTTTGCCTTTGTTACAAAAATAAGTCTTTAACAAGCTTGAACATGTATTTTACAACTTGAAAGTGCTTTATTTTATCCAAGCACAGGAAGTGACATTTTCTCTTGGTTCTCAACATTTTCAGTATTGAAAATCTTTTGTATGGTATCCTCTTAGGAGAACTGAACTTTCAAGTCAAACAAGAACTTTAGATCCTTGCATTGTCAGCTTGTCTTTGTTTTGATCCAGTAACAGAGTTCAATAGAAATTGTCATAGTGGTAGAAAAAGCTCCTCAGGTACTTAAACTACAAAGAGACACTTTAACTGCGCTCTGTAATATTCGTGTTCATTGTCAATTTTTGTTTCAGAGAGAAAACTTCATCTTGTCAATAACCTAGAACTTTCTTGACATCATTTGCTTATTGCTTTTATACTGCTATTTTACCATTTAATTACTAATTCAAAAAAATAATCATTTCAGTTTTGATTAATGCAGTAGAAATCTTATGTTAGCTGGTGTATTTGTGAATCCCTTCTTTTAATCTGTTTGGCACCAACTAAACAGTCAATAAACTTGTTTTGATTAAAGTGGTTGTAATGCTTTGTTTTTTTTAATTAAAATAACAAACACATCACAATTAAATTGCTGTGTGCAATGGCTTTGCACAGAGCAGACCCAAATCTCCTCTTCTTGGGTCTCCAGCCAGCACTCATGACCACTCCCCCCTGCCAAGTGCCCCCAGAGTAGGCTGCTTGCTTTGGTGGCACTCGTGCATGCTCACTCCAGAGCTGCCCCTGTGTTTCTAGAAGACATACAGAGCACGGCTCAGCACCGACCCCCACTTCCTCCTCACTGGCTGTGATGGGCATTAGCTTCTGCTGCTGTGTATCAGCCAATGAGGAGAGAGAGACCCGGGAGAGCCAAGGCTCTTGTGCAGAGTACTGGATTGAGATCAGGTTCAGGTAAGTATTGGGGAGCTGAAGGGGGAGCTGCACACTGAAGGTATTTTACCTTCATGCATCGAATGCACAAAGGTAGAAAAGTTTCAGCTTTTAAAACCACTTCAAAGTGATCCTGTCACCACACCTGATAAAAGGGGGAACCTTATAAAGAATATCACCATATTGTATGTCCTTACGTTTTTAATGGTCTGTGTCCTAAAACATTGCTGACTCACTGTTCATTGACCACTGCAGGTGGCCCATGCTTCTAGGTTTGTGCTCTCCTTGCCACATTCTGTATTTCCCGTCACCAGCTAGTCACCAGTTCATACATTCCTACAGGTCCCACAAGCTGGTTGGAGGAAGCATGAGCAGGGAAGAGGATTTTTGATCCACCTAGAAGTGTAGCTACCTGTAGCATCCAAGAAGCAGTAAAGTGGCAACATTTCAAGTCAAAGGATGCAGAAAAGTTATGCTTGGTTATCTTCTATAGGGCGCTGGGCTATTTTTTTAAGATACCCTGCGGTGACAGTCACTTTCAGCACAAATTTTTTTGCTTTTCAACAAGTCAACTGTTTATGTTTTGTATTCTATATGATTTCTGTTTGCGTTTTTTTTTTTTCTATTTTTGCTAAGCTGTTGCTAATCTGTTTTAAAACTGTTTAGAATGAAAAAGAAACAATATTTTATTCTGCTTCATCAATAAACAGTGTACCCACTCTTTCTTTTGTATAATGTTAACCAAAGGAGGAATGGGCATCCAGGCATTTGCCCCACATGCCAGTACTATTAAGATATATTAACTTGGTGGCACAGAAGGGAGATACTCGACTATTCAGATCACGGTGAAACCTGCAGTAAGGCAGAGGGATTGCAATGTCTGTCAGAAAAACTTCTATCATTCTTTGCAGCTCTAAGATTTCATGTAAATGAATAGAGCTGCAAACAAAACTGATGTTGGAAGATATGAGAAGGTGTATTATAATAAACTGTGTCCTTTAGGACCAACCAACTCTTATCATGCCTATCAATCAATGTATCACCGTGGCATGCTTAGCTTGTTAAACTTTTATAGCCTTGAGGAAGCCATCTCTATCATGAAAGGGTAGCTGGTTGTGTTTGTCCCCAGCCCTGTTCTTCCCCTCCAAAACATAGCTTTAAATCAGATTTATTTATGACAGTTCCTAAGTTATTGATTAGGGATTCTTTATCTTGCGCTAAGGATTACAAACTCTTTTCATGATTTGAAAAACGTGTGTGAACTACACCAAGAAAATTATTTTAAAAATCCAACAAATCACAGATTTATAAATTGACTGCAGTTCCTATTAAGGGTACTGACCTTCACAATCATAAATATAAGAGCGCTGCCCTGTGCAATCTTCTAATTACTGCAGATCAAATCAAACATACTATGGTATCTCAATAAAATCTTTTGTGACTTGTGCAAAAATAATAGTACCTTCCAAATTGTGCACATGTACTTTCCATGAAACTTCTGCAGTTAATGCGCTGTGCTCCCCGCCAGTGGTCCCATACTCTCACCGACTTCTATGGACTCTTATAATTAAACAAAAGTCTAACTCAGGTGGAACTAAATCCTGGTTCTGCTGGGTCTTGTAGTCCTCCACCCTGCTGCACTTGCCACCAGATGTTGTTTCAGTGCGGTGATTCAAAAGGTAGAATGCTCCTATGTAAGGAATGAAGGAAGGGAACCACATAGTGTAATTCCATTTATTTAAAACTGGAATAAAAATAAATGTGCTGCACTCACATTATTCCAATATTAGCAAGCATAAAAATGGCGAACCAGGAATTAATGAACAATGCTCCACCGGCCGCATATGATGTCACCACGGTCCATAACTGCCGAGTTTCGCCCCTCCCACTGGGTGTCTTCAGAGGTCAGGACCTGTGGTGATAAGCGGACACATTTATACATCTTACATCCGGGGAGATGTGCAACAGGCTGTGATTGGCAGAACCCCCTCCCCCACCCACAGATAACCCACACCAGGTTTTAGCACATAAATAAGATAATACAATTTGAGATCAAAAACATTTTTATATGAAGATTTAAAACATTTACTTGATATCAGTTCTGTATTTATCCTCTGTATTTTCTTTATTTTAATATGTGACCGGCTGCAGAGAACTAGAAGCCCCTCCTGTCGATGTTTTCTTGTTTATGGGCTAAGAAAGAACTGGGTCACATGGCAGCTGTATATCAATTATGAAAATGGGTACTTAGATTTTTTTTTTTTAATACAGTGCCACCATCCATACACATAAAGAGAAGGGATAATGTAATTAAAACAGTATGTGCTTAGTGTCCTATAAAACTAATAAAATGTTTGCATAGAAAATGTTAACAGACTACAGGCAAAGTGTGGGTAGTGGGATCATTTCAACAGGTGTTGGCGATATTTGGGAACAACCATCCTACAAGCAGCAAAAAATGCTCTTGACAGTGCTATACCTGTTTAAGACTCCAATGTGGAGGAATTGAATGACCTCAAAATACAGAGGAGTAAGGTATATAATGTAGTGTCAAAAACCAGGTTTATCACCAAGATCACTCCATCTCAGTAACACGCCAATTATTAAACACCTACAAAGTAAGATAATTAGAAACGCCTGATTTGCTCTACAAATTCACAAGAAGACATTTCCTTCATGCCTATTTTCTACATGTTTTGTGTAAAATGAAGAATTGGGTCAATCTGTGTTAGGAGAGAAATAGAGAGGTAATTCCTGCATGATGTCCTCCCAGATATGTTCCAGGACAAAGTTCAAGTCTGTTCCCAAATTCTACCACTGCAGGGAGATGACATATTAGAGAATTGAAAAGTAATCTTTATTTATATGAAAGTGTCCCTCTCACCAACTTAAAGAACGAAGGCAAAAGCACAGGAAAAATGTTTTTTTTAAATGCTTACTTGCAGTATATTCCATTAAAAAAATATTATTTATTTACTTGCAATGTGCCCAAGAAATTGCTTAAAAAATTATGACTAGTCAGTTCCCTCCCTCCTTGCATGGCATAGCCCTCTTTTCTTTTTAAGAGTGACTAATTATTCTCAGTGCTCCTCCAGATTTGTTTGCCCTTTCCTTCACCTCCCTATATACTCTTTCAGGTACAGTAGCTGAAAGAGGGTCATTTTAATGACATCTCTTAGTCTCTGGGGCTGCTAACATCTCATTCAGGATGGCAGTGCCCAAAAGCAGTCTCAGAGTTTTGGATGTCCACACAAAGGAGGTTTTTACAAGGAAACTAACAAAGATAAATGATAACAACTGGTACAACACTATTTTATGTAAACTGATTAGGGATGGTAGTGCAGCTGTCCTAGTTGTAGTTTAGTTTTATAGTTTTTTTTTACATTATCATTTTTCTCTTTTTTTTGTTTTCTCACAGTCACATTCGTTGCGAAATAAAGTCCAGCTTCTTTATACTAACAATAATGTAAAGAGTGATGTGACATTGGTAGGAAAGCCTTGCCACAATCATATGACATTTCTTTGTGCAACTGACTGTGTTTTGAAGGTAATTTATAACATTCAATAAAGCATGCTCGATACAAGCTTCAAAAGCATCCTTGACCTTGTATCAGTGAACCTTTATTACATGTTGTAGCTACCATTGGTTTATGCTTTATAGAATACACTTTCTAAATATAAGTTGCTAAGAACAATTCTTCATTTATATTTTATAGAGATATCAGTGTACAGTTACATGCTCAGAATTACACACACATTTTGGTGTCCTAAGCCCCACAAAAAAACTAGACCCACCTTTATACACAAATAATTGTCTTTCTCTTTTAAGCCAGTGCTCCACAAGACTTAGATCTATTTTAAAAATAATGATGTAAACATTACCTAGCACTGTATGACCTGAGCAGTTGCAAAAGTGGCATGTTTCCATCTGAGGTGTGCATTTGATGTTTAGGGTGAAGAATACAAAGCTATGTATAAAGTTAAGTGTACAGGGGAGTAAGTGGCTCAAATAGAGGTCCTGTCTCCACTACAAAGAAATCAGCAGAAAATTAGGTGTAAATATCTTGACTTTGAAACATTCATTCAAAAGTGTTATAATATATGAAGCTTCAGGTGACCTCCAAACACATCCAATGCCACTCGGCAAAAAAGGAAGAATGAAAAAGGAAAACAATGCCAAACTGATCCTGTTAAAAAAAAGTACAAAAATAAAGCAAAAATTCCAAAGTAACCAAAACACTTTATTTAAATGATTCTACCCTTGTACCCTAACCCCAAGATAAAACTCTAAAGAATTAAAATATATTCACCATATTACCTGGGAGGAACTAGTGTAAGATTGTAAAACCATTATGATAGTAAATGACCAATGAAGCCCCATAAAGCTGTTAATTTAGGAAAGCTATGAACTAGAATAATTACATTCAAACATTATTAATCTTTAAGGTCATATTCCATCAATGCCAACTCCCAGGAGAGAATAAGTCATAGCATGAAAGAACCAGTCATTAGTTCCTTCCAAGTTGTAAGTGATAAAAAGACTAATGCAGGCAAAGCAGAGGGGAAATAAAAGTGGCGAATCAAAAACACTTAAGTAAACAGTAATACAAACACAGAAGAATTAATATGGACTCTAATACATAAATGTAACAAGGTCCTAAAAGAGTAGAAAGTATGCTGTGAATCAAAGGCAAGCCAGCAGAGCAGTTCTAAATGAAGCCAATAGAAAATATAGAAAATGTGGGAATCTTGCGTGAAACCTTTTTGAATCTTGGGTGAAAACATTTATAAATAGAACAGTGAGTTTTTTTACAGTCATTCACAAATTAAATCTTGCTATACTAATCATAAACTATTTCCCAGGTTTTTGAGGGTTGTTGCAACTATCTGGCATCATCAAAATAATGTTCACCACATTTATGTATTATACATCCATGTGGGACATGGATCTGGATTCTTCTGCAGAAAAGACTGCACCAGGAGATGCCTGGGAAGGGTGGAGAATACATACAGACATATAATCACCATCTGATCTGACTGTGATTGTAAAAAAAGCTAATGCAGGCCATACATGGGTTGAATTCCGAACGAGTTGTTGATCAGAAATCAGAACTTTTGTGCATTTTGTAATCCGATGGTGCCACCATTGCCACCATTTTGATATTCAACCAACCAAGCCTTCAATTTCACCTCATGCTGCTACAGAAAATACATTTTGTATGTGGGAATCTTCTTTTCTTTCTAGGTCACAGCTCATGAGCATTTCTTTTTTGATTATATTTCTTACACGATTCTCCCATCATTGATTACAAATTTGTTTGTTTTTTAAAAAATATTTACAACATGCCCAATCATTCAAATTTGATAAACGCCCGAAAATCGGCTGTTGCTGCGGTCCACTAATGGTGTGAAAGTCAGACAAAAATTCTTAATTATGATTTTGAAAGAAAATTAATTTGGATTTCGACCCATGTTTGGCTGGCTTGAGATCATATTTGTTGGAACCTCTATGATGCATTCCTAAGACAGTACCTGAATTTGGCTTTAGTAAAAGATGCAATTAAAATCCCACAATAACAGGTTAGATGCCCATGGATACTAAAATTACATTAGATTTCCCAATTATTCTACATTTTTTCATAAATGAATATGAACATTTGAAAACCAAATTATTAATTTGCTCACCATTATTAATTTGCTCGCCTCTTTAGTGACAAAACAGTGTGAACATGCAATGCTAGATATTACAGTATACATGTAGCACCCTATTATGCTACTGTTTGACAAATTTAGTTTTGGGCCTCTCTGTAATCACAGAGAGCACTGCTTTATTAATTAGATCTGGTCTGCGCTCATGGGTTCAATTACTTTTCCCTGTCTCCCAGAGGATCCTGGGACATAGTGAGTGGGAGAATATGACACAGCCTGCATACTAATATCCCCTCAGCCAATCCCTGGTCAATATGGCAGGTGACCAGCAGGGGGCTGAGCGGGGTATAAATAAGTAGGTGTACAGAGCAGAGGGAGAGCTCTCGTTCCTGGGGGAGGAAGACCCAGCCTGAGGGATGTGGCATTCCTGGGAAGTCTTCCTGGAACTACAACCACCTTTATTGGGGTTCCTGCTATCGCTTGGCTGAGGGACCCTTTGTTTTACCCTCCTGGATTATTGCATTTACGGAAGCCCAGCAATGGGTTTCAATTGACTTTACACTATCCCAGAATGGATCCTGAAATTTGTCACTATAGGGCAGCTACTAAAAAAGACATGAATTATAACCAAAAAGCCCCTTCCCAGTAAACTGAACAATGAACAAATATGAAAAAAAAATACATTATTATATAAATGTATAAATGTGAAGCTGCCTCTTTAAAAGTGTAAATGACACTTGCAACAAATAATAACATAAAAAGGTAGGTGCTGAACACCAAGAATTTAGATATATAACCAAGTGTAAAATATATATGAACAAATGTCCATAAACAAATTAAATAGTCTCCATACCATGTGGAATTAATATTTCTACCATGATTATTTAGATTGCACTGATCACCATCACCACAATATTACACTGCACTCACCAAAAGATGGTGACCTCTAAATTAATATAGGTCAACAAGCGCTGTTTATAATGCATCAGGATATCAGCCAAAGCGACCCCAATAATCTTCCATAAGCCAGGTGGCTTCCTGAAGACACTGGATATCAAAACTAGTTGATGCTCCATGACTGCTGCTCTTCTGATTCTGGCTTGTGGAACACGCTCTGGCTCCTACATGGTGGAGCGGCGGTGCTAGTATCTATACTAGCCTGTATACATTAGTGTCAAGCCTGGGCACTATTCCAAGTAAGTGCAAATATAAATTTGGTGCTTTTATCTGCTGGTTTAAATAAACATACTACACTATAAAAACCTTTTTGGCATGTTTGATGTCTTTTCAGTGATCACTCCTGAGAAGATGAATGAAGGAGATTTTAAGTGATTATGGAAGATTATTGGGGTCATTTTGGCTGATATCCTGAGGAATAATAAACAGCGCTTGTTGAGGTATTTTAATTTAGAGGTCATCGTCTTTTGGAGAGTGCGGTGAGTGTGGTGATGGTGATCGTGCTATCTGAAGAATCATGGATAGAACTACTGTATTACAAAATCTACATGGTGTGGGGACTGTTTAATTTATTTTTGGAAATGTGTTCATATATATTTTATACTTGGGTATATATCAACATTTTGGGCATTAAGTGTCTACCTTTTTATGTTATTAAAAAAGACATGTGATAGACTGCAGAATGAGTGATATCAGAAGGGGGAACATTCTGCAGGGCAGTCCGGGAAGATGATGGTCTGGAAGAGAGCCATCTTGGGAAGAGAAAAGAAAAGAATGATTAGACGAACATCCTGCTAAATTCCTTTTCCTTCTGGTCAGATTCCTGTCTGCACAATGCTTACAGGACAGGGCAAGAGAAGCTGGAATAGATTCTACTGGATTCTTCTGTCTCCCTAAGGCAAACCATACACATTAAGATTTGCTGAATGAGAAAAATCAATATATTCCTATATTCTTTTTAATAGTGCGGATGAAGGAATCTCCCCTGCAAACTATTGTATTCTGCACCCACAGTTCTCAGAATACCCAGACAATGATTGCATCTGATTGGATGAAGTCACTGCCAACAGGGCTCAGCAGGAATCAGACAGAATTTGAGCCACATATGGCCAGCATAAGTGGACTGAAGAGAACTAACTGCTGCATTGTAAGTGTCACATGGTCTTCACAGAGAGGATATTTGTGCCACACAAGTTACTGTCTATCAGATTTGTTAAATTACTATTCTTTAGTGAAACACAGTACTGCCCATCTTCAGATACTTTTTATCTGTTGGTCTCATCTAGAGCTAGTTTGATAACCTGCACTGCAGGTAAAAGGAAACTGCCAGCTAGATACAGATATTAATGACAGATAATTACTGGATAAAGTAACCTGACTGAGAAGAGAGTTTTCTCAGAAAGAATCATCTTGAAGGGACAGGACACCTGTTGCTTGCTCAGTGTGGAGTGTATTATAAGGATACTATACCTATTGCTACTTTAACACTTTGAGAAAGACTCCATTACTGCACAGTCATACAGTTCACATGTGTGAGTTCACAAAAGGACAGGTTAGAAGTTCATTCAAAAGTCATTTTAGCTAGCAAGAGAAACACAACTGAAATATTAAGGTCATTTATGCCATGAAGTGAACATATTGAAGTTGATTTACTAAAGGTAAATTGACTATGCACTTTGCAAGTGCAGTTTAACACATTTTCCTTACCGTATTTTTCGCCGTATAAGACGCACCTGACCATAAGATGCACCTAGGTTTTAGAGGCAGAAAACAGGAAAAAAAAAATTCTGAACTAATGGACTGCAGACACAGTACAGGAGATGACCAGAGACTGCAGACAGCACAGGGATGACCAGAGACTGCGGACAGCACAGGGATGACCGGAGACTGCGGACACAGTACAGGAGATGACCAGAGACTGCGGACAGTACAGGGATGACCAGAGACTGCGGACAGCACAGGGATGACCAGAGACTGCGAACAGCACAGGGATGATCAGAGACTGCGGACAGCACAGGGATGACCAGAGACTGCGGACAGCACAGGGATGACCAGAGACTGCGGACAGCATAGGGATGACCAGAGACTGCGGACACAGTACAGGAGATGACCAGAGACTGCGGACAGTACAGGGATGACCAGAGACTGTGGACAGCACAGGGATGACCAGAGACTGCGGACAGCACAGGGATGACCAGAGACTGCGGACAGCACAGGGATGACCAGAGACTGCGGACAGCACAGGGATGACCAGAGACTGTGGACAGCATAGGGATGACCAGAGACTGCGGACAGCACAGGGATGACCAGAGACTGCGGACAGCACAGGGATGACCAGAGACTGCGGACAGCACAGGGATGACCAGAGACTGCGGACAGCATAGGGATGACCAGAGACTGCGGACACAGTACAGGAGATGACCAGAGACTGCGGACAGTACAGGGATGACCAGAGACTGTGGACAGCACAGGGATGACCAGAGACTGCGGACAGCACAGGGATGACCAGAGACTGCGGACAGCACAGGGATGACCAGAGACTGCGGACAGCACAGGGATGACCAGAGACTGTGGACAGCATAGGGATGACCAGAGACTGCGGACAGCACAGGGATGACCAGAGACTGCGGACAGCACAGGGATGACCAGAGACTGCGGACAGCACACGGATGACCAGAGACTGCGGACAGCACAGGGATGACCAGAGACTGCGAACAGCACAGGGATGACCAGAGACTGCGGACAGCACAGGGATGACCAGAGACTGCGGACAGCACAGGGATGACCAGAGACTGCGGACAGCACAGGGATGACCAGAGACTGCGGACAGCATAGGGATGACCAGAGACTGCGGACACAGTACAGGAGATGACCAGAGACTGCGGACAGTACAGGGATGACCAGAGACTGCGGACAGCACAGGGATGACCAGAGACTGCGGACAGCACAGGGATGACCAGAGACTGCGGACAGCACAGGGATGACCAGAGACTGCGGACAGTACAGATGACTGCTGACCTTTGGGGAGGTGGGGAGCGGGTACCTGAATTTGACAGGTACCTGCTCTTACTTCCGCAGAGTTTTTGTTTGATCTTACTTGTGCCTCGATCCAGCCGCGTGCTGTCTTCCTGGCTTCTGTAATGGCGCTCGGCATGACAGCCGGGTGCCCAGTGCGCATGAGCGAGAAGCACTTGCGCTTTGTGATTGGTCCGGTGGCTTCTGGGATCTGTCATGTGTCCCAGGTACCGCCTTACCATTCACAAAAAGCACCGCTTCTTGCGCATGCGCACTTGGCACCCGGCTATCATGCCCAGTGCCCACACTACAGAAGCCGGGAAGACAGCACGCCGCTGGATAGAGGAACAGGTAAGGTCCGGCTGCAAAGCTGAGCGGCCGGCCCGGTATTCTGACACGGCCGCAGTGGAAATACCGGACCGGCAGCTCCATAAGACGCACTGACATTTTCCCCCCAGTTTTGGGGAAGAAAAAGTGCGTCTTATACGGCGAAAAATACGGTAATTGCAATGTTGGTAAGCTTCACTTTGTATAGAATACCCAAGTAGGTGCAAGTAAAATAAAAAAAATAAACTCTTTTGCTTGCACATGATTGGATAATGGAAATCATCAGATCTTTTAACACATTTACTAAACTCTAAGGAAAATAAGTACAACTGCACATGCAAAGTGCACAGTCTATTTGCCTTTATTAAATCCACCCAATTGTGTCTATGCAATTGATCAGGTAAGTCTTACTCTGTTTTCTACTAACCATTTTGGTGTTGCCACTACAAAATAAATCGATGCATTATTTCCAAGTTTCGGTCCCACTGGGGTTCATTTTGGGGGGTTAATTCTTTGGGAGGTTAATTTTTTGGGGGTTAAGGCAATCAGGCTGTTCACTTTGAAAAAGGAAGATTCAATCTCTCATCTTTGCAATGGAATTTTCCCTTAACAGCTCTGCAGCTCTGCTGACATCCATAATCCAATCATGTGCAAGCATAAATACTGTTTTTCTTTCTGTCTAATTGGATATTCTTTGCTAAGTGAATCTTTGCCACATGAACTAACCCACTGGAAAATTTCCTTACAAAGTGAAAATCCCTTTGCAAAATGAACAGCCTATTTAAGTCAACCCCACCTTTTCACAGAATTTCAATGGTGTCACAAGATTTAAGTAGATTTAAGTAGATTTATCTGAGCTGTACTCAGATACTTATCAAAGTCACCTCTTATGGGTGTTCTACAGTTGTTATATTCACATGCAAAACAGTACTTATGTGATGAAATGCAGTGCCTAACCTCTGCCCTTCTCACCAACTCATGACAAAGGACTGGCCAATCTCACAGGGTGCTGTCACTTACATAACAATGCCATTCTTAGCTGCACCCTGTACAAAGATTTTTCCAGCAAGCAGGACCACAATCTTGGTGTCAGCAGTCTGAGAATGATTATGAATGGGTTAAGTTAACTAAGCAATTAACCCTTTGAACTCCAAACTGCCACCAGATAGCTTTGGGCCTATCAACCCTTCACAATATTAGCAAGAACAAATATGAAAATTAAACGTCTGTACGCACACTGTCACCACAGACAGGTACATTCAGAGATTTATCATACACAGTAGCACTCTTCGAGAGACAGTGATTCTTTAATTGCATTAAAGCAAAAAAATTAAAAACACACAGGTGATCAAATACCACCAAAAGAAAGCTGTATTTGTGGGAAAAAAGGCCAGAAATTTCTATTATGTATAGTGTTGCATGACCGTGCAATTGTCAGTTAAATTATCGCAGAGCAAAAAATGGTCTTGTCAGAGGTAAATCCTCTGGAAGGCAGGTGGTTAAAAGCCTTAGAGAAAATAAGGTTTAATAATGAAAAGGTCAAAATGGTGCAAATATTTACAGAAAAGGGGTTACAAGGAAATAAAGAGACAACAAGGCAACAGAGGAATAAAAAGGCTCTGGAATTAAAGAATACTTAACAAATGCCCTGGTTTGCAGAGTCCAATGGATAAGCAAAGATGGTGCAGTGGCTCTCTCAAGTCCAGTGAGGTGTTCCTTGATTTGATGTTAAACAAGAGCTGTCAAAATGTCTTGGCATTCTCTTTTTCTGTGGTGTCAAAGGGGTGTTGATAGAGAGCATCTGACCAATCATTTGGTCTAAGGGGTGGTTGGTGGCAGTTCACCACATATAAGACCAAGTCCCAAATATAGTTTTTCTATAAGTATTCATATTTTTGATTACCTACCGTTTACAGTCTGATAACACTGTTCAACAAATTTTTATTTTTTGCCAGTTTTGGAAACAAAAGGATCCATTTCTTAATTAATTTCACATTCTGAGTTCAAATATAACAATGAAATTTGTCAATTGGCTCTAGTTTTTCTGTAAACGGAAAGTTTTCTACTATAGGCGTAATGACTACATAATGCACAATAATTATATAGATAGATGTCTTTCCACAAATATAAAGCAAGTGATATTGACTACATAACAAAGCCTAAATGGCATAATATATTGCATAGGATTACCAAGAAAAATTATAGCCATAAGCTAAGTTGAATCATTTTAATACTTAGGATTCTCACTAGTTTTGTCTTCAGTTTGTGTCGGTTTTGCTTCTCTTGGCTTTTCTCTTGTATTCGAGGAAAGGGCTATCTCTTACAACTGCACGTGACTACACGCTTCAGGTTTTTCCTCACTTGACTCAACCACGAAGGATTCTGGTGCTTTAGGAATTGGTAGCCCCTCTCCATGAAGAACTGGACGTATTGCCGATGGAATATTTGGATAGTGCACAGATAACTTTTTCTTCTTATTTAGCCCTTTTACAATTGGAGGCACCATACAAAAGTAACAATTACTAACATGATCTGTTGGCTCTCTCCAAATCATTGGCACAGCGAAAGGCATAGATGCCTTTTTTCGATTCAACCATTGCTCCAGTGCCGTCCCACAAGAATTGCAGCATATATGTGGTGCCCAGCTCTTGTCCTGGTCTCCTATCTTGCAGCCAAAATACAAGTTGTAGGCTTTCTTAATCATTCCTGTTATTCTCCTTTTTTGTGAGATAAAAGTTATTTCACCGCAGATATAGCAGAAATTATCTGCTTTATTCACACAAGTTCGAGGCATTACTGAGTAGCCTATATAAGCATAAAACGAAATGTAAAGACGCTGTCGAACTACAATCAGCTACAGATACTGCAGCTTTTATGCAGTGAAGTGATGCAAATAAAGGCTAATATTGCATCATCTCAGTATACATGCAATTTTCTATTGGTCACCAGTATCAATTGCGCAATATGCAGCTAAAGTTGCATCATAATTTTGAATGGCTTACGTGATTAGATGGGTGAATATATCATGGAAACTAGAGCCAATCAACATTTTTTAGGGTCATTTTCGTTTTCAGCACCCCAAAATTATGTAAGATTAGCTAATTTTATGCCCAAAACTTTTCAACTGTTGAACAGTGTAATATGCAGATTATTGTCCAGCATAAAATGAGCTTTGAAATGGATATAGATATGACAGGTCTCGGATAACTATTTCTCATAGGAGGGGTGTGGAGGGCTAATCCACTCCAGTACCTTCTAGCATGTTTGGGTTCAAAATGCTACCCGATAACTGATAAAGCTGAATATGACTTTATTCTTGCGATACTGTCAAATTTTCAGAAGTTATGAAATATGCTGAAGTTTTAGAGTCTTGCTGATAACCAGTCTATCAGGAATGTGTATTCTACTGACTTCCAACTAAGGTATTTATGACCCAATGTCTGTTAATTTTCTAGTAACTGAAAACACTATATGGGCCCTGTGATGTGTATTGGGGGTTGGATCCTGCTAGTCCTATTACCATACTGGTGCAGGGTGTCTGGCAGCAGCAAAGATGTTGTGGATTGTATGAGCTGAAAGGAGGACGGAGGGGGAGAGAGGAAAAGGTCACTGTGGCCATTTCTCTCTTCTGACAAAATGGCATGGAAGAATTGTGACCTGAACAAAATGGCTGCTACACACACAGCTATTACACACGACCATTACAACTTAGATCTGGCATTTTCTCATAGCCTTCTTTTTCTTTTTACTAACTAGAAAACATATTTTCGAATAAATATGTTTGTCCTATAATATTTTATATAAAAATTAACAATATGTGAAATGGCTGTGAACAGCATTGATCCTACTTAAATTACATTTTGAGACATCAGTACTAAACATCAACAATTTAAATTGTATTTTCACTTTATAAAGGGAACTGATTAAATACAATTATAATGATGCTTATGCAGCTAGTTTTATTCATGGCAACTTTTATCAATATAAAAGACAAAATGTATTTCATGAAATGAAATGATGGTATAAGGGTTTATTTCTACAACTATATCATGTGTTGTATTATGCATTGTGATACATGCATTGCCGCTGGCAAAGAACATGATTTGAATTCATAGTTATGTGTCTCAAAGCATGCAGCATATATTTTAAGTGCTTCAAAATCATTGTTTTTGCACTCTGAAAAGTGAGTGCCCTAAGCTGCCCATACAAAGACACATTTGTTTTCAGAGTTGGTCTGTCAGATCAACAAAGGTTATCAACACCTCTCTAATAGTGATCAGCAAAGCATCTTTATTGAAGGAAAAGCCCCTTATAATGATGATTCATTCTTAAGGAAGCATGAACACAGATATATTGTAATATTACAAAAAGTGCTGGAACAAGTGATATATTCACATAGAATTCACATATAATGTCCTAATAATATAATGATAATAATGCCTGGAAAGATATCAGAACACCCCCCCTAAAAAAAAGTTTTGTCTGAAAGACACATGTCAATCTTTATTTGTACACATGTCTTGTTTGCATAATATTAACCCATAGGTCTGTAAAAATATAACAACCTTGTATCCAATAGTAGCATACATGCAATCAAAGAACAATACTGTCAGGGCAGGAGCTGAGGAACGGACAGGCAGGCCTAACAATGTAACGCACTGGCTGACGACAACCACCACCCACAGACCGAAGTCCCTCAGGGCGCGGAGTCTAAGTCCCAGGCTGCCCTTCACCAGGGCCCCTGATGGTGGGGATGGACTTGACGCAGCCAGGAACCAGGTCGCGGCCCCCGAGACACCTCAGCTGCGGTAATGGCCGCCGCCAATGGCGTGTAGCTGGTGGAAGAGACAAAAGAGTAGTCAGACAAGCCGGGGTCAACAACAACAGGACAGAACAGTACAGGACAGCAGACGAGAATCACAGGTCACGAGCCGGGTTCAGCAACAGAGGGTCAGATCAAAGGAGAATACAAAGAATAGTCAAGACAAGCCGAATCAGATACCAGGAGAGTCACGAGAGTCAGAACAGAGTAACAGCAACACAAAGACACAAGACACAAGTGCAAAGAGCATGTGCGGGCCACAGGCTTATATGTCATCAGCCACACCCCTCTGGAGGATGGACCACAGAAACCTGAAGGCATAAAAGGGCTCCCATCATGCACAGCAGAATCCAAGATGGACACCAGCACATGAAGTAACATAACCACAGGGAAAAGGTAGGACCTTGACAGTACCTCCCCCTCAAGGGCCCCTCCCCCTCCGCGGCTCAACAAAAGGTTTCTGAGGAAAGCGGGTATGAAAAGCGCGGAGGAGGGCAGGAGCATGGACATCCGCGGAAGGAACCCAGGAACGCTCCTCGGGACCATAACCGCGCCAATAAACCAGGAACTGTAATTGACCGCGCACCAATCGAGAGTCCAGGATCCGGCTCACCTCATACTCCTCATGACCGTCAACCCGGACAGGACGGGGCCGAGGAAGAGAGGTAGTGAAGCGATTGCAGATCAGAGGTTTCAACAGGGAAACATGAAAGATATTGGAGATCCGCATCCCAGACGGAAGGGCAAGTGCATAGGCCACCGGATTCACTTTGCGGAGAATGCGGAAAGGACCGACAAAACGGGGAGCTAGTTTGGGTGTGGGCACCCGAAGATTGAGGTTGCGAGTAGACAACCACACCCGATCGCCGACCTGGTATGAAGGAGCGGGCAACCGTCTGCGATCAGCCTGGAACTTCTGGCGCTGAGCTGAGTCCCTCAAGGCCCTCTGGATCTGCCCCCAAGAAGAACGCAGGGCAGCAAGATGGTTCTCCACAGCCGGAATGTCCTGTGGTGAGAACCTCTCAGGTAATACCGCGGGTTGAAACCCATAGTTTGCCATGAAGGGAGACATCCCGGTGGAGGAGTTGACTGCCGAGTTCCTGGCAAACTCTGCCCACGGCAGGAGATCGGCCCAATCATCCTGATGGTCTGAAATATAACACCGAAGGAATTGTTCTAAGGCCTGATTGGAACGCTCCGCAGCCCCATTGGACTGCGGGTGGTAGGCTGATGAAAAGGAGAGACTAATACCCAACTGGGAGCAGAAGGCACGCCAGAATCTGGACACGAACTGACTCCCGCGGTCTGAGACAATCACCTTAGGTAACCCATGCAGGCGAAAAATCTCCCTGGAAAAGACCGTGGCCAGTTCCTGCGCTGTGGGTAATTTCCTGAGTGGAATGCAATGGCACATCTTGGAAAACCGATCGACGATCATGAGGATGACCGTATGACCCCGAGACACCGGGAGGTCTACAATAAAGTCCATCCCTAGATGTGACCAAGGACGCTCCCCATTGGGAATGGGTTGCAGAAGACCCAAAGGGAGATGCCGTGGAGACTTATTCTGGGCACAGATCGAACATGCCGCTACATAAGAGGTAATGTCGGCACGGAGGGTTGGCCACCAGAATAAGCGAGAGACGACCCAACACAGCTGGTTCTTCCCCGGATGCCCGGCAGTTTTGGCGTTATGGTAGGTACGCAGCAGGCGGGTGCGCAATCCCTCGGGTACGAAACATCTACCCTCCGGCCTCCCGGGAGGAGCATCAGTTTGAGCCGCCAAAATCTGCTCCCCAAGGGGAGAGGTCAGACTGGTGCGAATGGCAGCCAGGATCTGATCTGGAGGTATAAGTGAGATTGGCTCAGAGTCCTCCCTGGACAACTCAGAGTATTGCCGTGATAACGCATCAGCCCTGACATTCTTGGAACCAGGCAAATATGAAACCACATAGTTGAAGCGTGACAAGAACAGAGCCCATCTGGCCTGGCGGGGTGTCAATCTCTTGGCCTCCGAAAGATAAGTCAGGTTCTTGTGATCGGTAAGAATGAGGACCGGAACCGCGGAACCCTCGAGCAGGTGCCTCCATTCCTTGAGAGCCAGAATGATGACCAACAACTCCCGATCTCCAATCTGGTAGTTGCACTCAGCCGAGGAAAGCTTCCTGGAGTAGAACCCGCAGGGAAGTAGGGGTCCATCGGGTGACCGACGCTGAGACAGGAGAGCCCCTACTCCCGTCTCGGAAGCATCAACTTCGAGGACGAAGGGCAACCCAGGATTGGGATGCGAAAGAATCGGAGCCGAAGCAAAGGCAGCTTTCAGAGCCTCGAAAGCTCTGATGGCCTCGGATGGCCACTCGTGAGGGTTACTCCCCTTCTTGGTTAGGTCAGAGAGAGGCTTTGCCAATGTGGAGAAGTTCCTGATGAACTTCCGATAGTAGTTGGCAAAACCCAGAAAGCGCTGAATGGGCCGAAGACCATTGGGACGAGGCCACTGCAGAACTGCCGCAACCTTCTGAGGGTCCATGGAAAATCCCTCCGCGGAAATTATGTAGCCCAAAAAGGCAACCTGGGATCGATGGAACTCGCACTTCTCGAGTTTACAAAAGAGTCCGTTCTCACGCAATCGTTGCAGCACCTGCTTAACATCCTGGACATGGGACTCCATGGAGGTAGAGTAAACCAAGATGTCATCCAGGTAAACCACTACGCATTGCTGCAACAAATCACGAAGGACATCGTTTATGAATTCCTGAAAGACCGCGGGCGCGTTACACAATCCGAAGGGCATCACCAGGTATTCGTAGTGCCCAGTTCTGGTGTTAAACGCGGTCTTCCACTCATCCCCCTGTCTGATCCGTACGAGGTTGTACGCCGCCCTAAGGTCGAGTTTGGTAAAGACCGTTGCTCCCTTAAGGCGGTCGAATAACTCAGAAATCAAAGGAATTGGATATGCATTTTTAATGGTAATCCGATTGAGACCCCTATAATCGATGCAGGGCCTCAATTCCCCACCTTTCTTCTTTACGAAAAAAAACCCCGCTCCTGCTGGGGAAGTAGACTTACGAATGTGCCCCCGGGAAAGCGCATCCACCACGTACTCCTCCATGGCCTTATTCTCCGCAACCGAGAGAGGGTACACCCTGCCACGTGGAGGAGTGGCCCCGGGTTGCAGGGATATGGCGCAGTCGTAAGGACGATGCGGTGGTAAGGTACCAGCGCGTACCTTATCGAACACGTCCCGGTATTCCCCATAGTCGGTGGGCAACGCAGAGTCCGAGGAGGCACACAATACCTTAACCGGCCCCCGGATGCACCCGGCCCCACACTGTGGAGACCATGAGAGAATCTCGGCTGTTTGCCAATTGAAGGTTGGATTGTGCCTCTGGAGCCAGGGATACCCCAAAACCACCGAATAGTGTGGGGAAGAAATCACCTGAAAACAGGCCAACTCCCTGTGAACAGCCCCAATGGCTACCTCTATTGGCAGGGTCTCGTGGGTAACCTGCGGCGGCTGCAGGGGCCTGCCATCTATTGCTTCGAGAACCAATGGGGCAGCACGAGCCTGCAGGGGAATGGAGTGCTGCGCAGCAAACGAGCTGTCCAAGAACAACCCACCGGCCCCAGAGTCTACCAACGCCTGGGCCGTCACCGAGCCCCCTGTCCAAGAAAGGACCACGGTGATCAGTGGCTTATCCTTGCGGAACGCCGGGGACGAGGAAACTCCACCCAAGATCTGTCCCCGACATGATCTCAGGTGCGAGCGTTTCCCGGACGGACCGGACAAGACTGCCGAAAGTGCCCACCGAGGCCACAGTACAGGCAGCGACCCTCCCGACGCCGAGCGGCCCGCTCCCCCTCGGAAAGGCGAGCAAACCCCAGCTGCATGGGTTCCCCACCAGACAAGCTATCCCCAGGAGGCGTGGGAGGAGAGGGAGGAACGGGTGGGACAGAAAACGCAGGTGCCAGTCGATTGGAAGGCCTCCGCAGGCGTTCCTTGAGTGAAGGCCTCTCCCTGAGCCTGGTGTCAATCAGGATCAGGAAAGAGATGAGCTCCTCCAACACCACAGGCAGTTCCTTAGCTGCAATCTCGTCCTTCAATGAGTCAGAAAGACCATGGGAAAACGCAGCCACCAGAGCCTCATTGTTCCAACCGACCTCTGCCGCCAGGGTACGAAACTCTATAGCGTACTCGGCCACGGTCCGTGAACCCTGATGCATGGTCATGAGCAGCTTGGCCGCCGAGGCGGAACGAGCCCGTACGTCGAATACCCTACGGAAGGCATCGACAAAACCAGAAAAATCTTGAATCACCGGGTCGTTCCTCTCCCATAAGGGATTTGCCCAGGCCAAGGCCTTGTCTGAGAGTAGTGAGATGAGGAACCCCACCTTTGACCTCTCAGACGGAAAGGCGTGGGGTATTAATTCAAAATAAATACCCACCTGGTTGAGGAACCCACGACACTGACTCGGCTCACCCCCAAAGCGCTGTGGAAGAGGGGCTGAACCGGTCATACCTCTGGACACCGCGGGTACCGCATCAGCCGCGGCGGTAGGCACAGCAAGCGGAACAGCAGCGGAAGCGACCACCGGAGCGACCACCGGCCTAATAACACCAGGAGTAAGGTGCGCGGTGCGTGCAAGCAGAGTTTGCAACGCCTGAGCGAACTGATCCAACAGGTGATCCTGTTGATCGAGTCTGGCGACTAGCATTGGGAGCGAAGGCGTGCCTGCACCGTCAGGGTTCATGGCACTTGTGTAATGTCAGGGCAGGAGCTGAGGAACGGACAGGCAGGCCTAACAATGTAACGCACTGGCTGACGACAACCACCACCCACAGACCGAAGTCCCTCAGGGCGCGGAGTCTAAGTCCCAGGCTGCCCTTCACCAGGGCCCCTGATGGTGGGGATGGACTTGACGCAGCCAGGAACCAGGTCGCGGCCCCCGAGACACCTCAGCTGCGGTAATGGCCGCCGCCAATGGCGTGTAGCTGGTGGAAGAGACAAAAGAGTAGTCAGACAAGCCGGGGTCAACAACAACAGGACAGAACAGTACAGGACAGCAGACGAGAATCACAGGTCACGAGCCGGGTTCAGCAACAGAGGGTCAGATCAAAGGAGAATACAAAGAATAGTCAAGACAAGCCGAATCAGATACCAGGAGAGTCACGAGAGTCAGAACAGAGTAACAGCAACACAAAGACACAAGACACAAGTGCAAAGAGCATGTGCGGGCCACAGGCTTATATGTCATCAGCCACACCCCTCTGGAGGATGGACCACAGAAACCTGAAGGCATAAAAGGGCTCCCATCATGCACAGCAGAATCCAAGATGGACACCAGCACATGAAGTAACATAACCACAGGGAAAAGGTAGGACCTTGACAAATACAGTGTACATATACCATTTTGAACAAATATACACTGAAATGACTGCCATAATTTGAGTGTAACTTGGTCAGTTGAGGAGTAATTTTCCAATGAATCCAAATATGTTTCGGAAAACAATTCTTTCATCAGAAGAAAAGTGAGTATATCAATTCAACAAGTAGAACATCAATAGTATACCAAACATGGCTGGAAAAAATACATTCATAGATAAAATATGCAGATCTATGAATGCGCATGCTCTACATAAAACGGTGCTTAAATACACTTACAGCCTGTATGTTTTGTGCTACTAAGTCCAAAAGCAATAAAAATAGCCAAATACTACATGGAGTTTGTGTGCACCAGACATCACACAGACCTTGCCGGGAACGCAGGCCGACCGCACAACCACAAGGACCCCTGTGTTCCCACCTCTGGATTTCCAATGGGTCTATAATAAATGTATGCAAAAGGAGGCAGACATGTAACCCAAACAGGGGCAAGTAAATAATAGACACAGATGAAGTAATAACATGTGTACATTGCATTTAAATGGCACAAACAGCCTGAGATGGTGTGCATGGTGTACCAGAGATATGCAAGAAGGAATGTATAAAACTTACCAACTTTGAATAGGGAAGGAGTGTTCCTGTATGTTAACAGATATTTCTCCATGTGGTCGGCTATCTGAAATGGTTTAGTAGATATACTGGGTGTAAAAAAAGGACTGACTCCAGAATGGACCAATCAGTGGCCAGGAATGAGAAGGATGCCTGCCGGTCAGTGTCCAGCATGTAATGGCGTCCATCCTGGGATCCTCCATGTTGGTTGCCCTGCCCCCCTGGGCATGATCACGACATGTGCTACTCACCGCTGACACATAGCAGCAGTCATGCCACCTACCAGTGCCTCCTCATCAGTGCCACCTATCAGTGCCCATCAGTGCAGCCTCATTAGCGCAAATCAGTGAAGGAAAAAATCACTTATTTACAAAATGTTATAACAAAAACTAAGAAAAACATTTTTTTTTAATTTTCAGTTGTTTTTGGTTTGTTTGGCAACAAATAAAAATCCCAGAGGTGATTAAATACCACCAAAAGCTGAAAATTGGCCTGGGCAGGAAGGAGGTAAAAGTGCCCTGTAGGCTAGTGGTTAAAAGTCTTTTTTTAGGCTTTTTTACTTTATTTTCACCTAGTGATCCAGCTAGTAAGTCTGTTATTTTTCAACTTACTTTAGCAGACCAAGCTGTCCAGACAAAGCAGCAGCTAGAGGGTTGAGACAAACCATTTAACATTGACAGGGGTGCTAACAATGGCTGGCATTTATCCATCTATGTAAAACCTCTATCCCAAAAGAGAAAAAAACTATTCACCTATAAAGCGTTAGCTGAAGTTCAGCTTAGAATTGCTAGTCAAATCCATCTAAATCTGCTAGTCTAACATTACCCTCTCCCTAGACAGACAATGCTGCTTTCATAAGGTGTCTGCTTTACTACTTCATTCAGAAAGAAGACACCCTAAGACAGAAAGTGTGTTACAGGCTGGATCCCCAAGTGAAATAAATGAAAAAAAACTTAAAAAAAAAAGAAAACCAATGCAGTCACCAGATTAAAGATTGGTAAAATGCAATAGATTACTATTTTGTTTTTAGATTTAATGCTTTAAGTTTTCCCTACTCTTTCCAAAACTTAACAAAATAACTGGAGTTTGCAAAGCTGTGCCCTGACTATGCACACTAAAGCATTTTTAAACTTTGAATAAGAAGTAGAAGCAGTACAAGTCCTTACTCACCTCTGTAGCTATAGGCATGGTGAAGAAATTAATCTTCAAAGCTCCCATATCAATTAAAAATTTCAAATATTCAGACTACTAGCCATCTATGAAAATATGTCACAGGATTAACACGCAGACACGCAGGTGCTGGCCCGATCCCTGACTCAGCAATGACTAAGCATGTGTTTGTATGAAAAGTGTCTACTGCTCCTCTGTCATGTCTTGGAGTTGTCATGTTCTTATCATATTGCATGTAAAGGATTCCAATACAGGATTTCATCCATCACATTGCTGTTTGTGTGGCCAACCATTCTCCATTTTTCCAGGACATTTAATCTGGATATAGAGCAGGCCCCACAGGTGGAATTCTTGCTGATGAAAAGTATACTATCTTTCTGAATTATTTGTATTTTAGAAACCACAACTGGACAATTTGTTCACTTTGCATAGCAGGACGATATGTCAATCACCGTATATTGATCTGCTGCTTTACATTTTATAGAATCCCACAATAAAGGATGTCCAGTCCCGTATGTGGGTTATATTTGTACACACTTTGTTCAACACTTTCCTGTTTAGATACTACCCAAATTCAAGAATTGCCTTATACTTAGCTACAGGACTTAGTGCACTACCTTCATGATCTTTGGCACGGCACTAAATTTTATTATAAGGTAATATGTTTTTTGATAGTTGCAACATTCATTATTATTATTTTGCTCTGTCGTCGGTGTTAGATGGACTGTATCACAGGCCTTGGGCCCATTGAAATAGCAGTGAATGAGTTGGACCTTCTGTTTATTTGTATTGATTTTGCATTTTACAGGTATCCAGGCATATAGTATATATATATATATTTTTTTTTATTTATTTTTTTTTTTTTTTAAATTGGGAGATGCATTGCAGGTGGACTAGATCATAATGTATGACTGCCATGTCTTGTCCTTCAACAGAGGGTTGCATATTGGTATAATTCTTTCACAGCTCTGTGACCCACTAGTTCATTATCCTCTCTGAGTAAAGTCCTGGCACATACAACTGTCATATTTAATACACCCAAGTTCCAGCTGCAGGTCTGGTACATATGACTTTTTAGGGACATATCATGGGTGCTTTACTAGCCAGTATGTCTGCCATGTCCCAACTTGTTGTTGCAGTAAGACACTTCTTGACAGATACATACCACTTCTGACCCTCACACTCTTCTTTCTCATTCCCCTCTTCTTCTATACAGAATATCAATGCACCATCTGTATAATCCAGGTTTAGGCACTTTTTTACCCACATGAAAGAAAAATATATTTGAAATATATTTTAAAAATATTCTTCCCAAATATATTGACATATATTTGAAATGCTACAATTTTGGACATATTCAATATAGCTAAAAAAATATTTCAATAAATAGATTTATACTGTATATATATATATATATATATATATATATATACATATATTACAAAATATATGAACAATATTTTTAAAAATACATTTCAAATATACTGTATGTCTTTAAAAATAGAAATCTACATTTTTGGAATGCATTTACAAGTATATGTAAAAATATATGTTAAAATTACTTTTTTTATACTTTTTTTAAGTGTCTTACTGCAACAACAAGTACAAGTTGGGACATGGCAGACATACTGGCTAGGCAAGCATCCATGATATGTCCCTAAAATGTCATATGTACCCAGGGGCGGACTGACAACTCATGGGGCCTCCGGGCAATAGGGGATCATGGGGCCCCTGTGTTCTCGCCCACACCTACAAAAGCATTTCAAATATATGTCATTATATTTGAGAAGAATATTTTTAAAATATATTTCAAATATATTTTTATTCCATATGGGTACATTTTTATGGGGCTCTCATCTTCAACTGTTCTATGTTTTCTGTTGTAGATATTAGTGCTTAGACTGCTGGGCCTCTGGTACCTGAGTTTTCAGGCTTTGAGTCAGTTTATGCAGTCCAACCTTCAAAATTCCCAACAGAAGCTTGAAAATTTAAACTTTTTTCTTATTACATTCTCTTATAACATAATGTTTCAGCCAGCCAGCCCTTTAATGTCAACACACAGCAGGTGTTTTTAAGCTGTTAGAAACTGACTGAAAACAGACTTTATAGTTTTGTTGTAAACTTCAAGGATGTTTGAAAATTAATTACTTAGAGGATATTTGAAATTTAATGAATTCATATTACTTGCAGCTAGAGAGGTGAGAGATGGCTTGTTTTAAAGTTCCTTTTACTGAATGCTTATAATATGCAAATTCTTAAATGTCTATAGTCTGGCCACACTGGAACTCTAATTACTATAAATTGTAATCATGTTATTTTGTGAGCCTTCTGCATAACACTTTTGTATTGGATGAATAATTATAAATACAGATTTTTTTAGGGGGGAGATTTTTCTGTAAGATGTTGTGAAGCTCAGTGTAAAGCATAACGGAAATTATGAATTAAACTATTATGGCTAACTCATACTAGACAGAAAAATATATTATGCACCTCCCGCCCCTAAATTCACCTGTTATCAGTGAAGGAATAAATCCTCTATAGCAGACGACTAGCAATTTGGCAAACTTTCTAAGTGGCTAAACATGCGCCATTAAATTAACATGCAAATTTCCATAAAATAATTGCTTTCACGCATAATAATTGATGAAGTCCACAGAGAACTTTCAGCAATTGAGAGATTGATAGAAAACAAAGCCCAACTATGTGGGATTTTGTCGATAATATATTCAGTCCTCCAAAATAACGAGGATGTGCAGCAGAGCAGTTATAGATTAAAATGGGAAGTGTTGGGAGGGATGCAAGTTAGCATGGTCCCAGTTATATAAAATGATTTCTAAATGTTTAATTAATTACTCTTTTTTAAACTGGATAGCAAGAAGGTACCTTAAGATAAAGTAAAAGAACTGTTCCACATTATAAATCTTACTCAAGTTTTCAAACCTTATTGCTGCAGCATGTGTATGAATACTGTATATAAGTGTATCTTTATTTAAGCTGGCCAACAAAAGTCATAAATGTGCTCAGTTAAATAGAGATGTAAGTTAAATTCAAAGACGTATGTATACAGAAATTATAATCAGAAAACCTAATTAGGGAAACTGTATTGCATGGCTCATCTTTTTAATTGTAATGGTCATTAGTCAAGGACCTAAGGAGTCATTTGTTCAGTTAGTACTAGGACCATTAACTTTACACCCCAGTCAAGATACGGGAATGTTATCTATAAGTCATAAGAACAGTTATTGGTGATAAGTTACAGTTTCTTATCTTTGTTTAGGATGATCCACTATGTATCAATAAAGTATGCCATTGTCAAGGTAACAAATATTAACACATGCAAAATACATTTTGCTTAACTGCTGTAGGTAAAATACTAAGTAGGGCAATTAAAATATAGAATTGATCTGAACATAATAAAATAATTAACAACAGGGCTAATTTATGAAAGCTGAACAAACAAAATTAGAACAATAATGCTGCAAGGTAAGAGATGAAGGCAAGGATGACACTAAGAACACTGCATTATTTTTAGTGAGATATTTAATGTATTTATGCATTGTAGTTTAGGTCCTCCTTGTACTTTTTAACATGGTTACTTTCATATAGTGGTGCTGCTGTGCTAGAGGTTAATTTAAATGTGTCTGACACTGGTGTTCTGAGAAGCGGAAATACCTGTAGGGAGAAAGATGGAGGGACAGACTAGTAAAATACCACATATACCTTTTTCCTCCAGAATTCTTTCTGCAGCTGAACTTTCCCTCCAGTCAAATACCCAAATTAAACAGTAGTAGCATATATAACAGACTCTGGTCTTTAAGTTAACATTCAAAAATATGCTGAAACCTTTAAAACAAAAGTATTATATTTAGTCAGTTATAAAAATATTATATTCATTTTGTATTTCTTTGCAACATGCAAAGTGTTATGTAAATTGTATAAGTGCATATATTTCTGGAAGGTCTTTTTGGTTGCCTTTTTTTGGTGTTCTAGCGGCTCTCTATATATATTTAATTTCCTTTCTTTAGTAGCGCTCACTAGACATTTAATTTTCCATGCAAAGTGTTATAGTCTTGACAAAAGGAGGAAGCAAAACTGATATCTATATTGCTATTACTTACTACTAATCTCATGTAACAGAGGTGAACAATGCCAGACATGTTTATAGATCAACCTAGGTGGCAACCATGTCCAGAGCTATAGATACAGTGAAGGAATGAGCATAGCTACCTATGGATAGAAACTGTGTTATTCACAGCATTACAAAGATGCAGTTTTTTTGGACAGGATCATCAACAGTTAGGGTGCCCCATTACATTTTTGGAGGTCTTACCTGTGCATAATGGACAATAAGAGACAGTACATTGTATCGCAGAGTTCAATGTTTGGTTAAAGGATTGGTGCAAAGCTGAAGGTTTTGGTTATGTTAGTCATGATGCTATCAGGTGGTCTGACATTAAGCTGTACAAAAAAGATGGTCTGCATCCCTCACACAAGGGTGCTGAGCTTCTCAGTATGGAACTTAGTAGTTTTTTGGACATGCATTTAAACTGAGAAATGGGGGCAGAGATGTAATTGTTGAGGAGCATTTCTGTCCCCAGCAGGTTGAAACAAAAGTCAGGGTTTGTGTTGCGAAGGACTGGGCTGATGGGGTCACTTCAGTTAAAGTTTCTGGTGGTAAAATAAAGTGGTAGATAGCAGTGTTTGTCTTGCCATGTGCACTAATGCTCATAGTTTAGGCAACAACCTTTGTGAGATGACAACTGTTATGTCTAGGGACAACTTGGACCTTGTTGCAATTACAAAGACATGGTTCAAGGATTTAAATGACTGGGAAATAACTATACCAGGGTATACACTATATGGGAAAGACAGAGTAGGGAAGAGGGGAAGTGGAGTTGTCATATATGTCAAAAATAGCATAACGCTAACATTAATTCAAAAAACAAATGAGATACCTTAAATCCTCTATGTCTGCCTTCCAACCAGAGAGGGATCTTCCCTTAGAATTATTGTAATATACAGATCCCCTGGACAGACTGAAGAATATAACATGTTGATTGAAAAGATAACTCAAATGGCAATGAAGAGGGAGGTATTGATCATGGGTGACTTCAACATGCCTGACATTAACTGGAATTCTCTAACTGCTATTACAAGCAGGAGCAGAGACATAACAGAAGCACTGAATGGGCTTTCTCTAAAATAGTTAGTAAAAAGTCCAACTTGATGCGATCATATTCTAGACCTAGTACTGGCAAATGGGGATCGACTGTGTAATGATGAGGTAGGAAAACATTTGGATTCTAGTGATCACCAATGTCTTTGGTTTGATATTAAAATAAGAACTGAAAAATCATATACAAAAACAAACGTTTTAGATTTCAAAAAGGCGAATTTTGCTCAAATTGGTGAAAGTTTTAAAAAATTAGTTGAAAGGTTAGAGTAACATGACAGGAGTAAGTAATCAATGGGCACTTTTGAAGTCTACCATCCTGGAGGCAACTAGATTATATATCAGGCAAGTTAGTAAGAATAAATGGAAAAAAACCCAATATGGTTCACTAAAGAGATAAGGATAGTAAAGGATTAAAAAAATCAGCATATAGGAGATTCAGGGAAACAGGATGTGTAGCTGACAGTGAAGAGTATAGGAATAGACAAAAGGAGGCCACACACAGTATCAGTGCTGCCAAACAACAAGAAAGAGGAGGAAATTGCTAAATATATTAAGAAAGGAGATAAAATCTTTTTTAGGTACATTATTGATATAAAGAAAAAATACGATAGGATCACTAAAATGAAAACTGGGCACAACACTTACTTTAAGGGAGACCTGGATGCAGCAAACCACTTAAACAATTACTTTTTTTCAGTCTTCTCAGAAATAAATTATACTAACAATAATAATTTGGGAAACCATATTGGTTCTAGTAATGATGGTTCATTTGTAGGATTTCCGGAGACAGAGGTAGCAGAGGAACTGGTTTAATTAAAGATTAATAAAGCAATGGGCCCTGATGGTATTCATTCCAGTGTTCTAAGAGAACTTTGAAGTATAGTTGTTAGACCATTAACTGATCTTATTAATCAATCTTTTCTAACAGGGGAAGTTCCTCATGACTGAAGGACAGTTAATATTGTACCTATCCTCAAGAAGGGCAGCAAGGTAGAAGCTGGCAATTACAGGCCAGTGAGTTTCACATCCGTTGTAGTCAAGTTAATGGAATCACTCCTGAAAAGAAGGATCATTGATCACTTTAAAACACACAACGTGCTGGATCCAAAGCAGAATGGTTTTACTGAGGGCAGATCATGTCAGACTAATCTGATTGGATTTTTTGACTATATTACCAATGTAAATTACCAGGGTGGCGCTATGGACTTATCATATCTTGATTTCAGCAAGGCATTTGATACAGTTCCACATAATGATCTAATACAAAAGTTGTACAAGCTAGGACTTAGCCCTTGGGTGGTTCAGTGGATATGCAGCTGGCTAAAGGATAGATACCAATGTAAATGGGGTTCACTCAGAGACTCAGAGAGACTAGTGATGTACCAGAAGGCTTTGCATTAGGTCCTGTTCTATTTAATCTATATGTAAGTGATAATACTAAAGATTTGTTGGGTAAGGTATGCCTTTTTGTTGATGACACAATGGTGCATAATAGGGTTGATATCCCTGGAGGTGTCTGTAACATGGAACATGATTTGGCATCGCTGGAAGATCGGTCAAAAAAGTGAAAAATTGCAGTTCAATGTCTCTAAATGTAAAATAATGCACCTAGGGAAAAATAATCCCTTGAGAGAGTACGACATTGGGGGTACAGTGTTGGCCAGCACTTCAGAGGAAAAGGACTTAGGGGTATTTATTTCAGATTATTGCAAAATAAGCAAACAGTGTGACCAGGCAGTGGGGAAAGTGAATAGAATTCTTGGATGCATCACTAAAGGGGTCACCAGCAGGAGGAAGGAGGTCCTCATTGCCCTATTTAGATCTTTAGTTAGACCTCATTTAGAATGCAGTTCTGGAGACCTCACTTACAAAAAGATATTGTAAAACAACAAGGCGAGTAAGCGCTAAATCCAAATAATAAAATTACAGATGAAGCCAGCAGCTGAACACCAAAAGGCAACATATAAAACCTTCCAAGTACTCGAATAAAACAGGGTGCAGCACTAAAAATAATCCACTAAATCTCACTAAGTTTAGTTATACTCATATATGATATAAAATGCAATACAATAAATCACATAAAATAAGTGACAAAGTGCAGATAAAAATGTCACTAAATACTGACTAGTAACATGAATGAGTGTTACACACTAAAGCAAATACAGTCCATAGTGTAAGTGCAGATGAGATCCCAAAAGATATTCAAAAATCCAGTGGCCCCATCGTTCTGCCCACCTGTGTGTTGCCGTTTACATTATACAAGACCTGGACCCAACAGAGGAGCCTTTTCCAAGTGTGGCAGCACTTCCAAGCAGTGAGGGGTATCTGACTTAAACTTAGTGAGATTTCGCGGATTATTTTTAGCGCTGCACCGTTTTATTTGTTTACAAAAAGATATTGATAAGATAGAACGAGTCCAGAGACAGGTAACAAAAATGGTGAAAGGTCTGGGGGATAAAACATATCACGAGCAACTTCAGGAACTTAACATGTACAGTCTGGAGGAAAGAAGGGAAAGCGGAGACATGATTGAAACCTTTAAATACATCAAGGGGGTGAATAAGGTTTAGGACGGCAGTATTTTCAACACGAAACCAAAATCAAGAACATGGGGACATGACCTTAAACTAACTGGAGGAAAGTTCAAAACTAATCTCAGAAAAACTAATCTCAGAAAGTACTATTTTAATGAAAGACTAGTTGATGCTTGGAATAAATCTCCAGCAGAGGTAGTGAGCCAGTCAATAGTAAATAGCTTCAAACAAGCTTGGGACAAGCATACAGTAGATCTATACTTATACAAAAAAATTAACAAAAAAAAAAGAAAACACAAAAAACCCCACACACAAAAAAAAATGAGCAGACTCGATGGACCACTCGTTCTTTTTCTGCCATCACTTTTCTATGTTTCTATTACCAGGTAAAAATAAAATAAAATGCCTGAAAAAAAGAAAACAATTTCTACTAGTAAGCTGCAAAATATTACAGTTTTGTTTTTACAGGTATGCTTTATTCCGGATTTTCAGGGAAGCTATATTTAGTCATCAAAACCAAGTAAACAGTAAATTGTACATAGGAAGCATTACCTACTCTTTTTGGCCAAAGCTGAGTGCAGGCTCCCTGCTCCAAGGGGTCATAGTAAGAAGCCTTTTTCATGTAGGTATCCTGATAAAAAAATGTAGTGTACTGCTGATGATAATGCAATCTGACAAACCCCAAACTAAGTGGGGAGGACTAAACACGGCGTCCCTCTCATTGCTCCAAAATTCACAAGTAAATAATAAAAAAGTCAGATTTAAATATTACGTTTGTGTAAAAGATTAATGGGTGGTAACACTTTCCAGTCCAGTTTGCTATTAAACGTGTCCAGTAAAAAAAAATTTAAAAAATCAAATTTCATCATAAATTTAGGCCAAAATGTATTCTGCTACATGTCTTTGCTAAAAAAAAATCCCAATACATGTAAATTAATTGGTTTATGTGAAAGCTATAGCATTTACAAATGGTGGTATATATACTGGAATTTTTTTTGTTTTACTAGTAATGGCGGCAATCAGCTACTTATAGCGGAACTGCGGCAGGTATTCTGACACTGGAGGGAAGTGACTTGGTGTCACTGACATCCCCAGTGACACCAATACAGTAATAATAAAAAGCAATGACACCATACTAACAACTCTGGGCAGGAAGGGGTTAACATCTGGGGTGATCAAAGCGTTAACTGTGTGCTGTTTTACTATGGGGGCTGTGTGTGTGTTTCACTGTAAGCACATTGCCTTGTATGGCTCTGCCATGCAGAGCCACACAAAGCAATGTGCAGGACCTGACAGGGAAGAGATCTGTATTGTTTACAAAAAGGTCTCTCCCCCGTTGGAAATCCTCAGAGATCGCCAGGTGCCAGCAGGGAATCACAGGCTGGGACCCGGTGATTGACAGCCGAGACCGTGAATCGCGGTGCAGGTAGGATACGTGCGCACTTATATATACAGGTGAAACTCGAAAAATTAGAATATATTAGAATATAACAGTTCATTTATTTCAGTAATGCAACTTAAAAGGTGAAACTAATATATGAGATAGACTCATTACATGCAAAGCAAGATAGTTCAAGCCGTGATTTGTCATAATTGTGATGATTATGGATTACAGCTCATGAAAACCCCAAATCCACAATCTCAGAAAATTAGAATATTACATGCAATCAATAAAACAAGGATTGTACATAGAACAATATTGGACCTCTGAAAAGTATAAGCATGCATATGTACTCAGTACTTGGTCTGGGACCCTTTTAGAGAAATTACTGCCTTAATGCGTGGCATGGAAGCTATCAGCCTGTGGCACTGCTGAGGTGTTATGGAAGACCAGGATGCTTCAATAGCGGCCTTCAGCTCTTCTCCATTGTTCGGTCTCATGTCTCTCATCTTTGTGGATTTGGCAAGCTTTCAGGGTGTACCCCCTTCTTCAAGGTCCAAGCAGTGAAAATTTAAATATTAGAGCAAATTAAAAAAGTTTAATGGACAGTACTCAATTGTTTTTGTTGCAAGTGCACTAATACATCTACAATCACGTCAAACATAATTCCAGTTGTAATGAAGTTACTTTCAGAAAATGTGCTAACTATAATGTATAAGAGGATAACAATCAGATACAAACAAGGCCTATGTATTGCGAAGGGAAGCAGATTAATAGAACACATTCAATCTAATGAGTTACTTGGTCTCTAACAATCATAATTTCATTCTGTGTGATATGTTGGGTGTCAGATTTTAAAACCTCTGTCAGTCGAAAATAAAGATGCATTTAGAAAAATTGGCATTAAGAGTGTTAACTAGTGTTGCAAACTTCTCATATTTTTCACATGTACACTGCTGAAGCCCCCATTTATGCATCTTATAATCCATGGCAGTACTGCCTCTCCTCTAGACCTCTTGATATTATAAATTGTGGGTTTAAAGGTTACACAAGCCTACAGTCTTCCAACCTGATGTTTACTCAGTCCAAACTAGGTCTTCTGGGGGTCAATAGTCACACCTGACAGAATTGATCTTTTGCCTAAGCTTTGTATGGGGCCACGTTCTGAGCTCTGGTATAGACATAACATCACTCATTTCACTCAGATTTTAATTCATAGGCTACTCAAATCCTTTTATAAACTAAAAAAAGGAATTGAATGTTCTTTAATGTGAATTTAATGTAATTTTGGGATTCTACACAGCTTTCCAGGAACTCACAGCATGAGCCTGGGCTTATAATAGAAAGATTTTGTGGGAGACTGATTTGGGTCCTAGCAACTAATTAGCCCCCTTGAAACCTTCTGATAAGCTCACCCATCTATTTATACATAATTGTACCTATCTGATGCCAATTTGATTGAAAGCAAGATATAAACTGCCTCATAAGCCATTATGCTCTAAGCGTGAAGGGGCCCTTGGCTCCTTTTCCACCTGTCTTGATCCTGCCAATATATACAGGCTTACTGGAAGCCAATAATAACCGTTTTTGCATGATGTCATGGGTTTCTCCATTACAACTATACCCTTGAGTCCTCCTGATTATTATTAGTTAAACATTTATCCACCCAATTTTTTTCATGAGGCATTGCTTTCTGCGAATAAAATGATATATAAAGTGTGAATCTAGAATGGGGTGCCTATCTTACAACAATCAAAAGCAGAGAATAATAAAACTCTCCCATATACATGACACAGAGGTTGCCTGAAAAAAAATTCCCAAGCATTTCAGGAAATCTGGGGTATGTGGCAGGCAAAATCTTCTACTTGTTGCCCATTAGATACAGCTCTTATTTGATTTTGAAGAGTGTCTCTTTTGCATTGAGGTCCAATTTACAGTTCCATATACTCATTTGTGATCTGTTATGTCTAAGGTACTACTAAGTTCAAAATATCCCAATATATTACACAACAGATGACACTTTTTCGTGAGATTGAAACTTTCTGCACAGGGTGCAGCTAAGAATGTTGCATGTTCCATGTACTTTTACTACTGTATATTCCATTCTATTATTGAAGCATAGTGTTTCTTCATTAAGGCAGTAATGTCACAAAGGCGTCATCAAGAATCAGATCCTACTATGAAAGACGTGGAGAGTTGAGTGACACTCAGATGTGAAGTCCAGCTGAGTGACACCTGAGTGAACAGTAATACATTGGCACAGCTGAAGTATATTTTTGTTTTCTTTTGTACATCAGTTTGTTTCAGTAAATAGCTCCCAATCAGTAAAAAATATCTCCAGCAGTTGACAACTCTGAAAACTATTAAACTGATTCAATGGAGAGTGCAAGGAACAAAGCACTGCAAACACATGAAAGCATAGTAGCTCACTGCAATGCATCAGAATTCACATTACTGCAGTTAGACCAGTGCAGAGTGAATCTGGAATGGTTTTGTTGGGCACTGCATGGTCAGGTCAGCATTATGGTCTTCATGCAATTTTCCTTAATACATTTATAATTGTTGATTAGACATTACACCGTTTCCTAGATTACTCTTCCCACTCCAATGACTGAAGATGTTGTCTGGTAACCCTACCTCCTTAAATTGACATTACCCAGAACCTCAACATACATAAAAGTAAATAAATATTATTTAGAGAAATGATTAACTGTTGCATGTTATAAAATTATATTTAATGCTATTGTATATTTTTTATAATTCCATTCAGTGTACCTCAAAGTAGATAAGTCTTATGAATGTAAAGGGCACCGTTCACCCATAATATAAAAAATATATGCTAACTTGTTTCACAAAAAAAGTGCTTATCACATAATTAAATACAAATAGACTATTTTTATATTTTACCTAGGTTATCTATTTTCATTATATTTTAGCGTATGCCTTGTTGTTTGAACGAAGGAAGAATTTTGAGCAAATGGCTCAAATCCATATGACTAAATGTGTCATAGAAGAATACTGCTCTGTCGACAGTAATCAATCCATTTTTCAATTTGTTCTTCTAGCATGACTCTAAAACATGAAAGATAACATTGAATGATATGGTCAACAAGGTTAAAGATGAGTTTAGTGGGTTTTTTTTTTTAAACTCCACCAAGGACATTACATACAACGAGTGAAAAATGTACCTTGTGCCGGAGGTTGCTCTGTTTGGTTGAAATCTTCATCTCTCTGCCCCTAGACACCCCTCGCAGCTGTGATTTTCTGATGCTGCCGGGGTCAATAGGAACTACTGCACCTCAGCAGCGGACTGACAACTCATGGGGCCCCCGGGCAATAGGGGATCATGGGACCCCTGTGTCCTTGCCCAAACTCAAAAAAGCCTATGAAAAAGGTACCAAGGGCATCTCATGGGGCCCCCTACTGACCCTGGGCCCTCGGGCAGTGCCCGAATTTCCAAATGGTCAGTCCACCCCTGCTGCTCCTATAACAGGCACTCATCAAGAGTGCCAACTAAACCTGCCCTTCTTCTAAGAATGCTTCTATGAATTCTCCATTCAAAGAAGCCATACTATTGGTTCCCATAATGAAAGATTCTCCATGAATGAAGGAGGTGGATCTTTCATTCATTCACCCGCCTCCCATTCATAGAGCAATTGTAAGAACCATTTGTGAGGCTTTTATAAATGAAGCAGAGAGGCAGAAAGGGCGGGCATACTTGGCCCTTTTGGTGAGTGCCTATCACAGGTGCAGCAGCTCATATTAACCCTTGCAGTACCAGAAGATCACAGCTGCAGGAATGTCAACCTAACACAGCAGCTACCAGCATTTGTGTAAAAACTGGACCAGTAGTGGCGAAAATTCCATCTGGGTGGCACCAATTATGTTAAAACGTTTTGTTTTTCTTTCAGTTTTAAAATGAGTTGCTACTAGAACCACTCTTCTTTTACAATCATTTTGTATAAACCTTTATTTTTCTTGGTTGGGACTTTTATGGGCAATAAAATTGTAATTCCCAAGCAAATACATCATTATAAAATTGGCATCTTTTATTCAGTGTTAGGCTCAGTTCACACTAGCTTTGTCAGCAGGCGTCAGACAGGTGTTTGGGAAGCATTTTTAATGCTTCTCAAATGCCTATGAAAATTCTGCACATGGCAGCACAGTGCTGTTCACACTGAAGCGTTAGCATCGCATTGCGTTGCGGCAAAACTGACGCCTCTTGTTGAGTCAGGAGGAGTTGAAGCCTCCCATTCAAGTCTATGGTGCCACTCCTCAAACGCCTGGCAGGCGTTTGTGGAGTGTTAATACCATTTAACTTCTTTATAGGTGTTTGTGGTGCAGTTTTAATGCTTGGCAAATGCCTATAAACCGCCTCAAAACCGCGCATAGGGCATTTGGGGAGCGTTTGGGGAGCGTTAAAAATGCTTCCCAAACGCCTGTCAAAGGCTATAGGGGCGTTTGGCAAGAGTTAGAAATAAAGTCAAGTGTGAACGAGCCCTTAAAAGAAGACCATTTAAGATAAGTTAAAAAAAATTAAGCCAATGATGAAGTATAAACATATCAAAAGCATAATGTACAATCACAATGTGCAAGAAAAACAAACCATTATATCACAATTAGGAATGTGGCAATTTATTTAGGATTTACACTGGACTCAATGAGGATTTTTTTTTAAACATAAACTGTTGTACTTACCTAACAAATAGGCCTGTATGTAAACCAAATGGACAGCCACATAACATTTGGATACAATTGTCTGCAATCAGAATGAGTATCCAATTCAGCAGCTGGAGGTTTGTTGCACAAGATTCTGCATAGACTGTAGAAGTCTTCCTCATATTATATCCCCTGCTAATCAAGGTGTCCGTTTATGACACAGAGAATAGCTGCGATTCAACAGATCTCAGCTATTCTCTGGTCATTCACAGTTCATGACACTCAGGAGATCATGTTCAGCCCTTCTCTGGAGATCTGTGTTCTCCCTACAGATTCTCCAGCCCAGAGCTGGAGAATCAGAGGGACCGAAAACTAAGCAGAGATAATTTACCTCTGTTTAGTAAACTGATCTTTTACTGTAATCGAGAGATTATAGTAAAATGAGCCGTTTTCCAGAGTTTGTAGACCGTTCTCCCTTCGTTCGGAGAACTGCTTCATAAACTGCATTCACAGGAGAACTGTGTTCTCCGAGAATGCCGGAGAACTGAGCAGCAATCTATTACCGCTGGTTCATGAACGGACACCCAAATCTTCTTAGCCTATAGTGTTAGGCTGTTTTCTCTATTGGTGAATGTTAACTCTCATGGTCAAATATTCCTATAGCTTTGCGTGAATGTGATATTTTTTTTAAAATATACAACTTAGTGTGTAGTGTATCGCTAGCCTAAGCCAGAGTAAAGCTCTCCAATGAAGCCCCTGATAGCAGTAAAAAACCTGACAGGAGTTCTAATCCTTTTATTGTAAATGTAAGCATGTAACTGAATTTTACATGGTACCAACCTCTTGTACAGCAGAACTCAGACTGGGAGAGGGAGAAACAGCACAATGAACAAGTCAATCATATTGCAATGTTCATGTGCTAACAGCAAAAATACTGATAGAAGTAAAGAAAAGTGACGGAGAGATGGGCTCAACATTCTGCTGCTCCTCCTTTCACCGTTTAGTAACTGACTGAGGAGTGACAATATCTGAAAGTTTTACTTAACAAGAAGAAAAAAATCCAGTCTCCTGCTTTGTAAGTCAGGGCTGTGTCATGTAATTCAAACGTTACATAACATACCGTACTTTAACCACTGCAAGCCTAGACATTTTAACCCACTCAGGCCATTTTTCAGCTTTCAGTGCTCCCACGCTTTGAATGACAATTACTCAGCCATTAAGCACTGCACCCAAATGAAATTTGTGTAATTTTTTTTGCGACAGATAGAAATTTCTTTTGGTGGTATTTAATCACCACTGGGTTTTTTTATTTTTTGCTATATAATTGAAAAAATACAGAAAATTTTGAAAAAAGAACACATTTTTTTCTTACTTTTTGTTACAAAATTTTGCAAATAAACAATCTTTCTTCATAAAGTTAGGCTAAAATATATTCTGCTACACTTTTTTTTTCTAAAAATGACCTAAAACAGTGTATATTATTTAGCCTGTATTGAAGTTATAGAATCTACAAACTATTATACACAGAGCTTTTTTCAGCGGGAACGCGGGGGAATGTAGTTTGGGCACTTCCAGCACTGAGTGTATGTAATGGCAAGGGGTGCTGGGATGTGCTGGAGGGTCTATTGAAGCTGGCTGCTGGGGGATCTATTGTAGTTGGAATGGATCTATTTTTGTGTGGCAGTCTAGTGCTGCTGGGGAGGTCTAATATTGCTTGTGAGGGATCCGTAGTTGCTTGAGTGAAGGGATCTTGCTGGGGGTCAATTGTTGCTGGGTGGTACCTACTGTTGAGGTAGATATCTATTGATGCTGCCTACTGGGAGATCGTTTGCTGCTGCTAGGGTTGTATTTTGATCATAAAAGTCAGTGCAGCGCTGTTAAATGAATATGTAGAGGATACCAATATATACAAATACTAATGTATCTTAATGCAAAACATGCAAATCATAACACAACATTACGCCATGGATGCAATGAATATAAAGTGCAAAAGAACATATAGGACCACATATGAGTGGTTAAAGTGCTAAGTATGTGAAAGTCCAAACAATGAACTTGAAGATCATAGCAGATCTCAGCTAAAGGTGCTCAATTCCTCTAGATCAGGAGTGACATATGGTGTGACTGGAAATAAGCAAATCGCGCACTCACCAGATGTGCGCTAAAAACATGCATTTAGAGATCACTTATGTCTCCTCAGGTCAGCCAGATCACTCAATCCCAGGTATGGTCAGGTTCCTGTTCCTGTTCCCTCCAGGGTCCCTCGATTGGTATCACTGCGTCAGGTCACCTCTAAAAAGGGCTCTGTGAATCATAAGACTCACAGAAAGCCCAAGAATGATGCCACATAGCGTGATACTGCGTTTTCCAAGCCTGCACCCTATGACTAAGTGCTTTGCACGAAACGCATTAGGGTAAGGGGCTACAGCGTCCTGACATCACGCCGCTGCTGGCGGCCATCCTGATTACATGGTCAGTTGTTTCATTTTCTTCTTTGTTGTATGCACCTTATCTGGAAATAAAACTCCTTGGTAAACGCATTATCACGCTATGTGGCATCATTCTTGGGCTTTCTGTGAGTCTTATGATTCACAGAGCCCTTTTTAGAGGTGACCTGACGCAGTGATACCAATCGAGGGACCCTGAAGGGAACAGGAACAGGAACCTGACCATGAGACTTGTTCACAGCTTATAAACACAGACGGGCCCAAAATTCAAGGGGCACCATCAGGCTTTCTGGGGGCATAAATTACGCATTTCATTTCCTAAATACCTATCACATTTTTGGGGCCCTGGAACACAAGGACAAAAGAAACACCCAAAATGATCCCATTTTGGAGCATAAACACCACAAGGTATTTTTAAGAGGCATGGGGAGTCTTTTGAAGACTTACATTTTTTGCCACATGATTTTGGAAAATGAGGAAAGAAAATGAAATTTTTTTTTTACACCAAGTTTTCAGTTTAATGAGATATTTTTCACACATAGCATGGGCATATTTACAATTACACTTTAAAACACATTCTGCTACTCCTCCTGAGTAAGAGGATACCACATGTGTGAGTCTTTTTTCACAGCCTAGCCACACAGAGGGTCCCGACATCCAAGAAGCACCTTAACCACTTCCAGTCTGGGCACATTCCTCTCCTACATATATAAAACATTTTTTTGCTGGAAAACTGCTTAGAACCCCCACACATTCAATATTTTTAAGCAGAGTCCCTAGAGAATAAAATGGTGGGTGTAGCATATTTTTATGTCAGACAGTATTAAGTGATTGAGTTTAGTGAAAGGTACTATTTTTTATGAATGTATTTATAAACAAGGGATGTACAGTACATCCAGTTTTATGGCGTGTACCAAGGAACTTGTAATGAACATCTGAGAATTCTCATGAATCATATCCGGTACTACATGCAAAGTAACAGACATGTTTACAATCCAAGTATGCTCTACTTAACCTCCTCGGCGGTATGATTCTTTCCGATTTTTTGTACTGAAAGCGGTACCATTTTTTTGCATGGAAATATGTAGTTTTTTATTATAGGCTGTAATTTTTAGGAATAACTCACAGAAATCTGTACGAACAAGAGTCTAGTAAACATCCCGGGTAGGATAAAATTTGAAACACGAAATCATAAATTATAATTTAATAAATAATCATAAAAAATAATAATATAATAATAATAAATTTAATTCAATAATATAATCAACCAAAAACACTGAAATTTGAAATACAGAGGCAAATTCACACATCGCTGAGCAAAGTCGCAAAATCGTTTTCAGTGTCTGATGACGAATTTCCCCATGAATCATTATCACTCAATTCTGCAAGTGGTTCTGATTTACTATCGCTGCTCTAAAACCGCTTTTGACGTAAAGGGACGCTTTTTGGACGCCATGGACTTTTCTAAGTTTCCAGGCAGAAAGAACAGTCAAAATGCAGGCAGGGCACAGGACAAAGCAGTAGGGACAAAATATATGTGAAATGCATTGAAACAGCAATGACAGCAAAAATTACATTTTTTAAAAATTTCAAATTTCCCGCCAGCGCCCGTACGTCCCGACGTCACAGGGACCGGAACACAGAAGCCAGATGCCGACATCGGCCGGAGGAGATGGCCGGGGACGCTGCAGGGGACACATCGCGGGAGCGAAGGACAAGGTAAGTGCTGCAGGGACTCCCAGAGCAACGCCGCATGGTAAGCCCGAGTGTAGCTCGGGGTTACCGCTCTTGGTATGGAAATTTTACCCCGAGCTACACTTGGGATTACCGCTAAGGAGGTTAAACTCTATATATATTATGGTGGTGATCAGAACACTGGTATGACGTATGGCAATGATCAGGACGCTGGCATGGTATATGACAGTGATCAGGATGCTGATACGACATGATGGTGAACAGGATGCTGGTATGGTGTATGGAGGTGATCAAGGCACTGGTATGGTGTATGGCAATGATCAGGGCGCTGATATGGCGTATGATGATCAGGGCTCTGATATGGTGAATGGCGGTGGTCATGGGTCTGGTATTGCGCTTTGTGGTGAATATGATCCTGGTATGAGGTATGGTGGCGATCAGTGTGCTGGTATTGTGAATGGTGTTGAATATGGTACTGGTATGGCATATGGTGGTGATCAGGACACTGGTATGGGGTATGGTGGTGATCAGGATGTTAGTATGGTGTATGGTGGTGTTACTTTGATCACTGGTGACACTGGGATAGGCGACAGGAGATGACTGCACTTTTTATTACTCTGTCACTAAGGGCAGGGATCAGGGAGATTGGGCATGCTGACACTGTAGTCTGCAAGTGTGCAAACATCCTGACAGGCTGCTGTACACTCACAGGCTGTGGCATCGGTTCTCTCTGCTCTCATAGCTGATCTGTATGAGAGCAGAGAGAAGCAATGTTTACATCCAGTTCCCAATGAGAACTATGTGATGTGCTGTGATTGGACACAGGAATCATATGGTCCAAAACTGTAGTGTGATCTGCTGTGTCCATGTGACACACAGATCACCTGGCTCCTGGGTGCGCACACTGTGAGTCATGCCGGAAGCGACAATGCATGCTAATGTACAGTTACATTAATCTGCATTGGCTCTGCTGACCATTTGCCACTTATAGGCTGTTGGCAGATGGGAAGCAGTTAAATGACAACATCATGGGACATATTAACAAAACACCCCAAAATGACAAAAATATCTACATTTATTGATACAATGTGAGACACTGTATATGTTTAAAAAATATTTTTCCAGGCATGGACTGTGGTCCAGATGCTCCTGATGAAGCAAGGGAGCATGTGAAATGAGTTGACCATCTTACGGTGTGAATAAAGAGTACAAGATTTGTGGGACATTTACTGTATACTAAATGTGATGTACACTATACTTATTCCATGAACGGTAAAATGTTTTAAACATGTAAAGTGTCTCACACTGATTACATTTTGCTATAGTGAATGGGCAGGTTCCATGCAACCATCAGAGGAGTGGCGTGTATAACTTCCTGTCCAGGCACCCCAACTGCCTATTGATTTCTATAGCAGCAGAGCTGTCATTGCAGGACCTGACCCCCTGGTGACATCACATCCTGTCAACCATGTATGCTAATGATGGAAAGGAAAGTATTTAACCACTTCATTTTTTCCCCCTTCCTGTTCAGGCCAATTTTCAGCTTTCGGTGCTATCACACTTTGAATGACAATTGCGCAGTCATGCAACACTGTATCCATATGAATTTTTAAGCATTTTTTTTAGACAGATAAAACTTTATTTTGGTGGTATTTATTCACCACTGGGATTTAAATTTTTTTTGCTATATAAATGAAAAAGTCCAAATATTTTGAAAAAAAGTGTTTTTCTTATAAAATGTTGCAAATAAATAATCTTTCTTCATAAATCTTGGCCAAAATGTATTCAGTTATCATTTTAGTAAAAAAAAATAACCCAAACTAGTTTATAGCCAAACATTATAATTTTTCAAAAAAATGTTGTTTACATTTTTATTTTATTTTTTTATATTAGTATTTATGTTTTTTAACATACTGTCACCCTAGCAGTACTACTTGTTGGGGATGATGAAGATTTTTTTTTTTACACTGATTGCTTTAACACCCACAAAGGCTGTAAAAGCAATCATTTCTCCTTCTCTCTGGCTGCATTCTTGCAGCCATTGAGAATTACTGTGTGAGCTGTGATTGGTCACAATTTGTCTCATGGTACAAGTGATATTTGTGATCATTCACAGATTTCACATGTAGTAAGCAATGATATCAGAAGTGACATCTTGCTTACTACTCTTCATGTGATCACTGATTCACACAGAGGTCCCGTGTCCTCTGGATACAGCAGGCACCGGAATCGCGGTGCCGTGCGCTCCCAGGGAGCACGCACAGTCGAACATGGTGGGCACCTTTTATGAACAGCAACCCGCTCCTGCACTGTCCCCATCCGGCCGTTTATATACATGGGCCGGGCAAGAAGTGGTTAAAGTGCATTGACATTGTGGCTCCTTTTCTACTGATGAAGCCTATCCTTGGGAGTAATGTATATAGGAAAGCCACAGTCATGATGCCATGTCTGGTTGGGTGGTGAGATGTACAGACCTGTGATGTTATTTTATTGTGCTATTTGAGCACTTTGTTGTGCTTTAGTTTTATGTGTGTGCTTTTATGGCATTTGGCATTAATAAATTGAGAATATACAAAGAACACTATTTGTTCACCATTTTATACTTTGATTATGCCATGAACTGCTTTGAGGAAAGAGTGGTGTGATACCCGTCATCATTTGCCCAATCACCACTGGTCTTTGAGGGTATAGAGCGCCAATGGGAAACACCCAAAAGTGCTTATAGACCTCATGTGATTGGGAGGTCTTGGAAGGAAGCGTCCATTTTTGCACATGGTGTCTTCACGATTGGGGACATTTGGGGATACGGATAACATCTTAGAGCATAGTTTTCATGCTATATGTTCACTTATGATTGAGTATATACAGAGAGCACTATTTGTTTCCCATTTTATGCTTTGCATATGCTATCAAATGTTTTGAGGTGAGATACCTGCCAACAGCTGCCCATATGCTACAGATCATCAGGGGTTTGAGCCCCAGCAGGAGACATCTTTGATCACTTGTTTGACCTCATTTGTATAGAGAGATTATCTATGGAGGTGAGCACCCATTTGCGCATAGGCTGTATGCATGAAAGGAGATACTCAGGAAGAAAATTTTATTCTAATCAACATATTCATTTAAAGCACTGATTAATGGACACATTGATGGACTTTTTTGATTTATTAATTATTGCACTGCACCATTTTGTTTTGTTAATTTCCTAACACTGTTCAAAGACTGCATTCATACAGTCTTTATTTACTGCATTGGCCCTGTACTATGTGATCACTGTAATCAATCACAGAGATCACAGTAGTAAATAAAGGCTTTCAGGAATGAAAGCCTTTGTTTACAGCTGTTAATGTGATCACTGTGATTGGTCACAGAGATCACATGGTACAGTGCCAATGTCATTGCCTCTTCACCACAATCTGTGATCTGCTGTTTCTGAGGGACACAGCCAGGGGCGGACTGACCATTTGGAAACTCGGGCACTGCCCGAGGGCCCGGGGTCAGTAGGGAGCCCCCTGAGATGCCCCTGGTACCTTTTTCATAGGCTTTTTTGAGTTTGGGCAAGGACACAGGGGCCCCATGATCCTCTATTGCCTGGGTTCCCCATGAGTTGTCAGTCCACCCCTGGACACAGCAATCACAGATCATGCTGCTGCATGCCCCAATTGTGCGCACAAGGTGCTTTAGTGGTGGAATGTATGTGTTCATCCTACTGGATGGACAGAGCTCTCACCTGACCGTTTATAATAGTGGTTGGGCGGGAATCAGTTAAAGTACATTTTGTATCCTTTGAAGTATTTGTATTTGAAGGATGACAACATCTTTGGACATGCTATCATTACCAATGCCCTCTCTTTTAATATTTCTGTGACTAGGGCTATATCGTGGCAGAACTGTGTAAATCTCATAACTGGATGGACAAAAATACAAATCCTTTGGCAGGTAAACCTTTGAATGTAGTGTAGAACACAGGCACAGGAAATGATGATGAATGTCAGAACAAGGGCAGTAATTCTAGCTTTAGGCCTCCTGAGTGAATCTAAAGTGGTAACCTGTAAAGGCTTTTAAAGTGTTGCGTATGGATATTAAAAAATGTATGTAGTTATCCATTTGCCACTTGTTATCCACTATTTTGCATTGTATGATTGATGTAATGTCTTACACCACTTTGTTTTGTACGACTGTTTATAATTTGCCCCGTCTGCGAAACGGGAAGCAACATCTCATGTCTATGTTTTGACTGTGATCTATGGCTGTACATGCTCTAAATGCTTTTTTGTTTTCTCTTATAACAATAAAGTATTTTTGGAACAAAAAAAAATGTATGTAGTTTGACGCCGTTGCATGGGGCATGTACAGTTTTAAAGGATGTCATGTTTGGTATCTATTTACTCAGTTTAACATAATCTTTTATATTTAACCAAACAATTGGCCAATATATTGTGTTTTTTTGCATTCAAAATTCAAAAATCTGTATTTTTAAAAAAAAATTGCATTTGAAAAATCACTGTGCAAGTACTGCATGACATTAAAAATTAAAACACCCACCCTTTTGTTCTCTAGGGCCTCTGCTTTAAAATATTATATAATATTTGGGGGTTCAAAGTAATTTACTAGCAAAAAATAAAACTTTTTTAATGTGAACAAAAAGTGTCAGAAAAGGCTTGGTCTTGAAGTGGTTAGAAGAGTTGGTGATGAGTGGCAGAAGCTTCTAATGTTGGGCATAACATGCCAGGATAGCACAGCTCCCCCCAAAGGATCCCTTGTTGGAAATTAGACACCACAAACTATTTTCTGAGAGGCATGTTGAGTCAATGGAAGATTTTATTTTTTGCCACATGTTTTTAGAAAATGACCCCCCTCAATTTTTTTTTTACAAAAAGTTCTCAATTAAATGATATATTGCTCCCACATGCCATGAATATATGTGGAATTACACCCCAAAATACATTCTGCTACTTCTCCCGAGTATGCAGAAACTTTTTGCAGTCTAGCCACATACAGGACCCCAAAATCAGACTTTTAGAGTGCTTTTTGCCTCATTACACTTCCTTACTACCTATCACAGTTTTGGAGGATCTGAAATGCCAGAATAGTACAACCACCCCTAATTACCCTGTTTTGGAAAATAGATACCCCAAAGTATTTGTTTAGATGCATGGTGAGTATTTTTCAGACCCATTTGTTGCCACAAGTTTTTGGAAAATGAAAAAAGAAAACAAACATTTTTTATGCTATTTTTTTTATTTTTCAATACTTTGTGAAATAAAATGAGATCTGCAAAATACTCAGCATGCCTCTTATTAAATTCCTCAGGGTGTCTACTTTCCAAAAGGGTGTAATTTGTATTTTTGGGGGGGGGGCTCTGAAACTGTGATAAATAGTGAGGAAGTGAAATTAGGAAATTTCACACTTTTAGGCTTTCAAAGGGATCATTGGATTTGAGGTTCCTTTATATAAGTAGCAGAAGTAAGTAGCAGAATGTATTTTGGGGTGTAACTCCACATATACCCATGGCGTATGGGAGCAATATATCATTTATGTGACAGCTCTGGGTGCCTCTCAGCAAATAGCTTGGGGTGTCTACCTTCTGAAAAGGTGTCGGGGGGAGGGTGCTATCCTGGCATTTCAGAGCCGCTGAAACTGTGATAGATAGTGGGGAAGTGAAATTAGGAAATTACTCGCCTTCAGGCTTTCAAAGGGCTCAGTGGATTTTGGGCTCATGTATGCAGCTAGGCTCCCAAAAAGTCTTATACATGTGGTATCCCCATACACGGGAGAAGTAGCAGAATATATTTTGGGGTGTAATTCCACATATACCATGGCATGTGTGAGCAATATATAATTTAAGTGATAACTTTGTGTAATTTTTTTTAGTCATTTTACAAAAACTAGTGGAAAAATGTAAATCTTTTATTGACTCAACATGCCTCTCAGCAAATACCTTAGGGTGTCTACTTTCTGAAAAGGGGTCATTTGGGGGCGGGGGGTTGTACTGCCCTGGCAGTTTAGTACCTCAAGAAACGTGATTCAGTCAGAAAGTAACAGCTGTGTTAATTGCAGTATCTATACCATAGTTTGTATACGCTATAACTTGCACACAAACTAATTAGTATACACTTATTGGGATTTTTTTTTACCAAAGACATGTAGCAGAATACATTTCAGCTTGAATGTATGACAACATTTGAGTTTATTGGATATTTTTTACAACAGAAAGTAGAAAATATCATTTTTTTTCCAAAAATTTAGGTTGCATCGCAAAAAATAAAAAACCCAGTGGTCATCAAATACCACCAAAAGAACTCTCTATTTGTGTGAAAAAAAATTATATAAGTTTTGTTTGGGTACAGTGTTGCATGATTGTACAATTACCAGTTAAAGTAGCGCAATGCCGAATAGCAAAAAAAAAAAGCCTGGTCATGAAGGGGGGTAAATATTCCGGAGGTCAAGTGGTTAATAATTATTGTTGGTTTAAGAATATGCACAGTTGTCTTGCTAAGATATAGGCCCAGAGTTCTGAATAAACTAGCATACCTTAACTGAAGATAATTTGACTTATGGACACTGTACCCAATACATACTGTACTTCAATATAACATACAATAAGCGCAGGTCCATTTATATTGAAAAGTATTACTTTTTAAGTTAGGTTGATGCTATTGGAGCCAACAAGGCCAGCATCTGATCTTTTTCAGCTATGGCATTGTATGTGTTAAAAATTATCTCAATCTGTTTGTTGGCTCCCTGGAGATCTGTCTTCTGCTCCTCAGATTACAGCCAATCATGTTATTATATCATTAGGGATAATTGAGAATGAGGCTCAAAGGAGCCATGTTGCAGTACTAAGAGACAAGCCAGGTGCATCATCTTTCACTTTTATCTGTTGCTATTGTCAGTACTCAGACAGCTGGGAGACTAACAGTCCCACTGGATCAATGCAGCCAAAGCTGGTCAGCTCTCTATGTAGTAGATAGCAGGAAACAACATATTCTGAGAAATCAGCTGGACATTGTTATATTCTCTAAAGTAGCAGATCATATCCATTTTCATCCCTACAAGGATAATAGTCACTGTACTAGATATATGCACAGCTAGAAACAACTGATGTTGATCCTCACATGAACCCGTGTTTGGTTATGACATTTACTGTATTGTCTGCCATTCTGCAGAATATTTCAGACAACTACAGTTGTATACTCTGCTTCATTTATTTTAGACATACATATGGATTATACTTTTCCAGAATGCATAACCAATAATGCAGAGCTACTAACAATACAAAGTATTCATTATTTGCATGCGATATGCACACTGTCATCACCTACTGTAAATTGATGCACACTTTTAGAGATGAGCGAATTATTCAAAAATTCGATTCGGCTGATTCGCCGAATTTGCGGAAGAAATTCGATTCGATGCGAATTTATTCGCTGCGAATTTAACTTATTAAAAGGGTTTCTAGGCTTCAGAGAGCCTTTATATTAGTGCAGAACACTGTACCTTTAATTTAAATGCCCTTGGAGTCTGCTGGGGAAGAGAAATAATACTGTCAGTCAGTATGACATGCAGATGAGTGCCGTCGATCTTAGAATCACCGCACACTTCACTCATTTGGGCAGTCACGGGGCACGACGAAGAAGAAGAAGAAGAAGAATGAAAAGAAGAAGAAGAAGAATGAAAAGAAGAAGAAGAAGAATGAAAAGAAGAATGAAAAGAAGAATGAAAAGAAGAAGAAGAAGAATGAAAAGAAGAAGAAGAAGAATGAAAAGAAGAATGAGAAGAAGAATGAAAAGAAGAATGAGAAGAATGAAAAGAAGAATGAAAAGAAGAAGAAGAAGAATGAAAAGAAGAAGAAGAAGAATGAAAAGAAGAATGAAAAGAAGAAGAAGAAGAATGAAAAGAAGAAGAATGAAAAGAAGAATGAAAAGAAGAAGAAGAAGAATGAAAAGAAGAAGAAGAAGAATGAAAAGAAGAAGAAGAATGAAAAGAAGAATGAGAAGAATGAAAAGAAGAATGAAAAGAAGAAGAAGAAGAATGAAAAGAAGAATGAGAAGAAGAATGAAAAGAAGAATGAAAAGAAGAATGAGAAGAATGAAAAGAAGAATGAAAAGAAGAATGAGAAGAATGAAAAGAAGAAGAAGAAGAATGAAAAGAAGAAGAAGAAGAATGAAAAGAAGAATGAAAAGAAGAAGAAGAATGAAAAGAAGAAGAATGAAAAGAAGAAGAAGAATGAAAAGAAGAAGAATTCCAGTACAGCAAAAAGTGTATCTGCAGAGAGCTCTGCTATTTCTGACAGTTCTCTGACAGTTCCTTCACATTTACAGCGGTTGAAACATTGTATCTATTTGTTTCCGAATAAAAACATCTGTATCCTAAATGGAAACAAATAGATACAATGTTTCAACTGCTGTAAATGTGAAGGAACTGTCAGAGAACTGTCAGAAATAGCGGAGCTCTCTGCAGGGACACTTTTTGCTGGCTGTAGAAGGGATGAAAATCAGCCGATCGGGAAAAATTCGATTCGTGCATCCGAAGTTTGCTAATTTTCGGATTCGGTGCGAATCAAATTTTTCCTAATATTCGAAACGAATTCCACTTCGCCAAGTTCGATTCGCTCATCTCTACACACTTTGCATGGGTCTAAAATTCAAAGTACAATTACATTTTGGTAAAATTGGCAGCTGAGGTTTTTGTGCTGATAGCAAGCTCACTGTGCCCTCCCAGCACAGTGACTGAGCTTCCACCAACTGGCAGGATGGGTTCACAGTCAAATAAACACTGTTGCCGCCAATCACAGTGGTCATGTAATCAGGAGTCCATCCTGTTTCCTCACCTTAAGCCCCAGTTAGAGGTCAGTGGCCGGCAGGAATAGGTTAAATATAATATGAATATAATTTCAAAAGTCACTATTTTTAAATTTTCAATAAATTAATATCTAATGATCCTGCCCTGTAGGTCCTTGTTCAGGTGCTTCCTGTCATAGGGTGACCACATCTCCCAATTGATCTCCTATGTTGTCACCCAGTCACACACTCTCCTAACTGAGACTGCAAGCATCCATGCCAGTGCACACTGCACAGTTCACTGTCACTATCATTAGAAAATCTGCTTTGAGAACTGCAATGTTGGAGTGCATGCATGTAGGGAGAAAGCAATGAAAAAAGTGGCTGCTGGTGATCAACATTTTTGATATGCAACGAAGGATGAAAAAGATCAAAATTGTTTATACTGTGTGTTGGTTTAGCAATCTTAAAGGATTTACATGTTTGTTATTGTTTACCATGGCAAGATGGGTGTGGTACTGCACAATTTTAGCATTCTTGCACATGGTACTGATGTATGCACATCAGGTATTATTTGGTGAATATTCCTGTTTAAAAAGGCGAGGAAGGGTTGTATAGTACATGCATATATGTGTGTAAATACTCGTACATGCACACGCATGTAAAAGTTCCCCTAGCTTTTTTTTTTATTAAAGGGGTGTGGCATATGCAGATTTTACTGACCAGCAATCCAATTTTTTTCCCCAGAATTCCTAAAAACTTAAAATTTTTAGGCATCTGTGTACAAGAGCCCTTAGAGTTTTTAGGATACTGATGGTTGTAGCAGTGTTTAGTAAAATTGGTACAGACCTATACCTGTTGTTTATTTATTTGAGGTACTTATATAGCGCCATCAATTTACGCAGTACTTTACATACATATATTGTACATTCACATCAGTCCCTAACCCTCAAGGGGTGTACAATCTAAGGTCCCTAACTCACATTCTTTCATACACATACTAGGGCCAATTTAGACAGGATCCAATTAACCTACCAGCATGTCTTTGGAATGTGGGAGGAAACTGGAGTACCAAGAGGAAACCCATGCAGGCACAGGAAGAACATGCAAACTCCAGGCAGGTGGCACCGTGGTTGGGATTTGAACCACTAGTACTGCCAGACGGAAGTGCTAACCAATTAGCCACTGTGTTGTTCTTAGTGACCTGACATTGTGCACAGTGCCAAAACTAAGCATTGTAATTTTCAAAGGGAAAGGCTAAGTTCTTATATTTTTTTAGGGTTTCTCAGTGGTTCTATCATCTGGGATTTTTGCAAGTGCTCCAAAAAGTTTCAGAGAAGATGTGTTTCATTCTACTGTACCTCTGTCTGTCAATGCTCACCGAAGCACGAAGATATCCATTTAGGAAGGCTGCCATATATAGCGTTAGATCTAGATTACTTAGACTTTACTACAACTTCAAATACTAGACAACTGTATTAACGTGTAAAATGTATAACATACGTGCAAGAAAAACAATAGGTAGGATGAATTTTCCCAAGTGGGGAATGGAGAGCAATAAAAACTCCTCTATACTCAATCCAAAGCTAAAAAATTAAAAAAGAAAAGTTTTGGCATTACATACACTTCAAGTTTAAAATATTTTTTTAATGTAAAAATGTAAACATTTGCATTTGCTTCTGCACTTACTAAATGTAACGGAAATTTACCTGTTCACTATGAGTTTAGAAAAAAAAAATTGCATGATTTTGTCTATATTTTACATTAAAAGTGGGACACCAGGCAAAGTTTTTGTACTTTTATGTGGAGTAGGAAATGTTATAACCTCTGTCAAGATTTTATGGGTATTTGTGTCCTTGTTGGGGACAATTTTCCTCACTTTCAGTTCTAGGACCACACAGAAAGTGATGGTAAATCTGTTCAACATGAAGAAAGTAGCCATTAACAAACTCCTATCAGTTTTTAAGCCTACCCAATCTAGCAAAATCTAAAATAAAATGAATAAAGGAAAGGAGAACCCTAGCTGTCCTGAAAAACCTACTTTAACTGATGCACAAAGCTATTTGTTTCTCATAAATCTGTCACATGCATGTCTAAGTGGAGAAATGTTTGTTTTTAAGGAACAGGTTTTGAATAACGATAACCAAAAATCTGGCAATATGTTTAACTATATTGTTATCAGACACTATAGAAAATGACCTATTCGAGTCAAACATGACTTGAAATGACGAATCATTAGAAAATCAATGCACAGTGTTGTAGCATCTTTTTTGTGCTGTCTTGGGGGTCCTGCTTTAAATTTAGCAATGACAATATTTAAATAGAGTTTGTGTGTTTTCATTTTGGTGCATATTTCCTTCAGTTATTTTGTCAATGAATCAGTGGTTGGTTATTAACTGCTTTTATAGTAAATTGCTGCAAATGTGCATTTTCCTATTACTGTTGTATGTTAGTCTGTAATTTCCTCTGTGGCAGGGGCTGATGCAAATGGATTTTGGCTTTCTGTAAAGTGCTCCATATTGTTATGGTGCCATGAAAATAAACATTAAATGTCTAATAAAATCTACACACATAGTTACTTCAATGCAAAGTTGAAATAGCTAGTTAGCAGAGAATTCATTAGGCTACATTTACACAGGAGATTGGGGGCAGATAGATAGACAGATAGATAGATAGATAGATAGATAGATAGATAGATAGATAGATAGATAGATAGATAGATAGATGTACTATATTGCCAAAATTATTGGGGTGTCTGCCTTTACAAGCACATGAACTAATGGCATCCCAGTCTTAGTCCGTAGAGTTCAATATTGAGTTGGCCCACCCTTTGCAGGTATAACAGCTTCAACTCTTCTGGGAAGGCTGTCCACAAGGTTTAGGAGTGTGTCTATGGCAATGTTTGACTATTCTTCCAGAAGTGCATTTGTGAGGTCAGTCACTGTTGTCGGATGAGAAGGCCTGGCTACACTCTAATTCACCCAAAGGTGTTCTATCAGTTTGAGGTTAGGACAGTTGCAGGCCAGTCAGTTCCTCCACCTCAAACTTGGTCATCCATGTCTTTATGGACCTTGCTTTGTGCACTGGTGCGCAGTCATGTTGAAACAGGAAAGGGCCATCCCCGAACTGTTCCCACAAAGTTGGGAGCATTAAATTGTCCAAAATATCTTTATATGCTGACGTCTTAAGAGTTCCCTTCACTGGAACTAAGGGGCCAAGCCCAACCCTTGAAAAACAACCAAACTCCATAATCCACCAAACTTTACACTTGGCACAATGCAGTTCTCCTGGCAAATACCGTTTTTCTGGCAACCGCCAAACCCATGACTTCCATCAGATTGCCAGACAGAAAAGCGTGATTCATCACTCCAGAGAATATGCGTTCACTGCTCTAGAGTCTAGTAGTGGCATGCTTTCACGCCACTGCATCCGACGCTTTGCATTGCACTTGGTGATGTAAGGCTTGGATGCAGCTGCTCGGTCATGGAAACCAATTCCATGAAGCTCTGTATGCACTGTTGTTGTTCTAATCTGAAGGTCACATGAAGTTTGGAGGTCTTTAGCTGTTGACTCTGCAGACAGTTTGCGACTTCTGCCCACTGTGCACTTCAGCATGTGCTGACCCCACTCTGTCATTTTACGTGGCTTACCACTTTGTGGCTGAGTTGCTGCTGTTCCCAGTTGCTTCCACTTTGTTATAATACCAATAACAGTTGACTGTGGAATATATAGTAGTAAGGATATTTCATAGATGGACTTATTGCACAGGAGCAACCTTCCACGGTACCACGCATGAATTCAGTGAGCTCCTGAGAGCGACCCATTCTTTCAGAAATGTTTGTGGAAGCAGTCTGCATGCCTAGGTGCTTGATGTTATACACCTGTTGCCACGGAGGTGATTGGAATACCTGAATCCAATGATTTGGATGGCAGAGTTTTCACTCTCCAGTTTTAGTAAATCAACCCAGCTGTCTGCACCCTGGGTCCGTTGGAGGCTCCATTTGCATGTATGTGCTTAGATGAGCAGCTACATGAAAGCAGCCCTGGACAATAGCTGGTACTGTTCACTCACACTGTGCACAAAGTGTGCACAAAGTGTTTCATAATTTTCATTTTTACTTCTTTGATTTCAAACCTGGAAACAATCACAGCATCAAGTGAAAACTTTAAGGTTCAACCGTAGATTTTTTTCAACTGTAAGAGGTTGAGCAAAGAGAAAGAGAGAAATAAAAGAAAGCTAAGAAATTAAAATAAGGCAAAGAAAAGAAAGAGAGAAGGCAAAGAAAAGAAAGAGAGAAGGCAAAGAAAAGAAAGAGAGAAGGGAAAGAAAGAAAGAAAGAAAGAAAGAAAGAAAGAAAGAAAGAAAGAAAGAAAGAAGGAAGGAAGGAAGGAAGGAAGGAAGGAAGGAAGGAAGGAAAGAAAGAAAGAAAGAAAGAAAGAAAGAAAGAAAGAAAGAAAGAAAGAAAGAAAGAAAGAAAGAAAGAAAAAGAAAAAGAAAGAAAGAAACTATTTGCTCATTTGCTGTGTAATTGTCTTTCTAAAGTTTCCCTGCTAGATTTGATTTTGTTTGCATCACATAACAATTCATTTTCAGACAATTTTGCATGCCAAAGCTCATTATATTCTGTATGTTTTTATACTAGTGCCCTTATTTCTTCCACTCTGCTTATCCAAATCACCAACTGACATGCACAGAAGAGGATTAAGAAACTATTTCCTGATAATGTGACAAAAAGTGACACATAAAACTGCTCATAAATGATCCAAGTGGTTCTGAGCCATTGATTTCTATCTATTTGGATCACTGAATACATTTTGGCTTGGATCAGAGGGTATCTAAGCTGATGTTTGCTAATAAATATAGAGTTGTCTTCCTACCCTGCAGATGAGTCATCAGTCAATGAAACAGACATGTGGGCGGTTTGCTACACTCATTGACAAGCTCTGCACTGACTCATCATTTTGAGAAATTTGAGCCGTCTTTACGTAAAAGTTGTTTGGAACTTTTTCTCCTGAAAGAATTAGAATTTTGCATTGTGTATTTGAAATCATGTTTCCAGTGATCAGCAAGTTATTATTTTTTTAACAACTGTAAAATAAATGTTATGCCTATACAGAAATACTTTTTTGCACTTCTTAATTCAGCTTTCAAAATATAAAACAGAGGGGTTTTTTTTCCCTTTTCGCTGTTAATCTAATATTTATTATTCTTTTTATTCTCTGCCTTTCCTTGTATTAAATGTTTACTTTGGTTAATTTAGGTTCATCTTTTCTCAGACACTAGGCTTTTTCAGGCCACACTTTGTCAGTGTATAGGCACTTACTGCTAAAATCTGTCATCCTAACAAAGCTCTGCATATTTGTAGATATGATAATTATAAAGTTGCAACTTGCAAACCAATTATGCATTAGTAGTTAATAACAACTTAGTTATTTTTTACTTTAACAATTTTGTTTATTGTGCTTTCTATTATCTTTCTGATTTTCCTGATTTCTTGTCATGGCAACATTTTATCCAAGTAACTATTATTATATTTGCACAAAAATAAAAAAAAATAGGCGACATACAGCAGAGAGAAACAGACATATATAATATATAGATTTGTTCCATAGTATGTGGAATGCTCATCGGATACCAGTCAGCTGCTGTACACATTGGCAGAATTTCGACTGGTTTCTGTTTAACTAGCTGATACTGGCCGATATTCGGCCTGTGTGTACCAGCCTTAAGTAATTTTCAATTTAAACAATCAGGTAAAAATGAGACTGCTCATTTAGCTTAGTGAATAAGGTGAAACTATGTTCCTTTCCATAATCCAATAATATGTACAGTGAAGGAAATAAGTATTTGATCCCCTGCTGATTTTGAATGTTTGCCCACTCACAAAGAAATTATCAGTCTAAAAATCGAATGGTAGGTGTATTGTAACACTGAGAGACAGAATAGCAACAATAAATTCAAAAGAATTGCATGTCTAACAAATTTTGCACTGATTTGCATGTTCATGAGGGAAATAAGTATTTGACCCCCTACCATTCAGCAGGATTTCTGGCTACCAGGTGTCTTTCATACAGGTAACAAGCTGAGATTAGAAGCAGTCTCTTAAAGGGAGTGCTGCTAATCTCATTTTGTTACCTGTATGAAAGACATCTGTCCACAGGAGCAATCAAACAATCAGATTCCAAACTCTCCACCATGGCAAAAAAGACCAAAGAGCTGTCCAAGGATGTCAGGGACAAGATTGTAGACCTACACAAGGCTGGACTGGGCTACCAAACTATTACCAAGCAGCTTGGAGAGAAGGTGACAACAGTTGGTGCAATCATTTGCAAATGCAAGAAACACAAAACAACTCTCAGTCTCCCTAGGTCTGGTGCACCATGCAAGATCTCACCTCGTGGAGTGTCAATGATCATGAGAACAGTGAGGAATCATCCCAGAACTACACATGAGGATCTTGTCAATGATCTCCAGGCAGCTGGGACCACAGTAACCAAGAAAACAATTGGTAACACACTACACCGACAAGGTCCCTCTGCTCAAGAAAGCACATGTCCAGGCCCTTCTGAAATTTGCCACTGAACATCTGAATGATGTAGAGGAGGACTGGTTGAAATTGTTGTGGTCAGATGAGATAAAGATCGAGCTCTTTGGCATCAACTCAACTCACCGTGTTTGGAGGAGGAATGCTGCCTATGTCCCCAAGAACACCATCCCAACTGTCAAACATGGGGGTGGAAACATTCTGCTTTGGGAGTGTTCTTCTGCTAAGGGGACAGGACAACTGCATCGCATCAAAGGGGCGATGGATGGGGCAATGTACCGTCAAAGCTTGGGTGAGAACCTTCTTCCCTCAGCCAGGGCATTGAAAATGGGTCGTGGATGGTGTTCCAGCATGACAATGACCCAAAACAAACGGCCAAGACAACAAAGGAGTGGCTCAGGAAGAAGCACATTAAGGTCCTGGAGTGGCCTAGCCATTCTCCAGACCTTAATCCATTTGAAAATCTGTGGAGGGAGCTTAAAGTTCCAGTTGCCAAACGTCAGCCACCAAACCTTAATGACTTGCAGAGGATCCGCCAAGAGAAGTGGGCCAAAATCCCTCCTGAGATGATTTTTAGACATATCATTTCTTTGTGATGGGGCAAACATTCAAAATCAGCAGGGGATCAAATACTTATTTCCTTCACTGTAGGTAAAAAAAAATCAATACCACATGATTGGATATTGAAAATAAAAACAGGATTACTTGTTTAGGGTTGTACCTAAGAAAAAACATTTTTTCTTGCAATGTTTTTTTCTTGGGAAAGATTTAAGTAATTTTTCTTTATCATTTAGGTTTTCTCTGTATTTCCCAGAATAGTAAACATAAACTAAAATGTTATTTTATACCAGCGATAGGCAACCTTAAAGAGGTGGAGATCTACCTGAACACCATGGGAGAAGTCAAAGATCAAAGGCACATTGTCACCTCCTTACACCGGATTTAAACTTCAAACTGCCGTACGTCCATGTCACAATTGCCTTTATTGCACAGCAATCATGGGTTTAAATCAGGTGGTGAGGAGGCAATATAATAAAATCCTCTGCATCTGTCAAACACGCTTAAATCGCTTTTCAGAGGAACAGCAAAAGCTTGCTGCGTTTGTGAATCAGCCCTTAGATGCATTCGGCAGCAGCACCTTTAGGGCTCATTCCCACGTATAGTTTGGGGATGGTAAAACCCCACAGTTGAGTTTTTACCATCCCAGATCCCTACCTGTTTAGCTGCTGAAGCACATGCAACATTGCTCACAGTGTAATAAATCCAACTGAAACATTCAAATTCAATAATAAATAATGTCCATCAGGATAAACAGGTAAAAAAAGGAGCTTCATGAGGACGTGCTGTGAGCGAAATGCATTGAGGCTAAGCTGCTGATGTCATTTTCAGTCCTTCACCTACATCATTTCCAATCACCTGGAATGCACACTGGCTCCATGGATACGAGTGGCGGTGAGGGAGAAAGGACCCTAGTGAACTGTTTGTATTGATGCCCAAACTGGAACCTCCAATATGTAGAGTGTATTGATTTCAAATTTTAACCACCCTTTATTTAATAAAACTTACTGCACTATGATTGTTTTCTTTGGTATTTATTTATACTCATTTTTGGGTGAATGAGTATTATAACAGGACTGGTCTATTTTGAGGACTCCCAATTAAAGGAGCTGCTATTCCATGTCCAGGATTTGACATGTGACGCTTGTTGGCCACTCTGTTGGCCAAAGCTATCTGGTGAGTGCATAATTCCCCTGAGCACTTGGGGAAGCACTATTAGACGTAAAGAAGAAGTTATCCCTTAATTTTCTCACGGTGGAAGAACACGGTGGTTTGGGCCTTTTTTTTCCTTTTTTTCCTGATGGACTTTATTATTTATTACCAAATTTGAACTTTGAATTGGAATTATTACACTGTGAGCAATATATATATATATATTTATATATACACACACACATTTTTGCACATTTTTATTACATTCGTTGGTTGGCGCCCACTTATGTTTACAGTATTATAGGTGTACACATGTGCTTGCTTTTGGTGGGTGCTACCGCCTGTCAATTAGGCCCCATTCAAATAAATGGGGTCACTCTACAAACTTCAGGTACACTACACTGTACCCAGGGTCTGGGTAAACCACGGCACATCCATGTAATAGCAGCACTATAATATTATGCCCAGTGTATTTATATATTCAAATACACAGCACAAAATTCCCAGAAAAGTAATCCACCTCCACCCTTGAAGGTTAATCAGAAAATTATATATATAAAACTTTTCTCTTTTACAGAACCCCAAAAGTGTCCAAAATATCAAAAACAGTCCCCACTAGTGTAAACAATTGTTCAGCAAAGTCTCTTTTTTCTTCTTTCAATGACAAATCTCTTTCTCAACACCCGCAAATTCTGATGACAATATACCTCAAAAGAAAAAAACTCAACATAGTGTCATACCTTTTAAATAATAAATACACACGTGCCACTTAATGTGCAACATGCAATGCAACATGAGAGAGGAAAAAAAAAATATATATAAATGTGTTAATCTATATGCGAATATCTACATACACGCATATATTTTAAATATTTTAAATATTTCTCTGTGTACCCGAATTCCTAATCAGTGAAACACTCACACATCGTGTCCAGTCCACTATAAAATCTGTGAAAACAACTCAAAGTGTATCACTGCAAATGTGTATCACCACACTCTATATTCATCAGTGATCACCTTAAACCCTACACACACCCAAAACCAGCAATCTCCAACTCGTGTGTTGATGGATAATTACCCTATATATAAAATGACAGGGCATAACACAAATCTGGGTTGACTTCTTATCGTAGAGTTCCATCCAGTATTACAGTTTTTCTTCCATTATCCTCATAAGAAAATCAGCAATTAAATATGGTAGATTCAATAAAATATCATCCTTTATTTGATAACTCACATTCAAGTTTGGATAAAGCAGCTCCTCCTCATAGAGATACAAATGCAGACAGACTAGGGAACACTGGCCACATGTTCCCACTTCCAAGATGGCAACGATCGCACTTCCTGTCAACGTCGATGCGTCTGACGTCACGTGTCACTGACGCGTTTCGTCACTTCCTATGACTTTTTCAGAAGGGTAAGGACGTCTGCGCATCGACTCCTTAAATACCGCCCTTCATACACTAAAGGCACTTCAAACCGCCATCTTGGAAGCTGGAAAACGCCGCCCATACCTATCCACATACAACCTTACTACAACAACTGATCGAATACCTATTTATCCATGATTGTTTGAGTAATGAATTAATTGATGATGTGTATTTGAAATTTTATTTATTAATTTTATTTATTGATTTTAATTTAATTTATTTTAGGGTATCATGATAGAGTTAAAAAGAGAGATGAATTATATGTTAGGATATGTGTCTGAATAAATTAATATATATTGGTATTGGTAAAAAATGGTAGAGGAATATGATGTATTTATATATTTAGATGGTATGAATTACATTTGGGGGTTTTTGTAGAAGATTTTTAGAAGATTATGAGAGGTTTAGGGAAATATATAAAAAGTAGGGTTGTTCTAAATGTTGACCAGTAGAGGGAGTATTGGGGATTTTGGTTTTATGTTATATATGGATATAGATATGTATATATAGATGGAGATAGTTATATCTTAATGAATTGTATATGTAGGTATGATACTGGAAGGTAGGGTAGAAAAAATATTAAGGAGTATATAAATATGTATAGTGTATTGATATATATGTCTGTATGCTGTCGTTTTTATTTATATTGTATATTGTATGTTGCACTTTGTATTGTGGACTGTAATTACTATGTATTTCATGAATAGGATAATATAGAGGTACATAGTTTGTGATTAGATGTTTTAAAATAGGTATTCGATCAGTTGTTGTAGTATGGTTGTATGTGGATAGGTATGGGCGGCGTTTTCCAGTTTCCAAGATGGCGGTTTGAAGTGCCTTTAGTGTATGAAGGGCGGTATTTAAGGAGTCGATGAGCAGACGTCCTTACCCTTCTGAAAAAGTCATAGGAAGTGACGAAACGCGTCAGTGACACGTGACGTCAGACGCATCGACGTTGGCAGGAAGTGCGATCATGGCCATCTTGGAAGTGGGAACATGTGGCCAGTGTTCCCTAGTCTGTCTGCATTTGTATCTCTATGAGGAGGAGCTGCTTTATCCAAACTTGAATGTGAGTTATCAAATAAAGGATGATATTTTATTGAATCTACCATATTTAATTGCTGATTTTCTTATGAGGATAATGGAAGAAAAACTGTAATACTGGATGGAACTCTACTGATAAGAAGTCAACCCAGATTTGTGTTATGCCCTGTCATTTTATATATAGGGTAATTATCCATCAGCGCACGAGTTGGAGATTGCTGGTTTTGGGTGTGTGTAGGGTTTAAGGTGATCACTGATGAATATAGAGTGTGGTGATACACATTTGCAGTGATACACTTTGAGTTGTTTTCACAGATTTTATAGTGGACACGATGTGTGAGTGTTTCACTGATTAGGAATTCGGTTATGCCCAGTGTATTGTTTCACACTGGCCTGACGATCTCTTCTTTCCTGCTGCTGGCACCACGCTAGCCAGGATAAGAAGTGGAGTGCAGTTGACATCACTCTGCATGGGACAGGAGCCAGCTCTACAGAGGATGCATTGGCTTATGTGGCTCTTGCTCACTATTACAGCTTCAACTTTAGTAGTCTTTCTGCATTGCACTGTGTTTGATGCTCTGGGACAGTGGGTTAGCAAGCCAAGATCATGATCTATCAGTTACCTGGCCGCAATCTACTGGTAGACCGCAATCTACTGGTTGCTGTTCCCCAATTTACACAGTATGAAATAGTAAAACTACTGTAGCTTGAGTCATGAAGAAATGAAATAGTCTTAATCATGAAAGGGTTAAGTGCAGATTGACACAAAAGGAGAGATTTACTAAAACTGGTCTTAGTAAATTTCCCCCAATGCTCTAGCATTAGTTTGGCAACACTCCAGACCAGATCATCTGTAACACTTCATTTACACATAGAAAGAAGAGAAATCTGAAGTTCATAGTTTCTGCAAGCCTTACTACCAATTAATCTCTTTTTTTTATTCTTGTAAATTTCAAAACTTGATAACTTTACTGATAATGCATTTTAAGACCTTGCCAAATTTACCAAATTTACTAAAGTGCACAAAAAACAAATTTTCTATAAATGGAAACAGCCGGTTGATCCTGCTAGTTTCTGATGTCTCTGTGTATTGTCTACTATTGCTGTGGTGGGTGCACACACCTGCTTTGGAATTAGGTATGTGCACCTGCTTGACCCTACAGCCTGCAAGTTCCCACTCTGCTTACCCAAATCAACAACTGACATGCACAGAACAGAATTTGGAAATTATTTTTTAAAAGTGTAAAAAAGTAACACATAAAAAGTGTAAAAAAGTGACACATAAAACTGTTTATAAATGATCCAAGTGGCTCTGAGTAGATTATTTCAATCTGCTGAATCACTGAATACATTTTGGATGCATGAGAAGGTATGTGAGCTGATGTTTGCTAATATAAATAGAGATGTTTTCTAACTTTGTGCTCAGCTGATGATTCATCAGTCAGTGAAACTGTGTGCAGAGATCGGTAGGCAAGCGGCTGGACTGTGTGCAGAGATCGGTAGGCAAGCAGCTGGTGAGTCTGTCAGGGAAGCAGCTGGAGGATGTTGTTGGAGCTGTCAGGCTGCAACATGGAGCAGCCTCACAGCTCCGGCATCATTCTCCAACTACTTCCCTGGCAGACTCTGCGGGCTCCAGCCGTTTGCCTACCGATCTCTGCACACAGTCCAGCCGCTTGCTTGCTGATCTCTGCAAGGTGTCATCAGTTCTATGGAGATCCTCCACACTGACTTACATGCTCATAAACCCAATGCAGTGAGTGCATTACTTTTTTCTTGCTTTTTCTCACCTAAAATCCTACATTGAGATGGGTGTGCCCTTTCTCTGTTCATATTTTCATATGTGTACTAAGTTACTCAGGACCTCCTTATAAGGAGCATCATCTGTCCCTCTTTGTTTTCTGGCATCAGTACTACAGTATCCTCCATAGTTTATTCCCTCACACCCCCACCTTTTTTTCCCCACATTAGTAGTTACAGGCAGAGCTATAGTCTATCCACCTTTGTAAAGGTTGCATACAGACATCTTTGTAATTTAGCCTTCAAAATGCAGAACAGGATTACATTTGGCCCTTTTGCCCAGTTCTTCTTTTTTCATACACCAGGCTTTTTTTTTTTTGGCTACACTTTGTCAGTGTTTAGACACTCTATGTTATCTATTTGTCATCCTAACAAAGCTTGCATATTTGAACATGCAATAATTATAATGTTGCAGCATGCGCCTAATTAAGTATTAACAATTAAAAACAACTTAGTTATCTCTTTACTTTTACTAATTTTGTTTAGTATGCTTACTGTATCTTTCTTATGCCTTTACCAAGTTCTTGTCATGCCAACATGCCATCCAAGTAACTATTATTATATTAAAACACTTGAAAAAAACAACATATATCAGAGAAAAACAGACATATAATATATACATTTGTTTCAAACTGGGTGGAACAATGTGGAAAGTGTTTATTTTTTTGATACAGTAATTCAAATTCCTCCCTATACATCGCTTTCCCTGTGCCAAGTTTTTCTTTATAGAAAGTCTGGAAATTTCTCTTTTCATTAAATTCTCATTAGCTAGATTTTTGTTTTGGTTAGGGCTAGCCATAGATAGAAAATAGCTATCTAAAGAACCAGGTGATTTTCAGTGAAACTACTGGATTGAAAGAAGACTGCTCATTTAGCTAAATGAATAAGGTGAAACTGTATTCACTTTCATCATCCAATCATGTGAAGGTTAAAAAACACTTCAATGTCCACATTATCAGGTATTGAAAGTTACAAAAGCTTCACTGTATTCACTAAGCAAGCACACAAGAACATTTGTAGAGGGCTGAACCTAAGCAGGATAAAGCAACTCTTTGCATTCTTTTTCAGTATTTCCCAGAATAATAAACATAAAATAAAATCTGTTCCCAGAAATATAGTCCAGTTTTTATGTTAACACACAAATCAGTTAGAAAGTTATTGCATGTCAACAGACATAATTTACACAATGCAAAATGGAAACATTGGTTTGGGTGATCAAGCAAAAGAAAAGCCCAAATCATGAAAAGTTTAAGTGCAAATTGCCACAAAGTTCACAATTCAGATCATCTGCAACAATTTATTTACACACAGAGACCTGGATGTCTCTAATTTCTAGAAGCTTTGGCTACTCATTAAACTCTCTGTGGGTGCTCCTGCAAATTTCTAGGTCATTGGCTAATAATGCTGTAGTGAGTGCACACACCTTCAGTGATCCCCGGAAATATGGCTAGAAGGTGTACAGGTGAGCCAACTGTCATAGGAAAATGGCATAAGAGTACCTAGCACCTGAACCCAGTACTAATGTCACTGGATGTGGCTCAGCAGACAGATGAAAGTTATAGCGGTCACATGACTACACCTTGACTTTATCAAATCAACAAAGTTCACATATAATTTTAGTCCTGCAAAATATTCCAGTAACTTACTATGTTCCATAGCCTTTTAATGAATCCAATCTTTGATTTCTGTCTTTACACAAAAATCAACTTACATCTTGCAGGAATTTTTTTATTATCGCTTATATAATCTTGTCTCAAAAACAGCAGTTTTCCACACAATAAAAATGCTGATATTCAAATTAAAAGTGGTATGTTATCATTCTGACTCCGTGGAGTTGGTTTACTAATGTAGTGCAGCATGTTTAATTTGGAAAATTAATTTTTATGTTACATGGGAATTTTCATTAAGATTTTTGAATGTGGTGTAAATTCACTTTGGAAGAAAAAACCATGCAAAATAATTGCATGCAAGGACAATTAAATAAACTTGATTTTTGCTTGCAACAATTGGATAAATGAAGATAATTGAAGTCAGCAGAGCTTCCCCTCATTCATTAAGCTAAGGGAAAACACCTTGCTTAGTGAACAGCCTATACTCCTTTAGTAAATTAATCCCTATGCTTCTTACTGCATTATATTTTATTTGACATAATAAACCACATATTCCACATTTATTCACTTTAGTGTTAAGATTGTTTCTGCTCCTAATTCCCTTGTCTTAATTATGAGAAAAAAGTAACCACAATTTCAATAAATATCATCACAAAGGCTTTATATCAGGTGTAGGCAGCCTTGAAGTATACTGTTTTTAAAAGTTGTAACCTAGAAAGGCCTCATTAAAGATTAAAGAAGAACTAAAGAATTCAAGGGTCAGTGGTAAGTTATTCGGAGTGATGAAGTCAGGAGTAAGTAACACAGAATGCAGAAGTCAGGAGTAAGTAACATAGAATGCAGAAGTCAGGAGTAAATAATATGGAATGCAGAAGTCAGGAGTAAGTAACATACAGTTCAGAGGTCAGCAGTAACAGAGAAGCAGGGGAGAATAGTTAGTAGTACAGATCTCAGACATCAGCGGTAACACTGAGTGCAGTGTTCAGGAGCAAGTAAAACAGAATACCAGGGTCAGTAGCAAGCAACATGAAGTTCAGAAGCCAGTAGTAATTGATTATGAGTTGAGAGGTCAGTAACATGTAAATTAGATGTTGATAGTATGTAATGCAGAGTGAAGGGGTCAGTAGTAATTAATTATGAGTTGAGAGGTCAGTAACATGTAAATTAGATGTTGATAGTATGTACTGCAGAGTGCAGGGGTCAGTAGTAAGTAATTCTGAGTTCAGAGGTCAGTAATATGTAAGTTAGATTTTGATAGTATGTAATGAAGAGGGCAGGGGTCAGAAGTAACACAAAGGGGGGGGGGACAAAAAAGAAAAACATGGAAGGAGAAGGGGGTGGCATCCAGGCTGGGAGATAGGATCCTGATTGGTGGTGTAAAACATATAAGATTTACAGTCTCAAACTTGGGACTGTCACACTGTTGATACTGATGGAGAAGCTGGGAAGGGATGCAGAGAGGGAACTATTATGAACTCAGTTTTGGAAAAATTTAGTTTGAAAAAGTGGTGCAAGATCAATGCAAATATGTCAAATAGTAAGTTAGTGATGTGCAAGGAAACCGGATAGGGTGAACTGAGGAGTGGATAGATTGTGTTGGGGGCTTAGGAATCACTTAAGAAAGGTGGTTGAATCCTAATGAAGGGCAGTTATGTGATAAAGTCCGTGGTAATGGAATAGGCAAATCCATTGACAAAGGACAAATCGAAGTTCACCAAAATTATTGTAAAAACAAAAGTCACCAAAATCTGGTCAAAAGTTTTTGGTTGTGCTGTAATCAAAGAAAGCCTTTTCCCAGTCCACTTTTCCTTCCCATTCCTTTCCTTGGAACAAATTAAAAGATTCCCACTACTATTGAATGGAGTTGTTTTTAAATGTCACCAGCTATAATACTTACATTGGCTTACTTTTACTTTTTCATAGCTGGGTAAGCTCCACTTTAAGGTGCTTGCATTCCTAACTACTATCCTGAGCTAAATTTTATTTTTAATGCATAAGAACACCAAAATGGTAGGAAATACCTTACCCAGTCATTCCGTTATAGATATTTTCTGACAACCCTTTCTATGACATCCTCTAATGCTCTGATGTTCCAGCTTGGTTACAAAGTCAGTGGGCAAAAATTCAATAGAGGCAGAACAGGTGGCATGGGCAGGTTCAATCCCTTTAAAGATTGACAAGTCACAGATGCAGGGTTTGTCCTTTTTTCGTAATAATGAAGCAAGAGCCTGACCCAAGAAACTATATAAACCAGCCTAGCTTGGTAGGCTCTCATTAAACCCACATGCATATCCTTTAATTACTATTTAGTGTGTGGTATAATTAAAATTAATGATGTGCATAAAGGAGAAATTAGTTTAATTTACATTTCGGATTTGTTAGTTAAGTTAATAATTTAGTTTCGTCATATTTGTTATATTAGAATGATTTGTTTTTGAAACTCGTTTCATATAGTCAGATTCATTTCATATATTCATTATTTTCAAATCAATTCAAAATTCGAATTCTGAAATTCAAAGTTTGAATTTTGAAATTGAATTTCGAATTTCAGAAGATTGCTATATTCATTCTATTTTATTCTATTCAAATCTTATCTGTTTATTTTCTATTCTATTTTTCTTTCTATTATTATTTTCTATTCCATGTTCTTCTATTTTATTCTATTTATTTATTTTCTATTGTCTTCTGTTCAATTCTATTTTATTCTTTTTTATTCTATTCTATTCCATTCTTTTTTATTCTATTCTGTTCTTTTCTGTTATGCAACCTAAGTAGTATTTATCATCTTATTTTACTTTTATACTTTACCGTATTTATTCCGTATTTATGTTTCTATTTCAAATGCAAATTTCATTTTTGAATTCAAATTCATTTTCAAATTCAAATTCATTTTTTACTTTGAATTTAAATAATTTGTTTAGCTATAATATATTGTGGATTTGTTAAAATTTGTTACCATTGTGATTCGGAAATTCACATACACCCATATGTCCAAATAACAAAATATTCATCCAACTGTCAATTTGTAATGAAACAAATCGCACATGTCTAATCAAAATCAAGATCAATAAATTAGTGAATTAGGAGACTTGTAAATAGCTTTAGAGTTGGTCACGTGATTCTGTCCCAGTTCTTCAGTCTATGTGTTGTAGGCCTACCGGTCATTTGATTGACTGGCAAAAAAAAAGACTAACCAGAATATAAAGAGCATAATGTAAATTGAAATAAATTAAAGCACTGCTTGCTTCCATGTATGGACATGGAGGTTAATTACTGCATATAAAAATCATTGAAGTTTCTTAGTTGCCCCACGTGATACTTTTGACATCATGCATGGCAGCTTAAGAAATGTGATTGACTGCAGAGCATTTCCTTCTCACTCTATGTCTATGTGAATATGTGGGCAGGGTTTGGCAGACACATGATTGATTGAGAACCAATAGTTTATATCTGTCTGGAGTTCAGTTTTAATTATGGCACTGATAAAAAAAAATAAACAGAAAAAGAAAAACCTTAAGTTTCCATTGTAATGCAGAAGTCACTTGATTAGGTGGCATTAAAGCATGTAAAATCAAATGGGTAGCCATGCCCTGAATGATGATATGGTCTTCCTTAGCTTCTTGAAGCTCAGCTCAGGGAGTTGGGTAGTTTAGGGTGGCATTACTTGGATCCATTATTTGAGCAAATTGTCATAGGGTTAATTGGTCCCTCTGTGTGAATAGTGATAGGTACTGGTTTCCTCAAAGTGTGGAATCAAAGAAGTGTCTGATCAGAAACGTGTGTAAGTAGGTTTGGATTTTCTACCTAACAGTCCATGTTTATGACAATCAAATTGCCCTCCTTAAGACATCTGATAAACTGACAGGTAACTTACAAGTAAACAACTGAATTATCAAGGAAGAGAATAAAATATAATGACAGGTAAAAGGCAAAAAAGATGGGCAATACAGACATCAAAAACAGAACAAAGGTTATATTTGTAATCAGAAAAAAAACAAAAAAAGAATTACAGTTCAAATATCATAGCCAACATAGGCTAATAGTAATTGAGAGCAGCTCAGATGAATAAGAACAGAGACAATATATAGAGCAAAATTTGTACTTGGTGTTGGGTAATATCACGAAACATTGGAGCATGATTGCACTGTAGTTCATTTTCAACTAGCAGATATAACAAATCCATTACTTGTACCAGCATGCACAGACTACGGTAAAAAATTTGACCTAAAGGACACAAGAAAATCAGCTGTCCTTGTGTATTGAATGGGAGCCACTAGTACCTTAAAAGGTTGTAGCATACACAACATGGAAGCAAGGATTCCTGGAAATACCACACTACTGCAAAATAAAATACATACGAACCTTAGCTGACTTACATACTGTATAATATATTTAACATGATATAAATAGCTCATTATATACAGTGAGATTTTTTTTATGGTATGAATAGCCTCTTTTTCATATGCTGTTTCACCTCTAAGGTCTAATCCTCTGTCACCATCTCTTGTCCTCCTCATTATCCTGCATATTCTAAAGCCTGTTGTGGATTTCTAAATCAATGCTCAATTTAGTTTGAGTTACAACCTGGCAATTTTATTTATGAGCAACATAAATTGGTTTGTGTAGTATCATTAAAGACATGCTGCAATGCATATTAGTGAATATTTAAAACCCCATGATCTCTTTTGACACAGATAAACTTGTACAATTTGAGCTCATGTTTTTGCTCAAGGCAGAGCGAAAAACACTTTGACGTGTTTTGAAATGAAAAACCCTTTAACAAACTTTTACAGAAACCATAGGAACTCATTTTTTGGCAGAATTCATATTTAGCACCTCTGACGGTGAAATAATTCAGACTAAACATGTCACCCTTGTTGTTCTCATTAGATTTTTACTCCCACGCATAATCTTTGGATACTAGATCTGCCAACTATCTAACAAGAGTATTGGTTTGTTGTCTTTCTAAGGATTAGAGTAATTCTTTGACATTATGCATTAAGTTGAAAAACAACTGAAACGTCTTTAAAGGGTTAGTTCACCTTTTCCAAAAAACTGCCTATGTCTGTAGATAAAATACAAAATGTGCAGCTTTGACCAAAGTTGAATAATGACCTTGCTTTGTTTAGGCCATTTATGTACCTAAAGAAGCCTGACTGGAATACTCCCAGGATGTTGCTAGGATGTTACTGAGGCCTAGTCATTTCTGCTTAGCTCCACCATCACAGGAGTGATACTGTAAAGAGACTTTACACTGACCCCCATAGTAAGCAGGTTGTTCTAGGGTCACTTGGCAGGAGAGAGGTGCCAGGAGTGCATGTGGGGAACCCCAGAAGAGATGGATTGGGGCTGCTCTGTGCAAAGACATTACACAGAGTAGGTAAGTATGAGATGTTTGTTATTTTTTTTTAATTGCCTTTAAGATCACTTTAAGACAAATGCTTCCATACTTTCCAGTAGCTCTACAATATTTGTGGCTCTCATTTTAATTTCAGGATAAAACGTGCCAAATATCTTCCTTTTATGTTGTGGCCTAACCAAAGTTCTTACATAGCCTTCAGCCACTGTATATTGTGTGCAGCTATTGTATCTGAAATAATACACTCTAATTTTTGTTGCATTCTGATGTTGTTGCACAGGGCTCACAAATTCATTGCCCCGCCATCAATTTTTACAGTGGTCCAGCGTAATGGACTAATGAGTGAGATTGTGTGTGATTGTTTTCCCATTACCAAAAGCCCCTGTGCATTTTAGATGAGATTTCTATTATCTCACTGAGGTGCTACTTCTTCCATTGTAGCCAAGGCACCACTGAAATTCAGGAGGCCACAGTAGTTCCCAGCAGGTTCATGCATTTGGATGCTGACATTATTGATGAGGAAATCTCCTTATGCAGCATTGCTTTGATTCCAGGTACTTTCTGAAGGGGCAGTGAGATGGTTGTTGGTATGGGTATTGATCTGTGCTTCCAGCTATACAATCTGCTGGCTGGGTCAAATCTGACTCTTTTTGATGTTTATTACCCAGCCATATGTTTGTGAGGAAGCAAAAAAAAAAAAAAAAATGCCCAGATGAACCAATAGCTACTACTATAGTGATGTGCTTTTGTCCTTGTTCTCAGAGAGATGCAAAAGTGACAAACAGAACCTTTTTGAATGTCCTTAAGCAGGTGGTATAACAGCGTATACCCAGAAACTGACACAGTCCTCCATTTTGATAAGAATCTCTATGTTGTCCCTCATTTTTCCCCCTTTCCTCTCTGTTAACCCTCAGGGACATATGTGTGTTGGAAGGGTCACAGGCAGGCTATAGGACCCCAAGGGAGCCGGGGCCTAGCTGTCCAAACAACCTGTGCAATTTAACACCTCGTATAAGATAAGGCAAGCTTTCCCCAGAGTTCAAAGAACATTCCAAGGAAACATGACCAGATAACCTTTGTTAAAATCCATTTTTCCCCTATGTCTCATATCTTGGAATATGAAAGACTTACATAAAAACCGGACATATCATCAGATTGGCCATGAGAAGACGAACAGTTTGGTAGGTCACTCGCCTTGTCTCGAATATATCGGAAAGCAGAAAAGTAGATCTCGTGAACCAGGCAGTGTATCATTTCATATTTTATATCTAATCAATCCTCAGACGTGTCTGCATAATAATCTACCCGCGGGTGGAATGTCACTTGTGCAGATGGAAAGTTATGAGCCAAAGTATGAACTACAAGAGATTTTGGCTCTAGTTTAGGTCCACACCCAGACGATCCCTCCCTACACGGGGTATTGGTCCTTGACTTCAGAGACACCCCCTGCTAGGGAACTACAAAAATGGGCTGTCAGGCCTAAGAGAGTTAAGTTGAAGAATTCTCCCATTTAATATCAATACCACCTGGGGAGATCAGTATCCTTTCGCTCTGAAACTTGATCTACTAACTCAGGACTTTGGCAAGTACTTTAACCCTTTAACCCCTCTCTGTTATCTCTTTGCTGTGCTGTTGTTCTCTGTATATTTATATATATATCTTAGTTACATCTTTTTCTGTAAATATTTTTATTGCACCCGTTTGACCTTTTAGTAATAAATCTTTCCTCCTGAAAGTGTTGAACTGTTTCTATAGCGCTTTATTGCAACTTACGAATTCCTGCCTCTAAAGAGAATGCTACTGTGTCTGTTTAACCCTCTGCATAATCGGCCTGCGGTGACCGTATTATGCAGATGATTATCTCAAAGAGTTTCCTCTTTCTCTGTATAAAAAAGGAGGTGGTGGCAGTGTGAAGGGTTAATTGCGTAATTAACCTGACCCAGTAACAATCGCTCAGGCTGCCGGTACATCGATTGTGGTCCAATTAGCTGGAAAATCGTTGTGCAGGGTGCAGCTGGGTGTGGCATTGTTACGCACGTGACATCGTGGTTTTAGACTGGCTAGTCCTTCGGTCACGAGTTTGGTGAGAAGGGCTGGGGTCTGACGCCGCGATCATGACAGGTGGGTAGTTCAAAAGGCAGACAGATGAAATGTGGTTCACCTGAGTAAATCTGAAAAATCTCTGAAAAAACGGTGAATGAAGATGTGCAAGTAGGCATCCTGAAAATCACTGACAACATCCATTCCCTTGGTTGAACAATCATGTAATCTGTAATAACTCCATTTTGAATCTTTCCAAACAGATAAAACAGTTTAACTTCTTTAAGTCGATCACTGGTCTTTACTCTCCAGTTTTCTTTTAAACAAGGAACAGAGGGAACAGAGGGGAGTTAAACACTGTATATCTCTCATATTTGGGCCCTGTGTTGATTGCCTGTTGAAGCCATAGGGATCAGAGGTACTGGAAGAAAATACTCATCTTTTCTGAAGAATGCAACACTTGTTTGGTGTTAAGGCGTTTGAAAGAAAATACTGACTGAAAGTCCAGAAGGTGCGATGTTTGATGGTGGAATCAACCCATGGATTCTTGCACTTATCCGCCCAGATATGCACAAAATTGACCAACCTGGCTATACCTGTGTATATCCAAGCAGGTTGGCAGCTACCAAACTGTGGGAAATTGCTGGCTTGCGTGATCCCCCTCTCCTATCACTACCTGGATTATTTAAATCCACGTTAATTCTCCAATCTAAAATCTTCCAAAAGAAGTGTGACATTCCTGGAAAAACACATTACCACAGCATCCACCACATGAGCATTGCCTAGAGAAGAGATGTTTGCCTCCAATAGTGAGTATAATTTATGCTGAAAATTGGTCATGGAGGACTTCTTGTTGACCTTCTGACACTTGTCCTGGATAATATCCTTTATTTTGTCTATTACAGGAAAAGAAAGACTTTGTTTAAAAAGGAAGAATTTTTTTAAGTTTCATTGAAGGTTCTTCAGCCTATTCCCACTCTGTAGTCTGTTTAACTAACTTGACAAAAGGTTGTACTAGGGCAAACCCTCACACCCAACACAGACGCATTTGCTTGTGAAGGAACCTCACCACAGGCCAAACTCTTTCTTTTTGGTTGCTGTGAGTACTCATGGTGACAAGAGCTCTTCCTATTCCTGGTGTGGGACCTGTGGGGGCTAGAAGAGACAATCTTACCTTTCCCTATCTTGCACTATAAAGGTGTTCTGTTCTCTTTGATAGAGAACAGGCAAGGCTGAAAGAAAGAGCAAATGCCTGCCCATGACAAAACACTTTTTTCTTACCTTACTGATGGTTAATGGCTGATAGGTAGATGTGGTGTCTAGGCAGATGCACATGAAAAACGAAAGGGAAAAGGTGAGCAAGGATATAGGGATCAAAGAGAGATCAGGGGATAGAGGAGAATGCTTAATGAAGTACCTTAGAAGTCTGGCAGGATAGGAGAGACCAGTGAATGTATACATGTGCACCAAAAGACAACAGGGATTTCCTTCTTGCCATGACCACCTTTAAGAAACAGCATCTGGACAGAAACTGGACACCATGCAGGATCCCCACCATGCCAAACCAGGGAAAATATGCCCTCAAGCAAAATGGCCCTGAACACACTGCACATGTCAAGAACATTGTGATATTGGCCAGGGGACAGGCAGAGCTGAAGCCCAGATCACTGTAAGTTCAAGTCGCATTGCATTCTGGCTGGTAAGAAATCTAAGGAAGGGGAGGAAAAGAGAGACAGAATACCTGAGTAGGTAAGATATCACTAAGAAGAAAGGAGGCATACAGAGGGAACAGTCATAGTTAGAACCAAAACATTAGAGGGAAGAGATGGTGGGCAGAGGAATAATAGAAATGTAAGTGAAAATCAGCATGTACAGCTGAACCAATGAACTGACACACAACAGCATAGCCTGCCACAAAGAGGTATAACCTTTCTAATTAGAAAACTCAGCCCCAAAAGGTCCAAAGAAGGGGCTCCCCACCCATAGGTGCATTTGACGACCTAATGTAGGAGACTGCACTTTGGAGAAGCTGAGCCCAGGTGGGTGCTAAACTTTGTAGGTAAGGGACATGAAACACTGGTCTGCAGGTGAACGGTCTTGAGAACAAAAAGCTTCAGTATCTCCTACTCTTTTAGAAATTTTAACTGGTCCTTTAGGTGGGCAAAGGGACAGAGCTCTCATTAACATGCTGCCATGTAGGCACCAAGAAAATATGTTATCTTACTCTATGTTCTTGCAGTGTGATATTAGAGACATTTTAACTTTGTTTGCTATTTTATCTCTTGATAATTTTCTCTTAGAAATGTTCTTACAGAGTGATATCATGTGCTATTGTAATCTATAGCTGGCTGATATAATCAGCAGTTGGTAGGGATAAGTGAACTATGCAAAGTTCGATTTGCAGGACATTCAACAAACTCAGCTAATCCACTAAACTGAATCTACTTTTATCCTCTTTTTAAGGCCAGTTTGCAAATTTTGGTAAAAAAATAGGGCATGGGTAGATGGTCACTGCCATGAGGGACATGTATCAAATGGCAAAAAAACAAAAACAACAGAAAAAAATCAGTAAGGAGAAATGGCAACATTAAAAATGCACAAACAGCAACTGTGAATTAATTCATTGTGAATCGAAAGGGCTGAAAGGGCTGGAACAGTGATAATAATGGGGGATTTTAACTACCCAGGAATTGACTGGAGTAATGGTACTGCAGGAAAAGTCAAAGGGCAAAAATTTATAAACCTACTACAGGACAATTTTATGGTACAGTTCATAGAGTTCCCAACTAGGAATGATGCTTTGCTGGACCTGGTAATCTAAAACCATTCAGAGCTTATTATAAATGTCCATATAAAATAACATCTGGGTAGCAGTGACCATAGCATGATTTCATTTATTATTAGCTGGAAACAACAAGCACATGTGGGAAAAATAAAAACACCCAAGTTTAAGAAAGCTAATTTCCCAAGGCTGAGAGCTGCTCTCCAAGACTTAGCGTGGGAGGGAATATTGACATAAATGAACATAACACAGAAATGGGAGTTCTTCAAAAAGACTGTATGTGAACACACTGCAAAATGTATTCCCATGGGCAACAAAAAAGCTAAAAAGCTAAAAATCAAACCTTTGTGGCTTATGGCCAAAGTTAAAAAAGCTATGAATAATAAGAAAAGAGCTTTTATTAAATATAAAAATGAAGCAACGCTATCGTCGTTTAAGCATTACAAGGAATATATAAGAATATGCAAAAAGGAAATAAAGGCAGCAAAAATTGAAAATGAATGACAGATTGATAAAGATAGCAGGACCATCTCCCAAAAAATCTTCAAATATACTAATAGTAAAAAGGTCCAGTCCTAGCATGTAGGCCCTTTACAAAATAATCTAGAGTGGGTGACTGGGGACAAAGAGAAGGCAAATTTATTAAATACCTTCTTCAGCTCTGTGAATACAAAGGAGCATGGGGGTGCTCTTGTCCATAATGGGTATGATATTGACACAGCTCCAGATGATCCACATTGGCTCACAATTGATATGATCCAGAAATATTTAGACAGAATAAAGGTGAATAAAGCACCTGGACCGGATGGCATACATCCACAGGTCCTTAAAGAATTGAGCTCTATCATTTCAAAGCCATTTTTTCTAATTTTTAGGGACTCTTTAATGACTGGCATAGTACCACTGGATTGGTGTAAGGCCAATGTGGTGCCTATATTTAAAAAGGGATCAAAATTTTTACCAAGTAATTATAGACCAGTTAGTTTAACATCTATAGTTGGGAAAATACTGGAGAGTTTAATAAAAGACCACATAGATAAGGTCTTGCTGTAAAAAAATATTTTAACCAACAGACAGCATGGATTCATGAAAGACAGACGTTGTCAAACAAATCTGATTTCTTTTTTGAGGGGGTGAGTAAAACCTTGGACAGAGGGGTGGCGTTGGATGTGGTATACTTGGATTTTGCAAAAGAATTTGACACAGTTCCCCACACACAGCTAATGTGTAAATGTAAATGGATAGAAAACTGGCTAAAAGATCGTATTTAGAGAGTAGTGGTTAATGATTCATACTCTGAATGGTCTAGGGTTGTCAGTGGTGTACCCCAGGGTTCAGTATTGGTACCCTTATTTTTTTATATATTTATAAACAATATAGGGTCTGGGATTAAACATACCATTTCAGTCTTTGCAGATGACACCAAGCTGTGCAGTGGAATAACGTCCTTACAGGATGTCTCCAGTTTACAAGCTGACCTCAATACATTGTTTAATTGGGCAACAATGTGGCAAATGAGGTTTAATGTTGATAAATGTAAGGTTATGCACTTGGGGGCTAAGAATATGCATGCGTCATATATACTAGGGGAGTACAACTGGGGGAATCAATGCTGGAGAAGGATCTGCGAGTTCTGGTAGATCACAAGCTTAATAATGGCATGCAATGCCAAGCTGCGGTTTCTAAAGCAGGAAAAATCCTTTCTTGTATTAACCTCCTTGGCGGTTTTCCCGAGTGTAGCTCGGGGTAGAATTTCTATACCAAGAACAGTAAGCCCGAGCTACACTCGGGCTTACCATGCAGCGTTCTCTGGGGGTCCCTGCAGCACTTACCTTGTCCTTCGCTCCCACGATGGGTCCCCTGCAGCGTCCCCGTCCATCTCCTCTGGCGGATTCCGGCATCTGGCTTCCGTGTTCCGGTCCCTGTGACGTCGGAACGTTCGGGCGGCGGAACCGGCGGGAAATTTGAAATTTTTAAAAAATGACATTTTTGCTGTTATTGCTTTTTCACTGCATTTCACATACATTTTGTCCCCACTGCTTTGTCCAGGGCCTGCATTTTGACTATTCTTTCTGCCTGGAAACTTAGAAAAGTCCATGGCGGCCAAAAAGCGTCCCTTTACGTCAAAAGCGGTTTTAGAACAGCGATAGTAAATCAGAACCACTTGCAGAATTGAGTGATAATGATTTGTGGGGAAATTCGTCATCAGACACTGAAAACGATTTTGCGACTTTGCTCAGCGATGTGCGAATTTGCCTCTGTATTTCAAATTTCAGTGTTTTTGGTTTGATTATATTATTGAATTACATTTATTATTATTATAATATTATTTTTTATGATTATTTATTAAATTATAATTTATGATTTCGTGTTTCAAGTTTTATCATATCCGGAATGTTTAATAGACTCTTTTTCGGATAGATTTCAGTGAGTTATTCCTAAAAATTACAGCCTACAATAAAAAACTACATATTTCCATGCAAAAAAATGGTACCGCTTTTGGTACAAAATTCCTGACATAATCATACCGCCAGGGAGGTTAAAAGAGGTATAGACTCCAGAGAGAGAGATATCATTTACCCCTGTACAAATCATTAGTAACACCTCATCTGGAATATGCAGTTCAGTTTTTGGGCACCAATTCACAAAAAGAACATTGGCGAACTGGAGAAAGTACAGAGAAGGGCAACCAAACTGATAAGAGGCATGGAAGAGCTCAGCTATGAGGAAAGATTAGAGGAACTGAATTTATTCTCCCTTGAGAAGAGGAGATTAACCTCTCTAGTGGTATGATTATGCCAATATTTCTGTGCTCAAAGTGGTACATTTTTTGCATGGAAATATGTTGTTTTTTTATTGTAAGCCTGTAATTTTTAGGGATAACTCACTGAAATCTGTCCGAACAAGAGTCTAGTAAACATCCCAGGTATGATAAAATTTGAAAAAAAAATCATAAATTATAATTAGAGATGAGCGAATTATTAAAAAATTTGATTTGGCTCATTCGCCGAATTCGCGGAATAAATTCGATTCGAGGCGAATATATTCGCTGCGAAGTTAACTTATAAAAAGGGTGTTTCTAGGCTTTAGAGAGCCTTTATATTAGTGCAGAACACTGTACCTTTAATTTAAATGCCCTTGGAGTCTGCTGGGGAAGAGAACTAATACTGTCAGTCAGTATGACATGCAGATGAGTGCCGTCGATCTTAGAATCACCGCACACTTCACTCATTTGGGCAGTCACGGGGCCAAAACCAGAGTGTGGAGCCACAGTGTGGCGGTGGAGGCAGCAGCAATGGGAGGCCATACAGCACCCTATGACAAAATGGAACCCACCAGCAGTGTGAGGAGACCTGAAAGTGGCACATGGCAGAGTGTGGCGATGGAGACAGCAGCAATGGGAGGCCGTACAGAGACCCATGAGAGACTCTGGACCTGGCAGCAGCATGAGGAGGCGGTACAGGGGCCCATGACAGATTACGGGCATGGCAGCAGCAGTGGGCGGGCAGTGGATGCAGCAGTATTCGGAAGCCAAACACAGGCCTCGGTTAAAAAGCGGAAGCCGTCAGCAGCGTGAGCAGACGACAGAGGCACATGGCGCAGGGTGGCGGTGGAGGCAGCAGTATTCGGAAGCCATACACAGGCCTAGGTTAAAAAGCGGAAGCCGTCAGCAGCGTGAGCAGACGACAGAGACACATGGCGCAGGGTGGCGGTGGATGCAGCAGTATTCGGAAGTCAAACACAGGCCTCGGTTAAAAAGCGGAAGCCGACAGCAGCGTGAGCAGACGACAGGCACATGGCGCAGGGTGGCGGTGGAGGCAGCAGCAATGGGAGGCCATACAGCACCCTATGACAAAATGGAACCCACTAACAGTGTGAGGAGACCTGAAAGTGGCAAATGGCAGAGTGTGGCGATGGAGACAGCAGCAATGGGAGGCCGTACAGGGACCCATGACACACTCTGGACCTGGCAGCAGCATGAGGAGGCGGTACAGGGGCCCATGACAGATTACGGGCCTGGCAGCAGCATGAGGAGTCGGTACGGGGGCCCATGGCAGATTACGGGCCTGGCAGCAGCATGAGGAGGCGGTACAGGGGCCCATGGCAGAGTGGCGGAGCGTAAGCAGCTAAAATTGAAGGCCTTACAGAGGCCTATGTTAAAAAGTCCCCCCAGCAGCAGCGTGGGGAGACGACTAATAGTCGTCTCCCCACGCTAGAGTGTGTCATGGTGTGTCATGGGTCCCTGTACGGCCTCCCATTGCTGCTGACTTCATCGCCAGACTCTGCCATGTGCCACTTTCAGGTCTCCTTACACTGTTGGTGGGTTCCATTTTGTGATAGGGTGCTGTATGGCCTTCCATTGCTGCTGCCTCCACCGCCACCCTGCGCCATGTGCCTCTGTTGTCTGCTCATGCTGCTGATGGCTTCCGCTTTTTAACCGAGGCCTGTGTTTGGCTTCCAAATACTGCTGCATCCACCGCCACCCTGCGCCATGTGTCTCTGTCGTCTGCTCACGCTGCTGACGGCTTCCGCTTTTTAACCTAGGCCTGTGTATGGCTTCAGAATAATGCTGCCTACACCGCCACCCTGCGCCATGTGCCTCTGTCGTCTGCTCACACTGCTGCCAGGTCCATACTGATTCATGGCCCCCTGTACCGGCTCCTCATGAACGTGGTTCAGCGGGTTTGCATCACTTAACGGCAAATCGTTGACAAACGCTGGGACGTTCAGTGTTGTGCGCATTAAGCCAGACACCAAAGGGCAGCACAGACCTGTTATTACTCGCTCAAGCATGGCTGAACAAAACCAGTCTCTACCACAAATTGGACCCAGACCTGCCCAGGGTCTCGTAAGTAGATTGCACGGAGGAGTAGAGTTCGTTATTGGAATTAACTGTGAGGGACTTTTAAACCTAGGCCTGTGTATGGCCTTCAATTGAAGCTGCTTCTGCTCCACCACTCTGCCATTGGACTCTTGATAGTCGTCGACTATCAAGAGTCCAATGGCAGAGTGGCAGAGCAGAAGCAGCTTCAATTGAAGGCCATACACAGGCCTAGGTTTAAAAGTGCTTTGCGGTGTAGGAATGGCTGAAATGCATGCAAAGTTTACGTGACATTTTAAGGATGTCTTGCAGTGGGATGGTGGATTTTAGGAACCGCTTGACAACCAGATTGAACACGTGAGCCATGCATGGCGCATGGCACAACCTTCCTTGACGCAGAGCAGACACCATGTTCTTTCCGTTGTCGGTCAACATGGTTCCGATTTTCAGTTTGCGCGGAGACAGCCATCTGTCGATTTCTCTGTTCATTACACTCAGAAGTTCCTCCCCTGTGTGACTACGTTCGCCAAGGCATACCAGGTGCAGCACAGCGTGACACCGTTGCGCCCTGCACATGTGATATGCCGGTCGGGTAATGGGACTTGGCACGGGGGTGGCGGCTGAGGACACGGCGGAAGAAGAGGTGGTAGAGGCGGACATCTTTGCTGGACCAAGGACGTGCAAACGTGGAGGCAAAAGCGGCGTGACCTGTCCAAGTTGCTGGTGCGGCTGTGCCGGCACCACGTTCACCCAGTGGGCCGTAAATGACATGTACTGTCCCTGACCGTAGTTACAGCTCCACGCGTCGGCGCTGCCGTGCACTTTGGCAGAGACCGACATGCTCAAAGACTGGCCCACCATCTCTTCTACATGTGAATGCAGGGCTGGCACTGCCTTTTTGGCGAAGAAATGCCGGCTTGGCACTCTCCACCGCGGCTCGGCACAAGCCATCATTTCTCGGAAAGGTGCTGAGTCCACCAGTTGGAAAGGGAGGGACTGCAGCACCAGCAACTTGGACAGGAGGACGTTCAGCTTCTGCACCGTCGGGTGCGTGCTCGCAAACTGTTGTCTCTTGGAAACGGATTCCAAGAAAGACTGCTGACGGAATCCGTGAAGAGGAGTAGCAGGAGAAGGAGCATCTGAACGAGCGGAAGATGCCAACGAGCGACAACTCCCCTCAGCAGAGGTGTTGGAGCCTTGACTGGCTGATAGAGGGCGATTGACGTCGGGTGAAGGAGCAAGTAACGGAGCGGGTGATGGAGCGGGGGCTGGGGCAGGCAGAACCGCCGTATCTTTATCACGGTTTTCCCAGGCCACCGAATGGCGACGCTGCATATGCTGACGCAACGCTGTAGTCCCAACATGGGCCCCCTGGCCACGCTTGACTTTCTGGCCACATAGTCGACATACGGCTACGTTTACTTCCTCGGGCGGCTTGACGAAAAATTGCCACACCGCCGAGTAGGAAACTTTGCCCCCGCTACTCCTCACTGGCTGACTGCTACTTCCTCCGTGCACACCGGCACCACTACTGGCCGTGGTGGTAGGCTGCAGTGGAGCTGGTGCTCTACTCCGTGACCGTTTGCCTCCACTGACACTGCTGTGACCCTGCTGCCTCCTGGGCAACCCACCGACTGTTTTGCTCGCTGGCAAGCTGGCACCCTCTTCTCCTGATGATGCGGAAGCAATAGCCTGATGACGATGAGGCTGCCAAGTGCGATCAGCCTCATCATCATCAATTAGGGTCTCCGCGTCACTACTAGCCCCCTCGGCTGCGTGTGGGTCAGGAGACAGACCTGTCTCTAGACCGGCTACCGAGCCACTCTCCTCGCCAGTACTTCTTCACCTGGCTGCTGAAGAGGCGGATGTCTCCCCCCGTTCCTGACCGCCCTCTGTTAGCTCTTCCTCACTGTACAGTGGGGCTGAGCCCACAGCATGCGATACTTCGCTTGGTGAGGGAACACCAAAGGACAGGGGCAGGTAGAGGACACGTGATTTCAGTGGGCTTGCTCCCGGGCCATGCCAACTAACGGTTGTGTCTGACGTACCCACCGACCGTTGGCTGTAGGTGTCAGAGGTGACCTGGGAAGAGGAAGACGACCGAGTCAACCAATCGATGACGGCAGGGTTGTCGGTGGAGACACGACCGCTGGATGACACCGGGAGCACTGGCCTCTGGCTGTGACTAGTGCTGCCTCGACCCCTTCCTCTGCTGCCACGTCTGCTCGCTCCTGAAACATTGCCTCCTCTGCCACTCCTCTGCGTGTTGTCTGACATACTCTTTAATTCAATAGTGGTTGTGAAGCAGAAAGTAATGATTCTGTGTCCCTGAGTAACAATTCTGTGTCCCCGAGTAACGATTCTGTGTCCCTGAGTAACGATTCTGTGTCCCTGAGTAACGATTCTGTGTCCCTGAGTAACGATTCTGTGTCCCTCAGTAACGATTCTGTGTCCCTGAGTAACGATTCTGTGTCCCTGAGTAACGATTCTGTGTCCCTGAGTAACGATTCTGTGTCCCTCAGTAACAATTCTGTGTCCCTCAGTAACGATTCTGTGTCCCTGAGTAACGATTCTGTGTCCCTCAGTAACGATTCTGTGTCCCTCAGTAACGATTCTGTGGCCCTGAGTAACAATTCTGTGTCCCTGAGTAACGATTCTGTGTCTCTGAGTAACAATTCTGTGTCCCTCAGTAACAATTCTGTGTCCCTGAGTAACGATTCTGTGTCCCTGAGTAACGATTCTGTGTCCCTCAGTAACGATTCTGTGTCCCTGAGTAACGATTCTGTGTCCCTGAGTAACGATTCTGTGTCCCTCAGTAACGATTCTGTGTCCCTGAGTAACGATTCTGTGTCCCTGAGTAACAATTCTGTGTCCCTGAGTAACGATTCTGTGTCCCTGAGTAACGATTCTGTGTCCCTGAGTAACAATTCTGTGTCCCTCAGTAACGATTCTGTGTCCCTGAGTAACAATTCTGTGTCCCTGAGTAACAATTCTGTGTCCCTGAGTAACGATTCTGTGTCCCTGAGTAACGATTCTGTGTCCCTGAGTAACAATTCTGTGTCTGTCCCTGAGTAACGATTCTGTGTCCCTGAGTAACGATTCTGTGTCCCTGAGTAACGATTCTGTGTCCCTGAGTAACAATTCTGTGTCCCTGAGTAACGATTCTGTGTCCCTGAGTAACGATTCTGTGTCCCTGAGTAACAATTCTGTGTCTGTCCCTGAGTAACGATTCTGTGTCCCTGAGTAACAATTCTGTGTCCCTGAGTAACAATTCTGTGTCCCTGAGTAACGATTCTGTGTCCCTGAGTAACGATTCTGTGTCCCTGAGTAACGATTCTGTGGCCCTAAAGTCTCTGTGGCCCTAACTCTGTCCCTAATACAGACAGGTCTGTCTCTCTTGAATGACCGGAGGCTAATGGAGAATTCTAAGATGGCCGCGATTTATAGCTCCACCATTACACAGTGCTGGCTGGCTGGCTGCTGATTGGCTAATGCGATCACATGTCATGAATGAATGCATTATGGGTCAGCACGCCTTGCCTGCGCGCCTTCCCAGAGATCCCCGCTCCGTCGCCACACATGTCGCCGCCATTTTTGGGAAAATTTGATTCGTGCATCCGAAGTTTGCTAATTTTCGGATTCGGCGCGAATCGAATTTTTCCTAATCTTCGAAACGAATTCCACTTCGCCATGTTCGATTCGCTCATCTCTAATTATAATATAATAAATAATCATAAAAAATAATAATATAATAATAATAATAATAAATTTAATTCAATAATATAATCAAACCAAAAACACTGAAATTTTAAATATTGCGCCAAGTTTGCACATAACTGAGTAAAGTCGCAAAATCGTTTTCAGTGTCGAATTTCCCCACAAATCATTATCACTCAATTCTGCAAGTGGTTCTGATTTAATATCGCTGTATTCTAGCTGGTCTAAAACCACTTTTGACTTGAAGGGACGCTTTTTGGACTCCATGGACTTTTCTCAGTTTCAAGGCAGAAAGAACAGTAAAAATGCAGGCAGGGCACAGGACAAAGCACTAGGGACAAAATGTATGTGAAATGCTTTGAAACAGTAATGTTTTACTATGTGATTTTAGTGTATTTTGTGAATGTCACTTTTTAAAATTTTTACATTTCCCGCCGGTTCCGGCCCCATACGTCACGACGCTCGCAGGGACTGGAAGCTGGAGGACAGATGTCGGCATCGGCCAGAGGAGATGTCCGGGGACGCTGCAGGGGACACATCGCTGGAGCGCAGGACAAGGTAAGTGAAACTAGGAATCCCTGAGCAACGCTGCAGGATAATCCCGAGTGTAGCTCGGGTTTACCGCTTTTGGCACTGATAATTAACCCCGAGCTACACTCGGGAATACCGCCTGGGAGGTTAAGGCGGGATATGATCAACATGTATAAATACATCAGTGGTTCATATAGTGAACTCGGTGTAGAGTTATTCACCCTGAGGTCATCACAGAGGACAAGGGGGCACTCTTTATGTCTGGAGGGAAAAAAATGTAATCTCCAAACATGGAAAGGTTTCTTCACAGTAAGAGCTGTGAAAATGTGGAATAGACTCCCTCAAGAGTTGGTTCTGGCCAGCTCAGTGGATTGCTTTAAAAAAGGCCTGGATTATTTCTTGGATACACAGAATATAGCTGGTTACTAACATTTATAGGTAATATTGATCCAGGGAATATCCAATTGCCTCTCAGGGGATCAGGAAGTATTTTTTTCCCCTGCAGGAGCAAATTGGATCATGTTTTTCTGGATTTTTTGCCATCCTCTGGATTAACTGTGGGTGTAGGATTATAACTTTTTTTTTTAATGGTTGAACTGGATGGACTTTAGTCTTTTTTCAGCCAGACTAACTATGTAACTATGTAATTTAGCATTGGCAGCACTGCTACTTATAAACGACAGATCCCTGCTGCTAATGACAGATCCCCTACTCATTAAGGTGCAAGGAAGGCCATCACCAGATTTAACCCGAACCCAAAGCCCATTCCTACTGGTTGATTAAATTTTCCATTACGGTTTAATTTACACAATTTGCTGTTTTGGCATGATGCAGTATAATGTGCTGTTCCAGTGCGATGTGATATGATTATGTAGCACCAATATATTAGGATCTAAGATGAATGAGTTATTTTAACAACATTTGCTATTTTATGTTATAATACTTTTCTCTTAAAAATGTTACATTTACTAACATAAATATCATTTTGATGTGGAATTGTTGCTTGAAATGAGCACTTTCTCAAATATCATAATTTTATCGCAGACTTAAATAAGCTATAATGCATGCGCTACTTGCCATTATGGTAGTAATAATTGGGGCCACATATCATTTCTGCACAGAAGCCCTTTGTTGACTTTGTCTGCCTCTGAACATAGTTCCAAATCTCTTCTAATCATGCTCAAGTCAGAACATAGGCCTAAGGATTAATATGCCTTTTCACAGTTTTTACACTGATGCCTGCCAGTTGGCTGTTGAACTGGTAACAGTAACTCAGGGACTGCCAGGTCTTTGAATTGCTCTCTAGGAGATTCCATTATATTCAGCTGGATGCATGGGTTGAATCTTCCATATACATGCTTCCTTCTCCTCAATAGTGTATTGAATTATGTTTTAAATAGAGCCTATTTTTCCTAAAACATATTCCACAGTAGTGATAATATTGCATGAAAAGGATTCTGGTGTAGGAGCTTTGACTGATGCTGGTTGCCATTCTTACTTTATATTGTTTCTTCTCATTGATTGCACATTAAGATCTTTGTAGTTCTGTCTTTGTTTCTATTGTAGTTGAAATAATATTGTGAACTTTTCAGATATTTAATATCAAAGAATCTATATTGTTTCCAATATAGTATGTAGTTGCTTTATTCTTTAGTTAGTAGTTGGTTGTTGAGCAGATCAGGTATATCATTTGTTCCAGAGATATATGCATTTTGTGGATTATTAAGATTTAATGGATCAGTCCACCACTGGTGAAGAAGGTGCTGGATTGATTGTTGTTGAAATATATAATTAGTAAAAGAAGGACTTCTGAATACCGTATTTTTCGCCGTATAAGACGCACTTTTTCTTCCCCAAAACTGGGGGGGAAATGTCAGTGCGTCTTATAAGGCGAATATGGAGCGGCCGGTCCGGTATTTCCACCGCGGCCGTGTCAGAATACCGGGCCGGCCGCTCAGCTCTGCAGCGGGACCTTACCTGTTCCTCTATCCAGCGGCGTGCTGTCTTCCCGGCTTCTGTAGTGTGGGCACTGGGCATGACAGCCGGGTGCCAAGTGCGCATGCGCAAGAAGCGGTGCTTTTTGTGAATGGTAAGGCGGTACCTGGGACACATGACAGATCCCAGAAGCCGCCGGACCAATCACGAAGCGCAAGTGCTTCTCGCTCATGCGCACTGGGCACCCGGCTGTCATGCCGAGCGCCATTACAGAAGCCGGGAAGACAGCGCGTGGCTGGATCGAGGAACAGGTAAGATCAAAAAAAAACTCTGCGGAAGTAAGAGCGGGTACCTGTCAAATTCAGGTACCCGCTCCCCACCTCCCCAAAGGTCAGCAGTCATCTGTACTGTCCGCAGTCTCTGGTCATCCCTGTGCTGTCCGCAGTCTCTGGTCATCCCTGTGCTGTCCGCAGTCTCTGGTCATCCCTGTGCTGTCCGCAGTCTCTGGTCATCCCTGTGCTGTCCGCAGTCTCTGGTCATCTCCTGTACTGTGTCTGCAGTCCATTAGTTCAGAATTTTTTTTTCATGTTTTCTGCCTCTAAAACCTGGGTGCGTCTTATGGTCAGGTGCGTCTTATACGGCGAAAAATACGGTAGTTTTATAATGAATACAAAGGTTCAGAGAAACTAACTTATAATATACATAATTTAATCTGTGCAACTAATTAAAAAAATAAAATGGTTATTAAAAAAGGTATCATAGTAGCAACAATATACTGTATAATATGTACGTAATTTGACACTCATATGAGTGTACAAACTACGTGCTTATGTATCGGCAAACCAAAATAATAATAAATAATATAATACACCCAATGAGCTGCTGTTTTCTCAATACACAAAATAAGAACAAACAATCTCCACCACTTATAAAGATCCAATTGGTCCAGTGCCACACTTCCATGTACAGCCCGCTGTTCCACTTCCGGGTAGGAGAGACAATGTCACATCTGGTAAAGTGCTGACATCACGTATTGGTCACACCCTGATGCGTTTCATCATTGCGACTTCCTCCGAAGGTGTGACCATACATTGCAAGAGGCAACATTTTATAGCCCAACTTTTAACCATTAAGGGTTAATAATTATTCATTAATTCAAATGTACAGCTGCCCTTTAGAGAATGAATATACATATAGCAGCTTGGATTAAAACTACCACCCCTTCCATCATTAAAGCCATAAAAAAAAATAGCCATAAAAAACAATTGTACACAAATTACATAACATATATAATTCATACTAAAGATGACATAATAAACAAAAAACACAACACAGTATCCCCTTAATAATCCCATTTATCTTTTCCAAAAATTAGAAGATAACCAGACATTAATAATCACTTAGAAAACAATTAATTTCAATCTTGACATTTAAACCTTTAGGCACTAGAGAATCACTCATATAAATTTACTTTGTTTCCCTTGTCTATACCCCGAAATTTCAAATCAAAGGGGTCCTTATTATGATATTTCCTAAAATGCATAGACAAGCTGTGATATTTGTACCCTATCAAAATATTATGGAGATGCTCACTTATTCTTTTCTTAAGATGTCTTTTAGTATGACCAGTATAAATAAGGCCACATGGGCACTCAAAGGCATAGACCACATGAGTGGTTTCACACGTAATAAATTCTGAAATCTCAAATTCCTTTCCATTAGCTGACAATTTAAACTTGGCAATGCCTCTTAACCTGTTTTTGACTTGATTACATGCTGTACATCTCAGGCATGAAAAAACAAACAAAGTGGATTTATATGACTGATTCTCTAGTGCCTAAAGGTTTAAATGTTGAGATTGATATTAATTGTTTTATAAGTGATTATTAATGTCTGATTATCTTCTAACTTTTGGAAAAGATAAATGGGATTATTAAGGGATACTGTGTGTTTTTTTGTTTATTATGTCATCTTTAGTATGAATTATATATTTTATGTAATTTGTGTACAATTGTTTTTTATGGCTATGTTTTTTTATGGCTTTAATGATGGAAGGGGTGATAGTTTTAATCCAAGCTGCTATATGTATATTCATCCTCTAGAAGGCATCTGTACATTTGAATTCATTAATAATTAATTAATGGTTAAAGGTTGGACTTATAACCAGATGTGATGTTGTATCTCCTACCAGAAAGTGGAACAGCGGGCTGTGCATTGAAGTGTGGCACTGGACCAATCGGTTCTTTATGAGTGGTGGAGTTTGCGGGACCAAGAGGAGGATATTATTGTTGTGCCTAATTAACACCATGTTCTGGTGAGTGTGTAGTCTGATGGGGTGATTGCAGGGGCGGACTGACAACTCATGGGGCCCCCGGGCAATAGTGGATCATGGGGCCCCTGTGTCCTTGCCCAAACTCAAAAAAGCCTATGAAAAAGGTACCAGGGGCATCTCATGGGGTCCCTTACTGACCCCGGGCCCTCGGGCAGTGCCCGAGTTTCCAAATGGTCAGTCCGCCCCTGGGTGATTGTCACCTAAAGAACACGGCGGTGCTGGAGTGAATTTATGAATCAAAGACTTTCCCTATAAGAGATCTATATGGTGGACTCTATTCTTTTTATCACTCTGCTATACCTTGGTGGAAGATACTTAATTTATTCTAAATTATTTAGTTTATAAATTAATATATTTTTATTTATTTATATATATATATTATATATATATATATATATATATATATATATATATATATACAGTTCTGTTCAAAATAATAGCAGTCAGACATCACTAACCTGATCAATCACTGTTTTTGGTAGAAATTATATTTCTACATGGCAAATAATTTACTAGCAGGTGGAGTAGAGTAATAGAAATCCAACAGACCCAACAGTCATGACATGCATGCTGCCGATTCTGTGTAATTGAATCACTAATTGAAAGGGACATGTTCAAAATAATAGCAGTGTGGAGTTCTATTAGTGAGGTCATTCATTCTTTGAAAAACAGGTGGCAATTATTGCCCTTATTTAAGGAAGGAAGGCAGCAAATGTTGTACATGCTGGTTGCAGTGCATTTCTCTCTGAAATTCTGGGGAAAATGGGTCGTTCCAGACATTGTTCAGAAGAACAGCGTACCTTGATTAAAATGTTGATTGGAGAGGGGAAAACATATAAAGAAGTGTAGAAAATGATAGACTGCTCAGCTAAAATGATCGCAAATGCTTTAAAATGGCAACCAAAACCTGAAAGATGTGAAAGAAAGCGAAAAACTACCATTCGAATGGATAGAAGAATAGCCAAAATGGCAAGGACTCAGCCAACAATCAGCTCCAGGAAGATCAAAGAAGGTGTAAAGTTCCCTGTGAGTACTGTTACAATTAGAAGACGCCTATGTGAAGCCAAGCTATCTGCAAGAAGCCCCCGCAAAGTCCCACTGTTGAAAAAAAGATGTGCTGAAGAGGTTACAATTTGCCAAAGAGCACATTGACTGGACTAAAGAGAAATGGCGCAACATTTTGTGGACTGATGAAAGTAAGATTGTACTTTTTGGGTCTAGTGGCCGGAGACAGTTTGTCAGACGACCCCCAAACACTGAATTCAAGCCACAGTACACTGTGAAGACAGTGAAGCATGGTTGCGCAAGCATCATTATATGGGGATGTTTCTCATACTACGGTGTTGGGCCTATTTATCGCATACCAGGGATCATGGATCAGTTTGAATACATCAGAATACTTGAAGAGGTCATGCTGCCTTATGCTGAAGAGGAAATGCCCCTGAAATGGGTGTTCCAACAAGACAACGAACTCAAACACACCAGTAAACGTGCAACATCTTGGTTCCAGACCAACAAGATTGACATTATGGAGTGGCCAGCCCAATCCCTGGATCTTAATCCAATAGAAAACTTGTGGGGTGACATCAAAAATGCAGTTTCTGAGGCAAACCCAAGAAATAGAGAAGAACTGTGGAATGTAGTCCAATCATCCTGGGCTGGAATACCTGTTCACAGGTGCCAGAAGTTGGTTGACTCCATGCAACACAGATGTACAGCAGTTCTCAGAAACAGTGCTTATACAACTAAATATTCATTACGTGATTCAAAGGAAAGCAAAATCTTCAAACATTTTTCAGTTTATATAGTGAATGTTTGAGTTTGTAAAGAAGAATACAAACACTGCTATTTTTTTGAACAGTCTAATATTCACTTTTCTTCCATTTTTTTAAAGGAACAACACAAATTTGATATATTTTTCGTTATGTTTTGATTTGTGTGTATAGAAATAAAAGCTATTTGAAGGATTTTGAGCTTTATTCACTTTTTTCAACACACTGCTATTATTTTGAACACAACTGTATATGGCCATATGAAGTGAAGTGCTGTTTTTATGAGGATTTCTTTGTGACTCATCATTTGTTTTTAATATACTGTGTAAACTGAACAAATTCATGTCACAACCCAATTTGCCACCCATATTTGCCAATTTAAAATTGCAGAATTCAAAAATATAAAGAAAGATCTTTTCTAAATTTGTATCTGTGCTGTTCTATTATACAGTATATATAATTTATAGGTCATGTAAAGCTTAATACAATGTAGGATAGCTCCAGTAGAGCAATTTCCATCAGGGAAAGTTGTTTTAGTGGGAAAGCCTTAAACATGTTTACCCTTTCAAACAATATGTATGTTATTTAAAATCACATGGCTCCTATTTTAAATGTTCTTGTTTACTGAAAGCGGTTTCTCAGAAGGTGAAAAACCTTCTGTGCTACACAATCCCCCCAGCTCCCCATATTCTTACCTGAGCCTGATCTGATTCAGAGATGTGCATGAGAGCAGCGGCTCTGGCCCTCTTCCCTGGGCAGATAGATAGCTGTAGCCATTGGTACCCGCTACTGTCAGTCAAATGTTGGGCCTAACTGCTTACTCTCTGTTAATGGACGCAGACAGGGTGGCTTGGGAAGCATCAGCCCAAGAGAAGGGGCCGGGAGAGCCGACGAGGGCCCCCTAGAAGAAGAGGATTGGGCTGCTCTGTGCAAAATCATTGCACAGAGCAGGTAAGTATAACATGTTTGTTATTTTAATTAAAAAAAAATACCAATGATTTAATGTTGCTTTAACTGTATTTTGTACTAGGTGGCATCTGGAATTTTGTAACTTTAGAAGGGTCTCAGTTCTTACCTGGTGTTACAACACTTGCCCATTAAAGCTTAATCAATGACAGAATACATGTCTCTGGCGCAAATGTTATACTTGCTCAACTGCAAAATACTTTTGCCAGTGCATTTCTATGTGTAATGCTTTTGTGTTGTGTTGACAACTCATTCATAATAAATGGGCTTCCTTCATGAACCACAAGGAAAATGTGCTTCTGTCAGTCCAGTTTTCACAAGATTTAGGGCTTTTACCTTTTCCTGTTCCCATTGTTACATAACTTTGATATACAGCTGTGGGGTGGCAGCTATAGGCACAGTGACATACTAATATGTCGCTGTTTGTTCCTGGGCAACAGGAACAGACAGTCCTGCTGCTCAAGACACTGGGCTTCAACAAAATGTCAGCCTCCAGCAAGAAGAAACAGGAACAATGTTGGAGGCAATTTACAGCACACATTCATTTTGTTAGGATGCATATTCCTTGCTGAAGAACATTATTTTTCATTAATTGTTATGGGTAAAATTTCACTTTACGTCACAGACTTGGAACAATCATGCTGTAATTGCATGTCAGAATTCCTTATATCTATGCTTGTTCTGGGTCAGCAATTAATAAACATTGAAGCTAAAGCATCAACATGACAGCCAGGGACCTGACTCTTTTAAAATGCAAATTCAGCACTGGCAGTCTTTATTATTCTTTCATGGCAGGTTCCCTTTAACTAGCATTGTCAGTGTTGCACTTAGGGGTACTTTACTGGAAATATACAGTGCTTGTCATTCTTAGTTAGTGTGTAAGATTGTATTTGCTATGGGGTGCATGTGGGTGGTGCTCATGCAAGAACGAGGAGAGAGCACTTGTTAGTGCCTCCTGAAACAAACATCTAACGCCCATGCTTTAGATAACGTTACCATAATATCAATTCAAAACTGCAAGCCAAACTGATCTTTTAATTAACGAAACATAAGTCCTCATGGGGCTGTCTGTTATTGCCTCCCTACTGTCACATCAGCACACTGCATACCCACAGGGACCACACAAAAAGGACCCAATGCCAAAGGAAGTGAAAAGGGTCTGAAATAGTAATTAATTAAATGTAGTCCAATAAAGAAGTAAATATACTGACTCAGCTCAAGCACAAAAAGCTATAAAGCATCCTCCCGCAAATGAATTATGGCACATGCTAAATATATTTTTAAAAAAGAGATAACACTGAGTCAGTAAAACACTAAATCTTTGAGAAATAATAAAACATGGAACAATGATATAGCTAACATCCACATAGAAGGATTTATGATGGAGGGTGGTGCTTACCAATGAGGTCAATAATAGACAGCAACTGTAAGGGAATTCCTGTGAGACGGCTTGCTAATAGAAATATCTGCAGAATAGTGACCAGACATGCGCATGCACACAGAAATGCATGATCGCGCACAAGCACGCTCACAGTGATTATTAGCGCAAGACAGACTATTTAAAGGATGCTTCTGTCTGTGCTTAGTGCTGAATGGTCTTCAGCTGTTTCCCTGTGTCCTGCTGTATTCCTGTATGATCCCCTTGTTGCTGACCCGGCTTGTTCCTGACCTGACTTCGGATTCCTCTCCTGCCTTTTTGCTCGTTACTGACCCCGGCTCTGTTCCTGACTTCAGCTTCCTTATGATTTGGTACCTCGCTGCCCGCCCGTTGATGACCCTGGCTATTCCTGTTACCTTGCTCCTGTCTCTGATCCCCGCTTCCTGCCCTGCTCGAGTGCCCACCTGGCTGTCTATTATACCAGCTCTGCACACCATAAACTGTTCCTGCTTCAAGACAGCTGGGAGATCTGACACATCACTTATCCTGATCTGGTTGTGTAAGCGGAGTGCCTTTTTAACTCAGGTGGGATTCCGAAACATTGCTACCGTTCCTGAAATGGTGGTTCACCAGTCTTCAGGACTCCAGCTGCAAGCTCTTCAGGCAACACCTGCTGGCACTCTTGTTCCCTGGTTCCTCAGCATCCTCTGTTCCACTTCCAGCGGGGTCAGGGCTAGTGACCCAAGTGAGACTAACCTTGTCATTTCATTCTCCTATCAGGTACGTGAAAGCAACTTTCCAGTGTATGATCAGCCAGAGAGAGATCAAATTATCCCCCAGCATCCTTAAATAATGGAAAGACGCCACTCCTCCAACCAATAGAATTCCTCAATGGGCAACAGTAAGGACACCAATCGGGCCATCCCAGACTAGAAGGTGGCCAAACAGCCTCCACGTGGTGGTCCCCCAGCCCTTTTGGCACATAGTGCAACCCTGCCTCCAGTGGGATGACATCACATGCAGAGAGGGCTGACAGTGTGCATCATTGGTCAAGAATACCCGAGGCCTGTTTTGGTCTTTTATCATGTTTTGTTATAAACATTGATACTTACATTTTTATATAGTTGTACTTTTGACTCTGCCTCAAAGTCCTGTGGGGGTTTCACTGTTGTAAATTGGTCTACAACGCGATCAAAGTCAGAGCCCCACTTATGCATCAGTGACCCCCTTACATTAGGAGTGCCCCATTAAACATCAGAGCCTCCCCTTACATTAGGAATACCCTATTACACATAGCAGCCCCCTTTTGCATTAGAGCCCCCTTTACATCAGGAGTGCCCCTTTATACCTCATTCCCCCTCTTACATCAGGAGTACCCCTTATGCATCAGAATCCTTACATCAGGAATTCCCCCTTCTACATAAGAACCCCCTTACATCGGGAATGCCCTTTTACACATCAGAGACCTCTTACATCAGGAGTGCCCCCTTACACATCAAATTCTTATAATTGCACTTTCCTTGCTTTCACTGTTGTAAATTGGTCTATGACATGATCGAAGTCAAAGCCCCACTTATACATTAGAGCCCTTCTTGCATCAGGAGTGCCCCCCCCCAATGCATCATAACACCCTTACATTAGGAGTGAACTCTTACACATCAGAGCCCACCTTACATCAGCAGTTCCCTCTTACACATTAGAAATCCCCCAACCCCCTACATCAGGATAGCCATGTTACCCATCAATGCCAATGTAAGTCCTTCCATCCTCATGTGAATGCCAGAGGCTGCGCGTCAATGGTTGCAGTCCAGATGCAGAGACTACAGGCAGCTACGCATCTGTGGATACGCCATCATTGATGGGTGTTCTATAAGGGTGTGCATTTCTACTGCTTAGTGGTGTGGTGCCCACTTCAATTGGCACCCAGAGTACATGCCATACCTACCATACTCTGAATACACCACTCCCATTCATTTAATGTAAACAACCAACAGGTGTTTCTAAACTGTAGAAAACCAACTAAAACTTGACTTTATAGTGTTTGTTCTTATTTTTTAGCATTTTGAAAACTAACTTCACATCAAAAACAGCTAGAGAGGTCAGGGATTTACAGTTTATTTACAGCTTGTTAGAAATATGTTCATTTACCGTCTATAGTCTGGACATAGGTCTGCTTTAACATATGTCAGAACGTTTGATGTTTCAATGGCTAATACATGATGCTTTCAATGATATTACTACTCTGAACCTCCATATATCACCATGCATCCCACAATTTCTGTATATTCTAATCCAGGTAAACTTTAGTAGGGCAATTAGCAATTTAAATAAAGAAAGAATAAACTCAGTTTCCCTGAAACTCGGGTTAACCCCTTAACTTCCAAATGGAAGTTTCTGATTTCCTCCTATCAAATCATCGAAAATTATAGGCAAAGCCTTAGAGAGCTCATCTCAACCCAAAACTTTTCTTATTGTTTTGAACAGACTTCGGAAGGTTAAATACTTCTGTTAGCTTTTTATTGCTTTCTGAGATTCTGGTGGGGAGATTTCACCTCACTGTCTGTCCCTGTGACATCAGGACAACAAATATAAAATTGGTTGTCACTGGGAGAGGAAGACGCAGACAGTAAATAATAACCTAACAGAGTTTCTAATCATTCTCCATTTCACTGAAAAGTTGTTTTTTTTGCTTTTTGCAGCTTACCTCTTCCCCTCTTCCCCCCCCCCCCCAAGAAAGATTTTCTACCACCTAGTGTCCCCAACAACAGTTTTTATCTGTAGTTTGGGAAAAGGGGTAGGGGAGTAAAATATATTTTCAGTGACAGCATATTGCTGCAGTCTTTACTTTGACACAATTTTTGATGGAACTTTCAAATATGTACAATCTTACTTTTCAATATTTTTGCTATTGTTTTAAACACATAAACTTGCTAATTAGCCCATAAAGGGAGCACTCAGTGCTTCTTGGTGCAATCTCCTAATAACTGTTGAAAGAAGACATCCACTAAATAGCGAATGGATGGTTTTCAATCAGTTGAATGACTCAAAGGGGCTGATTTCCAACTACTTGTGCAATTCTCCAAAGCTGTACTATGTTACAAATGCCTAAATTGATGTTCCCTGGCATTTATGAAGCTGTAGAAGACTGACGCTAATTCAATAGAACAGTTCAGCATTGTAACGCCTGATTCATAACATCAGTTCAGAGAGTGCCTGAGGCTTCCAAAGCTCTGCCAACTATGGTGGAGAGCCACTTTTTGAAATTGATTTAGCATGGGCATCCGTTACATATCAAGCAGAAGCTTGATAGTTAAGCAATGTGCAAGAAGGCATATATTTGAAACATGCACATTATAATAGTTTATGCTAAGAAAACATGCTTAACAAATCTGAATCAAGCAAAGCCATATCTGAAGGGAAGATGGGATTGTGGTCATGTGCATGTGTGGTAAATGGTCAGTGGTCTTTTGGCAACTTTTGTCTCACCTGTGCTGTGATAGATGGAGCTTATGCTAAATCTCCTTATATTCAATAGCAGGGGCGGACTGACCATTAGAGCACTCGGGCCCGAGGGCCCAGAGTCAGTAGGGGGCCCCATGAAATGCCCCTGGTACCTTTTATAGGCTTTTTTGGGTGCGCTTTGAGTGTGTTCAAGGACACAGGGGCCCCATGATCCCCTATTGCCCGGGGGCCCCATGATTTGTTAGTCCTCCTCTGTTCAACAATATAAAAGTTTTATGTTCTAATGCACAGGCATCTGCTTGAGGTGACTGCTTAAACTGCACAATGCCCATAGCAGTTACTTTTTTTTTTTAATAAAAAGCTTTACTTTAGCCTTTATCTACTTTAGACTTTATCTACTGCATTGACAGAAAAGATGTATAATTTGTGATCTCTAACACATACAGTGGCTTAAAAAAGTATTCATACCCCTTGAAATTTTCCACATTTTGTCATGTTATAACCAAAAACATAAATGTGTTTTATTGGGAATTTATATGACTGACCAACACAAAGTGGCACATAATTGTGAAGTGGATGGAAAATGGTTTTCAAATTTTTATACAAATAAATATCTGAAAAGTGTGGCATGCATCTGTATTCAGCCCCCTTTACTCTGATACCCCTAACTAAAATCTAGTGAAACCAATTGCCTTCATAAGTCGCCTAAATAGTAAATAGAGTCCACCTGTGTGTAGTTTAATCTCAGTATAAATACAGCTGTTCTGTGAAGCCCTCAGAGGTTTGTTTGAGAACATTAGTAAACAAACAGCATCATGAAGGCCAAGGAACACATTAGACAGGTCTATCACATAAAATCCCAATAAAATATATTTACATTTTTGGTTGAAACATAACAAAATGTAAAAAATTTCAAGGGGTTTGAATACTTTTTCAAGGCACTGTATAGAACAATAAACCAATTTATGGAGGCAAGCAATAGCAGCACCCAAAAATGTTTTTCCCCCAAAATATACAGTATGTACAAATTACATATATATATATAGATAGATAGATAGATAGATAGATAGATAGATAGATAGATAGATAGATATAGATAGATAGATAGATAGATAGATCTATCTATATATATCAGCCCCTACAATATGAATTTTTTTCAACATTATCAACATTAAATAATAATTGATCATAAGCAGGGTGGTGTGATATTTTCTGTATGCTTTGAACACCAGCCATGATCTTCCATTACTGCCTAAAGAAGAATACAGAGTCAGTAATCATGTCACTCACTGGATATAAAATCAGGCATGTTTACTAAGGCTTTTGAAATGTTGTTTTTTTTAATTTTTTTTATTTTTGTGGACAAGACTATGGGTACTTTATTGCAGTAAATGGATTGGTGGACCCTGCTCACTCTGCAATGTTCAGAACAATATCTGTGTATGTTTTCAGCCAATTTTTTGCCTTCTCTTTTTTATATAGTGGGGTTTGTAGTAGGGGTTGGTTCAAATACCCCTTCTTGTATTCTTTTTTTACATCTGTATCTCATTTTGGAAATTTTCTTTTACTTTATCTCCTGTAGCCTTAACAGGAAACGAAAGGACATCTTTGCAGTGTGAGGGTAAACCTTTCTTAGACAGTTGTTACCGGAACAAGTGTGTCTCCAATGTAATATTTCCCATTTATTACATTTCTAGTGGCAAATGTAAAATCAGGATTTATTCTCACTTTCATTCTTGGTGATAGTGGTAATTAAGACAAATAGTAAGTGAATCTCCCTAACTGGGACAGAAACAACAGTCCAAGCCTCAATAAGGTTTGCAAACAAAAACAATAACTTAATGAAAATAGGCCAACTCTTCTCTGTACACGTGTCCCTAAGTCTATAGTGTCATGGTCAATCTATCATGAAATGACACAAAAGAAATGTGGGGTGCATAGGTGGGGTAAAATGTGCACAGTTAATTGGGTCAGGATAGTTAGAATATGTGGGGCTAGGGATCAGTAAGATGAACTGCATTTGGTATAGGTGGTGATGAGGAGTGTCATAATGATAATGTTGTTTGGGGGAGGAGGGGTGCTGTTGTGAGGAGGTAAAGAAATAAGTGAAATTTGGCATTTTTAGTCCTTATGCACATGGCTTTTAGCATTTTTTTTCTACAGCCAATAAACTCCCCAGCATGTGTCCATGCACACATAGGCTTTAACCAGCCGTTTTTGGCAGGGGCATTTTTTGGCTGAAAACCCCCCCCCAGAACTAGCGGGTTTCTAGAGTTTAACTGTAAAAAATGCTCTAACGTTGAAAAAAGCGTTAAACCGGCATATCTGTTTTGTGTAAAAATGCAAATGAGGAAAAACGCGGCTAAACGTTAATCCAAAAACGCTAAAAAAATGCTGAAAAACTCATGATTTTAATGTGACTTTACACAGTTAACGCTACCAGCATTATTAAAACGCCAAGTGTGCATAGAGCCGAAAAACAATTGATGAAGCTTCTTGTGTTGGTGCTTTGTGTTCTTATGCAGCTTATGGAACCTGTATCTGCATGCCTAGGGCTTGAAAAACACCTCTAAATGGCATACAGTACAGATATGGAAATTTTGTCATTTTTAACTTTCTTCACAAAAAGGCCAAGCGTACCTGTCCAATGGGGGTGATATATTACAACATTGTCATATAGACAGAAAATTAGGTGAAAGATCTATAACTAAGAGAAGGGGTACTAAGCTGGGGGCGGGGGCACCTTTCTGTAGCTGTATGCACACAATAGATTGCTGGAAACAAAATATTTGTGCCAAAATAGTGTTGAGACAGAAAGTGCTTGTGTCTTGAAATTGGCAACAGAAATCAGAAAGAGAAAGGTAGAAAGCATTTTGATCTTAAAGAATGTTTAAGTAAGTCTACTTCATGAGCTGGAGTTTGGAATTCAAGACTGCATCAAGGCCCCTGCAGTAAAAAAAAAAAACCAAGACAATAGAACCAAATCATAATATGTACAGTACTTCATAGACAAAGGGAATCTTAGTAATTTCAAGTCAATTTACATATGCCAGCATTGGATACAGTGGCAGGCATGGCTCCATCATCATGATCAAGTTGAAGTTGGTCTTCTGAAAACATTCACAATAATCAAGCAAATCATCATTAATGTACCAATATTCTTCTCTGAGATTCTCTGCAGTGGTCTGATGCTCCCCTCCTGCTGATGTTGTGCATTAATCTTGCAAATGTTATTGTGAGGATTTATTGTTATAAAAAAAGAATTATGCCCTTACCAGAAGAGCAAACAGGTTCCTCTTGAGTATTCTTCTGTTCCACATTCAAGGGTGATCCTCTGTCTGCTGGCAGCCAGGAGACTAGGACAAATCAGGAAAAACCATTAAAATCAAAAATTACATTGGAAAGCAAGACAATTTAAACTATTAATATTCTTCAGGCTTAGAGCAAAATACAACAGTTTCAATTAGATCATGTCAAGTGTGAGAAAAAACAATCCAAAGGATAAAACCTGTACTGCATTTAATTCTTACTGGGTTGCCAATTAACTGTATCATCCCAGTTATTAACACAAGAAACAGTTTTGAAGCCAATGCTTGACAACATTGTCACTTTGTAGTTCCTGAATTGCCCAATGGATTCAGGTGAATATACTGTACTCCTGTCAACAATCTCCTTACCAAATCCCACCCTATGTGTGTTAAATGATCTGCAAGAGACAATTTGGCTGCAGAGCTGGACCTGCTTGCAGATAAAGTGGAAAAAGCACTCCGATGGTCCAATAATTAATAATACACATTTGCAAATAGGCCCATCCCTGTGCTTTCCAAAAAATAATTTCTGTTTGGTTTTTCTTACACTCCAATCTGACTGTGCAGTCCTAGGCTAACCACATATATTACCCATCCAATATAGTTTTTCATTCTGTGGACTTTTCTGTCCTCTCTATACGACCACCCAGCCCCCCCAGCCCCCCCCCTCTCTCTCTCTCTCTCTCTCCCTGCTATCCCTGAAACTGCCTTTCAGTGCGCGGCGTCAGACCCTAGCCCTTCTCACCAACTCGTGACTGAAGGACCAGACGATCTCGCACCTCGCTGTCACGTGCGTAACAATGCCACTCTGAGATGCGCCCTGAACAAAGATTTTCCAGCTTGTGGGACCACAATCTATGTGCCAGCAGCCTGAGAGCGATTGTTACTGGGTCAGGTTAATTACACAATTAACCGTTCACACTGCCACCACCACCTTTTTACAGAGAAGGAGGAAACTAACAAATCTTAATAGTAACACTATGATATTAGTATAAGCGTCTGTAATACACACTGTCACCACAGACAGATGTATTCAGAGGATTATTACATACAGTAGCACTCTTCAGAGACAGGGATTCTTTAGTTTGCATTAAAAACTTTAGAGACAGTTCAACACTTTTCATAAAATAGGATTTATTACTAAAAAGGTCAAAATGGTGCAATTAAAATATTTACAGAAAAAGATGTAACAAAGATATAAAAAGAGTAATAAAACAACAGAGGAATAAAACAAAGAAGTTCAGAAGGCAGAATACTTACAAAAGTCCTTGGTTTGAGCAGAGTCCAATCGTCCAAACAAAATACTGCTTTGGCTCTCAAGTCTCTTACGTGGTTCCTGATCAGGGGCAGACTGACCATTCGAGCACTCGGGCACTGCCCAAGGGCTCGGGGTCAGTAGTGGCCCCATGAGATGCCCCTGGTACCTTCATTGTTTTTTTCATAGGCTTTTTTGGGTGTGGACGAGGACACGGGGCCCCATGATCCCCTATTGCCCAGAAGCCCCATGAGTTGTCAGTGTTCCGGATCGATGTTAAAAGGAGAGCTCATTTTTCTCCAGGCTGTCAGTCTTTTTCTATCATCTCAAAGGGGTGTCTCCTGAGAACAAATGGCCAATCATCCCATTTGGTGATGGGTGTTAGGTAACCAAGGTTATGACCAAATCCCTTACAAGTTCCTACTAAGGTCAATAACCTTCAATAGGTACAGGTAGCATCCTAGCAACTGGCAGATTAATATTTGGAATTATATTCCAAACGCAAAGGTATCAAACATAGCATATACTTGCCAATCCGCATAAAAGAAATTGCTTTCTATTCTCTTGTAGGTGCTAACCTAGGGATGTAAGGTGTCATGTGACTCATATTAAAATGACCTATCCAAATATATACTTCATATTAATGTGCCCAGTTCCTGCTGAAGTTTATGAATTTGTATGAAAAAATGACTTGTGGAATGTACGTTTTATAGCACACTCTAGCTCTAATAGCCTAACAGGTCATGACTGCCTGAGTTATTGTTTTATGATCCAGGAGAGGAAAGTGGTTTTCAAGCAGACCCCCTGGAACCAGACTAATTAGGGGTTTACAGCCCTGGAGTTTATCTAGCTGTGTTTTAGATAAGAGGCCCTTTTGACCTCTGTTCACTTACAGCCTCACATTCCATTCAAAAGGGAGGAGGGAGGACAGGAGAGACAACATGGCTGTGACCTAACAAGATTTCTTGTCATGTACAGCATCCATGTCTCTATGGCGCATAATCGTCACATGTCTCTGTGGCCCTCAAGCCTTCTAAAATCCTGAGCTCCAATGGCTTTTTGAGTCTTTATTCTAAAAAATGTGCTCCCCTTCTGCTCCTTGTTCTATTTCCTCTGTTTAATGCCTTTAAAAGGAATGCTCTCCCCTCTACGGTGTCCTTTCAAGCATAATAATACAGGAACAATAATGTGATGGCTAGTATATTAACCACACAAGTAAAGTCCTTAAAGTCCAAAGGTGGTTAAGGGATAATACAACAATGCTTGACTCTGTGTGAACCATAAAAGCACCATCTCAGTGCAGCAATATGAGTAAATAAATTATTTCCACAAAACTGGCAACTCACGATAGTAGTAGTCAAATGAGTACTTGTCAAACTGGTGTCAACCTCTGTACAATTCCTTTCAGGTCCCGCTGCAGGCAGGTCTCCAAAGCACTGTCCTTGGCTGTGCTGGTGGTTCCCATTATTTCCTGGTTGATGTGGATCCTCAGGGCAGATGGGAGTTATGTCAGCTCCAGGTACAGTAGCAGTAGGCAAGGCATTCATTCAGAGCATGCATACTCCTTTATCAGGTCATCTGATGCTATATTCCTCTCTCAAAAAACAGGGAGCTCCTACCTCTGTCTCACATGTGGCGCACTGGGAGCATGAACTATCAGTATCTGTGTACTCAGTGGACTGGAATAAATCTTGGGCATCTGTAGTTATATGATCCTTCAACACTGCAATTCTTGAATTAACTTACAAAGTTATCTTCTGGTGGTAGTGAGTTTCTGCCCAGATTGCCTGTGTAGTTCCCAACTATGATAATACTGTAGGTGTTTTAGAGGGTGTGGCCATTGCAACACTGGTCTTCGCTTATGGTGTTCTTGTCTCAGATCATCCGCATTCTGGTCCCGAGTTTTTGGACTCCTGCTTCTAGATATGAAAAAATTCAACAATTCCAAAACAATACTTTGCAAGTAAAGAGATGAAATCAATGTTTGAACAAGCAATGCACATGCCAGGGTTTTCGTGCCATCTAGCCAGAGGGTTGTATAAGGATGTGTACAGATGCATGCAAGGCTTACAATGGCCTGTTGACCTCAGGCTTCGGGAATTAAGGAACTGCAGACAGTATCACTTCCTCAATGTGCAAATAGCCTGTGACACCTGACAGAATAATGAGTGCATGCACTGGTTTCCCAAGGTCATGGTTTGATGCCTACATTCTTCACCGCACAGCTCTCTTTCAGAAGTTGTTTTATAATTTTACCTTAAAAATAACAAAGTGAATTTTTTTGTAAAATTTCTTGAAGTTGTCAATTTATTGAAGCTGTCAAATCTTTTTGATTTTAATTACAGAGGAACAGAAAGTAAATAGTTACCTAGTAGAATGAATGAAAGCCAATTTCACTATGACTAAACCTATCAACACATATTGGCATTATGTTTGGGACCCATTCTGCAAATTTAAAGGGAGGGGGTTAAGATATGCCATTAATATGCTAACGTTTTGGGATGTCTTATTCTTTCTGATTTTCTGTTCTTGTGGATGAAGCCTATTCTCAGATCAGATGGCTTCATGACAGCAATCAGACACCCCAGGCTGCAGCACAAGTACTAGAATGCTGATTGGAGGAGAGCAAGCCAGAGCTGAGCCAGCTGCATTTACCAAGATGCCAGCACATAGGGTCTGGATGCATGGCAAGGGATGAAATGACTGCAAACTTCCTCACATGTATGTATGTATTGATTTTAAGCATTGTTAAAAAAAATTATCTAAAGCATTAGCCTTTTGCAAAGTGATGATGAAGCTATTTTTTTATTTGTCTTGCGTCACCACCCAAAAATCCCATTCCATCATTATCTAAATACAAAAAGAGGATTTATGGTAGGGGAATGGCACTAATGGCATTAAAGACTTGAATAAACACCCTCTCATGCTTGAGGTAGTTTGGAAGGAGAGAAGAAACCTCACTATCCCTATCCTTCATGTGTGCAGTTTATATTAGTATCTCTGCTTGGCCAGAGTCTTCTATGATTTTTAAAACTCTCCATATTATCCAGACATGTGTGCATGCCAAATCATGGTTGGTCAGAGTCAAGGGTCAGTTCGGATTGAATGTTTCTTTTCTTATTACAATGAACCAAATTATGCTTTGAATTATTACTTTCTTTTATGACATTATATTTGTTCCCACCCATTATGTAGTATTTTTCCTGGCCATTCTTATCTGCTAATGACTGGGGATGAGCAATTCTGTCTAAACCCCACCTTCACATCCATGGATCCCTAGTGCCCTAAGCATAGTATGCTAAGCCTCATGCACTAATTTGCAAACTTTGTGTGAAACACATGTAATGAAATTCACATGCTGTAACAGAACAAAGGTATCCTTAAAAAAAAAATACGTACAAACACATGGGGTGTCCCCATAAAATTCAGATCAGATTTTTAAAGGGCACGTGACTCAAAAACTGCACCAAAACCGCATCCCAGGTGTGTTTTTGAGGTGTTTTCCATTTATTTCAATGGGGAGATGCATTTTTGGTGCATTTTTCTAAACTGAACAAACATGCTCCAAAAATGCTGCAAACAAGATTTTTACACTGCAACGGAAGTGCAACGTCTCAGTGTGCAAAACATACATAAACATACATAGACATACACTATATTGCTAAAAGTATTGGGACGCCTGCCTTTACATGCACAAGGACTTTAACCCCTTCACGCCTAAGGGTAAAACAAATCTAAATGCCTAAGCACAATTCTGCAACGTTGACGTGTTAGTAAAACCGTACATATCGTCACAACTACTTTGTACATCCAGGTGGATTATACCTTGTTTTTTTCAGGACAAATTGGGCTTTCATTTGGTGGTAAATGGTCATGGATAGCTCCTAATTTTTTTTTATTATTAAAGGAAAACTGGGCCAAAATAGTAAAAAAAATCATTTTTTTAAATTTAGCTTTGTGTTTCTTGTTACGACCATAACCTACCACCAAAGAACAACCCAAAATACATTCTCCAGTTCTTGACGATCGCAGCGATACCATATATGTGTATGTTATTTGTTGTTTGTACCCGTAGTACAGTCCAGAAACAACAGTGCGCATTTTGTTTTTGTCTTTTTTTTATATATAAAACACACTGTCACTGACATTGACATTAACACTAACTGACACTGATACCAATTTTTTTTTTATTCCTGACCTTTGACCCTGACCTTTGACCCTGACCTTTGACCCTGACCTTGACCCAAACACTAACCCTGGTACTGAACTAGATCAAACCTTGATCTAGGTATTTTTCTTTATTTTTTCTTTTATTTTTTAATATTTAGTTATCTTTTTTTTTTTTTTTACAAACTTTTTTTTCTCTCTCTGTGTCAGGAGTTCGAGAGATACAATGTATCTCTCTTCTCCATTCATAGAGAGAGAGAAAACAAGGGGGCCGGGCTGCACAGTGATTGATCACTGTTAGAGATGAGCGAAGAAATGAAAAATTCGATTCGACTGATTCGGCGAATTCGTGGACAATATTCGATTCGAGTCGAATAAATTCGCTGTGAATTTAACTTAAAAAAGGGTGTTTCTAGGCTTCAGAGAGACTTAATATTAGTGCAGAACACTGTACCTTTAATTTAAATGCCCTTGGAGTCTGCTGGGGAAGAGAAATAATACTGTCTGTCAGTATGACATGCAGATGAGTGCCGTCGATCTTAGAATCACTGCACACTTCACTCCTTTGGCCAGTCACGGGGCCAAAACCAGTGTTTGGAGCCACAGTGTGGCGGTGGAGGCAGCAGCAATGGGAGGCCATACAGCAACCTATGACAAAATGGAAACCAGCAGGAGCGTGAGGAGACCTGAAAGTGGCACATGGCAGAGTGGGAGCAATGGGAGGCGGTACAGGGACCCAGGTCACACTATGGGCCCAGCAGCAGCGTGACCAGGCGGTACGGGGGCCCATGGCCGATATGGGGCTTGGTGGCACCTATGGAAGGCCTGTAATCTGCCAGCAACCTATGACAAAATGGACAACCGCAGGAGTGTGAGGAGATTTCAAAGTGGCACATGGCAGAGTGGAAGCAATGGGAGGCCGTACAGGGACCCAGGTCACACTGTGGGACCAGCATCAGCGTGAACAGGCGGTACGGGGGCCCATGGCCGATTTGACCTCATTCATCCCATAGTCCTGCCGACTCACGAATAGCGTGGCCTCCTCAAAGGGCCTGAGCAAGCGCAGGTGTCACACATGAGCTGACAATGGCTGACATCTAAGTTACACAGGGAGTACCTTTATCCGCTTTTAACATCAGGAAATCTGTGATGGCCTTTAGCTGTTCGTAAAGGCGGTCTAACATATGTAGGGTTGAATTACACCTTGTTGCAACGTCACAGCATGAGGAGTCGGTACGGGGGCCCATGGCAGATTACATGTCTGGCAGCAGCAATGGGAGGCCCGTAATCTGCCAGCACCCTATGTCAAAAAATTTAACACACCAGCAGTGTGAAGAGACCTGAAAGTGGCACATGGCAGCAGAGTGTGGCGATGGAGACAGCAGCAATGGGAGGCCGTACAGGGACCCATGAGAGACTCTGGACTTGGCAGCAGCATGAGGAGGCGGTATATAGGGGCCCATGGCAGATTAGGGGCCTGGCAGCAGCTATGTGAGGCCCGTAATCTGCCTGCACCCTATGTCAAAAAATTTAACACACCAGTAGTGTGAAGAGACCTGAAAGTGGCACATGGCAGCAGAGTGTGGCGATGGAGACAGCAGCAATGGGAGGCCATACAGGGACCCATGACAGACTCTGGACTTGGCAGCAGCATGAGGAGGCGGTATATAGGGGCCCATGGCAGATTAGGGGCCTGGCAGCAGCTATGTGAGGCCCGTAATCTGCCTGCACCCTATGTCAAAAAATTTAACACACCAGCAGTGTGAAGAGACCTGAAAGTGGCACATGGCAGCAGAGTGTGGCGATGGAGACAGCAGCAATGGGAGGCCGTACAGGGACCCATGAGAGACTCTAGACTTGGCAGCAGCATGAGGAGGCGGTATATAGGGGCCCATGGCAGATTAGGGGCCTGGCAGCAGCTATGTGAGGCCCGTAATCTGCCTGCACCCTATGTCAAAAAATTAAACACACCAGCAGTGTGAAGAGACCTGAAAGTGGCACATGGCAGCAGAGTGTGGCGATGGAGACAGCAGCAATGGGAGGCCGTACAGGGACCCATGAGAGACTCTAGACTTGGCAGCAGCATGAGGAGGCGGTATATAGGGGCCCATGGCAGATTAGGGGCCTGGCAGCAGCTATGTGAGGCCCGTAATCTGCCTGCACCCTATGTCAAAAAATTTAACACACCAGCAGTGTGAAGAGACCTGAAAGTGGCACATGGCAGCAGAGTGTGGCGATGGAGACAGCAGCAATGGGAGGCCGTACAGGGACCCATGAGAGACTCTAGACTTGGCAGCAGCATGAGGAGGCGGTATATAGGGGCCCATGGCAGATTAGGGGCCTGGCAGCAGCTATGTGAGGCCCGTAATCTGCCTGCACCCTATGTCAAAAAATTTAACACACCAGCAGTGTGAAGAGACCTGAAAGTGGCACATGGCAGCAGAGTGTGGCGATGGAGACAGCAGCAATGGGAGGCCGTACAGGGACCCATGAGAGACTCTAGACTTGGCAGCAGCATGAGGAGGCGGTATATAGGGGCCCATGGCAGATTAGGGGCCTGGCAGCAGCTATGTGAGGCCCGTAATCTGCCTGCACCCTATGTCAAAAAATTTAACACACCAGCAGTGTGAAGAGACCTGAAAGTGGCACATGGCAGCAGAGTGTGGCGATGGAGACAGCAGCAATGGGAGGCCGTACAGGGACCCATGACAGACTCTGGACTTGGCAGCAGCATGAGGAGGCGGTATATAGGGGCCCATGGCAGATTAGGGGCCTGGCAGCAGCTATGTGAGGCCCGTAATCTGCCTGCACCCTATGTCAAAAAATTAAACACACCAGCAGTGTGAAGAGACCTGAAAGTGGCACATGGCAGCAGAGTGTGGCGATGGAGACAGCAGCAATGGGAGGCCATACAGGGACCCATGACAGACTCTGGACTTGGCAGCAGCATGAGGAGGCGGTATATAGGGGCCCATGGCAGATTAGGGGCCTGGCAGCAGCTATGTGAGGCCCGTAATCTGCCTGCACCCTATGTCAAAAAATTTAACACACCAGCAGTGTGAAGAGACCTGAAAGTGGCACATGGCAGCAGAGTGTGGCGATGGAGACAGCAGCAATGGGAGGCCGTACAGGGACCCATGAGAGACTCTAGACTTGGCAGCAGCATGAGGAGGCGGTATATAGGGGCCCATGGCAGATTAGGGGCCTGGCAGCAGCTATGTGAGGCCCGTAATCTGCCTGCACCCTATGTCAAAAAATTAAACACACCAGCAGTGTGAAGAGACCTGAAAGTGGCACATGGCAGCAGAGTATGGCGATGGAGACAGCAGCAATGGGAGGCCGTACAGGGACCCATGACAGACTCTGGACTTGGCAGCAGCATGAGGAGGCGGTATATAGGGGCCCATGGCAGATTAGGGGCCTGGCAGCAGCTATGTGAGGCCCGTAATCTGCCTGCACCCTATGTCAAAAAATTAAACACACCAGCAGTGTGAAGAGACCTGAAAGTGGCACATGGCAGCAGAGTGTGGCGATGGAGACAGCAGCAATGGGAGGCCGTACAGGGACCCATGAGAGACTCTAGACTTGGCAGCAGCATGAGGAGGCGGTATATAGGGGCCCATGGCAGATTAGGGGCCTGGCAGCAGCTATGTGAGGCCCGTAATCTGCCTGCACCCTATGTCAAAAAATTTAACACACCAGCAGTGTGAAGAGACCTGAAAGTGGCACATGGCAGAGTGTGGCGATGGAGACAGCAGCAATGGGAGGCCGTACAGGGACCCATGAGAGACTCTAGACTTGGCAGCAGCATGAGGAGGCGGTATATAGGGGCCCATGGCAGATTAGGGGCCTGGCAGCAGCTATGTGAGGCCCGTAATCTGCCTGCACCCTATGTCAAAAAATTAAACACACCAGCAGTGTGAAGAGACCTGAAAGTGGCACATGGCAGCAGAGTGTGGCGATGGAGACAGCAGCAATGGGAGGCCGTACAGGGACCCATGAGAGACTCTAGACTTGGCAGCAGCATGAGGAGGCGGTATATAGGGGCCCATGGCAGATTAGGGGCCTGGCAGCAGCTATGTGAGGCCCGTAATCTGCCTGCACCCTATGTCAAAAAATTTAACACACCAGCAGTGTGAAGAGACCTGAAAGTGGCACATGGCAGCAGAGTGTGGCGATGGAGACAGCAGCAATGGGAGGCCGTACAGGGACCCATGAGAGACTCTGGACTTGGCAGCAGCATGAGGAGGCGGTATATAGGGGCCCATGGCAGATTAGGGGCCTGGCAGCAGCTATGTGAGGCCCGTAATCTGCCTGCACCCTATGTCAAAAAATTTAACACACCAGTAGTGTGAAGAGACCTGAAAGTGGCACATGGCAGCAGAGTGTGGCGATGGAGACAGCAGCAATGGGAGGCCATACAGGGACCCATGACAGACTCTGGACTTGGCAGCAGCATGAGGAGGCGGTATATAGGGGCCCATGGCAGATTAGGGGCCTGGCAGCAGCTATGTGAGGCCCGTAATCTGCCTGCACCCTATGTCAAAAAATTTAACACACCAGCAGTGTGAAGAGACCTGAAAGTGGCACATGGCAGCAGAGTGTGGCGATGGAGACAGCAGCAATGGGAGGCCGTACAGGGACCCATGAGAGACTCTAGACTTGGCAGCAGCATGAGGAGGCGGTATATAGGGGCCCATGGCAGATTAGGGGCCTGGCAGCAGCTATGTGAGGCCCGTAATCTGCCTGCACCCTATGTCAAAAAATTAAACACACCAGCAGTGTGAAGAGACCTGAAAGTGGCACATGGCAGCAGAGTGTGGCGATGGAGACAGCAGCAATGGGAGGCCGTACAGGGACCCATGACAGACTCTGGACTTGGCAGCAGCATGAGGAGGCGGTATATAGGGGCCCATGGCAGATTAGGGGCCTGGCAGCAGCTATGTGAGGCCCGTAATCTGCCTGCACCCTATGTCAAAAAATTTAACACACCAGCAGTGTGAAGAGACCTGAAAGTGGCACATGGCAGAGTGTGGCGATGGAGACAGCAGCAATGGGAGGCCGTACAGGGACCCATGAGAGACTCTAGACTTGGCAGCAGCATGAGGAGGCGGTATATAGGGGCCCATGGCAGATTAGGGGCCTGGCAGCAGCTATGTGAGGCCCGTAATCTGCCTGCACCCTATGTCAAAAAATTAAACACACCAGCAGTGTGAAGAGACCTGAAAGTGGCACATGGCAGCAGAGTGTGGCGATGGAGACAGCAGCAATGGGAGGCCATACAGGGACCCATGACAGACTCTGGACTTGGCAGCAGCATGAGGAGGCGGTATATAGGGGCCCATGGCAGATTAGGGGCCTGGCAGCAGCTATGTGAGGCCCGTAATCTGCCTGCACCCTATGTCAAAAAATTTAACACACCAGCAGTGTGAAGAGACCTGAAAGTGGCACATGGCAGCAGAGTGTGGCGATGGAGACAGCAGCAATGGGAGGCCGTACAGGGACCCATGAGAGACTCTGGACTTGGCAGCAGCATGAGGAGGCGGTATATAGGGGCCCATGGCAGATTAGGGGCCTGGCAGCAGCTATGTGAGGCCCGTAATCTGCCTGCACCCTATGTCAAAAAATTTAACACACCAGTAGTGTGAAGAGACCTGAAAGTGGCACATGGCAGCAGAGTGTGGCGATGGAGACAGCAGCAATGGGAGGCCATACAGGGACCCATGACAGACTCTGGACTTGGCAGCAGCATGAGGAGGCGGTATATAGGGGCCCATGGCAGATTAGGGGCCTGGCAGCAGCTATGTGAGGCCCGTAATCTGCCTGCACCCTATGTCAAAAAATTAAACACACCAGCAGTGTGAAGAGACCTGAAAGTGGCACATGGCAGCAGAGTGTGGCGATGGAGACAGCAGCAATGGGAGGCCGTACAGGGACCCATGACAGACTCTGGACTTGGCAGCAGCATGAGGAGGCGGTATATAGGGGCCCATGGCAGATTAGGGGCCTGGCAGCAGCTATGTGAGGCCCGTAATCTGCCTGCACCCTATGTCAAAAAATTTAACACACCAGCAGTGTGAAGAGACCTGAAAGTGGCACATGGCAGAGTGTGGCGATGGAGACAGCAGCAATGGGAGGCCGTACAGGGACCCATGAGAGACTCTAGACTTGGCAGCAGCATGAGGAGGCGGTATATAGGGGCCCATGGCAGATTAGGGGCCTGGCAGCAGCTATGTGAGGCCCGTAATCTGCCTGCACCCTATGTCAAAAAATTTAACACACCAGCAGTGTGAAGAGACCTGAAAGTGGCACATGGCAGCAGAGTGTGGCGATGGAGACAGCAGCAATGGGAGGCCGTACAGGGACCCATGAGAGACTCTAGACTTGGCAGCAGCATGAGGAGGCGGTATATAGGGGCCCATGGCAGATTAGGGGCCTGGCAGCAGCTATGTGAGGCCCGTAATCTGCCTGCACCCTATGTCAAAAAATTTAACACACCAGCAGTGTGAAGAGACCTGAAAGTGGCACATGGCAGCAGAGTGTGGCGATGGAGACAGCAGCAATGGGAGGCCGTACAGGGACCCATGAGAGACTCTAGACTTGGCAGCAGCATGAGGAGGCGGTATATAGGGGCCCATGGCAGATTAGGGGCCTGGCAGCAGCTATAGGAGGCCCGTAATCTGCCAGCACCCTATGTCAAAAAATTAAACACACCAGCAGTGTGAGGAGACCTGAAAGTGGCACATGTTTGAGGCATGATTCATGGCGGATTTAGTCAGTTGTGTCAGGAACTGGTGGTTTGAAATCCAGACTAATCCACGCCTGATTCATTTTCACAAACGTGAGTCTCTCCACACTTTGGGTGGACAGTCGTGTCCTCCGCGGAGTTACAATACCTCCTGCCGCACTAAACACGCGCTCCGATGCCACGCTACTGGCCGGGCATGACAGCCTTTCAAGGGCAAATTCAGCTAGTTGGGGCCAAAGGTCAAGTTTCGTTGCCCAGTAGTCAAGGGGATTGTCTACCTCGGTTGGCAGGGTGCTGTCCAAGTAGGCCCAAGCCTGTTGTTTGAGCTCCTGCTCCAGGTCCACCTGATGCTGCTGCTGCTGCTGCGGCTGGTTAGTAGTTTCCTCACTGCGCTGGTGAAGAAAGCTACTCATCATCGACTGCAGACTGAGGCAGCCACTGCTGGTGGAGCTGCCACTGCTCCTACCACCCCACCCCTCCCCTGCTGCCATGCCAGCGGAACGCGAGCGCACAGGGCCCACAGTGTCTGAGGATGGACGTTGGCGCACAAAGGCAGAGACCAACTGACTACATAGGTGGTTTTTATAGTACGTAATTTTGGCCTCCCTCTCAGCAGGTGTGAAAAAGGCCACCATTTTGGACCGGTAGCGAGGGTCCAACAAGGTGGACAGCCAAAAGTCATCCCTCTGTCTGATGGTTATTATTCGGCTGTCGCTACGCAAGCAACCGAGCATGCTATGGGCCATTTGTGCCAAGGAATGCGAGGGACTCCCTGCCTCCATCTCCACAGCATACTGCCACGGTGCGTCTGGGTCCTCTGTCTCCTCCTCCTCCTCCTCTACCAGATGCTCCTGCTCCTCCACTCCTGTCCGCTGAGTGGAAAAACCACCCATTTCACTCAATAATTCCTGAGCACAAATGTCCTCCTCTACCTCCTCCTCTTCTTCCTGTCCTGCCCCCACAGGGGTCATGTGGCGTTGAGATCTGTGCGCCACGTCTACCGCACCCTGACCAGCCATTGTTAACAGCATTTGTTCCAGGACGTGCAACAGAGGAATGACGTCGTTCATCCCATAGTCCTGCCGACTCACGAATAGCGTGGCCTCCTCAAAGGGCCTGAGCAAGCGGCAGGTGTCACGCATGAGCTGCCAATGGCTGACATCTAAGTTACACAGGGAGTACCTTTATCCGCTTGTAACATCAGGAAATCGGTGATGGCCTTTCGCTGCTCGTAAAGGCGGTCTAACATGTGTAGGGTTGAATTCCACCTTGTTGCAACGTCGCAGATCAGGCGATGCTGTGGAATTCCGTTCTGCCGCTGCAGCTCAATGAGGGTGTTCTTTGCGGTGTAGGAATGGCTGAAATGCATGCACAGTTTACGTGACATTTTAAGGATGTCTTGCAGTGGGATGGTGGATTTTAGGAACCGCTTGACAACCAGATTGAACACGTGAGCCATGCATGGCGCATGGCACAACCTTCCTTGACGCAGAGCAGACACCATGTTCTTTCCGTTGTCAGTCAACATGGTTCCGATTTTTAGTTTGCGCGGAGACAGCCATCTGTCGATTTCTCTGTTCATTACACTCAGCAGTTCCTCCCCTGTGTGACTACGTTCGCCAAGGCATACCAGGTGCAGCACAGCGTGACACCGTTGCGCCCTGCACATGTGATATGCCGGTCGGGTAATGGGACTTGGCACGGGGGTGGCGGCTGAGGACACGGCGGAAAAAGAGGTGGTAGAGGCGGACATGCTTGCTGGACCAAGGACGTGCAAACGTGGAGGCAAAAGCGTCGTGACCTGTCCAAGTTGCTGGTGCGGCTGTGCCGGCACCACGTTCACCCAGTGGGCCGTAAATGACATGTACTGTCCCTGACCGTAGTTACAGCTCCACACGTCGGCGCTGCCGTGCACTTTGGCAGAGACCGACATGCTCAAAGACTGGCCCACCATCTCTTCTACATGTGAATGCAGGGCTGGCACTGCCTTTTGGGCAAAGAAATGACGGCTTGGCACTCTCCACCGCGGCGCGGCACAAGCCATCATTTCTCGGAAAGGTGCTGAGTCCACCAGTTGGAAAGGGAGGGACTGCAGCACCAGCAACTTGGACAGGAGGACGTTCAGCTTTTGCACCGTCGGGTGCGTGCTCGCAAACTGTTGTCTCTTGGATACGGATTCCAAGAAAGACTGTTGACGGAATCCGAGAAGAGGAGTAGCAGGAGAAGGAGCATCTGAACGAGCGGAAGATGCCAATGAGCGACAACTTCCCTCAGCAGAGGTGTTGGAGCCTTGACTGGCTGATAGAGGGCGATTGACGACGTCGGGTGACGGAGCAAGTAACGGAGCGGGTGATGGAGCGGGGGCTGGGGCAGGCAGAACCGCCGTATGTTTATCACGGTTTTCCCAGGCCACCGAATGGTGACGCTGCATATGCTGACGCAACGCTGTAGTCCCAACATGGGCCCCCTGGCCACGCTTGCATTTCTGGCCACATAGTCGACATACGGCTACGTTTACTTCCTCGGGCGGCTTGAGGAAAAATTGCCACACCACCGAGTAGGAAACTTTGCCCCCGCTACTCTTCACTGGCTGACTGCTACTTCCTCCGTGCGCACCGGCACCACTACTGGCCGTGGTGGTAGGCTGCAGTGGAGCTGGTGCTCTACTCCGTGGACGTTTGGCTCCACTGACACTGATGCGACCCTGCTGCTGTCTCCTGGGCAACCCACCGACTGTTTTGCTCGCTGCCAAGCTGCCACCCTCTTCTCCTGATGATGCGGAAGAAATTGCCTGATGACGACGAGGCTGCCAAGTGCGATCAACCTCCTCATCATCAAGTAGGGTCTCCGCCTCACTACTAGCCCCCTCGGCTGCGTCTGGGTCAGGAGACAGACCTGTCTCTAGACCGGCTACCGAGCCACTCTCCTCGCCAGTACTTGTTCGCTTGGCTGCTGAAAAGGCCGATGTCTCCCCCCGTTCCTGACCGCCCTCTGTTAGCTCTTCCTCACTGTACAGTGGGGCTGAGCCCACAGCATGCGATACTTCGCTTGGTGAGGGAACAGCAAAGGACAGGGGCAGGTAGAGGACACGTGATTTCAGTGGGCTTGGTCCCGGGCCATGCCAACTAACGGTTGTGTCTGACGTACCCACCGACCGTTGGCTGTAGGTGTCAGAGGTGACCTGGGAAGAGGAAGACGACCGAGCCAACCAATCAATGACGGCAGGGTTGTCGGTGGAGACACGACCGCTGGATGACACCGGGAGCACTGGCCTCTGGCTGCGAATACTGCTGCCTCGACCCCTTCCTCTGCTGCCACGTCTGCTCGCTCCTAAAACATTGCCTCCTCTGCCACTCCTCTGCATGTTGTCTGACATACTATTTAATTCAACGATTAGGTGTCCCTGAGTAACAATTCTCTGGCACTCAGTAACAATTCTGTCTGTCCCTGAGTATGAATTCTGTGGCCCTGAGTAACAATTATGTGTCTGTGCGAGTAACAATTCTGTGTCTGTGCGAGTAACAATTCTGTGTCTGTGCAAGTAACAATTTTGTGTCTGTGCGAGTAACAATTCTCTGGCACTCAGTAACAATTCTGTCTGTCCCTGAGTAACAATTCTCTGGCACTCAGTAACAATTCTGTCTGTCCCTGAGTATGAATTCTGTGGCCCTGAGTAACAATTCTGTGTCTGTGCGAGTAACAATTCTGTGTCTGTGCAAGTAACAATTTTGTGTCTGTGCGAGTAACAATTCTCTGGCACTCAGTAACAATTCTGTCTGTCCCTGAGTAACAATTCTCTGGCACTCAGTAACAATTCTGTCTGTCCCTGAGTATGAATTCTGTGGCCCTGAGTAACAATTCTGTGTCTGTGCGAGTAACAATTCTGTGTCTGTGCAAGTAACAATTTTGTGTCTGTGCGAGTAACAATTCTCTGGCACTCAGTAACAATTCTGTCTGTCCCTGAGTAACAATTCTCTGGCACTCAGTAACAATTCTGTCTGTCCCTGAGTAACAATTCTCTGGCACTCAGTAACAATTCTGTCTATCCCTGAGTATGAATTCTGTGGCCCTGAGTAACAATTCTGTGTCTGTGCGAGTAACAATTCTGTGTCTGTGCAAGTAACAATTTTGTGTCTGTGCGAGTAACAATTCTCTGGCACTCAGTAACAATTCTGTCTGTCCCTGAGTAACAATTCTCTGGCACTCAGTAACAATTCTGTCTGTCCCTGAGTAACAATTCTCTGGCACTCAGTAACAATTCTGTCTGTCCCTGAGTAACAATTCTCTGGCACTCAGTAACAATTCTGTCTGTCCCTGAGTAACAATTCTCTGGCACTCAGTAACAATTCTGTCTGTCCCTGAGTATGAATTCTGTGGCCCTGAGTAACAATTCTGTGTCTGTGCGAGTAACAATTCTGTGTCTGTGCAAGTAACAATTTTGTGTCTGTGCGAGTAACAATTCTCTGGCACTCAGTAACAATTCTGTCTGTCCCTGAGTAACAATTCTCTGGCACTCAGTAACAATTCTGTCTGTCCCTGAGTAACAATTCTCTGGCACTCAGTAACAATTCTGTCTATCCCTGAGTATGAATTCTGTGGCCCTGAGTAACAATTCTGTGTCTGTGCGAGTAACAATTCTGTGTCTGTGCAAGTAACAATTTTGTGTCTGTGCGAGTAACAATTCTCTGGCACTCAGTAACAATTCTGTCTGTCCCTGAGTAACAATTCTCTGGCACTCAGTAACAATTCTGTCTGTCCCTGAGTAACAATTCTCTGGCACTCAGTAACAATTCTGTCTGTCCCTGAGTAACAATTCTCTGGCACTCAGTAACAATTCTGTCTGTCCCTGAGTAACAATTCTCTGGCACTCAGTAACAATTCTGTCTGTCCCTGAGTATGAATTCTGTGGCCCTGAGTAACAATTCTGTGTCTGTGCGAGTAACAATTCTGTGTCTGTGCAAGTAACAATTTTGTGTCTGTGCGAGTAACAATTCTCTGGCACTCAGTAACAATTCTGTCTGTCCCTGAGTAACAATTCTCTGGCACTCAGTAACAATTCTGTCTGTCCCTGAGTAACAATTCTCTGGCACTCAGTAACAATTCTGTCTGTCCCTGAGTAACAATTCTCTGGCACTCAGTAACAATTCTGTCTGTCCCTGAGTAACAATTCTCTGGCACTCAGTAACAATTCTGTCTGTCCCTGAGTATGAATTCTGTGGCCCTGAGTAACAATTCTGTGTCTGTGCGAGTAACAATTCTGTGTCTGTGCAAGTAACAATTTTGTGTCTGTGCGAGTAACAATTCTCTGGCACTCAGTAACAATTCTGTCTGTCCCTGAGTAACAATTCTCTGGCACTCAGTAACAATTCTGTCTGTCCCTGAGTAACAATTCTCTGGCACTCAGTAACAATTCTGTCTGTCCCTGAGTATGAATTCTGTGGCCCTGAGTAACAATTCTGTGTCTGTGCGAGTAACAATTCTGTGTCTGTGCAAGTAACAATTTTGTGTCTGTGCGAGTAACAATTCTCTGGCACTCAGTAACAATTCTGTCTGTCCCTGAGTAACAATTCTCTGGCACTCAGTAACAATTCTGTCTGTCCCTGAGTAACAATTCTCTGGCACTCAGTAACAATTCTGTCTATCCCTGAGTATGAATTCTGTGGCCCTGAGTAACAATTCTGTGTCTGTGCGAGTAACAATTCTGTGTCTGTGCAAGTAACAATTTTGTGTCTGTGCGAGTAACAATTCTCTGGCACTCAGTAACAATTCTGTCTGTCCCTGAGTAACAATTCTCTGGCACTCAGTAACAATTCTGTCTGTCCCTGAGTAACAATTCTCTGGCACTCAGTAACAATTCTGTCTGTCCCTGAGTAACAATTCTCTGGCACTCAGTAACAATTCTGTCTGTCCCTGAGTAACAATTCTCTGGCACTCAGTAACAATTCTGTCTTTCCCTGAGTATGAATTCTGTGGCCCTGAGTAACAATTCTGTGTCTGTGCGAGTAACAATTCTGTGTCTGTGCAAGTAACAATTTTGTGTCTGTGCGAGTAACAATTCTCTGGCACTCAGTAACAATTCTGTCTGTCCCTGAGTAAGAATTCTCTGGCACTCAGTAACAATTCTGTCTGTCCCTGAGTAACAATTCTCTGGCACTCAGTAACAATTCTGTCTGTCCCTGAGTATGAATTCTGTGGCCCTGAGTAACAATTCTGTGTCTGTGCGAGTAACAATTCTGTGTCTGTGCAAGTAACAATTTTGTGTCTGTGCGAGTAACAATTCTCTGGCACTCAGTAACAATTCTGTCTGTCCCTGAGTAACAATTCTCTGGCACTCAGTAACAATTCTGTCTGTCCCTGAGTAACAATTCTCTGGCACTCAGTAACAATTCTGTCTGTCCCTGAGTAACAATTCTCTGGCACTCAGTAACAATTCTGTCTGTCCCTGAGTAACAATTCTCTGGCACTCAGTAACAATTCTGTCTGTCCCTGAGTAACAATTCTGTCTGTCCCTGAGAATGAATTCTGTGGCCCTGAGTAAGAATTCTCTGGCACTCAGTAACAATTCTGTCTGTCCCTGAGTAACAATTCTCTGGCACTCAGTAACAATTCTGTCTGTCCCTGAGTAAAAATTCTGTGGCCCTAATAACGTTTCTGTGGCCCTAAGTAACAATTCTCTGGCACTGAGTAACAATTCTGTCTGTCCCTGAGTATGAATTCTGTGGCCCTAACTAGCGTTTCTTTGTCCCTAAATAACGATTCTGTGGCCCTCATTAACAAGTCTGTGTCCCTGAGTAATGGTTCTCTGTCCCTAAGTAACTTCTCTCTGTCCCCAATTCTCGTTTCTGTGGCCCTAACTCTGTCCCTGTCCCTAGTACAGAGCGGTCTGCCTCTGTTCAATGACTGCAGGCAAATGAAGATTTCCAAAATGGCCGCTATATATACCTCGACCATTACACAGTGCTGGCTGGCTGGCTGCTGATTGGCTGATGCGATCACATGTCGTTGAGGAATGCATTATGGGGCAGCGCGCCTTGTCTGCGCGCCTTCCCCGACATCCCCGCTCCGTCGCCGCACATGTCAGCCGCCATTTTCGGAAAAATTTCGATTCGCGCGTCCGAATTAGGCTGTTTTTCGGATTCGGCACGAATCGAAATTTTTCCGATATTCGACTCGAATTCCACTTCGGATACTTCGATTCGCTCATCTCTAATCACTGTGATAGCCAATCAGAGGCTATCACAGCGATCACGTGACCTGGAATCGGGAGTCCCGGGTCCCGATCGTTAGAACGGGACCCGGGGCTCTCAGTGACACCGCGGTCTTGGTGCTGGGAGCGTGCCAAGCGGCGCGCTCCCAGCACAAAGACAGGTACGCAAATATGCGGCCCCACGGAAAAAAGCCCAGGTCCGTGAGGCCGCATATTTGTGTTACGTCGGCGTCAAGGGGTTAATGGCATCCTAGTCTTAGTCCGTAGCTTAGTCTTGCAGCTGTAACAGCTTGAACTCTTCTGGGAAGGCTGTCCACAAGGTTTAGGAGTGTGTCTATGGGATTGTTTGACCATTCTTCCAGAAGCGCATTTGTGAGGTCAGGCACTGATGACAGAAGAGAAGGCCTGGCTAGCAGTCTCCACTCTAATTCATCCCAAAAGTGTTCTATCTGACTGAGTTCAGGACTCTGTGCAGGCTAGTCAAGTTCCTCCACCCCAAACTCACGCAACCATGTCTTTTTGGATCTTGCTTTGTGCCCTGGTGCGCAGTCATGTTGGAACAGGAAGGGGCTATCCCAAACTGTTCCCACAAATTTGGGAGCATGAAATTGCCCAAAATGTCTTGGTATGCTGATGCTTTAAGAGTTCCCTTCACTGGAACTAGGGGGCCAAGCCCAACCCCTGAAAAACAATCCCACACCAAAATCCCCCCTCCATCAAGCTTTACACTTGTCACAATACAGTCAGGCAAGTACTGCTGTCCTGGCAACCGCCAAACCCAGATATGTCCATTGGAGTGCCACTGAGTAAACAGTAAAAAATAACAAGAAATAGTAATCAGGGATAAATAAATATTACTAAAAAAAACCTTGATAAATTCCACATGGATGTGGACGAAACAAGTTGTTCCCCCTTGGTGATCACATGGAACCCATACCAAGCACAGTTCCAAGCAGATAACGGGAACCAACATAATTGTAGGTTCCTGCTCTAGCAGATATGTCTTTAGGATACACAGTGCAGCTGCTCATTAAAGGATGCTGATACAATTGCAGTTTTAAGGCTACTTCCACTCTGCTAACTGTGAAGGGCATTGGTTCCATGAGTGTGCTATCTTTGGATTCCTTTATTGCAATAGCATGTCCTGACAATTTAGCATTGCTTGGCTAGCAGGAAAGACTCATTATAGCTGCTAATCTTAGTCTCCTGTCCCAACAGCCACTGTTTTGGGATACACAATGCAGCCATATACTGGAGGGGAGAGAGATGACACACTGTTTTAAGGCTTTAATTTAACTTCACTGATAACTAGAAAAATAAAGCCTGGAGCAATAAAAAAAAAAAAAGAAATCCGAGGGCAGACATGACTGTGTGAAAAAGGGAGACAGTCAAGAAAAGGTTAAAGACAGGCTGGCAGGGCTTAGAAGATGCAGGCTTACCTGATTGGGGGTGGTGTGGTGTGAGGCTGGGTGGGGCCTCGGGCACCCTAAGGAGTGGTGTAAGGTCACAAGGTCTCCAGTGTAGGGTGGTGGACAAAGGAAGAAACGTCCCACCCACCCTCTGTGCATTTTTGTTTCCAGGAATTTTTCTGGTTTCAATGTATGTCATGGCAGCTGGGAGGCTGTTGGTCTTTGGAGGCAGCAACATTTTACGCTAAAGAGAACAGTTGGGACCCATCAGTGATATGGTGCCTTCAGGTGCATTCCTGTTGAAGAAGGTTTAACTGGAATGTGGAGGTGTGATTTAGCCTCCGATCCAGTGTGTTGCGGCTGGAGGAATATTATGGTTAAGGTTCCGTAGGGAATAATGGTATGTGTTTTTGTGCTTTTTAAGACCAACAGGTTATCACTGTTATCTGTTTCTGTTTTAAGGAGTGTTTGTGTTATTTAAAGTTGAATTGTTAATTAAAGGCTGCAAAGGCCATTTTACTCCATTTATGGTTTGGTCTACTTTATTTGTATAAATAAGAAGTGAGGAGCTGCATTGGGAGTATGGCCTAGTAGTCATTGGGTTTTAGTTTGGGGACATCTATTCTACACTAGTCAAGACATTGTTACTGATAGTTCGCTGTTATCTCATGCCTAAGTCGGTATAGTGTTTCCCAGGTATTTGGCACTGTGTTGCTAGCGAGCAAACGTTGAAATCTGTTGAATTTTTTTCTCTTCTGCTGGGTGAATTCACATTACTTTTGGGCCCTTTCACACGGGCACCTTCCATTCTGATCAGTAAGGGATCTGTCCACTGATCCCCTGCTGATCTGAGCAGTCACCACTATCCCTTTACACCCAGCTGCCTCTGATCTGGTCTGCCCGAACAGAATAGTTTGCAGTCCTCCTACATTTTTTTTATCAGGCTTGACTAGACCCAGAGGTAGGACACAGGTCCATTTACACTGCCTGGCCCATAGGAATGCATGGGCCTTTTTAATCAGGTTTGCCTGAAAAACTGACAGGAGGACAGAGATCAGATAGCCTGTGTGAAAGGGTCTTTTTCTGTTACCACCATTGCTAGGTAATCTTCCTGTGTACAGTATGCTTATCATTCTGTAACAAGTAATGTACATGATTCTGATTCAAAGTACTTGCCTGTCAGCTGGTCAGTGTATGGAGATTAAACTAAACTTATCCTCCTAATCAACAGGTTGTTTGCACATGAAAACACAGGATCCTATTGCTCAATATTGGATACATTGTGACCTGCAGACTTGGTAGGCCTCATCTGCACCAAATGACTATATGCTTTTGTGCCCAGTACTGTGTTTTCAATTGATCTGACATTTATTGCTTTTACTTCACAACATACTGGATTGTCACATGTATGGATGTTCATTTATCGGCTATCACTCAGCTTAGTATCTTTGTTCATTTGGCAGCAAGTTACCTTTGGGGGCTTGATGCTTTATGGTCATACTTGCCTTTCATTTTGATGATGTTGCATTTTGACCACGTGCTTTAGTGTTTTCAGACATCTTGGGCTTCATGGGAATTTCCAAGGGGTGTTGACAAAGTTGTCATAATTTTAACTACATGATGTGATTTCTTTATGCTAATGGTGTCATTCATGTAGGGATCATTATTATGTATTGTGTTTTTCAATAAACTTTAGATATTTTTGCATTTGTCCTTGATTACCATTTCTTGTTATTTTTTTACAGTTCTGTTGTGTGTTGTTTAGGTTCTAATAAATGTATTTTTTTGCCTTAGCCCACATTCTAGCTTTGAAATTGCCTTCTTTTCCAGAGTTACGCATCACAAACATTTAAAATAAATGACCTAAGCACTTGCTGCTATTATTCTCTTCTTTCATAAAGTGTGTTCTACAACAAGCTTGTCCATTACTCAGGCTATAATCCTGGCAGAGCTTTAGGATTTAAGTAATTAACTGCTTAGTAATCTCGACAGCAATTAATTTATTTGATTTGATTTTGATTACCAAAACCCTGAATCTCTGGGAAGATTATGACCTTCAAGGACACATTCAGGCAAGTGTTGTCTTAAAAAAAAACTTTGTACTCTTCATTGCATTTCCTTGGGTTAAGATGATGACAATACGTTTCCTGAGGTTAAAAGAATGGACCTTATGCACAAATACAGTAGCTGTCATTGACTCATCGAAAAGTAAATAGCCCACATATTCTAGTCTACAGAAGGCATCACACTACAATGACTGATTGTATGCTTAAGGAAACCTGTGCTGGGAGAGATACAGGGTCTGCCACTTTTTTTTACTCCTTCTGCAAATTCCAGTTACCTATTATTATTATTATTACTACGAGTTTATATAGCGCCAAAGGGTTTGCTCAGCGCTGTACAATAGGGGGGACAATACATGGCACAGTACAACAACAACAAACAATGTACGAGGGGTAAGAGGGCCCTACTCTTACGAGCTTACAACCTAGCTGGTATAATGATCCTCTGACCCTCTGAGTTACTGATACAGAACAAATATGCAGCAAATGAAGTACACAATCCTATTCTGTGTGTTTGTCCCAAGTTAATGACTCATGAAGTACTAAAATCATTAGAATCGCATAACAACCAAGAAGCCAGCATTTTCAAAAGGAGTGGTCAGCAAAGGTAATCTCAAAGTTTCCCTAAGCACATGTTTTCTTTAAAGAGGCATTCTTCTTCACCTGAATCCAACCGTTTGCTGAACCTTTTGATATTTACAAAATTAGGTAGCTTATGAAACTAAAACTTAAATTACCATTGAGTATTTGTAAACTTTCTGTCTGTGAATAAGCCAACAAAAATCAAGTCCCACATACCATTAATTATAGATGCACTGTGCAGTGGCTGCCTCCAAGTGTTACCATCTAGCTAAAATTTGAAGTAGGATAGGGGGGACATTGTTGAGCTTTAGATGTGGACGGACACTGAATCTTCAGCTCCCACTGGAAAACAGCTTGTAATTAGCTATGGAGACTTCTACCCTATTCAGACAGCACCTCACCCACTCCCTTAACGTCCGTTCACTACCACAGCTACACTGCAGCAGTGCCCGCTTACTAGGACTATGATGAAGGGCAACAAGGAGGACAGTCTGGTGCCGGACAAGGCGGCAAGAGATGGTGCCAGTCCTTTTCCACCACACTCACAAAAAGACTTCACCAGGGATGCCGCCATAAGACTGGAGCTCTTTGCATGCACAACAGCCACAGACAAGTCTGCACAACCCAGTACAGCCCAAGATGACCTGTAGATGGAGGACACAGTGATGATTGTGCATGGCTCCCCAGCACATGATGTACAGGAGAAGGAAAGGTGTGGGGAGGGAGAGAGGCAAACAGGAAGCGTGGAGGGAGACTAATAGATGCAGGCTTCCTGGGACAAGGCTGATCAGCCCCAGAACCTACTTTTTACTATCTGCTCTTACAAGTAAAATAGTAAGTAACCAGGACAAAGGACTTACATCAAAGTAAAGAATAGCTTTTTTTCTACGTGAGTAGAACAACATAGCAGTGTTGAATCATTTCATCCCTATACCATTCGCAGCAAAGCAGAGTCACATCTTTTATGACAATGTGGACTTTACTTACTGATTACATTAAAACAGCCAGTCTGCTATGACAGTGAAAGAAGAATTCCAGGTATGTATATACGGTACCTATGGGATACCTCTAGAAGATGGAAATTACTGGAGTAGGCATCGCTACTACAATGATTTCCACTTGCTTCCGGGTCCTGTGCTGAGCGGCTGCACTGCTGCATTCTGAAAACAGAAGATTGGCTGCTAAGCATGAGTGCCATTCAGAGATTGATTTGCATTTTCTGGATGAATGCAAAGAGTTCTCCAATTGGGTGAGATGGAGAGGTGGGGCAGTGATGTCACGCTCTTCACCATACTCAATCAGAGAATGCTTTGCACTTATCAACAAAAATGCAAAGCATTCTCTGGTTGGTACCTGTGCCCTGTGTTCACAATGTGGAAGGGCAGCCGTTCAGCACAGGACCTGGAAACTAATGGAAATCACTGTACTAGGGGTGCCTATTGCAGTGATTTCCAGCTTCTAGACTGATCCCACTGGTACAGCATATGTATAGTTGCATTGATCCAAGCTTGACCCATGTAACTATGTAAAACTATCACTACCTGGAATTCTTCCATAGCTATTGTTTTAGACAAGGACAAACAGACATGGTATACAGGTAATTTACTTTCTCAGACTTCAAATATAAAAATATCTATGGTCTTTATATTAATCTATCTATCTCTCTATCTATCTATCTATCTATCTATCTATCTATCTATCTATCTATCTATCTATCCATCTATCTATCATGCATTGTTATTTTCTGACAATGAAGAATAATGAACGAAAGAAAGAAAGGAACCTATACGTGATGTCAAATGCTTACATGATACAAAAACCTCTGTCAAAAGCAGAATGTGATCTGTGCTAGTGTTAAAACAAACCCAGCAGATAATCCCCTCTGGTATGTGGTTAGAAATTGGAATGCTTCACTCTTCTTCTCTACTGATCCTTTTGATATAAGATGGTACCCAATATACACTAAACAGTAAATGAGCATTAATAAAAGATTTGATCTGGGGTCTGATCATTCCCATATGTTTGCTTACCTGAAGCCTATACTACAGCAACTATATCAGATTATATTTCCCTCCTGTAAACATTGCATCTGGACAGCAATACATCTTTCCTTATCAGACCTAGATAAGATATGGTTTTAAATACATTTTTTTGGACACTAAATTAGGATTGGCTCAGTTCTATGCCTGAAACACCTATTTAGAATTGCATCATTTCTGTGCCCTGCAATGTATTACTTTAATAAGTATTTCCCATTTCTGATATTGACAGAGTAAACTTTACAAGCAAGTTAATGAAATGTATTCTGGAATATACAGTTTGCTGCATTATGATAGAATTTCACTTTACAAATGTCTTTCAAGGAACAGAAAACCCAAAACAAATTATTCTGACCAAAGTTTTCTCTGTGATGCCAAATATGTTGTCATGGGGTATTTTTTTAGGAGAAATTACATTTCTAATCTCAGAGTGCCACTAAAGTAAATTACAAAAGAGAATCTCTAAATGATTTATTAAAACCCAAATGAACTTTCAGTTTAAATCAGTTCAATATATTCCAGGTATATCAAAACAAGGTCAATAATTCATGTTTATTAGAAAGCAGACAGAGAAGAAATGGCTGTCCTCATGCAGAGTTCTGTGAAGAAGAACTCCTGCTCTCTGCCTGGAAGCAGGGATTTCTCTGCCAAGGTCCAACATGTCCCCTGCTGAGTCAGAGCTCTCCAATCAGCAGGGAGCATAAGCTCCACTGCAGCACTCTCTTGGACCTGATATGTTGCTGTCTGTGCTTCCAGCTCAGGGAAGTACACCCAGAAAAACACAGAAGTACCTTGCAACTCAACTGCTTTCACCTCATCCTATATTATATATCCTCAACAAATCCAGCTGTGTATTTACCACGAGGCAAACAAGACATTTGCCTAGGGCAGCAATTTTTAGGGGGGGCGGCCCCCCTAAAGAAGGGGGCTGGTGAGCAGCAGCAGACTAACCCATGCAGGGCCGCCATCAGAGAGAGAGAGAGGAGTGAGAGAGAAGAAAAAAAAACAACTTATATACATATGCATACACACTCATTGAACTCTCTCACTCTCTCATTGGGGGGTGGGCACACAATTTTTGTGTTGCCTAGGGCAGCACAAAACCTAAATACACCACTGAATAAATCCATATGGAAATATGCTGATACCTTGAAATACCTTTCACTGATAAAAAAACCTCAAACACTTCCTTAGATTGTTTTGGATGTGGTCACTTACCGACCACCTGCTGTGATCTACCAGTGAGCCTAATTAATGTGTGTATACGTGCACCTGGAAGTAAGACACTGACACTGCAGTTTGCCAACTTTCCAATTTCTACTTTATTAAGGAACTAACAGTAACATTTATAGGTCTCATGATGCAGGTGAAACATATACAATGATTGGGTGAAAAATCCCCTAAGTTTCCTGTGTGTTCTTCCATCCGTGTTGATATCATTGTCCCCAAAATGACTCATTCCATGTTATGGGGGGTTGTTTACGTTGAAAGGTGCTTTTTCTTCTAATGAGTCACCTCGGATGAGACTCCGGGTGAAGGCGCCATCTTAATTATCATTGTTCTGTTAACCTATATCTGATTGTTTTCTTAAGAGAGTAAGGAATTTACAGAGCAAGAAGCAGAGAGAAGCAAGACTATAAAATTGTCATTTTACTGATCATCTGACAAAACATGGATTGTCTATCACAATCCATTACAAGATTAGATCTCGGGCAAAGAGAAATATATTTATTTATGGGAATAATTGAGGGTCTCAAACGGTCATAGCTGTAATTTTATGTGTATGACTGCAATTAAAAATCAAATGTGTCATCACTGGTTACAAAATAATAATAAATAATTTATCCTTCACAGCATTACTGGCTTTCCTCCTCTCCTGTTGGCAGCTGCTGCGAGCAAACAGAGGGATGTTTCAAGATGGAGGCTTACCTGTAGGTACAATGAATATCTCCTAAATGTGCACCATTTCAGGAGATATTCATATTTGTAGCAGCTGATGTGTTCAATGGCGCATTGCATTCTGAATGGATGGCATGCTCGGGTGTGCCATCCATTCAGAGTGCTGTGCCATGCATGCACAGGAGTTAGGCTGTATGGGGCCCCATGATATGAAACAGCAACCCTGTGCACAGCAAGATTCTTCCAGAGAAAACTATTGAATGTCTCCCACTACATTTGTCTTCTAAAACTAAGTTGTCAGTTCAGTCTGAACCCAGGTTTGAACTGAACTTTGCTTGTCCAAGTGTTTGTTGGAATGCCGACGTTTTACCCCATTTGACAGAGATGTAATATCATATATAATAGTGTAGTTTTTTTCTGCTACTACTATATGTGACCCTCTGTCGATGCTTGTTAAGGAAGCACTGGATGCCAGCACTTGCCGTGCCCTTGACCACCACTGAAGTCAACTCACCCCATTTATTTCCTGGAATTCCCAGACATGTAAATAAAGGGGAGGAGATAGTGGCTGACATCTTTGCCCAAATTTGGCTACATGGCTATATCTAAGGAAGAACAGTGATCAAATACAGCCATGGATATACACTCACCAGCCATTTTACTAGGTACACCTGTTCAATTGCTTGGTAACAAAAATTGCTAACCAGTCAATCACATGCATTTAGGCATCTGGACTTGCTGAAGTTCAAACTGAGTATCAGAATAGAGAAGAAAGGGGATTTAAGAGGCTTTGAACGTGGCATGGTTTTTGGTGCCATATGGGCTGTTGTGAGTATTTCAAAAACTGCTGATCTACTGGGATTTTCACACACAACCATCTCTAGGGTTTACAGAGAATGGTCTGAAAAAGAAAAATATTCAGTGATCGACAGTTGTGTAGACAAAAATGCTTTGTTGATGTCAGAGGTCAGAGGAGAATGGGCAGACTGGTTCGAGATGATAGAAAGGCAACAGTAACTCATGTCAATATGGACCAATGTCTCTGAGGAATGTTTCCAACACCTTGTTGAATCTATGCCATGATGAATTAAGGCAGTTCTGAAGGCAAAAGGAGGTCCAACCCTGTACTAGCAAGGTGTACCTAATAAAGTGACCGGTGAGTGTTTTTATTCAATGGTGTCAGCCACTATCCCTGCTTCTTTCTTTACATCCTAGATGACAGCTGCCATCAATAGAACATGGTAGTCGATTGATGCATACAGGTCAGCGTTTTTTTTTGTTTTCTGCAGGTAAATGGGCATCTTTCATTTTGAGTGATGATAATCTCTATTACTGGATGATGTTATTGACAATGTATTTACATCATGGGACATTTCTTTTGCCTTTTTTTTTTTTTTTTTAATAAGGACGGAGTGTGTCTATTTACAATTTATAATTTTTGTGAATGAGAAGGGGTAATATGTACCCCTTACTTCTTCACATTGGGTGGGTGATATCTGATGACCCATTTATTTTTAAACATGGATTCAATATTTTGATAAGTCCCCTGCCCACAGACCCCCACAACCACTGAGCCAGGGTTATAAGGAAGAGGCCCTTATCCTCATCAACCTGGGAACAAGGTGCTTTTCCAAGGGGTCCCCCCAGCAGAGTACCCCCCCTTGTTGAGGGCATGTGGTGTGGTATGGTTCAGGAGGGTACATGCTCATCATTCTCCCTTTGCTGGCCAACCAGACTGTGTGCTCAGATATGGGTCTTTTAAGGAATTTGTTGGGTCTCCATTGACATCCATAGATGAAGGAAATCCTTGGAATGTTTTTCTTTTTTTTTTACAAACAGAATGAAACAGCCAGGAGCTGTAATTTACCAGAAAATCAAATGGCATTTTTATTTGTAAATGTCAATGTTACATTACTTTACATTACATTTTACAAATGTACCACTTCACAGGCAGGTTCAAGACATCCCTGGGCATTTTATTTAAAGGAATTATGAATTTTAGGTTTTAGTATTACTTTAAAAATTGCTGCTCCCCACCAAACTGTTTAATTGCATTTTCTTAATGAATGCAAAGCTTTCTCTAATTGAACAATATGGAGAGCAGGGTGGAGACCTTACAAGCTTCATCTCCTCCAATCAGAGAACACTACATTCATTCCAAAAATGCAAAGCATTTTCTGAATGGTGACTGTGTAAAGAGGCCAACCTCCTGTGTTAAGAATGCAGCTGGCCAACCACCTGGCATAGGAACCCTGAAAAAAATGTCAAAACCTGGAATTAATTTTTAAAGTAGATGTAAACGCCAATCGAAAGTCATGTAGTTTTTAATCTGTTCCCGCTGACGTGGCGCATATATGCGGCCTCTCGAAGGGTGGGCTTTAACGCCCAGCGGGTGCATGTTTGCATCCATTTGTAAACAATTTGCTGAGAGCGCTCATACTGCGCGCTCCCAGCACAACTACTAACATGTAATGGAAAGCTCCTGATGCATACTGATGATCAAGAGCTTTCCAATCATGTGAGTTCTGTGACAGTCAAGAAGGGGTTAAAGCATTTTGTGTCATAAACCACTGCAATTCTTTTTTTATAAAATACCTATTTTCATACGTTGTATTTTTGTATCCTGTTTTGCATCTCAGCATTACTGATCTCATAGCGCCTCTTCGCAGCAATTTGTTGACTACATACATGTACAATGACTGTATGTAATTTCTTAGGCCTGTTTCACACAGGCATCAGCTTATATAAGACACCTTAGATTGTATGCCACTTGAAGGTTAGGGACTGATGTGAATATATAATATATATGTAAAGCGCTGTGTACATTGACGGCACTATATAAGTACCTGTAATAATAATAATAATAAGAGCAGTGTGAACAGCAAGCTTTAACAAAGCATTTGCTGAACTTTCAGTAAGCTTTGCTGAAGCTTTGAAAGTACCAGTTCAATTCCAGTTTGTAAATGTTGAACTCAGATCCTAATGGGAGTGCTCATTGCCACTTTGAGCAAGCTTGTAGCACTTCTTGATACTTGGTGAACCTGGCTACAAGCATGCTCAAAGTGGCAATCAGCACTCCCATTACAATGAATGTTCAACATTTCCAAACTATAGTTGAATGGTACTTTAAAAGCTTCAACAAAGCTTGCTGAAAACTCTGTAAATGCTTTGTCAAAGCTTGCTTTCCACACTGCTCTTATACAAGCTGAAGCCCATGTGAAACAGGCATTAGAGTGGGTTTCCTGAAGGAGACAACATTGAAACATGCCTGTGCACTATGTGTCAGCACAGACTCCTATAGTCTCCATTGCAAGAGCATATGACAGGTGACAGTGAAGAAGAAAAACTAGATGAGGATTTTCACCTACCAACACAAAGTGCTTTATTAATGATTCATAGCAATATCACCAGGAATTATTTTAAAAATCCTCCAAATTTAAAGATATTGAAAACTACTTTTGAAATTACTTTAAACAAAATAAAGCCTATAAAATATGTTAGTGGGTTTACCTTTAACAGTTGCAATTTTGAATAGTAGCAATAGTAAACTGTTCATATGCCTATAAAACACACTGACATTCAGAAATTCATAAAACTTTTTTGTCCTTAAAAAACTTTTTTAAGGAATAGGTAATAAATCCCCTAATAGCTGAATTATTGGTTGTCCCCTTAAAGCCTGCAGATCAAAATGCTGAACTCTTTTGACAGGTGTGAAAAATTTTCTGTGTGTCCTTTGTGAAGAAATCAATCTTGAAGATGGTCTGGTTAAAGTCCTCAGACACATGCTGTTTCAGGATTTATTCAGATTCTTGGAAACACAGTCAGCTTAACTTCAATTCAGACTTGTGATCTGCAAAAGGTTATAAAGTTTAAGAGTAACGGTTTTGCCATTTTGGATGTCATTCTATTATTGGTTTTGTAATTCTGCGGGTGTTGCTAGCTTACTATGCTGAACCATTCTGCTTTTGTCTTTTTTTTTTTATCTTGCTGTCTAAATCCTTGAATAAACCTGATACATTGCTATTGACCCAGAGAATTCAGCTATGTGTCAGCTCAGAGATGTAGAATTTTATTGAGATAACTGCATAATGTTTCATGTTTTTGTAAGTTTTAACAAAGGCAGAATGTACTTTGTGAAACAATGAAGGCTGTAAAAGCCTCCAGTCTTATTATTGTGGAAATGTTACTAGTGTTTTTTCCATTTTTCTTATTTATTTTTCCATGTCATAGGTAGAAACATTCTGATTACAACACTAAAGCAATATAAATATGCAATGCACATACTGGTTTGAAAACAATAAAACCACCAAACAATTTTTGTAACTTCACTGAAGTACAACTTCATTTAATTGTACACCTGAGCTCCAGTGGTATCAATAACTTCAGCAGTCTGATTTCCAACCGCTTCTGTAGTTTGTTGCCAACCATTGAGTGTGTTCATTTGTAATGCTAGTAACATTCACTGTTTCTGTATATATTTCTCTTTTCCCAAATGTTGGCCCAGAATGCACAGTTTTCAGCAGCAAAAATGAGTAAATTCTGCTACTCGTCTAAGCATCTGAAAATCTTAACTTTAAAGCAGGGGTCTCCAAACTTTCCAAACAAAGGGCCAGTTTACTGTCCTTCAGACTTTAGGACTGTGGCCATTGGGAGTAGAAAATGTCCTCACATCAGTGGGAGTAAACTAGCCTCATTTTTGGTGTCATCTTTGGTGATTTATTTTCAAACCCACGCTTTTGTATGTCTTGCAAATTCTTTGTATCAGAATTTAGTGTTGGCAGCTTATGATCTCTCTGAACCAGTGCAGATTTTGATACATTTATATATGATTTTTTGATACAATTTAACTGCTGCAGGCTCATAATTAGTTTTATTTGCAATGTGGGTGTTTTACTCACATTGTTTATTATTTGTGTTCATACTATGGATATATTTGAGTTTAGAACTTAACAAAATGTTGATATCAAGGGTGTATTTGATGGGACTGAAAGCCCAAGTGATGACCTTAATGGATAAGATTGAAAAATGTAATGATTGATTAGATCCATACCAAATGGATCCTCGGCCAGGAATAATAGTCCTTTGGAACAAGGTGCCAATAGACGTGAGGCACCTGTACGTTTTCGTGCACCTGGCACATAAATACCCCCTCAGAGGACCCACATCAATCAAAATCCTAGAGGACCAGGATTTAATGAATATGGGAGACCTGTATATAACCATTTCCCCATTAGTAGGGATAGACATAATTCCAGAGGGGCATTCCCCTTGCATGGGGATACTTCCTTCTCTTAATGTACAGATAGGTACTTTTCAACAATGAGGAGAAGAGAGCAGGGTTTTAGGAAGAACATTTGTCAGGTGTGAAGAGACCTTTCTCGTCTCCTTGGAGAGGATTGCACCTCTCAAGAGGTGACCATCCCCATAGAGGCACGGAAGTAGGATACAATGTCCCTACGCATAACAGGTATGAACCTCTGCGTAACAACCAATTTGGTGGTAATTATGATGGGACTAGGGAACATCCACCATCCAATTCTTGGGCCACTCAAAATAAACCTCAGGGACAAGGGCAATATAATAACCACCAGGATTTTCACAGAGGAATGAGATATGGCACAAAAAGAGTAATGGACTTAAGAGAGGGACCAGAGGGGGCAGGAGGGTTTAGTCCCAAAAGGAGAAGGATGTGAGGAGTAATGGAATCTTCAATCTTAGTGGAGTGGCCCTCTCAGGGGAGGAGGAGGCTACTTTGAGTAAGGGATTCAAATATGCCCCCCCGCGTAATCTTAATAACCGCTGTGTTTGGCCTTTTACCACATCACGTGATCAGCTGTGTCCATAGGACACAGCAAAAATGGAGATCGCCAGGTGCGTGCCCCCGGGGGCGTGCAGGAGAGCGCGTTCTGAGAGGACATCATATGACGCCCTCCCAGAACTGGCCGGCTGCAGTGTAACCATCATTTGGCTATCTGCGGTTGGCAAGAAGTTAAGGATGGAATTTTAAATAGAGAAGAAAATGCATTTTTGGTACTTTTAGCACCTAGGGTGCCTGTAATGTATAGTCTGCCCAAAATCCATAAATCTTTAACTCATCCTCCTGGTAGGCCCACATCACATCTTGAGCAGGTAGATATATAGATTATTATTTACAACCGCTGGTGCTTGGTACCCCAGCTTACTTGAAAGATACTAAACATTTGATTATTATGTTGGGAGAACTACAATGGAAGCATGGATACATTGGCTGATGTGGCATCACTATATACGGCCATTACCCATCAACTTGGGTTACAAGAAGTACATCACTATCTATATCGTATTCTCTCATTCCAGTTGTACAGAAGGAATTCATCCTCCATTTGTTAGAATTTTCTATGATCCATAACTATTTTTGGTTTGGTGGATCTTGTTATTTACAGTGTAAGGGTGAAGCCATGGGGGCTAAATTTACCCCAGTATGGCCAACTTGTTCATGGCTATGTGGGAGAATAAGATATTTAATGATAAGAGTCCAGAACTCATATTGTGGAGATGCTATATTGATGACGTGATTTTGATCTGGGAGGGGGATCTGAATTCACTAAACTTATGCATGAATTATTTGAATGAAAACGATAAGGGTATGTCTTTGAGTTATGAGGCAAGTGATAGAGAATTGAAATTCCTTGATCTTAAAATCACTACAGAGAATGACACCATTGTTACTTCCACCTTTTTTAAAACCACTGATAGGAATTGCCTCATACCGATGGGGAGCTGCCACCATCCTTCTTGGTTGGCATCTGTACCTAAGAGTCCATTTTTACGTTTGAGGCGGAATTGTACGCGCACACAGGATTTTTTTAGATTAGCTATATTTCTCAAATCGAGAAAAGGGTTACAATGAGGATCTTGAGAGAACTATATCGGAAGTCACTCTAAGAGATAGGGACTCTGTATTAATAATTGTCTGTGGATCCTGGTTCTTTGGGTCTCTCACTTCTTACTTCTTTTTCTGTACAACACTATAAAGTCAAACAAATTATTAAAAAACACTGGTCAATATTGAAAAATGATCCGTTATTAGGTTCCATTTTCCCTGAAAAACCAAAAGTTACCTTTAGGGGAATTCTATAATTAAGAAATAAGGTGGCCCCTAATATTTATGACCCTCCTATTGTCCTGTCTTTGTTCATGATTATAAGGGGTTTTTTTCCTGTAGGAAGTGTAATATGTGTAAAATGAATGTGTTAAAGGATAAAAACATTTTGAACTTTCATTCAACTCAAACTTTGAGGACTTATGAAATTCATTCCTCTATCACTTGTCATTCAAAGAATATAGTTTATATGCTTATTTGTCTTTGTGGGAAGCAATATATAGGGTGTACCACTTGGGAACTATATATCACTCTTAATGAACACATTGCAAATATTAGGAAGGGTTTTATGGTACATTGTTTTGAATATAAATTGTTTTTGTACACTCATTCACTGATAGGGGGCTGTGTGGATCAGATCATTTATTATGATCTTTGTGTAATGGTTTTGTCCTCTTGTTGGAGTGCTATTTGTATCTGCATTCAGCTGATTAGGTTGTTTATAGTTGTGTCATAGCAACCCATGTTGAATGATTGAGTGTGGCCAATCAATGCCAGTCCTCTCTCTGTGATCTTCCTATATAAGTGCATGGTGGTGGACGTATGCCTTTGATCCCTGATGACGTCATGTGTGATGAAAACCATCGGGTGGAGCTTGGGCGTAAGTCACCATGCATATGTGCATGGTTGTGGCAGCTCTGAAAGTGGGAACATGCGGATATTTTTGGATATACAGCACTGTATTTGATTTTTGATGTAAGTGTATTTCTTTGGCTTAATAAATCTTTTAAATTATTTTACACTATGGGATCGTTTTCTCATTTCATGCACATGCCACTTTTATGCCTGACAGCACAAGCACTGACGTTCTATACGGAGTGGGTGAACACCATTTGAACCACATTTGGAGGTAATGGAGGAGGCTGGAGTGGTATGATCATTCTTGAGCCCATTTTGACCACTCTGTAACATGATGGTCAAATATATCTGGTAAGCCTTTTTTTGAGCACGGAGTGGGGTGATATGTATTTCACATGGATAACGTTGATCATCTAGCAACTGAAGATTCATGATCTCACTTTTTGATATTTTTTAATGTTCTTTGGCACTGGGACTTATTATTTTTCCCTTTCACAGTCTTTTCACTTTTATACTATTTTTATTGTATTGCAAGTGTTGTTACATCTAGCTTCATAGATGTTTAGCTTGGCCAGTGATATTATTGTTTTTTACACTTTTAGCGCTACACTTTTATTTGTAAAACCCACTCTTCTACTTACCGAAAGTTCTGCTTCTCCTTTTTACCTACAGGTTTAGTGCAATATCCTGTTTGGGGAGGGCCCTCTTTGGGGAGCCCCCCACCAAAGGGGGCTATACTCTTTACTCCAAAATATAAACTTTGACTTAGTCCTTATGCACACAACATTTTTACAGCTGCTGTTTTTGGCTTTCAATGTTTTTTTCTACAGTCAGCAAACTCCCCAGCATGTTATCCTATGTGTCCATGCACACATAAACTGTAATCAACGTTTTTTGGCAGGGACGTTTTTTGGCTGGAAAAAAACCCAGAGCTAGTGGGTTTCTAGAGGAGTTGTTTAGCTGTAAGAACGCTCTAATGCTGAAAAACACAGCAAAACGTGGTAAAATGCTGCAAACCAGCTTTTTTTGGATTTTTTTTGGCAAAACAATATTTTTTTTCGGAAAAAATGCAAATGCGGAAAAATACGGGAAAACGCCACTAAGTGCGGCAAAACGTTGCTAAACGCTAATGCAAAAATGCTAAAAAAAAGCTGAAAAACTCATGTTTTTAACAAGACTTTATATAGCTAACGTTACCAGCGTTATCAAAACGCCCAGTGTGCATGGAGCCTGAGCACTTAAAGTGTATCTTAACACAACAGTAAAACATTATTATACTTCGGCTTACCAGTCTGTGGTGGCTGCATTAGTTAGAGTACAAAAACACACTTACTGTTCTGTATCTACAAAGTGTTATCATGCTAGGTTTGTTCTCCTGATGCAGAGTACAGAACAACTTTCCTCACCTCTGTAACATGGTCATGGGGTTCTGGTGTTCCCAGAGGTAAAACATAGGTAGAGTGCAAAGGAAGGTATCAACTCATAGGATTTCTGGCAAAATCAAGAGGTGTTTTTTTGCACTTATGAATACATATAACAAAATTGTTGAATGGTATAGTTAACAAACCAACAGGGAGTAAATAGGAGGAGTTAATTATTAGTTTTTCATCACACACCTTAACTCTTAACCCCTTAACTAGGAATAACCGTAATATTTAACCTAGCCTTTACCATGAGCTCGTAATATTTAAACACCCTCCATTATAACCTTAACTGTTTAAGTTGATTCATATGAGCAGAATCAGTGAACAGATCCCCTGCTGAATCAAAGCCGAATGAAATGGCTGTCACTTTTGTTACATACGTCACCATTCAGTTTTTTTCCTACATGAGCTTAAAGTGGAACTTTATTCAGAAAATTAATTCCTGCTAGGTCACTTCATTCTGGCCCCTTTTGCAAGTATAGCTATGAGAAAACATTAAAAATAAGTGCCTATACTGTTTAAAATTTAGTAATACACTGTCTTACCCTGCTCTGCACATGCTCAGTTACTCTGTATTTTCCAGCATGGTGCCAAAAATGTGAAGGCCGATCTGCTAACAGGATAATGATTTAAAATGTGCAAAATGGCAGCCTCTGGCATGAAGAAACTGATACAATGCTGGAGGCAATTTACAGCACAAACTCATTTTGGTAGCATAATTATTAATGTGGAATGTATGTTTCTTGCTAAAGAAGATTATTTATTATCAAGTTGCTATGGATAAAGTTCCACTTTAAGTGACCCATGTTAGGTCCATGAGCAGGCAGATGTAAATGGATGTGTGTCCATTTATATCCTTTTACCACTGATTCACCATGTTTAGGTCCAAAAAAATAGAAACATCCAGTTACATCTACCTGCTGGAAGATTAACACTGAGCATCTATTTAGGGCCACCTGAACAACTGAAAGGGACCTAAAACTAAAATAAAACTGTAACCCTAGCACCGCCTTTTCTTTTCTCATTCTTTGCCAGGTCTAACCTGCAGCAGATGTTTGAAAATAAATTCACCAAGAAACTCTGAGTCAGGAAGAAATTGTAAGACTTTCTATATCCCAGCTAGTTATCAGGAACATTTACAAATTTGTTTCTCTTGCAGTTCAAGCATTGTAAGTCAGAAGATCTATAAATAATCTTGACCCATTTAGATGTATTTCATTGTCTTATTTCAGTATAATGTACAGATGGAGATGAAAGAACCCTTAAAAACTTGCCCTGTCACTGATTGACAATTATGCAAACTGAGCTAATCTGGGTGGAATACTAACATGTAGCAATCTGGCCATTCATCTGTTCCCAATATAACCTAAGACTGAAAATGAGAAACGTTTTAAAAATTGATCTGTTTTAAACATTCAGTTGTGTGAATTGTGGTGACCTGGGTTACATTGTAATCCTGCTGGTATGATTCTCACATTTCTACACATGACCATTGCAATTCACAAAGGATTAGCCCAGTAGTGTAAAGTCATTTAAAGTTGAAATCCAGGCAGACAGCTACTGTAAATATACAATTAAAATACATCGATGGAAGCTGTCCTATCTGCCAAAGAATTTACAATTCTTTCTGTCCATACACTCCTGAGATTTAGACATCCCTACAACATAGCACAGATGGCCTGGGGACCTGATTTATTTTTCTTAAAGTGTTACTAAACCCACAACAGTAAAATCAGTCTGTATGTGCAGTAACGCATGCATGTTACACTCCCTGTGGAACCTAAGGGGTTAATCCTCTGCATTGTGTAAAAACGATATTTGATTCTGACGTCTCTGGTCCTACCCTTCTTCCAGTGCCCCCCTCTTATCTCCTGATAAGACATATTGTGTGGAGTCACTCTGCACATGCTCAGTTTGGTGTGTATTGATACAGAGGTTTTTTTTCTTGGGAGAGTGCACGTGATCATCACAGGGCCAATCAGCACTATCCAGACAGAGATCAGAGGTCCAGCATCCTTCTAGAGCAGAATGAAAACTCCTCCTACAAGCTTTAACTAGTGCTCGGCTGCACACTGATAGAAGTCACAAGACTGCTATATACTGCTGATGAGAAAAGGTATTTAGCAGTTTATATTTACTAAAATAATTGTAATTCCATGTTCTATGTACTGTGGGAGACTAGATAAAGTAAATGCAGGGTCCTGGGTTTAGTAACACTTTAAAGAGTATTTCCACTCTTGCAACCACATTTGGATAACACCTAACACCTGTTTGTTACATGTTGCATTCATGTAACACAATTTAAAAAAAAACATTTTGGAAAATTGCAGCATACATTTTTGATGCTCTTTTCTGAAACCTACGGCAAGAAAAAGTATACTAGTTTTTTTTTTTGTTTACGAGGGTTCTGAGCAGTTGTGGTTGCCATAATTAACCCCATCTGTACTGTGAAGGCAGATCTTCATTTTCAGTTGTAACTAGATTTGAACACTTTCATAAGAAAAGGTTAAAGGTGTAGGGCTTTGCTTTATATGTTAACAAGGACAGACTCGGGACAGGCTCACTCCAACAAAACTCTGACATTGGCCAAAAAACCTTGCAGTCATCCATGGCACCTTCTCCTGAGAAACATCTAAAAGAAAGTAAAAAGAAATAAAATTAAGCTTGATGTATGAATAGGATCACATAAATATAATGTGGGGGTTTCTCAAATATGACTGCAAAAATGGAAATACACTTTAAGAGATAAAACTAAGAGATAAAACTAGGTCTCCTTGCCCCCATCTGTAACTGGACAACAAAGTAGTAGCAGGAAACTGATGAGTTCCTGTCTCTGCTACTGTCAGCATTTTGTTGATTTTAGAATACCTGATTGGACTCAATGCTATTCTTGCTCTCCCAGAGTGCTGATGTACAGGATATTACAAAAGGCTAAAAATAAGTCAGATTCAGATGTTTATACTAGTTGCTTTTTAAATATATTTAATTTTTTTAATTAACTATATAGTTACATTCATTTTTTTCCCATCAAGTCCAGTCTAGCTTTAAATCATTTATTTCCTACATCCTATAGAGCACACTCTTGAAGTGGACCTTCACCTCACAAAACAAACTATTTGCATCTAGCTCCAGCCCCTTCCCTATTCTGCAATGGAATAGATTTTTTATTTGTTTTGTTTTTTGTTTTGCTTTTCAATTTTTTTGTGCTGCATTTCTTCCTTTTTCACCTAGGAGTTGAAGGGGAATACCCTAATCAGTACCCATTAACAACTAAATAACATTAAAAAATTGTATATTTTTATTAGTACAGAAATTAGAAATTTGTCAAACATGTACATGAATTCATATTTAAAACCACATGATTTAACAGCATGGTGTGACGAGTTACACAAATTATAACTATTATACCTCCGCCCCCTAAGATGATATAGCCATGGGGATGATGTTGACTCCTTTACATGTTTAATGGACATAACCGGCTTCTTCAGGAGGAAAAGTCAGTATACTCTGAAACATATCATAATAATTAATATACAAATATTTAAAGAAATATACACTATATGATGGTACATTCAACTCAAAGAACTGATTGCTTACCAATGTCAATTCATACAGGCAAGACAGTAGGTACAGTTGGCAGGTCAAGACCCAAGCCATATCCTGCCTTCAGCTAATAATCGAATCTTCTATCTCTCCAATCAGTCCATCCCCCACAGCTATTACCTCTTGTACCATCAGACCCTCCCTATTAGATTGTACGCTCCCAGGAGCAGGGCCCTCCTAACCCTCTTGTATTGAACTGTATCATTGCTGTATTGTCATCCTTTATTTTGTAAAGTGCTGAGCAAACTGTTGTTGCTATATAAATCCTGTATAATAATAATAATTTTTGTGACAGACCGAACCAGGACAGGGGCTTTTGGAGGGCACTAGGGGCTACCCTTCTACCTATTGATTATGGCCCATGGAGGAGACTGGGAATTTTGTCTGCTTCTACCAGTCAGAGCATGGAAAAGAACTCAGCTCAGCCTCTGATCTCATGGAGAGAGCGGATCAGCTTGTGATGATGGATAATAATGTTGAGGCTTGGATTAATTCTCTGAATAAAGGAAATAAATCTTCCCTTCTGGAGTGGATGGAAAGGTGTAGTATTGATCTGGTACAGTTTAATGGTCGGAGGAAATATGATGTCCCTCTTGCAGACTGGGTTGGAGAAGCTCTTCCACTTGGGACATAAATATTTATCACCAATCTGCCTCAAGAAATCTATGAAAATAAATTAATTCCACTTAGACTCATAATTACAGTGGGGATCGAAAGTTTGGGCACCCCAGCTAAAAATTTGTATTAATGTGCATAAAGAAGCCAAGAAAAGATGGAAAAATCTCCAAAAGGCATCAAATTACAGATTAGACATTCTTATAATATGTCAACAAAAGTTAGATTTTATTTCCATCATTTACACTTTCAAAATAACAGAAAACAAAACAATGGCGTCTGCAAATGTTTGGGCACCCTGCAGAATTTATAGCATGCACTGCCCCCTTTGCCAAGCTGAGACCTGCCAGTGTCATGGATTGTTCTCAATCATCGTCTGGGAAGACCAGGTGATGTCAATCTCAAAGGTTTTAAATGCCCAGACTCATCTGACCTTACCCCAACAATCAGCACCATGGGTTCTTCTAAGCAGTTGTCTAGAAAACTGAAACTGAAAATAGTTGACGCTCACAAAGCTGGAGAAGGCTATAAGAAGATAGAAAAGCGTTTTCAGATGTCAATATCCTCTGTTCGGAATGTAGTTAAGAAATGGCAGTCATCAGGAACAGTGGAAGTTAAAGCAAGATCTGGAAGACCAAGAAAAATATCAGACAGAACAGCTCGCAGGATTGTGAGAAAAACAATTCAAAACCCACGTTTGACTGCACGATTCCTCTGGAAAGATCTGGCAGACACTGGAGTTGTGGTACACTATTCCACTATAAAGAGATACTTGTACAAATATGGTCTTCATGGAAGAGTCATCAGAAGAAAACCTCTTCTACGTCCTCACCACAAAAATCATCATTTGAACTTTGCAAATGAACATATAGACAAGCCTGATGCATTTTGGAAACAAGTTCTGTGGACCGATGAGGGTAAAATTGAACTTTTTGGCCAGAATGAGCAAAGGTACGTTTGGAGAAGAAGGGGCACAGAATTTAATGAAAAGAACCTCTGTCCAACTGTTAAGCATGGGGTTGGATCAATCATGCTTTGGGGTTGTGTTGCAGCCAGTGGCACAGGGAACATCTCACGAGTAGAAGGAAAAATGGATTCAATAAAATTTCAGCAAATTTTGGATGGTAACTTGATGCCATCTGTGAAAAAGCTGAAGTTAAAGAGAAGATGGCTTCTACAAATGGATAATGATCCTAAACACACCTCGAAATCCACGGGGGATTACATCAAGAGGCGTAAACTGAAGGTTTTTCCATGGCCTTCACAATCTCCTGACCTCAACATAATTGAAAATCTATGGATAGACCTTAAAAGAGCAGTGCGTGACAGACAGCCCAGAAATCTCAAAGAACTGGAAGACTTTTGTAAGGAAGAATGGGCAAAGATACCTCAAACAAGAATTGAAAGACTCTTGGCTGGCTACAAAAAGCGTTTACAAGCTGTGATACTTGCCAAAGGGGGATATTAACTCTGCAGGGTGCCCAAACTTTTGCAGACGCCATTTTTTTGTTTTCTGTTATTTTGAAAGTGTAAATGATAGAAATAAAATCTAACTTTTGTTGACATATTATAAGAATGTCTAATCTGTAATTTGATGCCTTTTGGAGATTTTTCCATCTTTCCTTGGCTTCTTTATGCACATTAATACAAATTTTTAGCTGGGGTGCCCAAACTTTCGATCCCCACTGTATATAAATCAGACTGCAAACTTACCTCATCCCTCATCTATCATATAAAGAACATAAAAACAAAATGGGACTTTACTGGTACAGAAAGTGGACAACATCATATTGTTATATAAAACATGTTTATTGAAATGTATCTTCCAAAATTTTACCATAAAAACAGTATTTTGGCTAATCAGCCCAATATATCACGGCATTGTATATCATGACATCAAAGTACTCCAGAGGTCGACGTGTTTCACTTGTTCGCTTCCTCAGGACTCCACAGGAGTTGAAGACTAAAAAGTCCAGTATCCTAGCTGGAAGATACATATGTGCATATATTTGCAACACATTAATTAAGTAATTATAATCATTACATAACACTACCGAAAGAAAACTTTCTCTACAAACTCACGTCAACATGAGTGGTAATAGGAAAACAGTATCCACATATCGTTTAAAAGGTCCCAGATGAATATCCGATCATTAGGCCAGATCCCCACATGCTGCATAAATTAGGCCCTGCAATAAACACAAAGTCATATTGCATCCTAAGGCAGATAAGGGAAGAGGGAAAGGGAGAACACAAAGAAAAAGAAGGAAAAAAGAAATATCCCACCCAAATGTGACTCACATTAAATAATTCACTGATAAAGGAAACACACAGTGACAATATCCACATGCTGATGTAAATCTCTGTAGTCTGTAATATCGCCTATGCACTCTCTCCCCGAGGCTATCTAGGCAAGAATAGTAATAATAACAAGTAGGATCAAAGGGGATATCAATATCAATCCATCATTACCACTCCACCTTAAATAAGTAGATCCATACCTAATAAGCCTGGATCCAAGGGGGAGCTAGAAAGCGTCCACCCCAGCAACAGAATAGCACTAGGTAGTTTGTCCAAAAATTCTCCAGTATCAATCACCAGAAGTATCAATGTGTGACTCCTATAATTATATAAATAAGCGTCCATATTCAATATTGTTCCCAACCTCAGAACCTCCATACCCAGATGCCGACCCAAATAAACCTCTATCATACCTCCAATACAACCATGTGGCGGAAACTGCTCTGTAGATGCGTCCTTCCCTGCTCGCACCAAAACACTCTGTTTTGGTGCAATCAATCAGGGCCGGACCAAATGGTCCTGTGGGAAAAAAAATGCACATCGTGCGGTCAGCGCACATCGCGCATGCGCGCCGCATCACCTCTGCCCATAGAAGTGTATGGGCAGAAGTGCCACTCGCATCTGAGAAGCGGCCATGACACCCATCTACTCTAGATATTAACCCCATAACTAACCATCATTTCCATATACACCATCCTCAACACAGTCCACAGGCCATTAAAAAAACAAAATGCAAAAACACAGTTGCTGCTTGGCTTCCACCACCTCAACTCCACCACCTTGGTGGGTCTAGGACCCAAAATCGGTGCAGCCCACCATATATTATCCATAGCCGAGTATATGTGTTACATCTATGCCAAACCAATGGGCAAAGCCTTGTTAATTATATCAATCAGCTCACCCATATATAAATGGAATCTGTAGGATGTCTATCAAGACAGCACATAAGCCAAGGGTCCAAACATACATTCAGACCAAACCACTAAAAGGCTTCTCCAACCCCATAGAACCCCCCTCCTTGACATGTGTTACATACATGTGGAGAATAATAAATGCAAAAATTAAGAATAAAATTTACTTATAGATAAACATTAACGCCCCATAGCATCATTTTCACAAATGGGAAGTTCCAGTAACAGCAAGGACCAGATGGTTATAGCCTGGCCCAATCATATTAACATAACAGGGAAACATCAAACATTCAACGGGAGAACACACAGACTATCCATAACATCTGTTTATAGTGGTGATTATCCATCACGACCACATTACCTCACTTGTCTGCCATTTTTATTGTCAGAATGTTATTTTGCTGTAATCCCTCAAGTGCCTGTAGTTGGGTCAAGGTTAAATTGTAATTTAATGTCCCATAGGTTAGGGAAGACCTTGAGGACTCAGGTCTTTCTTGATATAACCTTCCAAAAACTTCACCTGCCAACATAGATTCAATTTTCTATCCAAAGCCATGAGTTATCTCCTGGCGAAGTAGAGGTCTCGGAGCTTGAACTAAGTTTTTGTTCTACGACTAGATTGGACACATTTGAATGTGTCAAAGACCTCAATTTTTTTGCACGCAGGGTAACGTACAAATATTTATTTGATGACGATAGAAAAAGGAAGAAATGTGAGATACAAGAATAGGAACAATGGAGGAGATATACAATGAAGGACTTCTTGGCTTTGAAGCATCTTATGGATCTTCTAAGTGAAAATGAGAGCTGCTCTTTTATTGTAGATGAGGGACATGACTCCCAAACTATTGTAGCTGATGGTGCAGATATGAAGCCCAATCCTGAGCTCCCTCCCATACAAGATGTAAAGAAATATAAAACTGGGAAACTAAATAAGAAATCTTCTAAGTTCTCCTCTCTACATATAAATCCTAATATCTGGATATTTCTTACTCAGATTGAAGGCTTGACCTGGCTGGTACTGCTAATTACAATTTAACCTTGGCCCAACTACAGGTACTTGAGGGATTACAGCAAAATAACATTCTGACAATAAAAACTGCAGACAAGGGAGACAATGTGGCCATGATGGATAATCACCACTATAAACAGATGTTATGGATAGTCTGTGTGTTCTTCCGTTGGATGTTTGATGTTTCCATGTTACATTAATATGATTGGGCCAGGCTATAACCATCTGTTCCTTGCTGTTACTGGAACATCCCATTTGTGAAAATGATGCTATGGGGCGTTAATGTTTAACTATATGTAAATTTGATTCTTCATTTTTGAATTTATTATTCTCCACATTTATGTAACACATGTCAAGGGGGGAGGAGTGCAGTGTCGTTGGAGACACCTTTTAGTGGTTTGGTCTGGATGTATGTTTGAACCCTTGGCTTATGTGCCACCCTTATAGACATCCTGCAGATTCCATTTATATATGGGTGAGCTGATTGATATAATTAACAAGGCTTTGCCCATTGGTTTGAAATAGATGTAACTAATATAATCGGCTATGGATAATAGATGGTGGGCTGGACCGATTTTGGGACCTAGACCCACCAAGGTGGTGGAGTTGAAATGGTGGAAGCCAAGCGGTGACTGCATTTTTGTGTTTTGGTTTTTGGATGGCCTGTGGACTGTGTTGAGGATGGTGTATATGCATATAATGGTTAGTTATGGGGTTAATATCTAGAATAGATTGGTGTCATGACCGCTTCTCAGATGCGAGTGGCACTTCTGCCCATACTTCTCTATGGGTGGAGGTGACGTAGGCGCGCATTTGTAATGTGCGCTGACTGCGGGAGGGGCGTTTTTTTCCCACTGGACCATTTGGTCCGGCCCTGATTGATTACATCATTTAAACACCACGATAGATGAGTGTTTTGGTGCAAGCAGGGAAGGACGCATCTACAGAGCAGTTTCCGCCACATGGTTGTATTGGAGGTATGATAGAGGTTTATTTGGGTCGGCATCTGGGTATGGAGGTTCTGAGGTTGGGAACAGTACTGAATATGGACACTTATTTATATAATTATAGGAGTCACACATTGATGCTTCTTGTGATTGATACTGGAGAATTTTTGGACAAACTACCTAGTGATATTCTGTTGCTGGAGCGGACGTTTTCTAGCTCCCCCTTGGATCCGGGCTTATTAGGTATGGATCTATTCATTTAAGGTGGAGTGGTAATGATGGATCAGGGAATATACTGTAATCCTCTTTGACCCTGTATGTTATTATTACTATTATGCCTAGATAGCCTCGGGGAGAGAGTGCATAGGAGATATTACAGACTACAGAGATTTACATCAGCATGTGGACATTGTCGCCGTGTGTTTCCTTTATCAGTGGATCATCTAATGTGAATCACATTTGGGATGTTTCTTTTTGCTTTTTTCTTTCTTTTTCTTTTTGTTTTCCCTTTCCCTCTCCCCCTGTCTGCCTGAGGATGTGTCAGGGATCACGGCGCCGGAATCCTGCATCACAGCGCCGTCCCCCCGCGCATGCGCACTGGCGGCGAGCCGCGGCTGACAGGACGCCGCGCATGCGCAGTAGAAAGTCGAGGGCGCGCCTCAGGCGTCCAATGACAGCCGGGGGCGCGTCCCAGCCAGCCAATGACAGTGCAGGGCGCACTATTTAAAGATGCCCTGCACTGTCACCCATTGCCGCAAGGTCTTTTGTGATCCTGGATACCTGCTCCTGTTCTGTGACCCTGTTTTCGACCCTGACTACGCTGCCTGCCCCTGTGTTTGACCCGGCTTGTCCTGACTACTCTGCCTGCTCCTGCGTTTTGACTCGGATATCCTGACTATTCTACGGACTGATTTACCTGGCTGACCCTGCATGTGACCTGACTACTCCTTGCCCGCTGATTTGGTACCCCGCTTACCCCCCACGGAACCACTATCCGTGCCACCCTGCTGGGGCCGTCATCCGCCTCATATCTGGCTCTCCCGGTACCTACACGCATCTCCGGAGGCCTTCCCAGCCGCTGGTGGGCCCGCCCAGAGGTCGTGACCTGGCCCGGGACTGTTTCAAGTCCATCCCCACCATCAGGGGCCCTGGTGAAGGCACAGCCCGGGCTTAGACCCCACGCTCTGGGTTGGTCTATCAGTTGGCAGCCGGAAGGCTCCGCCTGGCGGATCATAACAGTACCTTGCGGCCATGACAGAGCCAGGAGGTGGACCGGCGTCCCTAGAGGATATTTGCCAGCACCTGGCAACTTTGACCCAGGCCTTCCAGAACTTCCACAGTCGCTGTGCCCGACTGGAAGACCGCATGGAGACATTAGCCCCCCAGACTCCCCCTGCTCAGAGTCCCCCGTCTGTGGAACCTCCCGCTACCCCGACATCCGGAGCGGTTGCCACACCCTTAGCTCCTGAGCCCCGCGTTCCCCTGCCGGAACGGTTCCGTGGTGACCGGAGCCGCTTCCGAGCCTTCCGGAATGCTTGAACACTATATTTTGACTTGCAGCCCCGCACATTCTCCTCCGAGACCGTCAGGGTGGGGTTTATAGTCTCTCTCCTTCAGGATGAGCCCCAGGATTGGGCTCACCGTCTGATGGAGAGGCGTGACCCCCAGCTTGACTCCGTGACCAAGTTCTTTCAGGCCATGGCAGTATTGTATGACGACCCTCAGCGGGCTGCCTCCGCAGAGGCTACCCTATACTCTCTGCGGCAAGGCCGCCGGGCAGCCGAAGAATACGCGTCCGACTTTAGGCGATGCATGGGAGACACCAGATGGAACGATGCGGCCTTATGTCACCAGTTCCGCATCGGGCTGTCTGAGTCTCTCAAGGACGAACTAGCACGAGTAGGCCTACCAGACTCCCTGGAAAGACTGATTGAGTTGGCCATCCAGATTGACCGTAGGTTAAGGGAACGTCGGCTGGAAAGGAGCAGCCAGGGTCAAAGGGTGGCATGGATCCCACCGAGGGACACAGCTCCAACCCCAGGGAACCATCCCCGAGGCACGGAATCGGGGGACAACCCGGAACCCATGCAGCTGGGACTGGCCCGTTCCCACTTGTCGGTCGAGGAACGTCAAAGGAGACGATCGCTGAACCTATGCCTGTACTGCGGGGAAGCTGGTCACCAGGTGCGCTCCTGTCCTGCAAAGATGAGTAAGTCTGCTTCCTTTTCTTTTACCTTACCCGCAGGAAGGGATGATCAGTCCAATTACCTGGCCATACCTGTGTCTTTGCAGCTCCCGGGAAGAACACTATCGGTGACCGCAATCGTTGACTCTGGAGCTTGTAGTTGCTTTGTCGACCTGACTTTTGCCCACCGGCAAAAAATACCACTGCAGACCAAAGAAAGGGGGTTCAACATCTTCTTGGCAGACGCCTCCAGTATAAAATCAGGGGTGGTGGACCAGGAGACACCACCCATTTTTACCACAATAGCTGACCATCACCAGGAGTTCCTCCGTTTGGATGCCATCGCATCACCCCTATTTCCAGTCATTCTGGGGCTCCCTTGGCTGCGGGCCCATAACCCCAAGGTTGACTGGGAAAGGGGGACGATTCAATTTAGGTCACCCTACTGTTTGAATCACTGCCAGGTCACGGGATCCGTGGGTCCCCGGTTCCTCCTGTGCTTGGACGGTGATGCCAATCTATCCCAGACTATTCCCCCGGCCTACCATGACTTCTTGGACGTTTTCAGTAAGCGAGGGGCTGACGTTCTTCCCCCACACCGTTCTTACGATTGTCCTATAGACCTCCTACCCGGATCTGAGATCTCGTTCGGCCGGATCTTTCCCTTGTCAGAAACGGAATCGGGTGTACTGAGGGAATATATTGACGAGAACCTGCGGAAGGGGTTTATTCGTCCTTCCACATCCCCAGCCGGGGCCGGGCTGTTCTTCGTAGAGAAGAAGGACAAATCGTTACGGCCCTGCATAGACTACCGTGATCTAAACAAGATAACGGTAAAGAACCGTTATCCCTTACCGTTAGTCCCCGAGCTCCTCCAGAGATTAAAATCGGCAATGATATTCACTAAACTAGACCTGCGGGGGGCCTATAACCTTGTCCGTATCAGGGAGGGGGATGAGTGGAAGACGGCCTTCCGTACGAGATTCGGTCACTACGAATATCTAGTGATGCCATTCGGGCTCTGTAATGCACCGGCAACCTTCAAGCATTTCATCAACGATGTTTTTCGTGATTTCCTCGATGTCTTTGTAGTAGTTTATTTGGATGACATCCTAATTTTCTCCCCTTCACTGGAGGTTCATCGAGGTCACGTAGTACGGGTATTAGAACGGTTGCGTCAACACGGGCTATACGCCAAGGCAGAAAAGTGCTGTTTCGAACAGCGCGAAATCACGTTCTTGGGACTGGTTCTCTCTTCCGCGGGGGTCGCGATGGATCCCCAGAAAGTCACGGCGATCTTAGATTGGCCAATACCTGCCGACAAAAAGGGGGTACAGCGTTTCATCGGCTTTTCCAATTTTTATAGAAAGTTTGTTAGGAACTTCTCCGGTCTGGTCTCCCCGATCACGCAACTGACGAAACAAGGGGTCCGTTTTAAGTGGACTTCCGAAGCCCAGACGGCATTCGAGAAGCTCAAAAAATTATTCACGTCTGCGCCCATCCTCTGCCATCCGGATACTTCCCTCCCATATGTCTTGGAAGTGGATGCCTCTGAGAACGCGGTAGGAGCGGTTCTGTCCCAAAGAAATGGAACCAAGGAACTACTGCACCCCGTGGCGTTCTTCTCCAGGAAGTTGACGCCGGCTGAACGTAACTATGACATTGGAGATCGGGAGCTCCTGGCCATCAAATCCGCTCTAGAAGAATGGAGGTACTTACTGGAAGGAGCCACACACCCAATCCTAGTCTTCACAGATCACAAGAACCTGGAATATTTAAGAACCGCGAAACGACTGAGACCTCGCCAGGCAAGATGGGCTCTTTTCTTCTCGCGATTCACTCTCCATATTACGTACCGACCCGGTACTAAGAACACAAAACCAGACGCTCTGTCCCGCATGTTTGAGGACCCCGATGACACAGTGGCACCTGACACCATCTTACCTTCCGGAAGTTTCCTTGCTCTACAAACAGAACTTCGTTCCAGACTCCTCGACGCTTCTACAGGACTACCAGTTCCGTCGGGGTCACCCCTCCTGAACCACGGCGGGCTGTTTTGGAAGGAAGACCGGATCATGGTCCCAGAAGAGGTGCGAACCCTGGTCCTAGGGCACTGCCACGACCATCGAATGGCATGTCACTTCGGGGTTGCGAAAACTCTGGAACTACTACGGCGCTCGTTCTGGTGGCCGAACATGAATAAAGACTGCGAGCGTTACGTCCAGACCTGCTCCACCTGTCAAAGGAACAAGCCCTCCAGGAGCCGGGCATGGGGATTGTTACGTCCATTGCCAATACCCAAGCGGGCCTGGCAAATGATTGCCATGGACTTTGTGGTCGAACTCCCACCATCCCAAGGCTACACAGCAATAATGGTGGTCGTGGACCGCTTCTCAAAGATGGCACATTTTATACCCCTGGAGAAAACCCCATCGGCACCTGAAACGGCACGGATCTTCATTAAGGAAGTAGTCAGGCTTCATGGGGTCCCCGAAGATATAGTGTCAGATCGGGGAGTCCAATTCACCTCCAGGTTCTGGAACTCCTTGTGTAAAGCACTAGGAATCAAGCTGTCGCTTTCATCCGCCTACCACCCACAGACCAACGGTCAAACCGAGAGGACCAACCAAACGCTGGAACAATACCTGCGATGTTACACGTCCTACCTTCAGGATGACTGGTTGACGTTGTTGCCGTCCGCAGAATTCGCGTACAACAACTCGAGTCACTCTGCAACGGGGCAATCCCCGTTCTTCGCCAATTACGGGTATCATCCCACATTTCTCCCTGACCTGATGCCTGAAAACCCGGTACCGGCATCTCAGGACGTCTTAAACTTCTTCTCTGTCAATAACAAGACAATTCAGGAAGCCATCGCCAAAGCCCAAGGGGACAGTAAGAGGGCGTTCGACAGGAAAAGAAGAGGAGAATTACTGCTTCAACCAGGGGATCGGGTATGGCTGTCAACGACCAACTTGAAGATGCTGCATCCTTCGAGGAAGCTGGGACCCAAGTACATTGGCCCATTTCCGGTAAAGCGTGTAGTCAACAAGGTGGCCTACGAGCTTGAGCTTCCGCAGACCTTCAGGGTACATCCTGTGTTCCATGTGTCTCTCCTGAAGCCATCCAGACCGGATCCTTTCCCGGACCGTGAGTCCAGACCTCCCGAGGCAATCTCCGTAGATGACCAGGAGGAATACGAAGTGGAGACTATCCTCAGTTGCCGACGGAGGGGGAACCAGACCCAGTTCCTGATAAAATGGAAGGGTTATGGCCCTGAGGAGAACTCATGGGAACCCGCCCAGAACATTCACGCTCCCCGGCTCATCCGGGAATTTTTTCGTGGACACCCGCGGTGGAGAGATCAGTGGGGCTCCCGGAGGGTGCCCATTGGGGGGGGCAGTGTCAGGGATCACGGCGCCGGAATCCTGCATCACGGCGCCGTCCCCCCGCGCATGCGCACTGGCGGCGAGCCGCGGCTGACAGGACGCCGCGCATGCGCAGTAGAGAGTCGAGGGCGCGCCTCAGGCGTCCAATGACAGCCGGGGGCGCGTCCCAGCCAGCCAATGACAGTGCAGGGCGCACTATTTAAAGATGCCCTGCACTGTCACCCATTGCCGCAAGGTCTTATGTGATCCTGGATACCTGCTCCTGTTCTGTGACCCTGTTTTCGACCCTGACTACGCTGCCTGCCCCTGTGTTTGATCCGGCTTGTCCTGACTACTCTGCCTGCTCCTGCGTTTTGACTCGGATATCCTGACTATTCTACGGACTGATTTACCTGGCTGACCCTGCATGTGACCTGACTACTCCTTGCACGCTGATTTGGTACCCCGCTTACCCCCCACGGAACCACTATCCGTGCCACCCTGCTGGGGCCGTCATCCGCCTCATATCTGGCTCTCCCGGTACCTACACGCATCCCCGGAGGCCTTCCCAGCCGCTGGTGGGCCCGCCCAGAGGTCGTGACCTGGCCCGGGACTGTTTCAAGTCCATCCCCACCATCAGGGGCCCTGGTGAAGGCACAGCCCGGGCTTAGACCCCACGCTCTGGGTTGGTCTATCAGTTGGCAGCCGGAAGGCTCCGCCTGGCGGATCATAACAGGATGCAATATGACTTTGTGTTTATTGCAGGGCCTAATTTATGCAGCATGTGGGGATCTAGCCGTATGGGCGGATATTTATCTGGAACCTTTTAACCGCTATGTGGATACTGTTGTCCTTTATTACCACTCATGTTGACATGTGAGTTTGTGAAGATAGTTTTCTTTTTGGTAGTGTTATGTAATGATTATAATTACTTAAATAATGTGTTGCAAATATATGCACATATGTATCTTCCAGCTAGGATACTGGACTTTTTAGTCTTCAACTCCTTTGGGGTCCTGAGGAAGTGAATAAGCGAAGCACGTCGACCTCTGGAGTACTGTGATGTCATGATATACAATGCTGTGATATATTGGGCTGATTAGCCAAAATACTGTTTTTATGGTAAAATTTTGGAAGATATGTTTCAATAAACATGTTTTATATAACAATGTGATGCTGTCTACTTTCTGTTCCAGTATAGTCCCATTTGGTTTCTATGGTTCCACTCAGACTGTTGTAATATTGTTTGAGTTTTGTCTTATGTTGTCTTTTCTAGTGAACAGATTATACAAGTGGAAAGCAAACACTGTAATATGTATATCCAGGGGTGTGGTATTGTTGCCAAGCTATCTGGGGTGGGCGCTTGGCTAACCTGGGTGCCTGGCTGTTGATTAGCTTACTGTTAGCTGCTAGCTGTTAATTAGATTACTGTTTGATTAGATTACTGTTAAATGTTAGCTGTTCATTAGATGCACTGATGATATCACTGTTTACAGATTGCATTGTGTAGGATCATGTGATCAAGCTCTTATCTGACTCTGTGTGATATAAATTCTGTGTGAATTTTCAATAAAGTGGAGTTCCAGTTGCATCTAAGCTAGCGTAGTCTAGTCCTTGGGTGCAATGCCCAGCTATAATACCTAGGTCCTGTGTCCCAAAGGTGAGGAAGCAGTTCTCTGATGGAGGCACTCAAGCAAGGTGCCAGAAGGTCCATCACATTTAGTTGGCAGCAGGTCCTGCTGGGATGCAATGATTCTGTCCACTGTCAACCATGGAAGAAAGCGCTATACTGCGTCCAGAGCCACCAGGGAAAAATTCTTTCCTTAATCCAGGAAAGGTACTTGTTGCAGTAGGAAGTGTGGGTGCTGTTATTGGGGGAAAAAACATACAAGTAGTGGACAGATGAGTTAAGCAAGCTGGTCCAGGCAGAGTTGAGCTGGGTGAGAGCTACAGAGCCCTTGGCTAGTTTGCAGCCCAAGTGTGGCCTTGGACAGTGGATGATAGCCTGATGGATGGAAGGATCTGGCTACAGTGGCTTAGGGCTGTTGTATGGGAGGCTGTCATAGGACCCTGACTTTGGGATTAAAGAGACCAGATGCTGAACATCTTGAAAGTGCTTTGGGCATAGGAAGATTTGGAGTTTCTAGCCAATCAGGAATTGGAGCTGGAGATTGCCTACAGACAGCTGCTAGATGCTGCTCAGCAGCAAGGCTGGGCTCCATTTGCTTGGGACTATCAGGAAGTACCAGCTAACAGCTCAGAAATCCCAGCTGAAGTGTTGGCAATGGGGTAGAGTAACAGTGTGCTTTGCTCAACTCCATCTGCAGCTATGGAAGTGGAGCTCTTATGGCGGATGCAGCATGTGTTAACTCACCTTGACAAGCCTTTTTCTGCACAGGATGAGCTTGGATGGAGGAATGCATCTGTCCAGCAGCCTGATGAGGGTATGGGAGATGGAGCAGCTGGCTCGTCTCCCCAGTGGCTGTTCAAAGACCCAGGAGAGAAGGAAGCTGCACTCACTCCCCAGCCACAGATCCAAGAATACATGAATTTAATTGACTTTTCATTGGAGGATGTAACATTAAATGAGCTTCCAACAGAAGTGCTGGCAACAGGGCAGAGGTTTGCAGAGCATCGGTAACATCTCCTGAGTTCCAGGAACAGGAGGTAGTAAGACTATCTTCTGCAACCAGCTCCAGAGACTTTTCTGCTGAGGAGGAATAACCAATGAGCCTCCATCAGAGAAAGAGAGCTGGAATTGAGGCAGAGCGCTGCTCACCTCTGCCCTGGAGGATTTGTGCGAGGCCATCAAATTTAATTTTATTTCCCAGCAGAAGAGCTGCCATCAGGGCAGAGCACCACTAACCTCTGCCCAGAACTCACAACACTTCCAGAGCTCCAGGGAGCCAGGGTGGGCAGCCCTTTTACCCAGCAGCAGGCCGATAGAGCAGAACTCCTAACCCCAGCTGAAGAGCTGGCAGCAGGGCAGAGTACTGCCAGTCTGTGCACACACACAGTCCCAGCAGAAGTACTGGTAACAGGACAGAGGGTCCAAGATCTCTGCCCAACACCTACAGTGACACGGGAATCTCAGAGAGAGGTAGTCAGCATTTCATGTCCCCAGCAGCAGTTCCACAGTCCAGGAGAGGAGGTGGTCAATCTCCCTCCCCAACTGCAGATCTACAGTCCAGGAGAGGAGGTGGTCATCCTCTCTACCCAGCAGCAGATTCATGGTCCAGGAGAAGAGGTGGTCATCCTCCCTCCCCAGCGGCAATTTCACAGTCCAAGAGAGGAGGTGGTCGTCCTCTCTCCCCAACAGTCATGCAGAGCAGACGAAACTTTTTTTTCCTGCCCAGTAAGGATTCCTGCACTAGAGAGACAGTGCCAGAGAAATGTAATCCCAGCAGCCAGATATGTAATGTACTTTGTATATCCAGGGGTGTGGATTTGTTGCCATGCTGTCTGGGGTAGGCTCCTGGCTAGCCTGGATGCCTGGCTGTTGATTAGCTTACTGTTAGCTGCTAGTTGCTAGCTCTTAATTAGACTACTGTTTGATTTGATTACTGTTAAATGTAAATTTTTCATTGGATGTACTGATGATATTACTGTTTACAGGTTGCATTGTGTAGGATCAAGTGATCAAGCTCTTATCCGATTTTCTGTGGTATAAATTTTTAAGTGGAGTTCCAGTTTCACCAGCTAGTGTTGTCTAGTCCTGGGGTGCAATGCCCAGCTATAATACCTTGGTCCTGTGTCCCAGCGGCGAGGAAGCAGTTTTCTGATGGAGGCAATCAAGCACGTTGCCATGTGGCCCATCACAATTTTATTTTAAAACTGGGATAGGGATGGATATACTTGGATACACTGAATTGAACTATGCACACTTGAAGACACCTTACTCTAAGCAGATCTGTGTAGCAAACTGTACAAAGACTGGAGGTAAGTCATTCTGTAAAATTTATTGGGCAGTTGCTTTTCTGGATACTAGCCAGTGTTCCCTCTAGCTTACACCCAGCAGCTGTCCCAGCATCCATGTAGAATAGTCTGTACTCACAAGGCTCTTGCTGCAGGTCACCTTCCTCCATGATACCAGACAGGATCTGTAGACATCCTTCTCAATCAGCTTTCAAAATGCTGGGTTTCAGCATTCTGGCTGTTGAGTTGCCCGCCTGGGGCCTCCTGGCAGTACGCAGCATGCTCAGGGGCACCACTCCCTGGTATTGGCTGGAACTGCATCCATATTCATGCTGCTGATCTGCATGGGTTACTCCTGTTCACCCAGAACCTTTCAAGATTTCTTGGATTCAATGGAGCCAATCAAAGCAACAGCAGCACTGTGAGCCACACAGTATATTCTCACTAAACAATTGCAGCTGTTCTGTTAAGCAGAAAAGTTGCTATGTTTGACCTATCAGTTACCTGTTAAGCAGGAGACCACACTATACTAAACTAGAATATATATATCCTAGCAACCTACCTAGGATGGTGCTACATTTATAAATGTTTTTACACCAAATTCGTTCAGGATTCACACATTTTCCAAGTGAATCAAATCAGGTGTACATCTTGGGTGAATGTTGTGTAAATCTTGGGTGAAAACATTTATAAATAGACCCCTTAGTATAGCACTGGTTTGGGTCTCAACTATTACACCCGGGTGCACTGGGTGCAACTTGGCATGCGATTTGCATGCCATGCGACTTGCAAATTGTATGCCAAGTCGCACCCTATTGTCCGCAATTACAACAGTCAAATCGTTGCAGTTTCAACCTGGTCGGAGCGATACTGATTTCTAAAGTAGTACATGCACTAATTTTCGTGTGATTGGCATAGACATCTGTGTCGGCAGTCCCCTGACTTTGAAATCATGCGACTTCACTGTAAGTCACACGATTTCAAAGTCGGGCTTGATGTGACTGTAGAGTTAGCGCCCTTTCAAACTGATTCATTTTGGCTGCATTTTTACCTGGCTAAAAATGCAAGAAAAATGCAATAACATATTTCCCATTAAAACCCTTGGGACTCTTCACACCAAAGTACTAAGGGTGCGGTACATTTTGATAAGTCCTGCGTGCTGCAAGAAAAACACAGCGGTTGCATTTTTGGTGCACCTTTTGAGTCACATATCCATGTTTCACAACTGCATGATTGAAGTCAGGCAACCAGAAAACGCACCAGAAATGCACAAAAAACACACATGCATTTTTAATGTGTTTTTGTTACAATGGCGCAGGATGAAAACACCCTTGGTCTAAGTTTTAATAAATATATTAATATTTTTTCATAAAGCCACACATAGGTATTTTGCTCCATTTCTATTCACAACCTGTTATTGTACTGTCTGCTGCAGCTGATACTGATGCAGTATTTCAACTTCTGCAGAATAACAAATAGCCTCATCTCTAGAACCATCATTCAAAGATCTAATTTTCCCTTAAGAAAATCTTTTCAGTGAACATACTGTACATTCTGCATCCTTGACTTGCATTCTAGATTGAAACATACATATTACATAACTGCAGAGCTTGCAATCTATGTAAATCTTCGGCTTAAAACAAAGCTTGTAATAAAGACTAATTGCAGTAAATGTGCTAATTTAGGTGAATGTTTAAAGGCAATTCGTATGCATTTTAAAAAATGACTTGGACCTGGAATGGTTAATGCTGTATCAGAGTTTCAGCCCACAAGCTTGCCAAAAAGGTATTCATTAGTCTTTTAAACTGTGTCAGCAACTGCTGATGCTACCTCCTAAAAGGGTGAGATAAGAGTGGAGTAAATATAATTTAATGCTCTCTGGGGCTTCACTCCCCTACTGCGTGATCATTATTATAACCGCGCCATTCTGAGCGATCTGCACAAACCACACTCTGTGCATTCAGTAACAATATGTACACATTAGCAGGCCATTGATGAGGATTCTGTCATGCTCAGGTTAGTATGCACGGCTGGCTTCTGGCTTGCACAGATGCTGCAGGGACACAGAATTGTTTCTTGCTTTTGCTGCAAAGGAAAACAGCAAATTTATGGGCAACAAGAACATTTTTTCTTCTGTCCCTGCACTGCTGGAATGTTGTATCAATAAAAGGGAAACATGGAACTGCTAGCAAATGCAATATGTCCATTTGTTGATGGGTGGAAATACAACAGATGTACAGCATTTGCTGCAATCATTCCAGCCAGGCAACCCTTGGAAAAGTAGTCATCAGGTTTTATCGTTTGAGCTGAAAAGGCTTGACATTGTTTTAAGCAATATACGTTGAGCTAGTGGCTGCATTTCTAGCATTACTGTGACCTTCTAGCCAATACAAAGCCTTCCATTAATTTTATTGGGAAGCAGGTAATTGGTAGAAAGTCTTAATAATGACCAAATAAAATGCAAACGACAAGGGAAATTGGAACATTAAAAGGTCTAGGATGTCCCTAGGGAACTAGAATATTATCATGATGCCCACTCATTCTCAATTGGAGTTGTGGTACACCTACAGGAGGCTCAGAGATTGCAACTAGGCCTTGGTGACATGGAGCCCAAGCATTGCTTTCACTCCTGTTAATTTAATGGCTGTTTGCTCATACAACGTTTCGTCCAGAGAAAAGGAGCATTATGTTATCACATTCATTTTTCTACTCTGTTATTTGCTGTTTAAACTTCTACCAAACCATGTAAGGCATATATCTAAGAAAACCTAATGTCTGACATTACTGAAAATCAGTAGCACCTTCTAGTATTTAAATGTGTCAAAGAGAGACAATTCTTAAGGCTAGATTCACATCTGTGTGGGTGGTGCTGCTACAGATCCGCACGAAATGCAGCCGCACCACCCGCACAGAGAAATGCAGACCCGCGGGCGGGTGCCATTAGTTCTAAAGGCACGCCGCCCGCACTGGAAAACGCAACTGTACTAGGAACCGAGGTTCCCATGCGGGCTGCGTTTTAGTGGAGGGAATTCTTCCCTGCATGTCATGGGCACGGGAGTCGCATGTAAATAAGGAAATGCCGGTTATCTGCATTCCTCTCCTCACTAGCTGTCGAGCTGACAGCTCATGCGGAGAGGTGAGCCGGTAATCGGCATTCCTCAGAGGGGACATGTACACTGATCATCAGGGCACTGACCTGTGCCCTGATAATCAGTGTAGCCCCATCAGTGCCACCTGTCAGTGTCGATTAATGTCACCTGTCAGTGTCCGTCAATGCCACCTGTCAGTGCCAATCAATGCACATCAATGCCACATATCATTGCTAATCAATGTCACATATCAGTGCCAATCAATGCCACATATCAGTGCCTACCAGTGCACATAAATGCCACATATCAGTGCCCATCTGAGCTGCCTATCAGTGCTAGTCAGTGCCGCCTATCAGTGCTGCCTATCAGTGCCATATATGAGTGCTGCCTTTCAGTGCCCATTAGTGATGTCTGTCAATGCCCATCAGTGCCACCTACCAGTGCGTCCTCATCAGTGCCCATCAGTGCTGCCTATCAATGCCCATCAGTGCCACCTTATCAGTGCCCATCACTGCAGCCTCATTAGCGCACATCAGTGAAAGAGAAAAATTACTCATTTACAAAATTTTATAACAGGAACTGAGAAAAAAAAACTTTTTTTCCAAAATTTTCAGTTGTTTTTTGGTTAGTTTAGCAAAAAATAAAAACCCAGAGGGGGTTAGATACCACCAAAAAAAGCTCTATCTGTCTTAAAAAAATTATAAAAATTTCATATGGGGACAGTGTTGCATGACCGTGCAATTGTCATTCAAAGTGTGACAGCGCTGAAAGCTGAAAATTGGCCTGGGCAGGAACGGGGTATAAGTGCCCGGTAGGCAAGGGATTAATAGTAGTCTTCTATTCTATATTCCCTATATAAAACAGTGATATCTGTACACTGAGTGGCACCCAGTGTACAGATATCAGGGTTATATATAGGGAATAGCACGCAATGTACAGATATCAGTGTTATATATAAGGAATAGCACTCAGTGTAAAGATATCAGTGATATATACAGTGGCTTGAAAAAGTCTTCCTCACGACTGAAATGTCCCCCATGTTGTCATGTTACAATGTATTCCCCCCCTGAAATGTCCCCCATGTTACAATGTATTTATTGAGATTGGATGTGAGAGACCAACACAAAGTGGCACATAATTGTGAAGTGGGAGGAAAGAAAGAGAAATGGTTCCAACATTTGTGACCAATAAATCTGTGAAAAGTGTGGTGGCATTTGTATTTGGCTCCCTGGAGTCAGTATTTTGTAGGACCCACTTTGGCTGCAATTACATCTGCAAGCCTTTTTGGGGACGTCTCTCCCAGCTTTGCACATCTACAGAGGGACATTTCTACTCGTTCTTCTTAGCAGAATCACTCAAGCTCTGTTATTCGATGGAGAGCGTCTGTGAACAGCAATTTTCAGGTGTGGCCACAGATTCTCCATTGGATTTCTATCTGGACTGTGACTGGGCCATTCTAACACATGAATATGCTTTGTTTAGAAAGTTTGGACACCCCACATTTAGATTAAAGGGCCAGTTTGCTGTCCTTCAGGTTTTTGGGGGTCGGACTGTGGTCTTTGCGATCAGAAATTGTCCTGGCATCAGTGGGAGTAAACCATGCATGTTTAGTATTAGGGGGAGGAATCGCATCCCACCTTTGGTAGCGCCACATCGTTGGTATCAGTGGGAGGAATAATGACCCATCATTGGTATCAGTGTGTTGAATAGTGCCTTATCATTCATGTCAGTGAAAGGAATAAAGTTCTATCATTGGTGTCAGTGGGAAGAATAGTGCCACATCATTGGTGTCAGTGGGAGGAATAGTGCCCTATCACTGGTATCAGTGGGAGGAATAGTGTCCTATCATTGGTGTCAGTGGAAGGAATAGGAAAAATTCATTAAAACCTTCATTTTGAAATGTACCATTGTTGCGCTCTCTTTAATGTAAGTTTTTTTGTTCTTTATTTTGTGTAATAAACATTTATTTTGAACATACTGTAGATAAATTATGTGACAAATGCATGTATTGCGGGCAGTGTAATATGTAGGTGGGGCTTTGTGTGGGTGCGGCTTGAGTGGGCAGGGACACAGGGGGCCCCATGATCTCCTATTGCCTGGGGGCCCCATGAGTTGCCAGTCCGCCTCTGACCCCAGTATAAAAATAATACAAGGTTTAAATACTAAATGATTCATATTAGTATGTACATCCAATGTACAAACTGGTATTATCACCAAAAGGGCTCAACAGGAGACTTGGAGCAATTGTGCTTGTATACCTGGGTATAAATAGTTATTACGAAAGATATCTCCAAATGAATGTTGCAACAGAGTCCGTTTGCTGGGCCCCTGAAAATGATCACAATGCAGTGTCCATCCCAGTGTTGGAGACCTGAAGATAAGATCAGCTGTGATGGGGAGATCCTGCAACTGTTGTCCAACCAGCCTGGAATGCAGTTTCTCACCAAAAGAAACTGTGCTGTGACACCAAAGTCAGCCTATTTACTCTATGTCTTAGTGCCTAGTAGATTCAAATCTGTCATGCAACCAGACATCTAACTACCAGAAGTGGCAGTTAGATGCCTAACCTGGCACTAGCCTATGCTGGATATTGTTCCCTGAACTAAAACTAGCTATAAAATCCCAGACCATAAGGACAATGTTAACTAAAAAAAACAGGCGCTGAATACAAACTGCATTGCAGTAAACAGGTTCACCTACTAACATACTTGAAGGTGACCACCACACACATACAGCAGCACAGACCTAACTATCTGACACTGTGCATGTGATAGAGATATGTTTGTCACAAAGATTCAGATACACACTGAAGAAGCTATAAACAGCTGACGTTAAGCTATTAGAACATATGAATACTTGCATAATAGTCTCTGCTTCTGGTCTGGGTAAAATACAGAAGCAACCCTTGTTTGTGTAAGGTCATATGGCTCAATTCCTTTCTTTCTCTCCATTATCTTCTTATGGGGTTTCTGACACAACTAGCAAGGACAGGAAGTACCTGTCTACAACCAACTCTGTGGCAATTACCAAACAACAGATATTTGCAGATATGTCAGAGGATGTCAGAGGATTCCTACACAGGCCTCAAAGTTTGTGTAGGAAAATAGTGTATGCTAAAATGGCTTGCCCCTTTTTTGCCTTTCCCCTGCCAATGGACTGACCGCTAATGCTTGGGTGTCTTCAATCCTGCTTTTGCTCATTCATACGCAAATATGACAGTGATTTTCATGTACATGAACTGTGGGCACAACATAATAGGGTCAGTAGTGACTACAGAATGATGTTCAGTGGGAGAGGAGAAATGTGACAGATGAAGGAGGTGTGATAAGACACCAAGCAGAGTGATCCAGGACAAAGCCTCTATACATGGGACAGTGGAACTAAGATGAAGATGTGGGACAATCCCACACAATCCTGGACTGTTGAGAAGCATGCTCTAGCTCAAAGGCTGGAATGACACTGCTAGATGACTTTGTTCCTTGTGAATTTAAAGTCACAGCAGTGAATTCACATCTAATGTTTCTAAGGACAGAGAAGCCTGATATATGTGGGTAAATTATTTACCAGCATGACATGAAGTGAATTAATATGCATTCCTTCACTTAGTCCTATCCTTTTCAGAATTTTTGTAGCAATCAGGATGTAAGCTTCTAAGAAGACAGAGTTTGTGGGATCTGAGTTTGGCCCAGGCATCCTTGCAACAGATAAGGTCTTTATTGTGCAGAGCAATGAAAGAACAAGGAAGATAGACGGTTGAGCCTTTCAAAGCCTTGTGCAATGATGATATTGGACAGCAAGCTCATGAAAGTGGGACCCCTTGGCCTGTTAAAGCATTGCTAAACTCAAGAACAAAAATACCACTATTGCAGCATACCAGTCCTGAGTTATGGTGGCTGCAATAGTTTTCTATTTTCATTCTTTTTTCCTTTATTTTATCCAGGTAAAGCTGCCAATAAGTCACTTCTTTTCCTAGGGTGACAATCGCACTGAGCAGCAGTGTCGCTGTAGGACAAGGAATGTGTTAGGACCAGGGGCGGACTGATCATTTGGAAACTCAGGCACTGCCCGAGGGCCCGGGGTCAGTAGGGGGCCCCATGAGATGCCCCTGGTACCTTTTTCATAGGCTTTTTTGAGTTTGGGCAAGGACACAGGGGCCCCATGATCCCCTATTGCCTGGGGGCCTCATGAGTTGTCAGTCCGCCCCTGGTTAGGACTACACCCCCTCTCTTCTCTATAACAGTAGGGAGGTGTTTTGTAGTCCACTGACATAGCAGGGGAAAATGCTAACTGATAAAAGACAGATAGTTCAGGAAGTTGTCAGCTAACAAGATTTCTGGCTGGATAAACAGCTATTTTGTGCACTTGTTGAAGAGATATATTAAATCACTTTCACTGGTATATTTAACACACCAAAAGGGAGCAAATATGAGAAATTTATTGCTAGAGTTTACATACACTTTAAGGAGCCCAAACTATTGAAAATTTTTATATATACTGTATATAATATCTATATTTTTTATATAATAGATTCCAAGTTGAGAGAGAAGCGGTTACTACAAATTACAGTGAAATAAATATTTAGTGAAAGTATGGAATCAACAGAGGCCTTTCAACCAGCTTGTGAAATGATATTATTCTTGCTGTGAATGATTAATGTTAAATAGTGACATTATTCAGTTATAAATACATAGGCATTGTTATACAACCTTGACCTGCCTTTTAAACCATATACAGTTGTGCTCAAAAAGTTTGCATACCCTAGCAGAATGAAGTCATGAAGTTTTGGCATTGATATTGAAAATATGACTGATCATGCCACAGAACTGTCTTTTATTTCAGGTTAGTGATCATATGAAGGCATTTATTATCACATAGTTGTTTGGCTCCTTTTTAACTTATAATGAAGAGAAATCACCCAAATGGCCCTGATTAAAAGTTTACCTACCCTTGAATGTTTGGCCTTGGTACAGACACATAAGGTGACGCACCAGTTAAATTGGCTATTCATGGCTGATTCCCTACATCTGTGGCTTTTATAAATTGCTATTAGTGTCTATGTATAAATAATCAATGAGTTTGTTAGCTCTTATGTGGATGCACTGAGCAGGCTAGATACTGAACCATTGGTAGCAGAAAAGAATAGTCAAAAGACCTGCGTAACAAGGTAAATAACAAAATTTCATGATTTCTGCTAGGGTATGCAAACATTTGAGCACAACTGTAGGTTTACAAAAAATTAGAAAATGTATATAAAATATTGTTTCAGGTGTTGTGACTAGTAAAGTGAAAAGTTTTTGGGAATACCTGCCTATTACTTAAGAAAATATTGATTTTGCTTTGATATTGATATTTTACATTACAATCATTATCAGTAACCTGGATGTTTTAGGGAGTTTCCATGCATGTGTTTATACACAATTGTGAGCTAAACCAGATCAGCGGTCCTTAAAACGTCTGCCCAAGGGTACCATATGGAGGAGGTGGAGTATATCTGAAACATATGAACATAATAACACCACATTTGTTGCAGTTTCAGTTTAATTCCAGGCAGGGCTGAAGAGGGGATGTTGCAGCCTGTGATGTTACAGGCTGAACATGGGACCTCAGGCATGGCATACGTAGGCATGCCATCCTTCTGTTCCCAATACAGAGACCAAAGCATATGATCTTACCATGCCACAACGGGTTTGCAGCCGTGGTTAGCGTGGTCAGGACAACATGGAACGCCGGGCAAGGTGGAGGACACTAGAAGGACCACTAGGTATTTAGTCTATATTTTCAGATGAAATTGTTGGAGGTTTGATATTAAGTACTGAGTGAAAGAGCAAAAATAAAAATCATGTTTCTTTTCTCCAAGAAAACAACCCTTACCACAATTAACTTACGGTTTCTGTCTTATGCCTATGTGATGCTAAATTGGTCTTATAGGACAATTTGTGATATGATCATAGCATATACATGATAGGCCATCAGTAGTGGTGATTCTAATTGTATTTATTGAAGATAAGTAAGAGTCAATGGTGAGGTCAAATATTGCAACTGTTAATAAAGAAAAACAAGACTGGAAAGTAAAAGTTATTAATGGCAAGCTTTTTCAAGGTGACACAGTGGAAGGCTTTTAACTTATTGCTAAGATTCTCTAAGTACCTGTGCTGTTTTATATTATTTTATTTATGTTCTTATCAGTATCTTCCATCATCTAGTGGTCCACATGAAAAATGCCTTAAAGCTTACCTATCAACAGGACTGCTTATGAATGAAGGAACAATGAACAATCTTTTGTTCTTTCTAAATTCTTTCACCAGAAAGGTTTTTCATCTTCAGGTTATTAAACAGAAAGCAGTGCTGCTTTGCATGCAATTATAACCAGGTGGAGATACACCATTCTTTTGCCCTAGTTGTTGAACTGAGACGGTAAAAAGGTTCAAATATACCACTGCCTGAATTGGTTGAGTTTGTCCAACATAACACAGTCTATCCTTGAAACCCATAATAATCAATACATTTCTGAAACCAAGCTGCATTATAGTTGAAAAATCTGAGCAGCCCTAAGCAATGACTGTGGAGATAATGAGGTCTCAGGTGTTCATAACGTACAGAGGGCAGAGCTCAGAAGTGGGTAATACAAAGAGTGTAGGACATAGAATCGGATAGCGCACAGGCCACTGTACAGAATACAATAAAAATGACCCCCTCTTGCCAGTACACCCTTCCCTCCCCCAAGCCTATATCCCCTATAATAAAGATTTCAACCAACAGCCACAATCAGCATAGGTATTCCCACACAGCCCTCCCAGACTACCACCTTAGTACAGAAGCCTTCCCAGCCTAACCCCTCAGTACAGACCGCACAGTACAGACACCCTTCAGTACATACCCCTCAGTAAAGACACCCGCCTGTACAGACCCCCCGTACAGACCCCATCAGTACAGATACCCCTCTTCAGTATAGACCCCCTTAGTAGAGACACCCCCCAGTACAGTGGCAGTTCAGAGTGAGGGAAGCCCTCCCATTGGAGGACTTTCCTCTGGAGCAGAGGAGGAGCCTCCCCTTGGCTATGAACTGAGATGGGCTAAAATGGGGCTGTAGTGCTTTTAGTATCATAGCCACTGCAGCTCTGTGCACTGTGCAACACAAAGAAAGAATTACAGGCAGCCAGCCACATCCTGCACACTTCAGTATGCCACTGACACGAGGACCCCAAACTGAGTGGAAAATAAAGCTTCATACTCAAAATCCCTACTTCCCCAATCAAATTGTAAGACTGAATAGTTTAGCTTTAGATAAAAAAAACAGGTTATAATATATCTTGCTTAGCTCGGTGTCATTTAAGTAAGTCTGCTATTGGCTGCTGTGACAATGGTCATTAAAATCTCCACTAGTAGCATATCAGAACACTGATAACCAGAGGACTTTTAAAGACAGCTAACCTACATCACATTACAACATTTTCTTTACAGCATGTTTAGCCAAGACACATGTTTGGGTCATGAGGCCCATTAGAAAGGTATCTCTTAAGCTAATAGCTATAACAAATACCTTAGTTGAACAGTTAAGAACAATACACATGTGGAGTCTGGTTTTCTCTGTTTCTAAACCTGAGGTCGAACTTCAGGGACCAAAATTATTCATGTTTTATAATCCCTGTCATGATAAAGGTATGATAATAACAAGTACCCATATGATAAACAAAATGGCTATCAATCAGATAACAAACAGCCCCATATTTTGAGGTGCACAAAGTTCTTGGGACACAAAACCCTTTGTGAGGAAGCCACAGATAGGAGGTACATCACGTTTAGTCTCTATCAACACGACAATTTAATGGTATGCAATGATATATTGCTTATCAGTTTCGTAAAACGTGGTCCCGTGAAAATATGGATGCAATTTCAAATCTAGACTGTAGGGAGGATTTGCTGAAAATGTCATAAACACCTGAAGACTCCCACTCTTCATACTCTTTAATTGACTATGTCATTTATATAAGATGATTGCATCTGCAGCTCAACAGCTCTCAATTTTCCATCAAAACTATGCACAAAAGCTAACAGTCATTCTGAAGGCCAGGGACTCTTTCAGGGCGGATTTACACTGAAGTGATTAGACTCTGCCAGAACCAAAGACCAGACAAACCTTAAGTGCTTTTCATTTTTTTCTATTCATTTTGTTATTGCTATTGTCCCTTTTTATAACATATTTTTCTGAAAATATTTTACTTGAACTGTTTTTCTTGTCTTTTCACTAAACAATATCTAAGAGTTGTTACATTTTATCTCTATATGTTCTACTAACTGAAAGAATCCTTGCCTGTTGAAGAAAGCTACTATAAGATGAAATCTGTTTCATTTATGACTGGTGTGTCAGTGGGTGTCACAGAGATTTATTAAAAAAGTCGGACTTGCCATAACAGATACTGTCAATGGCATGTGTTTACAGTATCTGTCACTGTGATGGCAGCTGTTGTTTGTGTGTTTAAAGTGTTAACTGTGGAGTTAGCTGACCCCAGTGAGGATCACTCTCAGCCTGCTGACAGTTGGATTGGTGTCCCAAGAGCTAGAAAAGCTCATTGTAGGCTGAGGCCAAGAATGCCATCTTCACAATGACGCTTAAACATTTGATCAGAGGATGTAAGGCCTCCTTGATACCATACATGCAGAAAAACTGATGGAAACTGACACACAGATTTCACTTGCAGAGTTTCACTTTACATCAGTTTGCTCACTTCAATGAATTTTATAAATGTTGCAGATTCCTGCGCAGGAAAAATCTGCAAGTGAAACCAGTGTTGTGGTGTGAACAGGGCACACAGAGAACAATTGATTTCGTTGTGCACTACATGTGCAGAAAAACTGATGTCTCTGCACCATGGTGTGAACAGGCCCTAAAAGAGGTTATGTTCTTACCGGTCATAACTTTACTCATATTTAAAGTGAAAATCTCTTTTGTAGATCACAGTTAAACATTTTCTAAGAGACTGGTATAAAAATAGCTAGGGAAGAACAAGTATAATACCTACAGTATATTAGGTTTTAAGATGCAAATCTGTAATCACCGACATGGCATGTGACAGGCAAATCAAGTCTTCCTTATTAAAGAGGAAATAAAATCCACAGATGCTTACCCTTGCTCCAACAATCCAACATCTGCAAGGTCCCTCATTGTCACTGCTTCATCCAGGTCCCCTGGGTCCTTGGAAGTCTTGATTGGCCTGTGCATATGCAGGAATTTATTCATCCCGGCAGGCAGGTATGATTGCTTTATTGCAGAAGAGACATAGCATATCTATTTTGCAATAAGGAGCTTGCCTGCTTGCAATTTGGTTTACACTTTTCTTCCAATTTAATGAATCTGCAACATTGTCTTTCTTTACCAATACGCATATTGAAGACTTGGTCTAGCCATTATTTTAGGCCTGGTTCACACTAGTGCAATTTCAGATGAGACTTGAGTCGCACAGAATCATATGACAAGGGAAATCACATTGTTTTCAGTGGTGTCCGTTCACATCAATGTGACTCAGCACAGAGCAGTTCCTGTAATATTTTGTTGAAATTTCAGTGTGATTTTGGTTCCATGGAATATACAAACCTTATCAAAATTACATCCATCGCACTGAAAGTTGGATCAAAAGTGTATCTCAGCAGTGTAAATCTAGCCTTAAAATCTGTCAGAGCTCTATTTGTATTCGGTTAGGAAACATATTAAAAAGAAACTAAAAGCCTTGTTTTTTTATTAAAGTGGAATAGATTGGGAAATCTTATATTTTCTGTCCTTGCTTACTTCTTTTCCCAATTACCCAAATTATCAGGAAAACAGTAAACCTTATCCTGTTGGGGATATACGTCTTTCTTTACTGTTCTAGGACCAGCATATAGATTAGGAAAATATTAGAGAAGGATTGGAACCTCCGCCAAGTTTTTAGTGCTGTCTAAAGATTCACCCTCTCCTCGTGACCATTGTCATCAAGACAGAGAGTGAGGTTATCATTTTTCAAATGTCAACAGAACAAAAGGTGATGAAAAATCTTCCAATTGAAGCATCTATTCCACTGACAATTGTTTAATAGGGACATTTTTCCAATTTGTAGAGATTTTCTTTCACATCCTGTTGCACAGGAAGGTACAGTTTGGTTCAAAATAATAGCAGTGTGTTGAAAAAAGTGAATAAAGCTCAAAATCCTTCTAATAGCTTTTATTTCTATACACACAAATGCATTGGGAACACTAAACATTCTATTCCAAATCAAAACATGAAGAAAAATATATCAAATTTGTGTTGTTCCTCTAAAACAATTGAAGAAAAGTGAATATTAGACTGTTCAAAAAAATAGCAGTGTTTGTATTCTTCTTTACAAACTCAAACATTCACTATATAAACTGAAAAATGTTTGAAGATTTTGCTTTCCTTTGAATCACTTAATTAATATTTAGTTGTTTAAGCACTGTTTCTGAGAACTGATGTACATCTGTGTTGCATGGAGTCAACCAACTTCTGGCACCTGTGAACAGGTATTCCAGCCCAGGATGATTGGACTACATTCCACAGTTCTTCTCTATTTCTTGGTTTTGCCTCAGAAACTGCATTTTTTATGTCACACCACAAGTTTTCTATTGGATTAAGATGCAAGGATTGGGCTGGCCACTCCATAACGTCAATCTTGTTGGTCTGGAACCAAGATGTTGCACGTTTACTGGTGTATTTGGGGTCTTTGTCTTGTTGGAACACCCATTTCAAGGGCATTTCCTCTTCAGCATAAGGCAGCATGACCTCTTCAAGTATTCTGATGTATTCAAACTGATCCATGATCCCTGGTATGCGATAAATAGGCCCAACACCGTAGTATGAGAAACATCCTCATATCATGATGCTTGCGCAACCATGCTTCACTGTCTTCACAGTGTACTGTGGCTTGAATTCAGTGTTTGGGGGACGTCTGACAAACTGTCTCCGGCCACTAGACCCAAAAAGAACAATCTTACTTTCATCAGTCCACAAAATGTTGAGCCATTTCTCTTTAGTCCAGTCAATGTGCTCTTTGGCAAATTGTAACCTCTTCAGCACATGTCTTTTTTTCAACAGTGGGACTTTGCGGGGGCTTCTTGCAGATAGCTTGGCTTCACATAGTCATCTTCTAATTGTAAAAGTACTCACAGGTAACTTTAGACCTTCTTTGATCTTCCTGGAGCTGATTGTTGGCTGAGTCCTTGCCATTTTGGTTATTCTTCTATCCATTCCAATGGTAGTTTTTCACTTTCTTCCACATCTTTCAGGTTTTGGTTTCCATTTTAAAGCATTTGCTATCATTTTAGCTGAGCAGCCTATCATTTTCTGCCCTTCTTTATATGTTTTCCCCTCTCCAATCAACTTTTTAATCAAGGTATGCTGTTCTTCTGAACAATGTCTGGAACGACCCATTTTCTTCAGAATTTCAGAGAGAAATGTACTGTAACCAGCATGTACAACATTTGCTGCCTTCCTTCCTTAAATAAGGGCAATAATTGCCTCCTGTTTTTCAAAGAATGAATGACCTCACTAATAGAACTCCACACTGCTATTATTTTGAACATGCCCCTTTCCATTAGTGATTCAATTACACAGAATCAGCAGCATGCATGTCATGACTGTTGGGTATGTTGGATTTCTATTACTCTACTACACCTGCTTGTAAATTGTTTGCCATGTAGAAATATCATTTCTACCAAAAACAGTGATTGATCAGGTTAGTGATGTCTGACTGCTATTATTTTGAACACAACTGTACATCTCTCCAAAGGGGCACAGAAAACAAAAAAATAAACGAACAGGGGTTTTAAACTTTCTATCCTTTTTTTTTTTAAATGGATACAGATGGACTTTAATGGGGACACAAAATACAGCAAACCCACCCCGAAGAGCTTATGCCACTGGTTAGCTTTATCCAAGACAGAAAAATGTATGTTAACTGGAAATGGGCTTTAAAAAAACATTCATGTCCTGTCCTGGGATGTCCTTACTTGTAGCTTTACTGATAAAATCTCACCAGTATATGCAAACTTTTGAAAGCCTTTTTTAAGATATAAGTACTTTATAACAACACTTGTTTGCATGTAAGAGAAAGAGAGAAAAAGAATGAGAGAGGAAGAGCGATAGCCTTATAATCCTTCTAATAGGCAAAGGAAGGGACCATTAGTGTAATGTGAATTTTAAGTGCCACAATTTCTGCTAAAAATGTAGCAGTGTTACCCTGCTCTAACTGACCAGGTACATTATTCTTGAGGGATGTCAGTGACCTACATACAGCCAATTTGGAGGTAATGTGTTAATGTAGTTTTTACTCATTTGGAATCCATCACCTTGACCTTCTACACGTTCTCTCCACACTCCATCTACTTCACTTTTCTACATGTTTTCTGGAATATACTAAAATGAGAGCTGAAATGTAAAAAAAATGGTTTTCATGACAGTAAAACATGTTATTACAGCACTAAAACATGTTATTATAGCAAAGCCATAAATATCTCCTAAGGCTTACTGCGTGATCATTAGTATAACAGTGTTACACAGTTGTACAATGAACACTGTTTCAGCCTTTAGTGTCAGTGTGCAATCAACTGCATTTTGACAGCATTTTTTGTCCTTAGGGCAGCATGCTTGAAATCAGTATACCCCTAATCATCTGTTTACAGCTGAATTGTGCATATATCTGTTGTTCTCGACATTATTCACTCTTAAGTCAGGTTTTGCTGTTTCATTAGTAATGAGACTTCTCTGTATTTATTTAATGCAATGTAACATCAGCGACCTAACTATATAAAGACTGCTTTTTTTTAAAAAAAGAAGACGTACAACTCAATATGCTTTCCAACGTGCAGAAACAAAAACAACCAATCAGAAGTGATTTAACTGTGCAGTGATCTAAAATTTGATTGGGATACTGCTTTTCCCATCATTTTCTTGAATAGGCAAACAGCAACAGACAATAAATGAAGTAAGTGTTTATATCAGCAGACCACAGAAAGCACAGGAATACAACTATATAAATAGTAGGTAGCCAATTATTTCATCCCCTAACCTTCTACCCATGGGCATTAGAAACTCTGTCTGACTTTATTTGGCAAATCTAAAGGAGAGTTGTTCCCAAGCAACTGTTTTTTTCATATATCATGATAATAATAGCTAGTGTTAAAGGGGTTGTCAATATTCGCATTCTCTTCTCTGCTTGATGTTCTTAAAATACTTCTGGTGTTATTTCTAGATGTGTCAAATGGTCAGCAAGGTGTCAGAGGGTCTAATTTACACCTAGTAGGAAAGAAAGGATTGTAGAGCTGTATCAAAAACTCAAATGTCCCTTTATATTGTACAACAGCTGGTAAGAAAAGGTAAATTCCTGCTTGACTGGGTTATATAAGTGGAAAAAAATGATGCTACCATTGCTGAAATTTTTATAAAGCAAGTTGGATGAAGAGGGAAACATGCTCAGCATAGAAATCAGCTGTCTGCTAATACCTATAAACGCTTTGCAACCAGCAGATAAAAATCTGTAGCTTTGAAAAATAAATAGTCATAGAAATGTCATGGGTGTTAACAAGCTGGTATCAAAATGGTTTGATTACACTAGAGAGCATGCATTAAAGCTGAACGCCAGGCAGGCTTCAAAGAGAAAATGAATGCAGCTCTACATTCATTATTAAATAATTAAATCTATTGTTTAATGCAGTTGCTGTAAGCACCTGTATTTGACTTTTTTTTTTTTTTATTGTAAATATTTATTAGTTTATCAGTTCCAATACAGAAACAATTTAGTACTGTCCATGATACTTTTTTTATTTGCACTAACATACAATTTTGAGGACAAGCTTTTGGGGAATGTCCCCTTCTTCAAAGTCCAAACAGTACTATTACAAATCACAAAGTTTAAGCAGAATGTTAGAAGGGATTGAGAAAAAAAAAAAGAAAAAAAAGGCTACAGATAAGATACATCAAGAGCGAGGGGGGAGGGGGGGGGGGTACTACACTCACACAGAGGGGGTCAAGCTTCAGCTAATAGATAGTCATAAAGCTGTCGGATAATGGTTGAGGAATCCCATGTCCAAGTTAAGGCCGTTATCTTTTGTGTCAAATAGAATTATCATTCTTAGTTCAAATGTTTTTCTTTCCTGGATAGATTTGAATTTTCCTTTCAGAACCAAAACATTGAGGTCTTCCATATTGTGGCCTGGTTGTGTGAAATGGTGTCCTACAGGTGTGCAGAGGTCATCTTCTTTATGTCCCTTGATGGTATGTCTGTGCAAATTCATCCTTGTTTGCAACTTCTGTCCTGTTTCGCCAACATAAGATCCTTTGTTACATTTTCTGCAGTGGATAAGATACACAACATTACTGAAGGTGCAGCTGTATGATCCGGAGATATTGAAGATCCCTTTTGAGTGTCTGACACTTTTTGATGGATTGATTTGGTTGCACAGTTTGCAGCATTTTTTATTGCAGGGTGTGCTTCCATTATTTGTGACATCATAATCAAAAGGAAGTTTCCTACTGATTAGTTTATTTCTGAGGTTGGGGGGTTGTCTGAAAGCCAGTATTGGGGGTTGCTGGAATATTTCTTTCAGAGTTCCATCCTCTGTTATGATGGGTTGTAAATCTTTGATTATTTTTCTTCTTCCTTCTAGTGCTGGGTTGTATGTGGTTACTAGAGGTACACGGTTGTTTGTTTTTTTCTCTTTGTACTGAAGTAGATTTTCCCTTCGGGTTCTCAAGGCTGTGTTTATGCTGGTGTTGATAGTTTTGTCCTTGTAACCTTTCTTATGGAAGGCGTCTGCTAGTGTCCCAAGATGTGTATCTCTGTCTCTTGGGTCAGAACATACTCGGTGGTATCTAATGGCCTGACTGTGTATGATGGCACATTTTGTGTGTTGGGGGTGGAAGCTGGAACTGTGGAGGTAGTTGCATCTGTCAGTGGGTTTCCTGTATATTGAGGTGTGAAGCGTATCATCCCTGATGTATACTGTGGTGTCTAGGAAGTTGACATGTGTGTTTGAGTATTCCATTTTTAGTTTGATTGATGGATGAAAAGTGTTCATCAATGAGTAAAATTGTTTTAGGTTTTCTTCACCTTCTGTCCATATGATGAAAATATCATCAATATAGCGAAAGTATCTGTATGGTTTTTGTTCCATGCTGTTCAGGAATTGTTCCTCCAGGTCAGCCATAAATAAATTTGCACATTGGGGTGCCATTTTACTTCCCATCGCACTGCCCATACATTGAAGATAGATGTCTTTATTGAAAGCAAAGTAGTTGTGTGTAAGTATGAATTCAATGAGCTGTGTAACATCCTCAGCAGTGTATTTGTTGTTTGGTGAGGATGATAAAGATCTGTGACATGCAGCTAATCCATCCTTGTGAGGGATATTACTATACAGGGATACTACATCCATAGTCACTAGAAGTGTATTAGATGGTAATTGCTGGATTTTGTTGATCTTGTTCAGAAAGTCAGTTGTGTCTTGCAGGAAACTAGCAGTATTCATGACTAATGGTTTTAAAATATTTTCTACAAAGCCTGAGATTTGTTCGGTGAGTGTATTCATACCTGTTATGATGGGTCTGCCTGGATTTCCTGGCTTGTGGACTTTGGGCAGCATGTAGAAGTCCCCGATTTCTGGATGATCCAGAATCGCATTTATAAGTTCTGAATGTAGTTCTGAATCAGTTCCAATACAAATCACTTTCACATTTCTATTAAAATGATATTCAAACATCTTCCTATTTGCATAAATTATTTAAGTCCCTCATCTCCACCCTCCCTCTTTCCCCTCCCCCCTTCCTCAACCTCCCACTTCCCTCCCTCCCGCCCCCCCTCCCTCTCCCACTCTACGTTTCTCTCTCTTCTCCTTTACACCATACCTTTCTATTATTTCTAAATCCGTTTCTAGGGTTATTATATCCTCATATATTTCACTTTTTCTCTATACTCTTCCCCTTTTTTCCATTTTGTTTTTTACATCTCCATCTTATCTATATGCATGTAATACAATTTTTCTGTCCCACAGATCTGATTTATTCTGCCCATCCAATGGCACCTCTTTTTTTTCCCAAAACCTAGGTATCAGACTCTTCGCTGCACTCAAATAATGCCATATCCCCGAGACCTTATAAAATTTCACTGGAAGCTCTGTGATATGGAGAAGACATAACTCTGGGTCTAATCCAATATTAATTTTAGTGATTTTGCTTATTAAATAAACTATTTTCCGCCAAAGCACCTGTATTCTTGAACACTCCCACCATACATGATACCACGTGCCCACCTCTCCACAACCTCTCCAACATAACCGTGAAATTTTCCCATTCAATTTATGTTCTACATTAGGCGTGATGTGCCATCTCATCAAACACTTATAATTTATTTCCACCTCCCTCATACTAATGTTTTCGTGAATTAATCTAAGCATTTTCCTTTGCTCCTCCTCAACTATTTCTCTTCCCATATCTCTTTCCCATTTCTCTATGTGTATTAATTTTGTGTCAGTGTCTAATTCTATTAATATCTTGTATATTTTTGCGATTCCGTGTCTCCCGTTACCCCATGTCTCCAATAGTCTCTCCAATGGATTCCACTCTTTTCTAGTTCTTATAGGCTTTGGGAGACTCTCCAAAAAGTGTTTCAATTGATAATATCATAATCTATCCATTTTATTGAAAACTTCTCCCTTTTTTTTCTCCATCTCTCTATATGATCCTAATTCTTCCCCAACCATTATATCTCTCAGTTGCGCCTCTTGCTTTATAATCCATTTCCCTGCAATACTTTCCTGTCCAGGGGTAAAATATTTTGTGTTCCTTAGTGGCAGTAACTGTGAATTAAAAACCCATCCCTTTTGTCTGTGTAACATTTCCCACACTCTTAAAACATTAAAAGTGTACGTGCTTGTGCTCTCCTCTAATCCCCTATATTGTGCAGGTACCCATATAATCTTGTTAAATTTGTTCCACTCAGTGTATTTTCAATTTTGACCCAACTTTTCTTCGGATTATGAGTCCAATCAAAAGTTCTCGCAATTATCACCTCTTTATAGTATCTCTTAAAGTCTGGTACACCCAATCCCCCTCTTTCTTTACTTCTAGTCAGCGTTTCATAACGTATTCTAGGCTTTTTATTTCTCCATATATATTTTATTATCATTTTTTTAAGTTCTTTAAAATATGCCTCTGGGAGTTTGATTGGAATCATTTGAAATATATATAATACTTTGGGCACAATTACCATCTTTATCAGGTTTATGCGACCACGATGGGTTTCCAGCTCCCACTCTCTTCAGCTCCTCCTTAATCTCGTTTAATAATGAAATATAGTTAGCTTTATACAGATTCTTAGTTGAGACTGATAATTTTATCCCTAGGTACTTTAATTCTTTATCTCTCCAAACAAAAGGTAATTCGTCTTGTATTTTTTCTTTTTCACTATTTTTAAGGTTTATATTTAAGATTTCAGTTTTTGTCGGATTATTTTTTAAGTTTGATAGTTCCCCATATTCTTTCATTATTTTCATTAGATTTGGAAGTGACATTCTAGGATTTCCAACATAGAACATCAAATCATCCGCATAAGCCGCTACCTTATGTTCTCTATCTCCTATCCTTATTCCTTTTATATCTATGTTCTTCCTAATCGTGGACAATAATGGCTCCAATGATAGAACATATAACAGTGGAGATAGTGGACATCCCTGTCTTGTACCATTTGACATCTTAAAAAGCTCCGATCTTCCTCCATTTACCATGATGGCGGTAGTAGGCCCTCTGTATAGCCCTCCAATCCACTTTCTCATTCTGTCTCCCAGCCCCAACACTTCCAAGGTATCCATCATGAAACTCCAACTCACTCTATCAAATGCTTTCTCAGCGTCAATCGACATCAGTATCATTGGGGTTTTCCTTTTTTTACCTTCCTGTATAAGCAACAGTGATCTCAAACCGTTGTCTCTTCCCTCTCTCCCTGGGACAAACCCCACCTGATCTCTATGTATCCACTCCGGCATCAGGTTTTTCAGTCTATTTGCCAAAACCTTTGCATATAGTTTAGTATCTACATTCAACAGCGCTATTGGTCTATAACTTGCACATTGCGAGGGGTCTTTATCTTCCTTCTGAATTAAAGCTATATTAGCCTGTAAGGATTCTCCCCTTATCTCCATCCCATTTCCCAGAGTGTTCATATATGTCTTCAGCTTGGGTATTAGTAACTCTTTATATTTTTATAATATTTTACTGTATACCCATCTGGACCTGGGCTTTTCCCCACCGCAGTGCCTTTTAACGCTATTTTTATTTCCTCTAAAGTAATTTCTGCTTCTAGGGAGTTCAACTGTATTTCACTTAGTTTCGGTAGACCTGCCTCCTTTAAGTATGTCCTTCTTTTTTCTCTATTCACTGTTTCCGTTTTATCTAATATATCCTGAGGTGTAATATTATATAACTCATTATAGTAATCTTTAAATACTTTAGCGATGTCTTTAGTTGAGTGTACAAATTTCCCCTTGGGATTTCTTATTTTCTCTATATAATTCCTAATTTTCTTTTTTCTTAAAGTTCTCATTAGGTACTTTCCCGGCCTATCTCCCCATCTATACCTTTCACTTATTACTTTATTAAAGACTCTTCTTTTTTCCTCCTCCATTACATTCTCTAATTCTTCTTTCTTCTTTATTATTTTCTGCATTATCTCCTTAGATCTTTCCCTTTTATGGGCCTGTTCAAGATCGTATATTTCCTTTAACAATCTATTAATCTTTTCTCTCCTTTCTTTTTTCTTTTTTGCCCCTATTGCAATGAGTAGTCCTCTAATGTAGGCTTTGTGAGCTTCCCATACTGTTGCAACCGACACATCCTCTGTTTCATTCTCCTCAAAAAAACATTTAATTTCCCTCTTGATTTTTCAATCAATCTCTTCATCCATAAGGAGTGCCTCATTCATCCGCCAGACATAACCTTCTCTCTCCTCTCTACCCCATCTTGACTTCATTGCAACAGGGGCATGATCTGAAAGAGTACTTCCTCCAATTTTTACTTCTACTACAGACTCTATAAATCTATGTTCTACCAATATGTAATCCAATCTAGAATAAGTCTCATGTACATGTGAAAAAAAAGTATAGTCTCTATCTTTCATATTCCTTATTCTCCATACTGTATATCCACTAATTGACACTCATGCATCAGTTTCTTTAGTAGTCTTAGGGACCTACTCTCCTCCCTCCTCACACAGGAAGTGGTATCCATCCACAGATCCATACAGACATTAAAGTCTCCAGCTATTATCATACACCCCCTTTTGAAGTCCATCAATCTCCTCAGTACTCCTCTCAAAAATGTCTCCGGCTTCTTATTTGGACAGTATATGTTGGCTATTGTACACTCTATTCCCTGTAGTTTACCTCTCAAAAACAAAAACCTTCCCTGCGGATCCGTTATTCTCTTCTCCACCTCAAACCTTATATTCTTTCAAAACCTATAGCAACCCCTTTTGCTCTTTTAATTGGTGAGTCCACATAATACCATGTCGGGAAATATCTAGTCTTCAACCTAACCTTTGACTCCATTTCTAAGTGTGTTTCCTGCAAAAATACCACCGAAGATGTTCTATATTGTAGTTCTTTAAATAACCTGAATCTCTTCCCAGGGCAACACAACTCCTTTACATTATAAGTTATAAATTGGATTTTTTCCATCTTACCCTACTCCTCTTAGCTCCTTCTTCCTCCTTCCCTTCCTCTTTTTTATTTCTCTTATCCCGGAGAGTGTCCTTTCCTCTACTGCTTCTCTCATAACTCCTCTTAGTTCACAGAGTGTTACCCCTATTACCCCCCTCCCTCCTCTCTCTTCCCAACCCTCCTACTCCACCCACCCAAACCCTCCCCCCCCTCATCCTCCCTCTTTTTAGGCTCAAGATTTGCCTACTAATCATTTGTGGTCCAAAACCCGCCTTTGATTTAAAATCTTGGGGTTGAACTCCCTCCATATACGGCTCTCCCTTTCCCAACCCCCCCTATCACTTTATCTATCTAATTCAATAACTTCTCGCTGCCACTTAAGAATGAAAACAACATTTGAACAGAGAAATCGTGGAAAGAAGAGAAAAAAAAAAAAACCCCTCTCTCCTCTCAGCCATTCCCGTCCCTACCTTCTCCCTCCTATTAACTGCCAATCCTCTTTCCCCATATCCTCTATATCTCTTTCTTCTTCCCATCCTGGCAACCTTATTCTTTGTAAATCAAATCTATCACAAAAGTCTCTCAAGTCCTCAGGAAATCTCAAAGTTGCCGTGAGTCCATTTTTCCATCCAATTAGGCTCGCTTGGGCTCCCCATCTATACTGAGAATTCTGTTTTCTCATCAAGTCCACTAGGGGTTTTAAAGATCTCTTTCTCCATAATGTCTCTGGTGCTAAGTCCGCAAAAATTTGAATGTTTATTTCTTCATACTTGATGTTTGCTCTTCTCTTAATTTTCCTCCAAATCTCTTCTATATCACTCATCCTATGAAATTGAATAATTATATCTCTTGATCTTTCTCTGTCTTTCCCTTGTTGGACTTTCCCTATTCTAAATACACCGTCCAATTTGAACATTTCTGAGGTAGGTCTATCCATTATGGAGTTTAAGATTTTATTCATTAACCCTTTTCCTCTCCCTGTGGACTCTCTGGGATTCCTCGTATCCTGAGATTACTCCTTCTATCCCTATTTTCCTGGGCCTCTATTTTGTAAAGCATTTTCTTTTGATTTTTCCTGATTTCCAGAGTCCGTTTCTTAAGTTCTAAAATATCTTGGTCCTGATTTTTAAGTTTTCCCTCCGTTTCTTCCACTCTGCATAACAATTGTCCCAAATCATTCCGTATTGTTGCTATTTCTTGCTTTATGGACTTTTCCAGATTTGTAAACATTTCTGCCATCTCTTTCTTATTCGGAACTTGCAATTCCCTTTCAAGTTCTCTTCTTTCCCTATTTTCTAGCATATGTTGGCTGCCATTGTCCATTCCCAGGGATAGTCTAGGGCTTTTTTCCACACTAATTTCCAGTTCGCTCTTTTCATTTATCCCTAGGAGTCTTTCTGGGGTTACATTTCCCTGAGACATATACTTTTTAATAGAGCCGGTCTGAGCTCCCTTGGCCGCGCTTCCTTTAACATTTTTGTTCTTCATTTCTCCTGATAAACTGACCCCTTATCAGCAGCCAGGGAGAACTCACGTAGATACAGGGAGGAGATTTACCCTATTATTTTAGCGTCCACTTTATCTTTTACTTATTCCACTTTCTCTTTCACGTCTCCAATTTCCCTAAGAGTCCCCTGGGAATCCCCCTTCTCCACTTCACACACTGCTCAGCCAAGCAATATACAATAATCAGGGGCTGCTCTCACTCACCCTCTTCTTCCTTGCTTCCTTTATGAGCTGGCTCTGTCTTCTCCTGTTAGGTTCTCCAGGCATTCCTCCTTTTTTTCAGGGGGGATTCCTCAGGGTGTCTCAGGGTCCTTAGATGACTGGCAGGGCCCCCGCTCGTCCCCCAGCATAAGATCGTTGAGTCTAGCCGGGGAGCAGATTGGGAAAAAGTGCAGCTTTTCTCTCTTTCTCTTCCAAACGCCGGCCGGCTTCTCTTCCTCCCAGTGCTCCCTTGCGGCATCCACGTGGTTCCCTTCGTCTCCTCGGCAACCCGCCGCACTCTCCTAGTTTCTCGCTGCTGCTCCCGCACAGCGTCTCCGAGGGAGCAACAGCCGGATCAACTCTCCTCTCCTGAACCTCACCCCACCTTTACGGCCGAGACCCCATCTCACACCGGTAGGTCTGGGGATATGTGGCAGACAGAACTAAGCCATAGGGGGGATTTTTGGGTCAGGAGTTTTCAGAGAGCACTTACATCGAGGTCTCTGACACCACCATGTTCAGGCCTCTCCCCCCAACCTCCATGCTCCAGCACCTGTATTTGACTTGATATTAGCCTTTTCAATCCTTTATTTAACAGTGCTCAGACTGGAAGAGGGAGGGACAGGAACTGGAGCCAGGTGTGCTCAGGGCTGCTGTTAGAAACCACAGGGCCCCATACAGCCAAACTGATAGGGCCTGCCCCCCAAATAAAAAACACGGTTTGCTATGCTTCAGTTATGAATAAACACAGTGAGTGATCGGTACCGATCACTCATTGTGTTGATTCAGGAAAGGAAGGGGCCAGTAAATGTGACATTTTTACAGTACCCTTCACTCACTCTCCATCCTGAAGGATCCTATTATGTGCTTGCAGCTGCTGGTAGAAAGCAGAGGAGGGAGGCAGTGGCACTGCAGGGTAGGGGCACACAGGGAGGGCTGGGCAACAGGGGGAAATGTATGATGAATAGGGATGGTCATGGGTGCAGCGGGGGGCAATTACTGGAACAGATCCCCCGTATGGCTCTCTCTACAGCAGCTAAAAGCCAGGCTGGGAGGGAGAGGAGAAGAAGCCATACAGGGGATCGGTTCCAGTATTTGTCCCCCACTATGAGCTGATCACCCTCCCTGTCCACATCTGATTCACCTAGCTGCCTGGGCCCCCCTGTTGGCCTGGGTCCCGTACAGAAGGATTGGTGGTACCCCTTATCCATGGCCCTGGGTGTGCTGCATGTAAATAGTCTGTCATGAATGCTGCTGCCAGACTCATGAATGCTGCTGCCAGAGTCATCCACCTTACTAACCATTCCATATCTGCCATCTCTCTCTGCCAATCCCTCCACTGGCTTTCCATTGCCCAACGAATAAAATTCAAAACATTAACAATAACATATAAAGCCATCTATAACTCTGCCCCAAATTACATCACCGATCTTGTCTCCAAATATCACTCAAACCATCCTCTCAGCTCCTTCCATGACCTCCTGCTCTCTAGCTCCCTTGTCTCCTCCTCCCGTGCTCTTCTCCAAGACTTCTCCAGAGCCTCCCCCATACTCATGAACTCTCTACCCCAATCTATCAGACTATCGCCTCCTCTGCCCACCTTTAGGCGATCTCTGAAAACCTATTTCTTCAGGGAAGCCTATCTTGCCTTCAGCTAATAACAGAATCTTCTATTCCTCCTATCAGTTCATCCTCCACAGTTATTACCTTTTGTACCACCAGCCCCTCCCTCTTATATTGTAAGCTCCCAGAATCAGGCCCTCCTAACCCTCTTGTATTGAACTGTATCATTGCTGTATTGTTTCTCTTTATATTGTAAAGCGCTGAGCAAACTGTTGGCGCTATATAAATCCTGTATAATAATAATAAATATGTTGTGAGGAGTATTCTGCAAGGAGAGAGCAGAGAAAGCAGAGGAATGACCTCATCAGTCTTTGGCTGCTCTATCATTGTTCAGTTAACAGGCTGGGGGTGGAGACTTAAGGCTGAATTCAAGCCTTACCGTCAGTCTTGCAGTGTTGCCCCTCTTCCGTACTAAAAATGCTTATTCTGATTTCACTGCACACTGTGGTCTTCTCACAGTGTGCATTAGAATCTGCAGCAATAAAGATAATTTCCTGGCTAGAGGAGGTGAGGTCCAGCATCATGTAACTCTTTCCTCCCCCACCTTCCTTTTCCTAGCCCACCTCTTTCATTAATTCAATTTTAGTTATTTTATTCATAGAGTCTCAAAATCACATGCAGATGTTACCTAGAGCAGTCGTCAAGCAAATGCAGTTTGCTCAAGAATGCCCACTCCTCCAGACTGACATCCACCCATGAAGGCATTTTAATACCTGCGTAGCCAATCCCAAGAGCCAGCCTAGTGCTTGCATCAAGGGGTCTTGAGAGGCTTTCAGAGAAAGGGTGTTGTGATGTTTTCAGGCAGCTACAGTATGTACAGCACCCTGTCAGCCACCATCCATGATCTCTCTGTTGTGCATAGAGAAGCAAAGAGACTCAGTGATGACATCACTGGACCTAAAAAAAGGTATGTAATGAAAATGGAAACATTTCATTTCAAATTTTATTTAGCATGTTGATTTGGGGGAGGGGACAAAATATAAACAAATAAAATTCCAGCTTTCAAGTGACCCTGTCACCACATGGCTTCCAGTGCCCTCTGTCTTCAGATTCTGCCACTTTGTAGTTCCCTGCCACCAAAGGGAACATGCTTCACACTGCACACTATAGTTGTTCCTGCTAGCTCATATGTTCTGTAATGAAATATTGGCCAGTCAGAGCAAATACAGCATGTGATAAAATAAGTGGGTATTTTCATACCCAAAAGGGTTAAAAAATCTGTAGTGGCTGCGGAACAACAAACTCCCGAACAACATGGGTCATTGGAAAAGTAAGAAAAAATGCTCTTCTTTTGTGTTGTCATCCATCTGGCTGTGCTGTGTTGTGTGGCTATGTAAATCGCAATGCTGGATAGACAGTATAAAAATGATCCTTCGGCAGGTAAAACAGCTTATATTGTATATATGGTACCTGCAGTTCAATTTTAACACTTGTGGCATTGACATTCATTTATGTATGTTTGAAAGACTTAAAGCGTACCTGTGCTTTTTCTAAGCAAGGCAAAGCAACAGGTTTTCTAAGTAGAACGTTACCCACTTAATTCAAATTTGTGAACAGGCAGGATTTTGAAGGTAGAACATGAATACTATGTCTCAGTTGCTGTATTCTTGCTTGTATACCTGCTTGTTCTCACTGTGCACTGAGCCATATGCGTTTAGCTCAATGTACAATTTCAGGATCTGCTGAGATGAATGAACTGACTTCCTACACAAAAAAAAAAAATTTAAAGAATGAATAAACACACACACACACAGGGACAGACACATCCCAAAAATAGTCTCATGATGTAGATCCAGGTCAATCATGAATCCTGACACCCACTTAAAGAAGAAAAAAACAGTTCCCACTGACACGTCTAGTCCCATTGCTTTACTCGTGCTGAATGACAGGCCTGGTGAATGACAACTGTTATAAATAAATATAAATAAAGGGGAGTCATCTCCCAGGTGATATAATTGATCATATATGGACAGGAGTATATTTAGTCAAGGATGTCGAGGGATCCTAGTGACATCAATACCCATATGTTTACATTTTTGGGGTTGAGAATCAGGCCTGTCATTTGACGTGAGGGAAGTGACAGGACCAGACATTAGTCATCAGACAACATTTTTTTCTTTCAATGGGTAAGCGGGCAATGGGCAACCTAATTATTGTGGATCTACATTGCTGAAGGACATGACAATAATGGGTGTACATGTGGGACAATATTTTCATTTTCAAGATGTTTCAGTTTTCAAGATTTTGCAGATTATAAAAGAAAAAGATGTTTCTCTTAGTTTTTGTTGTAAAAATGTTGCAAATAAATATCTTTTCTTTATACATTTAGGCTAAAATGTATTGTGCTAAATTTCTTTGTAAAAATAACACAAAGCTGTGTATATTATTAAGTCTATGTGAAATTTACAGAGTCGACAAACCATACAGTATATATATGAAAGATGATGAATCCTGATGTACTGACTGCCCATCTGATTTATTGAGGCCCTAAAATGCTAGGATAGTACAAATACCCCCAAATGCCTCTTTTTGGATGTAGAAAGACCAAGGTATTTAGTAAGTGGCATGAAGAGTTTTTTGAAGTTGCAACATTTTGTCACAATTACTTGGAAAAGGAATAAAAAATTGTTTTTCACAAAGTTGACATTTTAACAAGCTATTTTTCACACACAACATAGGCATGCTTACAATTACAAACAAGTATGTTAGTTATGTACATTCGATGCTACATAAATAAATAGTGCTCAAAAATAGGCATAAATAGAAAGCAAATCACAAACAGTCCATGAAAGTATAAACCAGTCCCCTGGTTTCTGTGGTGAGTAGTGAAAAATCTTCATTCCAACATAACCACCAATGTGAATAACCACCACCGTAATATCAAATCGGAGGCTCACCAGATACCTTTACTATAGGGGGTCATAACACGCTCAATATATATATTCGATATCCGGACCCATGTGTCTATATGGAACAAAATACACCACCCGAGGCTCATCAAGCCATCCCAATGTTTAGGGTCAATGTTTATTCATGCAAAATAAAGAGGTGCCTCTCATAGTGCAGTAAAATACAACCGGTTTATTAAGAAAACAGAAATGCACTTACAAACGCAGAAGATAAAAAGAATCAGTCCTCAAAGGTGGTCCAAAATCACAATCCAACGCGATGACGTCAAAAGGGAGGCTCCGCCCAACGCGTTTCATCATAGCCAGATGTCTTCCGGCGCTAGTAAGATGTCTGGTAAGTCTTTTGAAAATGTTTTTTGCCACAAGTTTTTATAAAATGAAGAAAAAAAATTAAAATATATTTTTTACAGAAAGATGTCAATTAATAAGTTATTTCTAACAAACATCATAGTCGTGCTTAGAATTACTCCATTAAACACTTTCTGCTATTCCTCATGAGTATGTAGATACCACATTTGTGATTCTTTTTTGCAGTCTTGCCACATAGAGAGGCCCAAAATCCAATGAACAACTTCAGGATATTTTGGAATCAAAATTGCACATCTAATTTTCTGACTCCCTATCACATTTTTGGAGATGCTGGAGTGGACACACCCATAAAATGACCACATTGTGGAGAGTAAACACATGAAGATATTTTTAAGAGGTTTGATGAGTCATCTGAAGACATTTTTTGCCACAAGTTCTTGGGAAATGCAGAAAGAAAATGAAAGTAGTATTTTTTAAACACAGTTTTCAATTTTATAAGATATTTTTCACACACAACATGGGCATATTTAGAATTTCAATACAAAACACATTCTGCTACTCCTCCCAAGTATAGTAAAAACAAGTGTGAGAGTTTTTCACTGTTTGGGATGATATGTATCAGATATTGTATATTGTGTAACACACAAATCAACCAATTGTATAAAAACCAATATACTGTTATAGTGTGCAGCTGTGTTTCTCTTCCTCCCAGGCTTGATGCCTGACCAGGGTGTGTTGCTACAGAGAGGCATAAACATTGGGGTTTGAAACTTCCTGCTTTCCTGCTGGAGGGTAGATCCAGGGAAGTAGAATAGAAAGGTTACTACCTGGTTTAGAGCACCAAGAGTAAACTTCATCTGTTGAAAAGTGTCCATAAGAGCTAGGCAGAAGCCAAGAACATTTCTTGGAGTGCTGGTGGCCAGGCAGTTGGGAAAGTGAATAGAATTCTAGGATGCATCACTAGAGGGATTACCAGCAGGGGGAAGGAGGTTCTGATTCCCCTATATAGATCTTTAGTTAAACCTCATTTAGAATATTGTGTCCAGTTCTGGAGACCTCACTTATAAAAACATATTGATAAGACAGAACAAGTCCAGAGATGGGTGACTTAAATGGTGAAAGGTCTGGGGGATAAAATTTATCAAGAGCGACTTCAGGAACTTAATATGTACAGTCTGGAGGAAAGAAGGGAAAGGGGAGACATGATTGAAACCTATAAATACATCAACAGGGTGAATAAGGTTCAGGAGGGCAGTATTTTCAACAAGAAACCAAAATGAAGAACACGGGGACATAACCTTAAACTAACTGGAGGAAAGTTCAAAACTAATCTCAGAAAGTATTATTTTACTGAAAGCAGTCGATGCTTGGAATAAATTCCAGCAGAGGTAGTGAGCCAATCAACAGTAAATAGCTTCAAATATGCTCGGGACAAGCATAAATCTATACTCAATACAAAAAAGCTAACAAAAACAAATAAAAAATTGTGCGTACTCAATGGACCACTTGTTCTTTTTCTGCTCTCACTTTTCTATGTTTCTATGTAGTTCATCCAGGGAATAAGTGTGCCTGCTGCTCTACAGTCGGAATGGTACAGAGTACCAGTCTGGCTTCACTGCATTTTGGCCTTTTGGGTATCTTGCGCCCTAATCCCTCTCTTCCTGTTTTTATTGATCCTAAAATACACTTGACCCTGAGGTGAAATGCTAACCAACCAAGCACACTGATAGTCATTGTTACAACAGAAAAAGTAATTATTTTACATTTCCATCTTTTATTACCGTGCAAGTGAAATTTAATGATTGTATTTCTTGCAAACCAAAAGCAAGACAGCAAGAACCTTTATTATTTTTACCTAATACATGCAGAATAACAAGCTTTGTTTCGACACAACACCTGCAAACCTAAAAATAAAAATATATGCAGCTCAGGATTTTTGAAACATATGAAGAATAAGTTAGAAACCATCTACTAAGACTGTCTTAATACTACAAATTTCACTTTCATTCCCATTTTGATTCTTGTCAACTAATTGTCCTTATCTACCACTCATTGCATCAGTATGTTACAAAGGCTTTGTCATCGAAAAGATGTCTATTTATGTTGATGCCAGTAGACATTTAATCATAGTCTCCCAAACGTATACTTTTTAGTCTGATTTGCTGACTATCCAAGGTCTGCGATGCAGCACCTGACAGTCCCAAATGAACATACTCCATTACCAGAACAATCAAACAGTATAGAAAATGTTGCTTGATTGTGATTTTTTTCCTGTTGCAGGAACTATTTGCAAGTAGCTCCCGTCCATCTTCCATTCTCTTTAATAGGATGACTCATGCAACTACATCCCTGTATAGGTAAGAAACGTGTTAAAAAAGACAATGGGATTGTGCACCAGGCACTGACAATTAATAAGCAAATGTCTCTTCAGTGGCTGTATAGCAAATGGTTACAAAAAAAAGAACACAGTGATAGTTGCTATACACATATATATACATATTCATACACTGCATATAAGTGTGAATAATAAGCACTGCAGTCAGTCATGGTGAGGGCTCTGATCAGCACTGCAGATATACTAAAGCCCAAAGATGATGAAGAATAAAATGTAATGTAACCAGTGGTGAAGGCTCCAAGCAAAACCAATTTGTGCTCAGCTGCGCATAAAAAAGTTGACATGTATGTATTCCTAAAAAGCTTTTAAATAGGATCGTGTCTAGAAAAATTAATAGAGAATATAGGGGAGGCTGTCAAATGTCACCCATACCTAAAAATGGTGTGCAACATTTGGCATAAATCACTGAATAAAGGTTAACAGCTATTGACCTGCACTAAATCTGGCAAATCAATTCAGTCTTTTCTCTGCTAGCCTGAGACATCCCCCCAGTATATACATCCCTGTCCAAGGGAGGGTTTTCCTGGATGGGAGAAGCACAGGTTCACTTTTAAGCAGATAGGCAAGTCTACGGTACATGTTAAACAGTTTTTTCTAGTGTTGTTGCTGTAGTGTTGTCTGTATTAGTTTTCCTCCATTCTATATGTTTGTGTGCAGTTTGATCTTTATTCTCCCATGAAGCCATCAATAAAAGAGTTATCTTCATACCTTTTACTTCACAGGTATCCAGAACGAACATCTTCAAACATCCTGACAAGCCTCTAATGGAATGCTACCAACAGTCTTTTGTCATTTATACTGTAGCATACAGTCTCATACAATGATTTGCTAGAATCTGTATTCTGAATACTTTGGAGATAAAATCTTGAGAGTAGCGGAGAACACATTTATACTTATAAGCAGAAGAGCATAGTGGACTTGGCCTTAAGCAATAACCTTAGAAAATCCAGTTTACTCAGTTAATAGACCTCAGGCATTTTAGAACACACACAGCACGTTCTGACACAGCTAAATTGACAACCTCTTCCACTCCAAAACACAGCATGGATGCTCAACTGCCTGCTCAGTAACAAAGAGTGTTCCCAGTGATGCGGTTTAAAGACAAACTGTCTATTACCCTTATGCTGGCTTCATACCGATGCATTGCAGTAACTTGTGGTAAAACACGTTTTTATGTACATTGCCTTTACAAATAAATAAATAAATGCCCTTTTTTTTCTTTTGCAGGTATAATATATGCATTTATTATTTCTTTTGTTAGGAGCCTGTAAAGCATTGCACCCACGATCAGAAAAAGTGTGGTGGCTCCACAAAATTTGGCACCTCGTAAATCACCTTAGCCAAAAATTTGTAGATGTCTATACTCCCCAGCAAAACATCTGCGTTGATGAATCCCTCATTAATTTTTCTGGCGCCTTACATTCAAACAATTTCTCCCCAGCAAGAGTGCCAGATATGGGGTCAAGATGTATAAGACCTGTGAGAGGGCCACAGGCTATACATATAAGTTTTGGATTTACGAGGGAAAAGATAGTCATGGGGAGCCCCCTGAATGCCCAGACTACATGGGGAGCAGTGGCAAGATAGTTTGGGACTTGGTGTCATCCTTTTTCCATATGGGGTACCACTTATACGTGGACAATTTTTATTCAAGCATACCACTATTTAGACATTTGTACAATCTTGGAATTGGTGCATGTGGCACCGTGCAACATAATCGCCGGGGCTTCCCCCAATGGCTTGTACATACCCGTCTTAAAAAGGGGGGAAGAGAACTTCCGGTTCTGGCGCCGGATGCTGTGATACGCGGGTCCCGCGGCTCCCGGGATCCCGGCTATATAAAACCCGCTGATAGCCTCGGGGACCCCGCCTTTCAGTCCTCGGGTGTCCCCCACCCTCTGGCAGTGGCCCCGGCATGGAGCGGTACCTTTTGCCGGCGCAGTCCGGTCACGATTCGGCGGCCAGAGCGGAGGGATGCGGCTCTCCCCCTCCTGCAGCCAAGATGGCCGCCGACGATGCCTGTCACGGCATGGACACAGGCAAGGAGCGGGATCACACTCTGGGAGCAGGTCTGTTAGAGTCTCCCTCCCATCTCCTCACTGCCTCTGCATTCCCCTGTGGCACTGACTGCCTAAATGAGCAGTATACAAAAATAGCACAGGCAGTGTCAGCTATCTTGCTCCCTAATATCACCCAGGCTGTAGATAGAGCAGTTACAATGGGCATTGAACAGCTGAGAAAAGATCTCAGCGACCATTCTAAATGACTATCTGAGGCTGAACAGCGCTTATCTGATTTAGAAGATGAAGTCCATTCCATGCAAGCGGTTACATCACAATCTAATAGTATACAGCAAAGTATTTTGGATAAAATCGAAGATTTGGAAAATCGCTCACGTAGGAATAACTTACGCATTGTGGGTCTTCCAGAATCTTTTAATACCGGAACTCTCCCTGACCTATGCTCTGCACGGATCCCGGCGGCGTTAGGCCTTCCTTACTCCTGCCAGGTTGAGAGAGCTCATCGCCTGGGGCCTCCGTCTACCGAGCGCCGAACGCCACGTTCAGTGATTGTCCGCTATCTAAATTATGCTGACCGCGTAGCGATCCTCACTTCTTTTCGCAACTCACGGTCTTTGCAGATTGAGGGTCACAAATTACTGCTATTTGCGGATTACTCGCAGGAAGTGTCGCGCAAACGGAAAGCATTTCAACAAGTATGTGCTAGTCTTTATCAGAAAGGAATAAAGTTCACATTGGCGTATCCGGCCACTTTACGATTCACTGCACCATCTGGGGTCTCCAAGTCTTTTGTTCATCCTGAAGAAGCCCACCAATATCTCCGAGATCACCTAGCCGAAGGGGATCCGGCGACGCAGCCTGCGGGCAGAAGTTGCGGTCCCAGAGATCAACGCAGTCCTCGTAAAGACCCACCTAAACGTCAGCGCATTATTTCATCTTCCTCTAAAGCTCGTCCGCCTTGAAGACCTGTGAGGCCATCGGTCTCAACATAAAAGCTTCAAGCTTTTCTTTCAACCCGATGGGCTCAGATGAAAGAGCTTCTCTATTTTTCATTATTTCCTTGAGTGGTACCTTTTAACCTTTTAATTTACTGAAATGCTCCCACATTTTACAGTTTGAGCCTTGTCGGTTGTTCAGCTCTAATTGTTCAAGTATTATCTGTCTGGCACAGGGCCCTTGCTCTGCCATTTATTTCGATGTCATGTTTTATTTACGAATATGCCTGAATTTAATTCAACTTCCTCTTTCCCGCACATGCCTTGTTCCTTACATCAGCAGGGCTGCGGGGGGTGGGGTGTTGGAGCCGCTGTCAGGGGTACGTTTGAGGGACGCCCTCACGTATCTCAGCAATTGTAACTAGGTCCCTGGGGCTGGCTCCTATCATCTCCACTCCTGGTCACGCTGACGTTGGTGGTTACAGCATGCGGAATGACGTGAAGTCCTTTATACTGTTATTGTATATTATATGTTTTGAATCTTTGTTGGGCCTTACTAGGGCCCTTGCTACTGCCTTTACTCTCTTTTTTCCTTCCACTTTCACCTTTATTTCTTTGGAGATCTCCGTCGTCCACTGAGACCAGATTTACACCACTCCCATCTGCCTAATGTAGCAGCGCTAAATGTTGATACACTTCTAATTGGTAAGTCCCATATCTTTTTATCACACACTTCACTTCAGCTAGAATGACACGTATTTTTTCCTGGAATGTTAAAGGCCTCAGGTCCCCTCACAAACGCATGGCAGTATTAAGACATCTGCGGCGCTTACGCGCGGATATAGCTCTACTCCAAGAGACACATCTCACACAACCTGACTTTGTCCGTATGCGAAAACTCTGGGTGGCTCACGCCTTCGGCTCCTCCTCCATTAATAATAAAGCAGGGGTACTTATTCTTATCCACAAGCGACTTAATCCTGAATTGGTCTCTATGGAGGCAGACACCGAGGGCCGCTTCGTAGCTATACATGTCAAATTAGGCTCTCAGGAATTGGTTGTTGCCAACATATATGCACCCAACTCCCCGACAAGGCAGGTGTTTCAAGGCTTGTCTTCACGGCTGGCACCCTATATTCATAAGCCGCTTGTCATGGGAGGTGACTTTAATTCTGTTATGCAGGAGCAGGAGGATAAATCGCAGAGTGTTGACCGAGATTCTCGCTCCACCCAACCTCCCCGTCCAACGCCCACTTTACTTGGTAGTTTCGTAGAAGCAATGCAACTTACTGATATATGGCGTTTGACCCATCCGGACGGTAGAGATTACACTTTTTACTCTCCCGTTCACCATTCCTTATCTCGAATCGATTATATTTTTGGCAACCCCATTACATTGCAACATGTGGTGTCATCTACCATACATGATATAGCCATATCGGATCACGCCCCAATTTCTATTACTATAAATCTTCTAGATCCTACACCACACCCTAGGATATGGCGCTTCCCCTCATTTTTGGCGAACAATCAGGAGCTTTCCCGACAGTTACAAGACACCTGGGCAGATTTCCAAATTAATAATGCGGCTCATGTCACCAATCCAAATTTATATTGGGATACGGGAAAGGCGGTGCTACGTGGCAAAATTATTGCCTTTACATCTGCATATAAAAAAAAATTTTTGCATAATTTCACCGAGGCTAGTAACCTTCTTAGACTGACTCAGCGAAAGATGACGGAATTCGCAGGACAATAGGAAAGCTTGGGCGGATGCTAAAAACCAGTTCGACACATGGGCGGCTGCTCAGGAAACACTACATCACTCATACCTTGATTTACAGTATCACAGGTTTGGTAACAAACCAGGCAAACTTCTGGCGCGCATGTGTAGGAAGCCTTTTACTCCCACGCAATTCACCTCTCTAAAAGATTCTCAGGGGATACTTCAACAATCTCCAGAAGAAATTATATCTATTCTGGAAAGCTATTACGCAAATTTATATGGGTCGGACCCTATAGACCAGGTACGGGCACACTCCTTTCTCGACAGCGTACATCTACCACAAATAGATCCAATAGCACTGCAATCACTAAATGCCCCGATATCTCAAGCGGATATTAGTCAGGCTATTACCTCTCTAGCCAATGGCAAAGCCCCAGGTCCAGATGGGTACACTTCTGAATTTTATAAACTTATGGATAAAACCCTCTCTCCTACTTTACAGCGGGTTTATCAATCTATTCAGGAGAGTGGGGTGTATCTTCCATCAGCTTCCCAAGCCCACATTAAATTAATAGCCAAAAAAGGCAAAGACCCTTCGGAGCCTGGTTCTTATCGTCTGATTTCTCTCCTTAATCTAGATGCAAAGATTCTTTCTAAAATTGTAGCTAATCGATTGGCTATTATCTTACCCTCCCTTATTCATCCTTCTCAAGCAGGCTTTATAAAGGGGCGCTCGGCCACATCAAACATTCGCAAGGTGCTTACAGTTTTACATCAGGCTAAAAATAACCCATGCCAGGACCTAGCGATTATTTCCCTCGACGCTGAAAAAGCTTTTGACAATGTAAGTTTTGATTGGCTTCACTTAGTCCTCGCTAAATTTGGCTTTTCCGGTCCATTCACACGTTTAATTCAGGCTATGTACTCCTCCCCGACAGCTCAGGTAGTGGCGGCGGGGAACATATCCAACTCCATTCCGCTACATAAGGGCACAAGACAAGGCTGTCCTTTGTCCCCCCTGCTTTTCAATCTAGCCTTAGAACCCTTGGCCTGCTTCTTGTTGTTTCAGTCACAACTTCATGGCATTCAAATTGCCCAACAAGATCTTCGCCTAGCTTTATTTGCGGACGACATACTGATATTCACCTCCAACCCGTCTTTAGATTTACCGTACATTCAATCCGTTTTCGCAGATTTTCGGAATTGCTCGGGTCTCCGTATAAACTTTGCGAAAAGTGAGGTTTTGCCCTTGTATCACGCTCGACTCCCTGAGTGGGCTGACAACTCACTTTTTAAAATTAATACAAACCATATCACCTATCTAGGTATTAAAATTGGGAAATTAGCTTCGTCCCTCTATTCTCCTAACTTCTCGCCAGTAATACAAAAAATATTAGGGGAATTAGAGATGTGGAAAGAATTGCCGTTATCACTTATGGGTAGAGCCCACCTCTTCAAGATGACGAGTTTTCCGAAGCTTTTATATCCTCTCCAAACTATCCCTCTCCTGCTCAAGCGCACGGATATTGTCAGGTTGAACAAAGCGATTTCTAGTTTCTTATGGAGGGGGCGCCGACCGCGTATAGCTATATACAAGTTGTTTCTCCCTAGATGTGAGGGTGGTCTGGGCCTTCCCAACATCAGGCTTTATAACTTATCCTGTATCTTACGGGTATGTATAGATTGGATCTCCCATTCGTCCAGGTTTTCCAATTACCAACTCGAATCTGCTATGGTGAGTCCGTTTGACCTGTCGGCCGTTTTACATTCCAATTCCACTTCACTCCCTCCACAACTTAAACACAACCCACTCATACGGGATACACTATTTACATGGAGAGAGGTCAGACGTACAGTTGTGTCCAAAATTATTCAACCCCCACTGAAATTGAGTGTTTTGGCCAGTTTGACATTGCTTTTGATCATTCAGTCATCTTGCTTACATTTACATTAAAGAGGCACTTGTAGGTCAGACAAATATAACATAACAGTTATAATGAAATAACCACAAATGTCTTTTCTGTGCTCACAGCATTATCAGTTTTATTCAACCCCCAAGTGGCATTCAATCTTAGTACTTAGTACAGCATCCTTTTACAGTTATAACAGCTTTTAAACGTGAAGCATAGCTTGACACAAGTGTCTTGCAGCGATCTACGGGTATCTTCGCCCATTCTTCATGGGCAAAGGCCTCCAGTTCAGTCACATTCTTAGGCTTGCGCACTGCAACTGCTTTCTTTAAGTCCCACCAGAGGTTCTCAATCGGATTTAAGTCTGGTGACTGCGATGGCCACTCCAAAATGTTCCAGCCTTTCCTCTGCAACCATGCTCTAGTGGACTTGGAGGTATGCTTGGGATCATTGTCCTGTTGAAAGGTCCAACGTCTCCCAAGCCTCAGGTGTGTGACGGACTGCATCACGTTTCCATCCAATATCTCCTGGTACTGAAGAGAATTCATGGTACCTTGCACACGCTGAAGCTTCCCTGTACCTGCAGAAGCAAAACAGCCCCAAAGCATGATTGACCCTCCACCATGCTTCACAGTAGGCAAGGTGTTCTTTTCATCATAGGCCTTGTTCTTCCTCCTCCAAACATAGCGTTGATCCATGGGCCCAAACAGTTCTAATTTTGTTTCATCAGTCCACAGAACACTATCCCACAACTTTTGTGGTTTGTCCACATGGCTTTTGGCATACTGCAGTCGACTCTTCTTATTCTTTGGAGACAGCAAGGGGGTACGCCTGGGAGTTCTGGCACGGAGGCCTTCATTACGCAGTGTGCGTCTTATTGTCTGGGCTGAAACTTCTGTACCCACATCTGACAAATCTTTTCTCAGTTCCTCAGCAGTCACACGGGGACTTCTCTCCACTCTACGCTTCAGGTAGCGCACAGCAGTCGAAGTCAGCATCTTCTTTCTGCCACGACCAGGTAGCGTTTCAACAGTGCCCTTTGCCTTGAATTTGCGAATGATGCTTCCTAAGGTGTCTCTTGGTATGTTTAACATCTTTGCAATCTTCTTATAGCCATTGCCCTTCCTGTGAAGAGAAATCACCTCTTCTCTTGTCTTCCTGGACCATTCTCTTGCCTTCACCATGTTTGTAACCACACCAGTAAATGTCTAGAAGGAGCTGAGTATCACAGTCATTTTAAAGCTGCCTAATTGGTGCTTATTATGCTTGATTGCTGCTCGGTGACATCCACAGGTGTTTTCAATACCTGATGGAAAGCACCTGTATGAACCTCTGTTCTTCAGAGTGGTAGTCTTTAAGGGGTTGAATAATTGTGGCAATGAAGAAACCACATAAGAACCATTTACTACTGTATTACATAAACAATTGATGTCATTTTAGTTGCATTTGGGTAGTTACAACGTCCTTGTAGGATATGATTCTGAATACAATTCCAAATGTACACTATAGTCCCTAAACCCCTTTACAGCATTGGGGGTTGAATAATTTTGGACACAACTGTAGATTAGGAGTTTCTCCCTGGCTGTCCAGTTTTCTCCCTATGCACTACAATCCTTCCTTTTCTGTCTCTCAACATCATGCAGCCTATGACAAGTGGTATAACCAGGGCCTTAGCCTTGTAAGTCAACTGTATGACGCAGCATCAGGATCCACCCTTCCGTTCCAACAAATTCTTAGCTCGTTTGATCTTCCTTCCCACCATTTTTTGTATATTTTGCAAGTCAGGAATTATGTGAAATCTATAGCACAAAATAAGTCCACTCGATTTTGCTCGACTATGATAGAAGTCCTTGTAAGAAATCAAAAATACAACATATCCAATATATATGGTCATTTGTCTATGCACTATGCTAAACCGATGGAATCTTATTCTTCCGTTAAAACATGGATACGAGACTTTGACAATGCTTTTACCGCGGAGCAGATGCTCACAGGTTTTAATACTACCTGTGTGTTCAATACGAACGAATTTTGGAGGGAGCAGCAATTTAAAATTATGCACCATGCTTATATGCCCTGCCTGTACTCCCGAGCAGACTCAAGGATCTCTACATGTCCGCTCTGTGGATCATATAAACCGTCACTTCACCACAGATTCTGGAATTGCCCATTGGTCTGTACATTCTGGACTCAACTTTTGGATTTTGTGCTCTTCATCACTACTCTTCAGTTACCTAGTGTCAGGAATGGACTGGCCAGCAATGGTGGGACTCACCTGCCTTTTGATCTGCAGTACCAGGGCTGGCCAGCGGGTGCTCCCAGCAATCAGAGACTCAACCTTTCAGCCAGCTAACACCTGGAACTGATGATACTGGTGTATTTAAGGGATGGCCAGACTTGCAGACTCTGCCTTGGTGTTGTGTTTGTCCTGGGCCCTGTATCTGTCCTGCATCCTGTTTCTGTTCCTTTGCTACCTGTTCTGATCCCTGGCTTGTGACCCTGACCATCCCTCTGCCTGACCCTCTGTACTACGCTGCTTGCTACCTGTTCTGATCCCTGGCTTGTGACCCTGACCATCCCTCTGCCTGACCCTCTGTACTACGCTGCTTGCTACCTGCTGAACCTGGCCTGTGACCCCGACCATTCTCCGCTTGCTCCCCCTGTACCTACCTGCCCAATTGATATTGACTCGGCCTGCCTGACGACGCTTGCTTGTATGTACTGTTATCTGTGGGTGGTTGGTTGGGTTTGTTTGCACTGTATTATGTTTAGTATTGCACTGCGTTTATGTTTGTATTGTTAGTGTTAATAAATTACATTGTTAATCACATATCTGAAGTCTGCGTTTCCCTGCTTCAGTCACACACCTCTGGTCATACCTGGGAGCCCTGACATTACACCAAGGCCAATCCTGACCAGAAGTGGCTGCACAGGGAAGCCATCTTGGCTTGTTGATGGGAAGGATGGATCTGGATGAGGTTGTGTATTTATATCTGCTAGTGTTTGATGACAGGGAGTATGCTTATCAAACTCTGAAGGAGTATACCCGGGATGAACTGCTAGAATGTATACGGCTCGCTCATGTTCTAGTAGATCAGGGCACAGAGTTCTCTGAGGTGCAGCCTTTGATTGAGGTTTGTGCTGAGTTGGTTTCATCTGGTACCCCCGAATGCAGGGATGAATTTTTGCCACCATTTAGTGCAGACCAGGTAGAGTCCCTGGTGTGGTTATTAGAGGATGATGTGGGTTACTTTCTGGAGCGTTATTCCACATGTTCACCACAGACACTAAGAGATTGTATAAACGCAGTGCAGTCATTGACCAGACAGGCTTTGTGTAAGCTCAGCTTTGTTCAACCCATACTGCAGACATGGACAGACTTGTTGCACCCAGCCTCAGTCAGCTTACAAAAACCCCCTGCTTCTAACTCTACTCCTGTATTCCCAACAGCTCCTCCAGTTACAGCCCAGTATACTTGGCTATCTACCGCATGTCAGTACCCTGTTCCCACTCGCTGCACCTATCCTGCCTTTAACCCTGTAAAAAAGCCCTCTGTAGCAACTGCTCCCTCTCCTGTTCCATCCTCCAGTTCTTCTCTGTCTCCAGCTGCTCCATTCGTTTGCAGACCTGCGTTTACTTGCAGTGCTCCAGTAGTTAAAACCAGAAAAAAGCGAAAATTCTTTCCAACCAATACCATCCTGCCAGTATCCAAACCGGTGAGCCTGCCTTCCGTGGTTCAGCCTGAAGCCTCTACTCAGCCTGAAGCCTCTACTCAGCCTGATGCCTGTACGCAGCCTGATGCCTCTCTTCAGCCTGATGCCGGTACGCAGCCTGATGCCTCTCTTCAGCCTGATGCCTGTATGCAGCCTGATGCCTCTCTTCAGCCTGATGCCTCTACTCGGCCTGATGCCTCTACTCGGCCTGAAGCCTCTACTCGGCCTGATGCCTGTATGCAGCCTGATGCCTCTCTTCAGCCTGATGCCTCTACTCGGCCTGATGCCTCTACTCGGCCTGAAGCCTCTACTCGGCCTGATGCCTCTACTCGGCCTGAAGCCTCTACTCGGCCTGATGCCTCTACTCGGCCTGAAGCCTCTACTCGGCCTGATGCCTCTACTCGGCCTGAAGCCTCTACTCGGCCTGATGCCTCTACTCGGCCTGATGCCTCTACTCGGCCTGAAGCCTCTACTCGGCCTGATGCCTCTACTCGGCCTGATGCCTCTACTCGGCCTGATGCCTCTACTCGGCCTGAAGCCTCTACTCGGCCGGACGCCGGCATTCAGCCTGATGCCTCTACCCAGCATGATGAACTGATCCAGCCTGACGATCCTATTAGGCCAGTTGACTCGATGCCCGCTGTTGATCCAGATGATCCGGTACCTGATCCGGTGCCCGCTGTCGTGCCAATTGACTCAGAGCCCGCTGTCGTACCTGGTGACTCGGTGCCCACTGCCTTGCCAGATGACGCGGTGCCCGCTGGCGAGCCAAATGACCTGATGCCTGGTGACCCAGTGCCCGCTGTCATACCTGGTGACCCGATGCCCGCTGTCGAGCCAGACGATCCAATGCCTGGTGACCCGGTGCCCACTGCCTTGCCAGATGACGCGGTGCCCGCTGGCAAGCCAAATGACCTGATGCCTGGTGACCCAGTGCCCGCTGTCATACCTGGTGACCCGATGCCTGCTGTCGAGCCAGACAATCCGGTACCTGATGACCCGGTGCCCACTGTCGTGCCTGTTGACTCGGAGCCCACTACCTTGCCAGATGACGCGGTGCCCGCTGTCGAGCCAAATGACCTGATGCCTGGTGACCCGATGCCCGCTGTCCAGCCAGACGATTCAATGTCTGCCCCAGTGCCCGCGGTCATGCCAGTTGACTCGGAACCCACTGCCTTGCCAGATGACGCGGTGCTCGCTGTCAAGCCAAATGACTTGATGCCTGGTGACCCGATGCCCGCTGTCCGGTCAGACGATCCAATGTCTGACCCAGTGCCCGCGGTCATACCAGTTGACTCGGAGCCCACTGCCTTGCCAGATGACACGGTGCCCGCTGTCGAGCCAAATGACCTGATGCCTGGTGACCCGATGCCCGCTGTCCAGCCAGACGATCCAATGTCTGACCTAGTGCCAGCGGTCATGCCAGTTGACTCGGAGCCCACTGTCGTGCCTGGTGACTCGGTGCCCGCTGCTCCGCCTGGGGGCCCGAGACCTGTCGCTCCGCCTGGGGGTCCAGCGGCCGCCGCTCCACCTGGGGGTCCGGCGCCCGCCGCCCCGCCTGGGGGCCCGAGACCTGTCGCTCCGCCTGAGGGCCCGAGACCTGTCGCACCGCCTGGGGGTCCGGCGCCCGCCGCTCCGCCTGAGGGCCCGAGACCTGTCGCTCCACCTGGGGGTCCGGCGCCCGCCGCTCCGCCTGAGGGCCCGAGACCTGTCGCTCCACCTGGGGGTCCGGCGCCCGCCGCTCCGCCTGAGGGCCCGAGACCTGTCGCTCCACCTGGGGGTCCGGCGCCCGCCGCTCCGCCTGAGGGCCCGAGACCTGTCGCTCCACCTGGGGGTCCGGCGCCCGCCGCTCCGCCTGGGGGCCCGAGACCTGCCACTCCGCCTGGGGGCCCGAGACCTGTCGCTCCACCTGGGGGTCCGGCGCCCGCCGCTCCGCCTGAGGGCCCGAGACCTGTCGCTCCACCCGGGGGTCCGGCGCCCGCCGCTCCGCCTGAGGGCCCGAGACCTGTAGTTCCGCCTGGGGGTCCGGCGCCCGCCGCTCCGCCTGGGGGCCCGATGCCTGTCGCCCCGCCTGGGGGCCCGATGCCTGTCGCCCCGCCTGGGGGCCCGATGCCTGTCGCCCCGCCTGGGGGTCCGATGGCTGTCGCCCCGCCTGGGGGCCCGAGGCCTGTTGCTCCATCTGGGGGTCCGGCACCCGCCGCTCCGCCTGAGGGCCCGAGACCTGTAGTTCCGCCTGGGGGCCCGATGCCTGTCGCCCCGCCCGGGGGCCCGATGCCTGTCGCCCCGCCCGGGGGCCCGAGGCCTGTCGCCCCGCCCGGGGGCCCGAGGCCTGTCGCCCCGTTCGGGGGCCCGAGGCCTGTCGCCCCGTTCGGGGGCCCGAGGCCTGTCGCCCCGCCTGGGGGCCCGAGGCCTGATGCCCCGCCCGGGGGCCCGGTGCCTGCCGCTCCGCCCGGTGGCCCGCTGCCTGCCGCTTCGCCTGTTAGCCCGAAGTGCCTCTGCCCGGGGTCCTGCCCGATGTGCCTCTGCCCGGAGTCCTGCCCGATGTGCCTCTGCCCGGAGTCCTGCCCGATGTGCCTCTGCCCGGAGTCCTGCCTGATGTGCCTCTGCCCGGAGTCCAGCCCGATGTGCCTCTGCCCGGTGTGCCTCTGCCCGGAGTCCAGCCCGATGTGCCTCTGCCCGGAGTCCAGCCCGATGTGCCTCTGCCCGGAGTCCAGCCCGATGTGCCTCTGCCCGGAGTCCAGCCCGATGTGCCTCTGCCCGGAGTCCAGCCCGATGTGCCTCTGCCCGGAGTCCAGCCCGATGTGCCTCTGCCCGGTGTACCGCTGCCCGGAGTCCTGCCCGGTGTGCCAGTCTTTGATATCCCGCCAGTTACCAGACCCGGGCGGTGGAACATTTTTCCCAGCTAGGACTGTTTGGAGCGTCCTGAGGCCGCTCCTTGAGGGGGGGGGTACTGTCAGGAATGGACTGGCCAGCAATGGTGGGACTCACCTGCCTTTTGATCTGCAGTACCAGGGCTGGCCAGCGGGTGCTCCCAGCAATCAGAGACTCAACCTTTCAGCCAGCTAACACCTGGAACTGATGATACTGGTGTATTTAAGGGATGGCCAGACTTGCAGACTCTGCCTTGGTGTTGTGTTTGTCCTGGGCCCTGTATCTGTCCTGCATCCTGTTTCTGTTCCTTTGCTACCTGTTCTGATCCCTGGCTTGTGACCCTGACCATCCCTCTGCCTGACCCTCTGTACTACGCTGCTTGCTACCTGTTCTGATCCCTGGCTTGTGACCCTGACCATCCCTCTGCCTGACCCTCTGTACTACGCTGCTTGCTACCTGCTGAACCTGGCCTGTGACCCCGACCATTCTCCGCTTGCTCCCCCTGTACCTACCTGCCCAATTGATATTGACTCGGCCTGCCTGATGACGCTTGCTTGTATGTACTGTTATCTGTGGGTGGTTGGTTGGGTTTGTTTGCACTGTATTATGTTTAGTATTGCACTGCGTTTATGTTTGTATTGTTAGTGTTAATAAATTACATTGTTAATCACATATCTGAAGTCTGCGTTTCCCTGCTTCAGTCACACACCTCTGGTCATACCTGGGAGCCCTGACACCTAGAGACCCGCTGCTACTTCTTTTTGGCAACTTGGAAGTTTCAGTGTCTGCTGCCCCACACCGCCATCTTGCTTTGCTCAGAGCAGCCAAACCATGGCTATCCATTTGCTTGATGGCGGCAAGAAGGGCTATTTTGAAAAAATGGGTCTCCACCTCTCCACCTACCATCTCAGACGTCAAAATGGAACTTAACTTTCTACTTCGATTGGATCGGCTCGGCATGCATATAGCTCCTTCTACAACAGCAGTGGAAAAGTTCAACCGCAAGTGGGGTCAATATGTTTCAAAAGTTATATGCTGGCCTTTTCAGCTCTGTTGTCTTACTTTCTAACTGGTCTATTTCTACCCTATCTTTTACATTTCTTCATTATTTCCTACTTTTTTTGCACAATGACCTCCCTGTTGGTCGTTACGACAAATGGTCAACATTGCTCACATCGCTTATTCTTTTTGCTCTTATGTCTGATTACATTATGTATACGTGACTCTCTACACTTAGTATATTTACACTTTAAGCCCTTGTATCCTACTACATTACATGCTCTATACTTTTTTCATAGAAACTCTTTTCTTCCTAAACTTATCTAATTTCTTATCTGATTTGTTCAGGGCTTCTGTAACGAGTCTATGAGTAAAATTGTTATCTTGGAATTTATTCACCTGATTTGGCATGTTGCCACGCTATGATTACTGACATATCTCATCGTTGGTTATTTTGTATGCACAATAAAACCCAATAAATTCTCTTTAAAAAAAAAAAAAAAAAGGGGGGAAAAGCCTGCTTGAGAAATGAGGATGTAATTCAGCTGCAGCACTGACTTGTTTATTCGGACAGCAACAGGGTCTTGCTATCAGAATATACATAAGCAGGTGTGTGCAGTGCTGATGGATGAGATTTTTCATCCGCAGTTAGAAAAAGAGCATATATGCCGAAGCATGGGGGCCTGGGGTGGCCAGTGGGTAGATGGCCCTTATGCTTCGGCATATATATTTTATAATATTTTTTGGCACATTTCATGTGTGCCCTCTATTAGAAGTGGGTGGAGGCAGGGCAGTATATTCTAATGGTGGGCATACCACACATTTGTCTGGCAGAGATTTCTTCTCTTTTTTTCATTCAGCCCACAGACTGCATAAAAAAAAAGAACATAGCATATACACCCAACAAGGACCAGCGACGTACTGGTACATAACTGGACTTGAAGTGATTGTACCAGGATGATACCTGCAGCTGCAGGCATCATTCTGGTATTGTTTTTTCCTCCGGCGATCGGCTTTCATGTAAAAGCAATCCTAGTGGCTAATTAGCTGCAGGATTGCTTTTACAAGCAGTGGGAGAAGATGCCTCCCTCCCTCGCTGCTTTCCATGGCTGAACCTGAGAATGCAGCCGGTGTTTCTGCCAGCTGACCATAAAGCTGATTGGAGACCAGGATGGTGGCAATCATCTCTATAGTCTAAGAAATCGGAAGCTACGAGCATTTCATCACTTCAGTTTCACAGGATATAAACAGCGCCATTTGTAACTTGGGAAAGCATCTGATCACACCGATCAAAAAAAAAAAAATATGACAATGCCCATTAAAGTTATAGGGGCTATTTGTATTCTCTGTGATAGCATTAAAAGAGATAAAAAAAATGAAATGGACAGTGTAAAAATAATTAAAAAAATCTAAATAACTAAAAAAAAAGCACTCTCACCCCCCCGCGTGAGCGTTGACAATGTGCCAGTATGTAAACAGCTGTTGCACCATGCATGTGAGTTATCCCCGTGAACGTCAGATCAAGGGCAGTAATTCTATCACTAGACCTCTGTAAATCTAAAATGGTAGCTTGTAAAGGCTTTTTAAAGCGTTGCCTATGGATATTAAAAATGTATGCAGTTTGTCGCCATTGCACAGGGCAGGCGCAGTTTTAAAGCATGTCATGTTTGGTATTTATTTACTCGGCATATCATTATCTTTTATAGTTTACCAAATAATTGGCCAATATATTGTGTTTTTGTGCATTAAAAGTAGAAAAAAAAAGTGTATTTTTTTTTTAAAGTACTATGTGACATAAAAAAATTGCAGCACCCACCATTTTATTCACTTGGATGTCTGCTTTAAAAAATATATAATGTTTGGGGGTTTAAAATAATTTCTTAGCAAAAAATACTGATTTTTTTTTCATGTGAACAAAAAGTGTCAGAAAAGGCTTGGTCTTCAGGTGGTTAGAAGAGTGAATGTGGCATAAACTACTAATGCTGGACATAAAATGCCCCCACCCCATTTATTGGAAAGTAGACACCCCAAACTATTTGCTGAGAGGCATGTTGAGTCAATAGAAGGATTTATATTTTTACTGCAAGTTTTTGGAAAATTACAAAAAAAAATGTTTTTTACACAAAATTGTCACTTAAATGATTTATTGCTCACACATGCCATGGGTATATGTGGAATTACTCCCCAAAATACATTCTGCTACTTCTCCCAAGTATGGTGATACCACATGTGAGAGGCAGTCTAGCCAAGTACAGGATTCCAAAATCCAATAAGCACCTTCAGCCTTTTAAAGGGCTTTATTTTCTCATTATACTTCCTGACAACCAATCACAGTTTTGGAGGCCCTGAAATGCCAGGATAGCATCAAAACACCCCAAATGAGCCCTTTTTGGAAAGTAAACAGCCCAAGGAATTTGATAAGAAGCATAGTGAGTATTTTACAGAGCTCATTTGTTGCCACAAGTTTTTGGAAACGAAGAAAGAAAACAAAAACATATTTTTTCTTCTCTTTTTTTATATTTCAAAACCTTGTGAGAAAACATGAGATATGAAAAATACTTATCATGCCACTTTTTAAATTCCTTGGGATGTCTACTTTCCAAAAAGGGGTCATTTGGGTGGGGGGAGGGGTTGGTGCTATCCTGGCATTTCAGAGCCCCCAAAACTGTGATAGGTAGTGAGGGAGTGAAATGAGGATGTTACGCACCTTCAGACTTTCAATATGGTCATTGGATTTCAGGTGCCTGTATGTGGCTAGGCTCCCAAAAAGTCTCACACATGTGGTATCCCCATGCTCGTTAGAAGTAGCAGAACTTATTTTGGGGTGTAATTCCACATATACCCATGGCTTGTGTGAGCAATATATCATTTAAATGACAACTTTGTGTAAAACAAAAAGTTTTTGTCATTTTCCAAAAACTTGTGGGAAAAAAATTAATCTTCCATGAACTCAATATGCCTCTCAGCAGATAGCTTAGGGTGTCTACTTTCCAAAAAAGGGGTAATTTGGGGGTGTTTGTACTGTCCTGGTATTTTAGCACCTCAAGAAATGTGATAGGCAGTCAGAAAGTAAAAGCTTTGTAAATGCCATTATCTATACCATAGTTTGTAGATGCTACAACTTTCACACAAAGCAATCAATATACACTTGTTGGGATTTGTTTTTACCAAAAACATGTAGCAGAATACATTTTTTACTAAATTTATGACAAATTTTGAGTTTTTTGGGTATTTTTTATGAGAAAATATAGTTTTTTAAAAAAATGTTCGTTCTTATTTTGTTTATAACGCGAAAAATAAAAAGCACACAGGTGATCAAATACCACCAAAAGAAAGCTCTATTTATGTGAAAAAAGGACATAAATGTTATTTATGTACAGCTGTGCAACTGTCAGTTAAACTAGTGCAGCGCTGTATAGTGTAAATTGCAGTATCTATACCATAGTTTGTAGGCGCTATAAATTTCACATAAAGCAATCAATATACACTTATTGGGATTTTTTTACCAAAGACATGTAGCAGAATACATTTTGGCCTAATTGTATGACTAACTTTGAGTTTACTATATATTTATTACAGCCGAAAGTAAAAAATATTGTTTTTTTTCACATTTTTTGATCTTTTTTTGTTTATAGCACAAAAAATAAAAAGTGCGCAGGTGATAAAATACCACCAAAAGAAATCTCTATTTGTTTGAAAAGAAAGGACGTAAACTTCATTTGGATACAACATTGCATGACCGCGCAATTACCAGTTGAAATAGTGCAGTGCCAAACCGCAAAAAGAGGCCTGTAGTGATAATGAAAATAATAAATATAACTCACGCGCTTACTATGGTGAATACAAAATATATATTAATAAATATGTTTATAACATAAATGCTGTAGCTGCCCGGTCGGGGAGGAGCGTGCGGAAGATGTCATGACGTTTCCATTAATTGAAACAGCGGTATACTGATCCACACACCGCTCCAGTATCATCATTATAGTAAGTCAATTGCATTATACATACAGGGCCCGTGCTTTGCCTTGAATTACACAGTGTGGTGACAGTTTGGAACCTGTATTGGGTTGACTGGTCTATGCTGATGGGGACGATACTGCTATCTTGTGCCTTAAGAAGTACATTACTGGATGCTCATCATTCCTGGTGCGGTTGTGCACCTACTGAATGTGAGTGCTTTCTTATGGTTCATTGTACAATAAAAGTTTTAAAGGCTAAAGCACTATGTTGAGCTTTTGTTTATGACTATGAGGAATACGGCTGACCCTTAGGCGGTTATCTGGAGGGGGCATCCTTGAAGTTAATCTTTAGCAAGTTGAACTTTAGAGTCCAGTACGTTTGGGACCAAAAGTGCAGTTAGACCAAAATATTGTATAATGGTCACACTGCTGGAGGTGAGCAGATTTATGGTGCAGGAGAGTTTGCACTTGAATCCTGTGATAGCTGCACACGGTGCTTGTTATATTAAGGAGGGTCCATAGCAGAACACTAATTGATTGGACTTTGGTTTATATAATAATATCTTATTTTTGAGTCACTATCTATATTTTTTTTAGTTCACTGTCCTGTGTTTTTGGTTTACTTCTATTCTATAGGGATTATGCATTTTTCGATTATGTACCACAGCACTTTTTTTACACTTATATTATTTCTCCGGGGTAAATCCTCAGGAGCGCAAGGAGGGCAAATCCTCAGGAGCACAAGTGGTTAATCACATTAATCATGCATCGAACAAGCAAAAGTGTATATTCTTATGTAATCTCTCCTATCTTATTGCATACATATACCTAATATTCTAAAATATGCCAAGACCACAGGTAATGTAATAACCACACTTTATCTGTTTTTACTAATTGTAACACTTGTACACTGAAATGAAATTGTGTCAAAATGTAGTGGTAGCTATTATAGGAAGCATGGCATCAAGATGTAACGATACAATGTATTAAGAAAACTTTCTTTGTTTCATACAGAAACTTGTGTAAAATTAAAGAATAAGGATAATTAACCTTCTTAGCTGTAAAATAATTTTTCAACTTAACTTGTCATCCCATGCATACTGTATATGCTAAAGGAACATAGATTCTGACTCAGCTATCTTCACGTAAATGATGCTGTTCAGTGTTGCATAGAATACTTTTTTTAAACAGCCGGTTAGATGTTATTTCTCAATAATTTTTCATGGTTATATGGTCTAAAACTGCTCTTTAGTGCTGCCTGTCCATGGAGAAGTTATAAAAGCTTGTTTGGAGGCCAAAGAATGGATTCTAAAGTCTCTAGCATTAGAATTATACGCTTGACATTCTAGATAATTGCAAAGCTTTTGGAATAAAAAATTAATAGTGCCAGTTGCGCTGCCTATACCCATTAGGTGTGCTGACTTGAGCTTCTGCATCACTTGCTCAAACTAGCTAATCGTCCTACCTTTACATGAAATTATCCTGCTGCTTACACTGCCTTCATGAATTTATCTTCGTTCCTGCTGTTGCTCAGGCGGTGAAGACACATTGATGATATACAAGAAATAATGCTGATGCCTAGCCTGACTTGCTATAAACCCAGAGATCAATTTAAAGAGATACTGTCATTATATTTATGCATGATAAAAATTCTGTTCACAATCATATTCAAAGAGTATACTTTTAGGGCTCATATATATTTACAGCAATGGAAATATTGTTTTATCTTGACTTTTATATTCCCAGAATAAATGACTTGTGTTTAGAGATACTGCCTACTCTAACTTTATGCTTACAGAACTGTTCCTGTATAATTTCCAGTATCTCTGTGCTTTCCATTTTACTAGAGTTAAAAAAAGTCTTAAAGGGAAACCTAAATGGCTCGAGTTAATTTTACTTTAAGTTTTTATGTTTTACCTTGATGTTTTATGTCTCTTCTTTGTTTGTCTTTGTTTTACAAATAAAAATTTCATATTTGACAAAGAATTTCGGGAGCAGTATGACTTAATTAAGAGAGAGAACAGCACAAGTCCTTCCCTTTGAACATTGTAAATATCTGATAAGGCACAAGTTAATGCTCTGACTCACTTGAGTACGTGTAAATTTCAGCTTGTGCTATTGAGCAACGTGGTAAGGAGAAACAGGAAATTGTAAAAATAGGATCCAAAATCCTAACCTGCTTACTGTCTATGAAAATATAAAATGTTACGCAATACCAATAATTACCTATACATATATAGTGAAAGTCGGACAGCCTGTCTCTATCTAAAGATGCAGATAGTACTTGTTTCAGCAGAAAAAGGGTTCCTGAGCAAGTATAAGACATATTAGACTGGTGGGTGTTGTCCCACAAAAGGGAACCATTCTAGCTAGTCAGAACTCCCTTCCCAGGAAACAGTTTGCTGCAGGAGCAGCCCATGTGTGTAGACAGACACACAGGGGGTGTGTTTCATTTGCCCAGACTTATCTGGCACTATAGACATGCATTCCAACCAGGCGGATGCCTGAATATGTACTATAGTATTTGTTTTACCTTAAAAAATAAAATAAAATTATATATATATATATATATATATATATATATATATATATACATATATACACACTATATTGCCAAAAGCATTGGGACACCCCTCCAAATCATTGGATACAGGTGTTCCCATCACCTCCATGGCCACAGGTGTATAAAATCAGGCACCTAGGCATGCAGACTGGTTCTACAAACATTTGTGAAAGAATGGGTCGCTCTCAGGAGCTCAGTGAATTCAAGCGTGATACCATGATAGGTTGCCACCTGTGCAATAAGTCCATCCCTAAAATTTTACTAAATATTCCTCGGTATTAAAACAAAGTGGAAGCAACTGGGAACAACAGCAACTCAGCCATGAAATGGTAGGCAACGTGAAATGACAGAGCAGGGTCAGCGCATGCTGAAGCGCACAGTGCGCAGAAGTCGCCAACTGTCTGCATGTTCAATATCTAAAGACCTCCAAACTTCATGTGGCCCTAAGATTAGCACAACAACAGTGCATAGAGAGCTTCATGGAATGGGTTTCCATGGTCGAGCAGCTGTACCCAAGCCTTACATCACCAAGTGCACTGCAAAGCATCAGATGCAGTGGTGTAAAGCACACCTCCACTGAACTCCAGAGAAGTGTTCTCTGGAGTTTCAAATCACACTTCTCTGTCTGGCAATCCGATAGATGTGTCTGGGTTTGGTGGTTGCCAGGAGAATGGTACTTGCCTTACTGCATTGTGCCAAGTGTAAAGTTTGGTGGAGGAGGGATAATGGTGTGGAGTTGTTTTTCAGGGGTTGGGCTTGGCCCCTTTAAAGGTGTCAGCATACGAAGACATTTTGGACAATTTCATGCTCCCAACTTTGTGGGAACAGTTTGGGATGGCCACTTCTTGTTCCAACATGACTGCGCACCAGTGCACAAAGCCAGGTCCATAAAGACAAGGATGAGCGAGTTTGGGGTGGAGGAACTTGACTGACCTGCTCAGAGTTCTGACTTCAACCCGATAGAACACCTTTGGCATGAATTAGAGCGGAGACTGCGAGCTAGGTCTTCTCATCTGACATCAGTGCCTGACCTGACAAATGCACTTCTGGAAGAATGGTCAAACATTTCCATAGACACACTCCTAAACCTTGAGGAAAGCCTTCCCAGAAGAGTTGAAACTGTTATAGCTGCAATGGGTGGGCCAACTCAATAATGAACCCTTTGGACTAAGACTAGGATGCCATTAAAGTTCATGTGCGTGTAAAGGCAGGAGTCCCAATACTTTTGGCAATATAGTATATTTATTGCAACCCCATTGCTGGCTCTGTTGCTACTTTATAGAGTAGAGCCACACTAGAATAGGATGTGTTACTGGCCAGTTCACCAGGTGAAAATAAAGGAAAATAAGTTTAAAAGAAGAAAATGAATGCAGTCACATTAAAGATAGAAAAGCTGCAACATACAAAATTTTTGTGTTTTGGTTTGATACCACTTTTGTGTGTTTTAAAGTAGGATTTTTTTAGTTTAACACATTCTCTACATTAGGGTAAAAAAACCTTCTGCAGTCAGCTATCCCCAAGCTCCTCTAAATTTGACCTAAGCCTAATCTCAATCCAGCAATGTGCACGAGAGCAGAGGCTCTCTCAGCTTTCTCCCTCCTCATTGGATCAGTGTCAAGGTCCTACCTTTCCTCAGGGCTTGTGCTGCTCCATGTGCTGGCATCCATCTTAGGTGTCTGCAAAGCATTGTGGGATCCTTTATGCTTTCAGCCTCTGTGGCTCCTCCCCCAGGAGGTGGCGGCTTATCACATATAAGTCTGCTGTTTGTAGCTGTCCATTGCATTCGTGTCCTGTTTTTTGCACAGCAGCAAGCTCCTGTTTAGTCCTCATTGCTCTCCTGGATACCGACTTGGCTTTGGCAAGACTACTTCCTGGCTTCTGACCTCGGCTCTGGCAACCATCCTTCCTGGCTTCTGACCCCGGCTCTGGCGACCATCCTTCCTGGCTTCTGTCCTACCAAGTCATCTGCTGTTGCTGTTGGACTTGCATAGACTCTGTCTTGTTTTTGTACAATAAACCTACCTTTAATTGCACCTCCTTGTGTGTCTGGCTCCTTGCTCCCTGACAATCAGACACAAATGAAGGAGCTATTGGTTCCTGCTGCTGTCAAGCATAGCCAGTGAGCAGGGAGCAAATGGTGCGACTGAGCTATGCTTTGTGTGTCTTATGGACACAGAGCTGGATCAGGAACAAAACGCATGCGTGCCCCCATACTAAACAGCTTGCTATGAGGGCACTTGGCAAGGGGGGAGAAGCCATGAGCTCTGCTGGGGGACCCGAGAAGAGGAGGATTGGGCTGCTCTGTGCAAAAACATTGCACAAAGCAGGCAAGTATAACATGTTTTTTATTTGTTTGTTTGTTTGTTTTTAAACGGTGCCTTCACAATCAGTTAAAGGTTTGATTATTACTAGAGATGAGCGAATCGAAGTAGCCGAAGTGGAATTCGAGTCGAATATCGGAAAAATTTAGATTCGCGCCGAATCCGAAAAATAGCCTAATTCGGACGCGCGAATCGAAATTTTTCCGAAAATGGCGGCTGACATGTGCGGCGACGGAGCGGGGATGTCTGGGAAGGCGCGCAGACAAGGCGCGCTAACCCATAATGCATTCCTCAACGACATGTGATCACATCAGCCAATCAGCAGCCAGCCAGCTAGCACTGTGTAATGGTCGAGCTATAAATAGCGGCCATTTTGGAATTCTTCATTTGCCTGCAGTCATTGAACAGAGGCAGACCGCTCTGTATTAGGGACAGGGACAGAGTTAGGGCCACAGAAACGATACTTGGGGACAGAGAAACGATACTTAGGGACAGAGAACTATTACTCAGGGACACAGAATTGTTAATTAGGGCCACAGAATCGTTACTTAGGGACAAAGAAACGCTAGTTAGGGCCACAGAATTCATACTCAGGGACAGACAGAATTGTTACTGAGTGCCAGAGAATTGTTACTTAGGGCCACAGAAACGTTATTAGGGCCACAGAATTGTTACTCAGGGACAGACAGAATTGTTACTGAGTGCCAGAGAATTGTTACTTAGGGCCACAGAAACTTTAGTTAGGGCCACAGAATTGTTACTCAGGGACAGACACAGAATTGTTACTGAGGGCCACAGAACTGTTACTTAGGGCCACAGAATTGTTACTCGCACAGACACAGAATTGTTACTCGCACAGACACAGAATTGTTACTGAGGGCCACAGAACTGTTACTTAGGGCCACAGAATTGTTACTCGCACAGACACAGAATTGTTACACAGGGACACAGAACTGTTACTTGGGGCCACAGAACCGTTACTTAGGGCCACAGAATTCTTACTCGCACAGACACAGAATTGTTACTCGCACAGACACAGAATTGTTACTCGCACAGACACAGAATTGTTACTGAGGGCCACAGAACTGTTAGTTAGGGCCACAGAATTGTTACTCGCACAGACACAGAATTGTTACACAGGGACACAGAACTGTTACTGAGGGCCACAGAACCGTTACTTAGGGCCACAGAATTGTTACTCGCACAGACACAGAATTGTTACTCGCACAGACACAGAATTGTTACTCGCACAGACACAGAATTGTTACTCAGGGACACAGAACTGTTACTGAGGGCCACAGAACTGTTACTTAGGGCCACAGAATTGTTGCTCGCACAGACACAGAATTCTTACTCGCACAGACACAGAATTGTTACTCAGGGACACAGAACTGTTACTTAGGGCCACAGAACTGTTAGTTAGGGCCACAGAATTGTTACTCGCACAGACACAGAATTGTTACTCGCACAGACACAGAATTGTTACTGAGGGCCACAGAACTGTTACTTGGGGCCACAGAAACGTTAATCAGGGACACAGAATTGTTACTGAGGGCCACAGAACTGTTAGGGCCACAGAATTGTTACTCGCACAGACACAGAATTGTTACTCGCACAGACACAGAATTGTTACTGAGGGCCACAGAACTGTTACTTGGGGCCACAGAAATGTTAATCAGGGACACAGAATTGTTACTGAGGGCCACAGAACTGTTACTTAGAGCCACAGAATTGTTACTCGCACAGACACAGAATTGTTACTCGCACTGACACAGAATTGTTACTGAGGGCCACAGAACTGTTACTTAGGGCCACAGAATTGTTACTCGCACAGACACAGAATTGTTACACAGGGACACAGAACTGTTACTTATGGGCCACAGAACTGTTAGTTAGGGCCACAGAATTGTTACTCGCACAGACACAGAATTGTTACTGAGGGCCACAGAACTGTTACTTGGGGCCACAGAAACATTAATCAGGGACACAGAATTGTTACTGAGGGCCACAGAACTGTTACTTAGGGCCACAGAATTGTTACTCGCACAGACACAGAATTGTTACTGAGGGCCACAGAACTGTTACTTGGGGCCACAGAAACGTTAATCAGGGACACAGAATTGTTACTGAGGGCCACAGAACTGTTACTTAGGGCCACAGAATTGTTACTCGCACAGACACAGAATTGTTACTCAGGGACACAGAACTGTTACTGAGGGCCACAGAACTGTTACTTAGGGCCACAGAATTGTTACTCGCACAGACACAGAATTGTTACTCGCACAGACACAGAATTGTTACTGAGGGCCACAGAACTGTTACTTGGGGCCACAGAAACGTTAATCAGGGACACAGAATTGTTACTGAGGGCCACAGAACTGTTACTTAGGGCCACAGAATTGTTACTCGCACAGACACAGAATTGTTACTCGCACAGACACAGAATTGTTACTGAGGGCCACAGAACTGTTACTTGGGGCCACAGAAACGTTAATCAGGGACACAGAATTGTTACTGAGGGCCACAGAACTGTTACTTAGGGCCACAGAATTGTTACTCGCACAGACACAGAATTGTTACTCAGGGACACAGAATTGTTACTCAGGGACACATAATCGTTTAATTAAAGAGTATGTCAGACAACATGCAGAGGAGTGGCAGAGGAGGCAATGTTTTAGGAGCGAGCAGATGTGGCAGCAGAGGAAGGGGTCGAGGCAGCACTATTCGCAGCCAGAGGCCAGTGCTCCCGGTGTCATCCAGCGGTCGTGTCTCCACCGACAACCCTGCCATCATCGATTGGTTGGCTCGGTCGTCTTCCTCTTCCCAGGTCACCTCTGACACCTACAGCCAACGGTCGGTGGGTACGTCAGACACAACCGTTAGTTGGCATGGCCCGGGACCAAGCCCACTGAAATCACGTGTCCTCTACCTGCCCCTGTCCTTTGGTGTTCCCTCACCAAGCGAAGTATCGCATGCTGTGGGCTCAGCCCCACTGTACAGTGAGGAAGAGCTAACAGAGGGCGGTCAGGAACGGGGGGAGACATCCGCCTTTTCAGCAGCCAGGCGAAGAAGTAGTGGCGAGGAGAGTGGCCCGGTAGCCGGTCTAGAGACAGGTCTGTCTCCTGACCCAGACGCAGCCGAGGGGGCTAGTAGTGAGGCGGAGACCCTACTTGATGATGAGGAGGTTGATCGCACTTGGCAGCCTCGTCGTCATCAGGCAATTTCTTCCGCATCATCAGGAGAAGAGGGTGGCAGCTTGGCAGTGAGCGAAACAGTCGGTGGGTTGCTGAGGAGACAGCAGCAGGGTCGCAGCAGTGTCAGTGGAAGCAGTGTCAGTGGAGCCAAACAGCCACGGAGTAGAGCACCAGCTCCACTGCAGCCTACCACCACGGCCAGTAGTGGTGCCGGTGTGCACGGAGGAAGCAGCAGTCAGCCAGTGAGGAGTATCGGGGGCAAAGTTTCCTACTCGGCGGTGTGGCAATTTTTCGTCAAGCCGCCCGAGGAAGTAAACGTAGCCGTATGTCGACTATGTGGCCAGAAAGTCAAGCGTGGCCAGGGGGCCCATGTTGGGACTACAGCGTTGCGGCAGCATATGCAGCGTCGCCATTTGGTGGCCTGGGAAAACCGTGATAAAGATACGGCGGTTCTGCCCGCCCCATAGCTGCCTCCCATAGCTGCTGCCAGGCCCCTAATCTGCCTTGGGCCCCTGTACCGCCTCCTCATGCTGCTGCCAGGTCCACAGTGTCTCATGCCATGTGCCACTTTCAGGTCTCCTCACACTGCTGGTGTGTTGAATTTTTTGACATAGGGTGCTGGCAGATTACGGGCCTCCCATAGCTGCTGCCAGGCTCCTAATCTGCCATAGGCCCCTATATACCGCCTCCTCATGCTGCTGCCAGGTCCAGAGTCTCTCATGGGTCCCTGTACGGCCTCCCATTGCTGCTGTCTCCATCGCCACACTCTGCCATGTGCCACTTTCAGGTCTCCTCACACACTGCTGGTGTGTAGAATTTTTTGACATAGGGTGCTGGCAGATTATGGGCCTCCTATAGCAGCAGTCAGCCAGTGAGGAGTATCGGGGGCAAAGTTTCCTACTCGGCGGTGTGGCAATTTTTCATCAAGCCGCCCGAGGAAGTAAACGTAGCCGTATGTCGACTATGTGGCCAGAAAGTCAAGCGTGGCCAGGGGGCCCATGTTGGGACTACAGCGTTGCGGCAGCATATGCAGCGTCGCCATTTGGTGGCCTGGGAAAACCGTGATAAAGATACGGCGGTTCTGCCCGCCCCATAGCTGCCTCCCATAGCTGCTGCCAGGCCCCTAATCTGCCTTGAGCCCCTGTACCGCCTCCTCATGCTGCTGCCAGGTCCACAGTGTCTCATGCCATGTGCCACTTTCAGGTCTCCTCACACTGCTGGTGTGTTGAATTTTTTGACATAGGGTGCTGGCAGATTACGGGCCTCCCATAGCTGCTGCCAGGCCCCTAATCTGCCATAGGCCCCTATATACCGCCTCCTCATGCTGCTGCCAGGTCCAGAGTCTCTCATGGTTCCCTGTACGGCCTCCCATTGCTGCTGTCTCCATCGCCACACTCTGCCATGTGCCACTTTCAGGTCTCCTCACACACTGCTGGTGTGTAGAATTTTTTGACATAGGGTGCTGGCAGATTACGGGCCTCCCATAGCTGCTGCCAGGCCCCTAATCTGCCATAGGCCCCTATATACCGCCTCCTCATGCTGCTGCCAGGTCCAGAGTCTCTCATGGGTCCCTGTACGGCCTCCCATTGCTGCTGTCTCCATCGCCACACTCTGCCATGTGCCACTTTCAGGTCTCCTCACACACTGCTGGTGTGTAGAATTTTTTGACATAGGGTGCTGGCAGATTACGGGCCTCCTATAGCTGCTGCCAGGCCCCTAATCTGCCATAGGCCCCTATATACCGCCTCCTCATGCTGCTGCCAGGTCCAGGGTCTCTCATGGGTCCCTGTACAGCCTCCCATTGCTGCTGTCTCCATCGCCACACTCTGCCATGTGCCACTTTCAGGTCTCCTCACACTGCTGGTGTGTAGAATTTTTTGACATAGGGTGCTGGCAGATTACGGGCCTCCTATAGCTGCTGCCAGGCCCCTAATCTGCCATAGGCCCCTATATACCGCCTCCTCATGCTGCTGCCAGGTCCAGGGTCTCTCATGGGTCCCTGTACGGCCTCCCACTGCTGCTGTCTCCATCGCCACACTCTGCCATGTGCCACTTTCAGGTCTCCTCACACACTGCTGGTGTGTAGAATTTTTTGACATAGGGTGCTGGCAGATTACGGGCCTCCCATAGCTGCTGCCAGGCCCCTAATCTGCCATAGGCCCCTATATACCGCCTCCTCATGCTGCTGCCAGGTCCAGAGTCTCTCATGGGTCCCTGTACGGCCTCCCATTGCTGCTGTCTCCATCGTCACACTCTGCCATGTGCCACTTTCAGGTCTCCTCACACTGCTGGTGTGTAGAATTTTTTGACATAGGGTGCTGGCAGATTACGGGCCTCCTATAGCTGCTGCCAGGCCCCTAATCTGCCATAGGCCCCTATATACCGCCTCCTCATGCTGCTGCCAGGTCCAGAGTCTCTCATGGGTCCCTGTACGGCCTCCCATTGCTGCTCTCTCCATCGCCACACTCTGCCATGTGCCACTTTCAGGTCTCCTCACACTGCTGGTGTGTAGAATTTTTTGACATAGGGTGCTGGCAGATTACGGGCCTCCTATAGCTGCTGCCAGGCCCCTAATCTGCCATAGGCCCCTATATACCGCCTCCTCATGCTGCTGCCAGGTCCAGAGTCTCTCATGGGTCCCTGTACGGCCTCCCATTGCTGCTGTCTCCATCGCCACACTCTGCCATGTGCCACTTTCAGGTCTCCTCACACACTGCTGGTGTGTAGAATTTTTTGACATAGGGTGCTGGCAGATTACGGGCCTCCTATAGCTGCTGCCAGGCCCCTAATCTGCCATAGGCCCCTATATACCGCCTCCTCATGCTGCTGCCAGGTCCAGAGTCTCTCATGGGTCCCTGTACGGCCTCCCATTGCTGCTGTCTCCATCGCCACACTCTGCCATGTGCCACTTTCAGATCTCCTCACACTGCTGGTGTGTAGAATTTTTTGACATAGGGTGCTGGCAGATTACGGGCCTCCTATAGCTGCTGCCAGGCCCCTAATCTGCCATAGGCCCCTATATACCGCCTCCTCATGCTGCTGCCAGGTCCAGAGTCTCTCATGGGTCCCTGTACGGCCTCCCATTGCTGCTGTCTCCATCGCCACACTCTGCCATGTGCCACTTTCAGGTCTCCTCACACACTGCTGGTGTGTAAAATTTTTTGACATAGGGTGTTGGCAGATTACGGGCCTCCCATTGCTGCTGCCAGGCCCCTAATCTGCCATGGACCCCTATATACCACCTCCTCATGCTGCTGCCAGGTCCACAGTGTCTCATGCCATGTGCCACTTTCAGGTCTCCTCACACTGCTGGTGTGTTGAATTTTTTGACATAGGGTGCTGGCAGATTATGGGCCTCCTATAGCTGCTGCCAGGCCCCTAATCTGCCATAGGCCCCTATATACCGCCTCCTCATGCTGCTGCCAGGTCCAGAGTCTCTCATGGTTTCCTGTACGGCCTCCCATTGCTGCTGTCTCCATCGCCACACTCTGCCATGTGCCACTTTCAGGTCTCCTCACACACTGCTGGTGTGTAGAATTTTTTGACATAGGGTGCTGGCAGATTACGGGCCTCCCATAGCTGCTGCCAGGCCCCTAATCTGCCATAGGCCCCTATATACCGCCTCCTCATGCTGCTGCCAGGTCCAGAGTCTCTCATGGGTCCCTGTACGGCCTCCCATTGCTGCTGTCTCCATCGCCACACTCTGCCATGTGCCACTTTCAGGTCTCCTCACACACTGCTGGTGTGTAGAATTTTTTGACATAGGGTGCTGGCAGATTACGGGCCTCCCATAGCTGCTGCCAGGCCCCTAATCTGCCATAGGCCCCTATATACCGCCTCCTCATGCTGCTGCCAGGTCCAGAGTCTCTCATGGGTCCCTGTACGGCCTCCCATTGCTGCTGTCTCCATCGCCACACTCTGCCATGTGCCACTTTCAGGTCTCCTCACACTGCTGGTGGGTTCCATTTTTTGTCATAGGGTGCTGGCAGATTACGGGCCTCCCATTGCTGTTGCCAGGCACGTAATCTGCCATGGGCCCCCGTACCGACTCCTCATGCTGTGACGTTGCAACAAGGTGGAATTCAACCCTACATATGTTAGACCGCCTTTACGAACAGCGAAAGGCCATCACCGATTTCCTGATGTTAAAAGCGGATAAAGGTACTCCCTGTGTAACTTAGATGTCAGCCATTGGCAGCTCATGCGTGACACCTGCGCTTGCTCAGGCCCTTTGAGGAGGCCACGCTATTCGTGAGTCGGCAGGACTATGGGATGAACGACGTCATTCCTCTGTTGCACGTCCTGGAACAAATGCTGTTAACAATGGCTGGTCAGGGTGCGGTAGACGTGGCGCACAGATCTCAACGCCACATGACCCCTGTGGGGGCAGGACAGGAAGAAGAGGAGGAGGTAGAGGAGGACATTGGTGCTCAGGAATTATTGAGTGAAATGGGTGGTTTTTCCACTCAGCGGACAGGAGTGGAGGAGCAGGAGCATCTGGTAGAGGAGGAGGAGGAGGAGACAGAGGACCCAGACGCACCGTGGCAGTATGCTGTGGAGATGGAGGCAGGGAGTCCCTCGCATTCCTTGGCACAAATGGCCCATAGCATGCTCGGTTGCTTGCGTAGCGACAGCCGAATAATAACCATCAGACAGAGGGATGACTTTTGGCTGTCCACCTTGTTGGACCCTCGCTACCGTTCAAAAATGGTGGCCTTTTTCACACCTGCTGAGAGGGAGGCCAAAATAACGTACTATAAAAACCACCTATGTAGTCAGCTGGTCTCTGCCTGTCTGCGCCAACGTCCATCCTCAGACACTGTGGGCCCTGTGCGCTCGCGTTCCGCTGCCATGGCAGCAGGGGAGGGGTGGGGTGGTAGGAGCAGTGGCAGCTCCACCAGCAGCGGCTGCCTCAGTCTGCAGTCGATGATGAGTAGCTTTCTTCACCAGCGCAGTGAGGAAACTACTAACCAGCCGCAGCAGCAGCAGCAGCAGCAGCATCAGGTGGACCTGGAGCAGGACCTCAAACAACAGGCTTAGGCCTACTTGGACAGCACCCTGCCAACCGAGGTAGACAATCCCCTTGACTACTGGGCAACGAAACTTGACCTTTGGCCCCAACTAGCTGAATTTGCCCTTGAAAGGCTGTCATGCCCCGCCAGTAGCGTGGCATCGGAGCGCGTGTTTAGTGCGGCAGGAGGTATTGCAACTCCGCGGAGGACACGACTGTCCACCCAAAGTGTGGAGAGACTGACGTTTGTGAAAATGAATCAGGCGTGGATTAGTCTGGATTTCAAACCACCAGTTCCTGACACAACTGACTAAATCCGCCATGAATCATGCCCCAAACATGTGCCACTTTCAGGTCTCCTCACACTGCTGGTGTGTTACATTTTTTGTCATAGGGTGCTGGCAGATTACGGGCCTCCCATAGCTGCTGCTAGGCCCCTAATCTGCCATGGGCCCCTATACCGCCTCCTCATGCTGCTGCCAAGTCCAGAGTCTCTCATGGGTCCCTGTACGGCCTCCCATTGCTGCTGTCTCCATCGCCACACTCTGCCATGTGCCACTTTCAGGTCTCCTCACACTGCTGGTGTATTCCATTTTTTGTCATAGGGTGCTGGCAGATTACGGGCCTCCCATAGCTGCTGCCAGGCCCCTAATCTGCCATGGGCCCCTATACCGCCTCCTCATGCTGCTGCCAGGTCCAGAGTCTCTCATGGGTCCCTGTACGGCCTCCCATTGCTGCTGTCTCCATCGCCACACTCTGCTGCCATGTGCCACTTTCAGGTCTCCTCACACTGCTGGTGGGTTCCATTTTTTGTCATAGGGTGCTGGCAGATTACGGGCCTCCCATAGCTGCTGCCAGGCCCCTAATCTGCCATGGGCCCCCGTACCGACTCCTCATGCTGCTGCCAGGCCCGTAATCTGTCATGGGCCCCTGTTGTCGCTTGTTGGCATATTCCGCTCGTTCAGATGCTCCTTCTCCTGCTACTCCTCTTCACGGATTCCGTCAGCAGTGTTTCTTGGAATCCGTTTCCAAGAGACAACAGTTTGCGAGCACGCACCAGACCGTGCAGAAGCTGAACGTCCTCCTGTCCAAGTTGCTGCTGCCAGGCTCGTAATCTGTCATGCGCCCCTGTAACGCCTCCTCATGCTGCTGCCAGGTCCAGAGTGTGTCATGGGCCCCCGTACCGACTCCTCATGCTGCTGCCAGGCCCGTAATCTGTCATGGGCCCCTGTACCGCCTCCCCATGCTGCTGCCAGGTCCAGAGTGTGTCATGGGTCCCTGTACGGCCTCCCATTGCTGCTGCCAGGCCCGTAATCTGCCACGGGCCCCCGTACCGACTCCTCATGCTGCTGCCAGGCCCGTAATCTGCCATGGGCCCCTGTACCGCCTCCTCATGCTGCTGCCAGGTCCAGAGTGTGTCATGGGTCCCTGTACGGCCTCCCATTGCTGCTGTCTCTATCGCCACACTCTGCCATGTGCCACTTTCAGGTCTCCTCACACTGCTGGTGGTTTCCATTTTTGTCATAGGGTGCTGTATGGCCTCCCATTGCTGCTGCCTCCACCGCCACACTGTGGCTCCACACTCTGGTTTTGGCCCCGTGACTGCCCAAATGAGTGAAGTGTGCGGTGATTCTAAGATCGACGGCACTCATCTGCATGTCATACTGACTGACAGTATTATTTCTCTTCCCCAGCAGACTCCAAGGGCATTTAAATTAAAGGTACAGTGTTCAGCACTAATATTAAGTCTCTCTGAAGCCTAGAAACACCCTTTTTTAAGTTAAATTCACAGCGAATATATTCGACTCGAATCGAAATTTTTCCACGAATTCGACGAATCAGTCGAATCGAATTTTTGAATACTTTGCTCATCTCTAATTATTACCTTCCTTGCACCCTTTGTTATGGAGCACCACATTTTGGGGCAATTACACCTGTACAAGTTGACTGCTGTTTGATTCATATGATTTTAGGTAGTGAACATACTGATCCCAACCATGGTGAAATCCAGAAATGAATAAGGTATCTATATTTCCTCCAGATCCATATAGAGCATTTGGAAAATCTCAGATGTTCTGTTGAAGGACTTAAAAAAGGAAAAAGTGCATTGTTCTTGAGAATCACGCCCAGACTTTAGCTGAACATAAGAAACAATAGAAAAAGCCTGTAAGATTTTCACAGTGAAAGTAAGACAACCTTTGCTGGACATAAAAGCTCTACAAATGTTAGTTTGATCTCTCCTGTAAGAGCTAACTAAATTATCTGCTGCTGGTCATAGAAGAAATTAAACTACAGATGGATGTGCAAACTAAGAGAGATGTTTCTGTCTTCATGATCATTAGCCGACGAGTCAAGATTCCTTTGCGAGCATCCTTTTGTTTCCACACTTGCATTAACATATTTCTTTTATATTGACATATCTGGTTTTGAAGTTCAATTGAAAAGAAAACATCACCTCTTTATTAAACATCCGTCTCAACAGTAACCACAAAGGATTTTTCTTGTTTCAGACATACAGTATAAGAGCGATTTTATGCCATAAGGACACATTTGCACTATAGAGAAATATATTAAGATGGTTAATTATAATGCCATCTTGTCATCAAGTAAATACTGATGAGATGAAGTATCCCATTGCTCTAGCTATCTATTGGCCCCCTGAAATACATAAAGTGTTAAATCCTCTTAAATAAATCTACTATCTCCATCAAATGAATAAAAGGCAGAAGTGTATAGCAGGCACTTTTAGTTGATGGGTTCCCCGAAGTCAATTTCATATTAATCAGATTTTGATTTTAAACCCATGACTACACCATTTTAACTAAGAGGTATGCTTACTGAAAATATTATTTAGGGGAGTTGAGATAAAAGCGTATTTATACTCAAACATTTTTTTGTTATAGATAGAATGGTAACATGTTAGAACCCCTATTTGACTTTACTGCTATCCTGGGCTCCATGATTTCCCCTCACTTTCTGTTCTGGGGACATTTTCTCCACTAGTAGTTACACCGGGAGTTCTAATACTTCCACACTCTATTCAAAACTAAGCTGTATAATTACAGGTCAGGACTTGTTTACACAGCACTGCATGCTAAAAAGCTCAGATTAAATGTTGATTTAACTTTGCAACATTTTACATGTTCCACCCATATATTACAGTGGAACATGTAGCATTTTCCAGCTCCTGCCCACTGACAGCTGAATATCAAAAGTATTGTCAGTATTGCCCGATAATTAAAAAAAAAAAAAAAAAACAGGAAAGGGTCCCCCCTCCCATCCATACCAGGCCCTTTGGGTTTATGGATTTTGAGGGGAGCCCCCCACACCAAAATGAAAAAAAACGGTGTAGGGTTCCCCCCAAAAATACATACCAGACCCTTATCCAAGCATGCAGCCCAGCAGGTCAGGAAAGGGGGGAGATGAGTGAGCGCCCCCCCCTTGAACCATACCAGGCCACATGCCCCGCAAAAGCACCTTGTCCCCATGTTGGGGACAATGGCCTCTTCCCCACAACTCTGGCTTGTGGTTGTGGGGGTCTGCGGGCTCAGGGGCGGTCTGAATTTGGAAACTCGGGCATTGCCCGAGGGCCCGGGGTCAGTAGGGGGCCCCATGAGATGCCCCTGGTACCTTTTTCATAGGATTTTTTGAGTTTGGGCAAGGACACAGGGGCCCCATGATCCCCTATTGCCTGGGGGCCCCATGAGTTGTCAGTCTGCCCCTGTGTGGACTGGGAGCTTACTGGAATCTGGAAACCCCCTTTAACAAGGGGGCCCCCAGATCCCGACCCTCCCCCCCCCATGTGAACATGGTACCACTACCCATTCACAAAAAAAGGTGTAGTGTAAAAAAGACAGGAGACAGTCTTTGACAAGTCCTTTATTAAAAATACAAATTTAAAAAATGTCCCCCGAAGTAGATCCAGCATCAATCACGATGCCCGCCGCAACCGCCAATACGAAAAAGAATCATTCTGCCCTTGACACTGACTCTCGCCATCTGACAGCTGCGCCAGGATGACAGTTGTTAAACTGTGATCACCTTCGCCCCCTTGTGATGTCATCATGCCCTGTGATTGGCCAAAGCACTGTCAGGGCGTGGTGGATTGTGGGTTGCGGTGGGCATATAGCCCGCCGAATGCCCGTACCATTTTCAGGGAACACACAAATGACCCATGTAAGTAAGTAAGTTTGACTTGAAAATGCAGCCCATCACTAGTCAGCAGGTGGGTGTTCCTTTTGCACTTGATGACTCTCTCTTTTTGAAAACAGCGCCCACAAGCTCCATCCACACAGTCACATCAGTCATTCACATATTCCTGTGAATGAATAAACTACAATTACCATTTTCCACCATGGCAGACTGACTTTCAATGAGCTACGAAGAAGCTGATTTGCACTCTCATAGTCCACTTATATCTCCTCCAGATTTCAAACAGAAAGTCTGTATAGAAGTATGGGTGAAAACATAACACATGCACATTTATTTTTTACTGCAAAAATAATGTATGTTCATTTATTATTTTTACAGCAAAGGTGAACATATCCTTTAAGTCCACTTTCACATAAGATTTCTGATCAGGTCTACCTGGTAATTTTTCAGGTAGACCTGATTGAAAGCTTCATGCAAGACTATGAGAATTTGCCTATATCTGAGGCTGTTCATGTACAGAAAAATTGAAAATGATTGCATACTTTTTTTTATTTTCTGGACCTAAAGATAAGGAATCAGAGGTAGGTGGAAGTAAATGGATGCATGTCCATTCACTTACCTCCGGTCACTCACAGAGTTATCGTGGATCCATCAACGTCTTCTATGAAAATGCGGACAAAAAAATGAACCAGAATGGATGTCATCAAAGTGAAATCTCTTCCATTCAACTCCAGTTCATCAGGGGATCATGGATCCCCTGCTCAACAATAGTAACAAAGACATGTGAAGGGACCACAAGAATGCATGCTGCTTTCTTTTTAGAGGCAATGAAGGTACAGTGCACCATGCTGTTTCCTTTTGATCCTCTATTTTCTAAACTTTATTTGATATGTCACAAATGACACTACTTCATGTCTCTGCAGAGCAGTGCACAGTGCTATGGTATAGTGACATTCAGTGCCTTTCAGTGCGCTGGGATAAAATTCTGCATGTCATTTTACTTACTGCTCTAAATACTGTTTATTTGGTCTGTACTATATTCCTTACTTGTTTTGTAAAATATATACACTTTATTGTGGATTATTGGGCAAAAAGCTGCATATGGTGTGTCATTTGAAAAAAAACTACAACAGAGTGTTTATACAGTCTTTGGTTACACTGAATCTGACTTTGAAATCGTGTGACTTCACCTGAAGTCACATTATTTCAAAGTCAGATGCCAGCGTGGCTTCAGGTGTGGCTTGAAAGACATCTGTGTGACTTCATGCACAGATGTCTATGCTAGTAGCACCAGCACTGGCAAAACGTAGTGCATTAAACTACTTTCAAAATCAGTGCGACTCCGACTCAGTCAATGTGACCGCTTCCATTGCAGACAATAGGGTGCAAATTGTCATGCGATTTGAAACTATCAAATCGTATGACAAGTTGCACCAGCCTGACTGGAAACTAACTCCACTTTTGTTGTAAAAAATATAGGAAATTAAAAAAATAATAGAACTTACATGATTGCTACACAAGCCATTTTGTAAATTAGTGTTATTAAAAATGACCTTTCCTATTCCATCTGCTGCCTCTTTAACATCTGTAAACTTCAGAGCAATATGGCAACCTAGAGACATGCTGTATGGAAGGCCACCAGAAATGTAATTGCCTGCTTGTATGATTGGCTCACTGATTTTCCTAAAAGTCTGTACTTGATTAGACTATACAAGTCAAATTTTAAGTATCCCCGCAATAAGAATTTTAGTTTTGATTTGATACTCCAAAAGGATTAAACAATTCTAGAAGGATGCACACCCTGTAGCTTTTCCCTTTAAAACACGAAGAGTGCACCAGCTGATTATAATGAACAAGTCCATCCCATTCAGCCCGGGTTCACACTAATGTGATGCAGGAAATGCTGCGAATCCTGTGCGTTTCCCGCACCGCATTGCAATCGCGTGGTATTCATGCAATTTGGTGCAGGTGTCAATGCTAAATTATTGACACCCCGAAACAGATCGTAAAACGTAATGCAATTGCCAGAAATCGCATCGCATGGGAACACCCATGCAATGTGTTTCAGATGCGGATAAAAAAAAGGGTCCAGCACCTTTTTGGTGCGGATGTTACAGTATTTATGGCTCAAATCGCACCGTACAGACATTGCATGCAATTACATGCAAATTACATGTGGTGTAAGTGTGGACCCAGTCTCAGGCTCAATATCAAAAATAACATAGTCAAACTAACAGATATTTCTTCAGAGCAATAAATGTAGGAACCTGCTACAAAGTTTGTTAAAATTGCTGCAATGTACATTGATCACCCAGAAGGGCTTGTTTTTTTTTCTGAGCAAAAGTGGTGTTACTCTTTAAATACTGTTTGTATTGCCTATAGCAGTATTTTTAAATATTGTATATAGTCTGCAAAATATTCCTTCCATTTTCTGTGAATACACAGTATATACTGTATCTATACACTTAATTGTGGACTTGTGGACTAAAAAGCTGCATGCAGTGTAATATTTTAAAGATGAAGCTTACAACAGAATGTTTAAACACTGTTTATGGAGTCTGTACAATACTCTACTTTTTCTGTCAAACATATACACTATACATTCTGAATTTTTGGCCTGAAAAGCTGCATTCAGTGTACCAAACTGGAGATCCTGCCTACAACAGAGTGTTTAAATACTGATTATAAAGTCTGTACAAAATCACTTTCTTTTTCTACAATGTATGAAATATATACACTTTAGTTTGGATTTTTGGGCTAAAGAGCTACTTTACATGCCATGTTTTGTTCTGACAATGTGGCCTACAACAGTGCTGAAAGGCTAGGTTCACCTTCTGGAACATATTACAACCAAATTTGGGATGTAATGTGTGACGTATTAGTAAGCACCCCCTCACCCCTTGAGTTCTCTTCCTCCCATGTTGAGGTTCTTCTCCCCCATAGCAGCTGTCACATTTAAAATCAGTACAGCTGTGAAGAACTGCCTGCACTGCTGCAACATTCACAGGGGTCTGTGAATGAGAAAACTACAAGTCCCATCTTCCACCACAGTGTGAGGGTGCGTGGCGTCAGACCCCAGATCTTCTCACCAACTTGTGACCGATGGACCAGTCGATCCAAGACCGCACTGTCACTTGCGTAACAATGCCACTCTCAGCTGCACCCTTGTAAGGGAGAAGAGGTGCCGGTCATGCGCATGCGCGCAGGAATGCGCGATCGCGCACATGCACGCACACGTGCACACGCACGGCGAAGATTGGCACCATACGGGCTATTTAAAAAGGGTCTCTGCTCTGGTTCAGTGCTGACTGCTTACTCCTGTACGATTCCTTTGCTGCTGACCCGGCTTGTTCCTTATCCGACTCATATTTCCCTCCTGCTCCTGGTTCCTCACTTCGGCTCTGCTCCTGACTTTGGCTTTTCCTACTGATTCTGTACCGCATTGCCTGACTGTTGATGACCCTGGCTATTTTAAGACCCTGCTCCTGTCCTGTGTCCTGTCTACCTACATTGCTCTGCTGCACATTGGGCATTACCCAGAACCTGCTCTGTCTGTTACTACGGTACCCAAATCAGAGGATACTCTGCCTACCAAGGTCATCATCTGCAAGAGCCACAAGCAACAACCACTGGCGCTCTTGTCCCCCTGGTCCCTAGATTTCTTCTGTTCCAACCTCAGCGGGGTCAGGGCTAGTGACACAAGTGAGGCCGACCTCGTCAATTCAGTCTCCTATCAGGTACGTGACAACCCTGCACAAAGATTTTCCAGCTTGCGGGACCACAATCTATGTGCCAGCCGCCTGAGAGCGATTGTTACTGAGTCAGGTTAATTACGCAATTAACCCTTCACACTGCCACCACCACCTTTTTACAGAAAAGGAGGAAACTCTTAGCAGTAACACTATGATATTAATATAAGCGTCTGTAATACACACTGCCACCACAGACAGATGTATTTCAGAGGAATATATATATATATATATATATAAATAAGAGCAATAAAACAACAGAGAAATAAAAGAAAGAAGTTGCAGAAGGTAGGATACTTTTTTCTGCAAAAAGTCCTTGGTTTAAGCAGAGTCCATACGTCCGAACAAAAGGGTTGCCTTTCTCCCAAAGATGTTCCTGATGTTAAAGGGGAGGTATCTCTTCTTTTTCTCTCCAGGCATGTCAGCCTTTTTTCTAGTATCCCAGCAGGGGGTGTCTCCTGAAGCCAAGGGCCAATCGCCTCATTTGGGGATGGGTGTTAGGCGGGGACCCAGGCTATGACCAAATCCTTTCCAAGTTTATACCATGGTCAATAACCTTCAACAGGTACATGTAGCATCCTAGCCACTGGCAGATTAATATGCAGAATCATATTCTGAACGTCCAGACACCAAATATGGCATATCCTGCCACTTCGGATAAATATATATTGCTTTCTACTCTCTTGTAGATGCTACCTAGGGGTGTAAGGTGCCAGGTCACCCGTATTAAAATGACCTATCTGAATATATGCTTTATATCAATGTGCTCAGTTCCTGCGGAAGTTTATGAATTTGTATTAGAAATAACTCATGTGGAATGTATGTTTTATGGCCACTCTGAGGTAATGCTTACATGTCAAGTGACCGACTGAGTTATAGTTTTACGACCGGGCAGATGAAAGTGTTTGTCAGACCCTCTGGCACCAGGCTTAATTGGAGTGACAACCATGAAGCTTATCCAGCTGTGCCTTATGCACTCATGACCCCAGTGCACACACACAGACCACATTCCATTCAAAGGGGAGGGGGGACTGGACAGAGTGAGAATGACATCTGTAGACCAGGACACAAGATGGGAGACCTTAAGAAAATGGTGGTCTGGTCCATATGTCTAAGCGCACACAGCAGACAGACTTGTAGCTTCAATGGGTTACAAGTGTGGTAATCATCACAGTTGTAGTCCATTAACACTTACTCCAAATTTCTAACTGAGAACTCATACAGAGGAACAGACAGAAAGCTGGCAGAACAGTGTGCAGGAACTTGATATTGCTCCCATGATCCACTGCAATGCTTTGCAGTCTCCCATGAGAAAAAATAATAAATGCACATTTTTTTACAGCAAAAATATGTGCATTGATTACATTTTCCTTAACCACTTGCTCTCCTGAGGATTTACCCCCCTTCCTGACAAGGCTATTTTTTGCGTTACGGCGCTGCGTTACTTTAACTGACAATTGCACGGTCATGTAACACTGCACCCAAATGAAATGTATGTCCTTTTTTTCCCACTAATTGATATTTCTTTTGGTGGTAAATGATCTCTTGTGCAGTTTTTATAAAAAAAAGACCTACAATTTTGATTAAAAAAAACAATATTTTTGACTTTTTGCTATTAAACAGTTCAATAAAAAAATTAAAATAATCAAATTTCGTCATAAATTTAGGCCAAAATGTATTCTGCAGCATTTCTTTGCTAATAAAAATCCTAATACGTGTAAATGAATTGGTTTATGTGAAAGTTATAGCATTTAAAAATGATGGTATAGATAAGATAATGGGATTTTTTTTCTACTAGTAATGACGGCGATCAGCGACTTATAGTGGGATTGTGGGACTGCCGCTGACATTCTGACATGGGGGGAGCAAACTTGGTGTCACTGACATCCCCAGTGACACCAATACAGTGATCAGTGCTAAAAACAAAAGCACTGACACTATACTAATGGCACTGGGCAGGAAGGGGTTATAGTGTGAGGTGATTAAAGGGTTTTACTAGGGGGTGTGCCCTTTTCTGTAAGCAAACTGATCACGATGGTTGTGCTGTGCACAGCCATCCAGAGCAGTGTGCTATAGCTGACAGGGAGGAAGACTGTTTGTAAGCAAAACAGTCTTACTCTCCTTCGGTGATTGTGGGTAATCACCGGGCGCAGGCGGGTAATTACCGTCCGGGACCCAGTGATTGATATCCACGGCAGCGAATGGGGGCGTGGGTAGGGTACACGCGGTGTTCGCACGTGCCCCTGTAAGGGAATTCCCATGAGACGGCTGGTGAATAGACGTGCGCATGTGCACAGAAATGCACGATCACGCACACGTACGGTGAAGATTGGCGCCTGATGGACTATTTAAAAGGTGCCTCTGCCTGTGCTGAGTGCTGAATGGTCTTCAGCTGTTCCCCGTTTCCTGTTCGCTCCTGTGTGATTTCCTTGTTGCTGACCCGGCTTGTTCCTGACCTGACTCTGATTACTCTCCTGCTTGATACTTGTTCCTGACTTTGCCCCTGCTCCTGACTTTGGCTTGCTTATGATTTGGTACCTCGCTGTCCGCCTTGATGACCCTGGCTATTCCTTTGACACTGCTCCTGTCTCCCATCCCTGCTTCCTGCCTTGCTCTGGTGCACACCTGGCGATCTACCATACCAGCTATGCATATTACTACTGTGCCTGAATCGGAGGTTCATCAGTCTTCCAAAGTCTCCAACTGCAAGAGCTGCAAACAACATCTGCTGGCGCTCTTGTCCCCCTGGTCCCTAGACACCCTCTGTTCCACTTCCAGTGGGGTCAGGGCTATGACACAAGTGAGGCCGACCTTGTCATTTTAGTCTCCAATCAGGTACGTGACAGTACCAGTCAACCAGTGATGGAGTCTGAAAGGGAGGCCTCTGCAATGGGGGACATCTGTCAATCAATCTCTGCCTTGTCTTACGTGGTGCAGAGTTTGCAAAGAAACCTTGAGCACATGCAAAAACCAACTACCAACCAAGTCAGATGTCTCAACAGCCATGGGTCCTTCTTCAGTCTCAGACATAACTAACCAGACAGAGCTCAGCATGATTCATGGAACTTCTCCTCCACCGGAACCCCGGTTTCCAATACCTGAGTTTTTCAAGGGAGACCGCGGGAGGTTTTCGAATCTTTCGTAACTCCTGTGAGCTATATTTTTCTCTGCTACAAAGAACCTTTGCATCACAAAGCACCAGAGTGGGATTCATTATTTCACTCCTTCAGAATGAACCCCAATACTGGGCACACCACCTTCATGAGAAACATGATCCGGCTCTGACTTCTACGGACTCTTTTTTCTCAGCGATGTCACAACTTTACGCTGATCCCTTCCGTCATCAGAATGCGGAATCTACTGTATGCCTAGCAAGCTACAGCAAGGCCAAAGGCCTATAGAGGAATATGTCATCGAGTTCCGTATATGGAGTTCAGACACTCAATGGAACGAGTCTGCTCTCCGCCATCAGTTTTGCCTTGGTCTCTCTAACATCTTGAAAGATGAGCTTGCCCTAGTTGGGGTACCAACCAGCCTAGAGGACCTGATAAACCCAGCCATTCAAATTGACCGATGGCTCTGGGAAAGGCAGGGCGAAAAAACTAGCAGGGGTATCTTGATCTGCTCTGAAATAGAGACTCCTGTCCCCTCACCCACTGCTGTCGCATCAGACATACTCTCCAGCAAAAGGGGGCTTCATAATTCTCCTCGTAGGAGCTTTTGGAGACCACCGTTATCCTCTGCTGAATGTCTTCAATGACAAGACTCCAACCTCTGCCTCTACTGTGGTGATGCGGGTCACTATGTACTGACATGTCCAGTGAGACCTCCTAACCCCTCTCCTAGCTGGTTCCATATAATGCACCCACAAGGAACGAGCCAAATGCACCTCTCCTTCCTTCTTCACTTGCAACTTTCTGGAAGAACTATTTCTGTTTTAGCAATTATAGACTCTGGTGCCTGTAGCAGTTTCATGGATTCTAGCTTTGCTCATCAGTACAATATCCCTCTCTGTACCAAGAAACAAAGATTTTCGTTTCATCTGGCTCATGGCTCTGGTATCAGTTCTGGCCCGGTGACGCAATAGACTATGCCAATCTTCTGCCACTCATCCTCATGACATCAGGAACTTCTACTTCTGGATGTCATAACCTCATCAATGTTTCCAGTCATCCTCGGCATGCCCTGGCTAAGGGCGCACAACCCATCCATTAACTGGCTCTCCGGGGAAATCCTCTTTTCTTCCGAATACTGTCAGAACCATTGCATTCCAAAGGAACCATGCGCAGTGACTCCTCTTCTTAGCATCCATCCTGATTAAAAGATAATGAGACCTTGTCCCTGCTGTCTACCGTGATTACTTGGATGTATTCAACAAAAAGAGTGCCAATGTTCTTCCCCCGCAGTGGCCTTACGATTGTCCTATTGAACTCCTACCCGGTGCTGAGATCCCTTTTGGGCGAATTTACCCTCTCTCCGAATTTGAACTAGAGGTCCTCCGAAATTACATAGATGAAAGCCTGGAAAAAGGGTTTATTCATCCCTCTACATCACCAGCGGGAGCTGGCATCTTCTTTGTCGAAAAGAAAGATCATATTTTTAGACCATGTGTGGACTATCGTGATCTAAGTAAGATAACAGTCAAGAACCGTTATCCTCTTCCTCTGATTCCTGAATTGTTCCAAAGGCTACGAGGGGCATGTGTCTTTTCAAAACTAGATCTGAGAGGTGCATACAATTTAGTCAGAATTTGTGAAGGGGATGAATGGAAGACGACCTTTCGAACACGCTTTGGGCATTTCGAATACCTAGTTATGCCATTTGGCCTTTGTAATGCCCCAGCAACATTCCAACATTTTGTTAATGATATATTCCGGGACCATCTTGATTTATTTATCATTGTTTATTTGGATGACATCCTAGTCTTCTCAAGCTCAACTGAATAACACTGGGACCAAGTGAAGAAGATACTGGATAGGTTACGCCAACATCACCTCTATGCCAAAGCTGAAAAGTGTGAATTTGAGAAACAGACCATTCAGTTCCTTGGACTTGTGATTACTTCCGATGGCATTGCTATGGATCCTCAAAAAGTGACCTCTGTATTTGACTGGCCCGTCCCAGAAGACAGGGGGCTGTTTGCCATCAAGGTGGCCCTCGAGGAATGGCACTACTTGCTGGACGGAGCTTCACACCCTATCCTCATTTTTATGGATCACAAAAATCTGGAATACTTGAGAACTGCAAAACGCCTAAGGCCACGGCAGGCAAGATGGGCACTGTTCTTCTCCCGCTTTGTGTTTCACTTGACATACCAATAGTATCATCTGAGCCTGACACGATCCTGCCAGCTAAAAACGTTTTACTCCTGCAAGCAGACCTTGTATCACAAATAAAGGAAGCGGTTGATGAGCATCCACCCCCCTTGGAAATGCATCTACAGCTAAGGGATGGCCTGTATCTGCATAAAGAACAGATTTATATACCGGAACAACTCAGGACTCTCATTCTTAAAAGATGCCATGACCATCTTTTAGCAGGTCACTTCGGGATCCACGAGACCTCAAATTTGGTCTCCCGTTCCTTTTGGTGGCCAAACTTAATGAAAGATTGTAAAAATTACGTTAGATCTTGCTCAGTATGCCTCCGAAACAAGTCTGATAGAGCCAAGACCTGGAGCCTATTGGAATCCCTTCCAGTACCTGAAAAACCATGGAGTATGATTTCTCTGGACTTTATTGCAGAGCTTCACCCATCTGAAGGGTTCACCAACATCTTTGTCGTGGTTGATCGTCTGTCAAAGATGGCCCATTTCATATTCCTGAGACGACCTTCTGCTGCTGAGACTGCTTCTGCTTTCATTAAAGAGATTGTGAGGTTACATGGTATTCCCAGCAATATCGTGCAGTTCACATCTAAGTTCTGGAAAGCTCTGTGTGAGGCACTAGAGATTGAACTTCGCTTTTCCTCTGCGTATCATCCACATTAGAATGGGCAAACAGAGAGAACAAACCAGACCCTTGAACAGTATCTACAATGTTTATCTTCTTACTCACAGGATGACTGGGTGTCTCTCCTTCCATTGGCAGAATTTGCATATAACAATTCCATCCACTCTGCTACCAAACAGTCCCCTTTTTATGACAACTATGGATACCATCCTTCCTTACTCCCTGAAATGCCGGGGGAACCCACAGTCCTGACGGTACAAGAAAGGCTGGATTTCCTCAATAGGAATGGTTAAATGTTACGAGAAACTATTTTGGAGGCTCAGGCAAATAACAAGAGATTTTTTGACAGAAAAAGAAGGGGGAATCTGAATCTGAAACCGGGAGATAAGGTCTGGCTATCTACAGCAAACTTGAAATTGAGCTGCCCTTCAAAGAAGCTTGGTCCAAGGTACCTGGGACCATTTACAATCAAAAGAAAGATTAATCCTGTAGCTTTTGAATTAGTGTTACCAAAGAATATGAAGATCCATCTGGTATTCTATGTCTCTTTATTAACCAGCAGTTCCAAGTCTATTTCTGGATCGAGGTCCAGAATCTCCTGCTCCACTGATTGTCAAAGGTAATGAGGAATATGAAGTAGAAACTATCCTGGACTGTAGAAAGAGGGGTGGTCAGACCTAGTTCCTTATCAAATGGAAAGGCTACAGTCCAGAGGATAACTCCTGGGAACCACCTGCTTATGTCCATGCTCCACGGCTAGTGCAGGCTTACCTTCATCTTCATCCCAAAAAACAAGCTTTAGTAGGCATCCAGAGGCTGCCCCTAAGTGGGGGGGCAATGTAAGGGAATTACCGTGAGATGGCTGATGAATAGACGAGCGCATGTGCACAGAAATGCACGCTCATGCACACACACGTGCCCACGCATGGTGAAAATTGGTGCCAGATGGACTATTTAAGATGTGCCTGTGCTGAGTGCTGACTGGTCTTCAGCTGTTCCCCGTTTCCTGCTTGTTCCTGTGTGATTTCCTTGTTGCTGACCAGCCTTGTTCCTGACCTGACTCTGATTACTCTCCTGCTTGATACTTGTTCCTGACTTCGGCTCTGCTCCTGACTTTGGCTTGCTTATGATTTGGTACCTCGCTGTCCGCCCATTGATGACGCTGGCTATTCCTTTGACACTGCTCCTGTCTCCCATCCCTACTTCCTGCCTTGCTCTGGTGCACACCTGGCAATCTACCATACCAGCTCTGCATATTACTACTGTGCCTGAATCGGAGGTTCATCAGTCTTCCAAAGTCTCCAACTGCAAGAGCTGCAAACAACATCTGCTGGAGCTCTTGTCCTCCTGGTCCCTAGACACCCTCTGTTCCACTTCCAATGGGGTCAGGGCTAGTGACACAAGTGAGGCTGACCTCGTCATTTCAGTCTCCAATCAGGTACGTGACAGCCCCCCTACCCTGAAATGCAAAATACATAGACGTGATTTTGTACACAGGTGCCGCCATGTAGCAGTATATCTGCTGTCTTTTTTTCTAATTTTTTTAGGCGCAAAAAGTAAAAATGCACAAGCCATCAAATACCACAAAAAGAAAGCTCTATTTGTGGGAAAAAAGTACGAAGAATTAATTTGGGTGACGCATTGCATGACCGTACAATTGTCAGTTAAAGTAACGCAGCTCCGTAACTCAAAAAATGGCCTGGTCAGGAAGGGGGGCAAATCTTATGAAGGGCAAGTGGTTAAAACGTTTAACACAATATAGTGTGGTTCTGCCCATAAAAGATCACAAGCTTTATTTATATTTTTTTTATAATAAACTTTCCTATAGCTGTTAGGTATGTTGTGGTTTCTACTTCTACTGCTCAATTCAGGCCTATTACAGCTGGATAAAAAAATCATGTGCCACAGCAATGTTGAAATTAATCATATTGGGGTGCATACAACTTAAACATCTCCCAAGCATATATTGGAAAAAATTGTGTTTTTCTCAGGTTGTATTTGAAGTGGCATAAAAAGGAGGACTCTCTCCCCACTTTTTTAATTTTATATATGTCCCAATGAACAGTGCCCAGATTCCTATGCCCTTTGTTTCACAATCCTTTGCTTAGTAGCCACGTAAATAGACAGATTTGATTTTCAAGATTACTTCTCCATTAACTTTAATAATATTTGGATTGAAGATCACAATTTATATATTTTATGATGGGTTTGACGAAGGGCCCATAAATCAAATGCAGGCAAATTTCCTTACTCCTACATGCAAGCAACTGTTGCTATTCTTTTAATCTAGTATCACACAACTTTTCTGTTACTATCAACAACTCTGGCCTTGAAAAAGGTTATCAATACGCTTGTCTCCAAACCATCCTGCCATAAATGCCAACATTCCAGTACTTAAGGATAATGGTAATATGCAATGATTGTGTTACCTCATGTGTTTCAGCACAGGCAAATGCTTACTATGATGATGGCATTCTCAGATTCAACTTGTGCAAAGATTTTCCAGATCACGGGGCAACAATTTAAAGCTGGCCATACACTATTTAATTTTCTTACAAATTTCTGTCCTATTTCTGCCCAATTTCTTTTATATTTACCTTCAGCTGTGTAGTGCAAGAGCCTGCCTAATTGGATACAATTAAAAGTGTTGCTTAGGTTTGACCTCATATTATATGGTTTTTGGTAACTCTAAAGCAAAATTCGCAAGAAAATTGTACAATGTATGGCCAGCCTACGTGTCAGCAGACTGAGACAGTTAACTCCACAGTTAACAGTTTAACTACACAAAGAACATCTTCCACAATGTGATTTAACAGAAAAGGGCACGTGACCTTTTGGATATGTCTGTTGCTCAGCACTAAGCAGAGAGGAAAGTAACAGAGTAAAATATTTGGTAGTGTTCATCAAAGAGGCAAGGGTTCTTTAAGTTTTTAGAGCATTTAGAGAATCAACCTAATCATTTTTATATATAATTTAAATGAATGAAAAGAAGTAGTAAGATAAATAGGATTACATTTGAAAAACTTCTTAGCACATTTAGCCTGTGTCCAATTCACTTCAGTGTAAGTCAGATTCTGATAGAGTCACAGGCCCCCAGATACAGTTTACCATTCATGCACAACATTGATGGAAAAGTGAGAGCTCAAAAGTAGGTATGAGACGAGCGTACCCAGGTTCAGGTCAATGCAGGTTTGGTGAATATGACTGAAATTCGGATCCTGAATAGGAGCACCATTGTAGTCGATAGGATCTGAATCCTAGAAATAAGTAATCAGCATATTCTGGGCTACTAGACAAGGCCATGGAGAGCTGGGCAGTGACCTGGGGGGTATGTACTAATAAAAAAAATGCAATTATTCATTCAGCCAGGGAGAACGTCTTTTCAAAGGGCAACATTAAAGGTAAAGCTGTAGATGGTTTCAAAGAACATTATTAAAGCACCAGTGATACCATATTGTGGCATCACATAATTGAGCACTGGTCTTGGTTGCAACACTCCCAGTCCTCTCATCCACATCCACATCAGGCATCCCCAGTACTGTATACTACATATCATAGGGCGCAACAGAAGACTCTCATAATGCAGTAAATCCCAGTATTTATTATATAAACACACAAAAACCAAGTATAAAATAAGGACCAATGTGAATGTACAATTCAAAGAACATTATTAAAGAACATTATTAAAGCACCAGTAATACCATATTGTAGCATCACATAATTGAGCACTGGTCTTGGTTGCAACACTCCCAGTCCTCTCATCCACATCAGGCATCCCCAGTATATTACATATCATAGGGGGCAACATAAGACTCTCATAATACAGTAAATCCCAGCAGTCATTATATAAACACATAAAAACCAAGTATAAAATAAGGACCGATGAAAATGTACAATATGTGTGTGTGAAGCGCTATATAAGTACCATAAATAAATAACATAAAAAATAAATCAGAGATTTCCATGAAAGCTAGTGCTTACCAGGAGACAGCAGCCATGGATGCCAGTGCGCACAACCAACTCCACCCAACATGTTTCATCCAATAGGACATCTTCAATACATTGGGGATGCCTGATACGGATACAGATAAGTGCACTGGTAGTGTTGCAGCCAAAATGTGCTGGTGTTTATGAGATCCAATTGTCAGATGCTATTTCTCCATTTGTGTCCCAGCTGGTAGAGGAAAAGGAGAAGTGCTTTGATACAGCCCAAGGCTGATGTGCTGATGCATGCTGAGGGCAATCTACTTGTATGGTTTTTGTTATAGTAAACCTTTTAATTATCGGTGATGGGCTTGCACATGGAGAACACTGCTGCATTTTATTGAAGCACATGGGTGTTAAACTTGGACTTCACTAGACAAGCTACAATAATTTGAACTTTTATAAATTAGAATAATCTGTTCTGTTTGTGCTAATAATATAAAATCACTGCATTATTTTTATTGCCTATGATCCGTGGATATATATATCAATCTGGAGAGCTAGCTTCTTACATTCAGTCTGGTTACATTTCATTAGCTCAGACCTTCTTTATTGTTTTTATCTTGCCTCAGAGACTGAAGATGTTTGCACCAGAAATAGCAAGCTTGCATGGGCAAATTGCAATTTCTGAGCAATTGAGAGTACATAATGCATCTTGAAGAAACAAAAAAGGTTCCCTTTGTGTACAATTGTAAAATAAAAAACATTGAACAATATTGCACCACACATGTCAACCCTTCATTGGAATAGGCTGTAATTTTTGATGCAAGAGAATAAAAAGACTGCATTTGTAAGCAGAAAATTGTCTTCCTTTTTCAAAAACCGATAAAAGAAAAAATTATACTTTTTATGAGGGAGAAAGCAGATTGCAGCTAAAAATAGAAAATAATGTTTTTTTTCCCCCAAGAATGATTAAAGGCTGTACATGTTGACAGATTAGAACCACAGCTTTTAAGTCTGCCTGGGCAGACTGCTATATATCAGCCATACAGCAAGCAGATTGTATCTTCCAAAATATGGGGTTATTTCTTCCCAGCCAGAAGAGAGAAACAATACAAATAAATAAATATAGCACATCTGTATCCTTTGGATAGGTTAATAAGTTTGGGGTACAGAGCAGGCATCTGGTAAAAAAACATTTTCTATTTAAAATTTAAAACAGAAAAATGAAAGTAATTTTAGATACACATTTTACGCCTCTTTAGATAGACTGTTATTTGTGAGGGAGAGAACAGGCAGATTTCATTAACAAATATAAAATTAGAGGGAATCGTGGTGTAGACATAATATAAATATTGTGCAGGTTTGCTGCTGAGAATCTTATCCTTAATAATGAAAGTTACATTTTAAGGAAAGATTAGGCCTATTTCACCTAGAAATATTACTTACAAATTACACTGTTTCAGAGATTATGCTTCTTTCGGACAGAAATGAATAACAAATGTATTATCTAGAAAGACACAATAAAAAAATTGCATGAATTGGTTAATAAAAACTCCTCTGTTTTATAGAGAGGTCATCTTTAAGACAGGGAGTAATCCTATTTTAGCATTATAAAATGAAACCACATATTTGTAGTTTGTTTGCTTAAAGCAGTGGTCTCCAAACTGTGGCCTGGGGGCCAGATGCGGCCCTTTGCTTGCCTATACCCGGCCCTCACGACACTTTTCCTCAAACTGATGCCAATGATGGGGTACCATTTCTCTTACACAATGGGGAATTATTTTTCCCACTCATACCAACAATGAGACTCTATTTCTCCCACTAAAACCAATAATGGAGCATTTTTTATTCCAACTTACCCTGTGGCATTTTATACTCCCACTGGCCACAGTCCTTCCTAAAGCCTGAAGGACAGTAAACTGGCTCTTTGTTTATAAAGTTTGGAGACCCCTGGCTTAAAGGATAAGTTCACCATTCGTAACAATGTTACATGTTACACCCATATGCAGGGTGTAACATGTTACAAAAGGACTGGCCCCCACTCCCCCCTAATTCCCCATTTTGACAGCTAGTGGGGTAACTTCTCCCCCTGCTAGCTATCAGAATTTAAAAAAAACATTGCCATGCAGGGCTCTGTCTGCCCAGCCACGTCACTCATTCAAAGTTTTCTGTGAATGAGAAAACTACATTTTCCGACAGCCTTTGTGGCTGTTGAGCACTGTGGTAGTTCATTATCAGAGTATATCTGCTTGGTATGAGCACACAGATACACTTACAGGTCTGCAGGAGTCCTACCTGGCACCAGCAATCTGCTGATCACTGGTGCAATGCTTTACATGCTCCCAAAACAAAAAAATAGTAAATGCACATTTACCTGAAAAAAAATGTGCATTTATTATTTTTTGTTAAAAGATGAATTTATGCTTTAACAGAATCTTATCCATTTCCATGGGAGACATTTTGAGGCAGGTATTTGGCATATTTCAGCCATAAATATTAAATGAAACTGCAAAAGCATTTTATAAATGAAATTGAATTACTTGAATGAAATATTAAAGTGGTTCTGAAGCCTAAACATTTTTTACCTTAATGCATTCCCTGCGTTTAGGTAAAAAATGTTTCAGTAGCAGTACCATTGCACGGAGCAGGTAAGTATAACATGTTTGTTTTGTTTTGTTTTTTCCATTGACACTTTAAACAAAATCACATCTTTTTCAATCCAAGGGCATTTCATAAGTAGAGTGAAGTCATAATTTAGACAGAAAGCTGTCTTTTTCAAAACACTGCATTATAACAGTACTGATGTGCTGCACCAAATCTCTTCTTTTTTAATGGGATGGAGTACTCTTAATACAGTCATAACAATAAAATTACACAGTAACATACAGTACTGTGCAAACATTTTGGGAAGGTGTGAACAATGCTGAAAATTAGAAATGGTTTCAGTAATAGAAGTGTTAAAGGTTTATTTTTTTCAATTAACAAAATGTAAAGTAAACAAACAGAAGAGAATCAATATTTGGTGTGACCACCCATTGCCTTCAAAACAGCATCAATTCTTCAATTCTTCTAGGTACCCTTGCACACAGTTTTTGAAGGAGCTCATCTGGTAGATTGTTCCAAACATCTTGGAGAACCAACTGCAATGGTGTTCTTAATGCTCAGAAATACAGGCAGATACCTATCCATCATGCCATACCATCAGGGATTGGTTGGCCACACATTTATTCTGCAGCAGGACAGCAACCCTAAACATGCAGCCAATGTCATTTAAATTCCCTGTGTTCCCCCTTCCCTATATGAAGGGAAAGAGAGTGGAGAAGAGATCAGCGCTGTGCATGGCTGTATCTCTTCTCCTCTTGCTTTCTCTTCACACAGGGACTCAAACAGCAGCAGGAGCAATTGGCTCTTGCTGCTGTCAATCAAGTGCTGTGAATGCTGTGAAGAAGAAGTGGGGGTGGGGTTAATTTCCAACTTGTGTGTCTATGGAGTGTGGCTCGATAGACACAGAGGTCGGGAGTGAGCTCGCAGCCTTTGTCCCCATAGCAAACAGCTTGCTATGGGGACACACAAAGAAGAGGATACAAAATCGCAGATGGGGGACCCAAGAAGAGTAGGATCTGGGCTACTCTGTGCAATACCACTGCACAGAGCAGGTGAGTAGAACATGTTTGTTATTTTCATTTAAAAAAATGTTTGACTGTAGTAACACTTTAGGAACTATCTTCAGTGTAAAGAAGAACAGGGAGTCCTGAAAGTGATGGTTTGGCCCCCACAGAGCCCTGATCTCAACATCATGGAGTCTATCTGGGATTACATGAAGCAGAAGGATTTGAGGCAACCTACATCTACTGAAGATCTGTGGTTAGTTCTTCAGGATGTTTGGAACAACCTGCCTGCTGAGTTCCTTCAAAAACTCTGTGCAAGTGTACCTAGAAGAATTGAAGAATATATTCTGTTTTGCAGGCAAAGGGTGTTCACACCAAATATTGATTGAATTTGGATTTCTCTTCAGTTCATTTACTTTCCATTTTGTTAATTGATAAAATAAACTATTAACACATATTTCTGAAAGCATTCTTAATTTACAGCATTTTTTCACAAGTGTTTAAAACTTTTGCATAGCACTGTACTTTTACAGACAGGTACACATTGTGAATATTTCATGCACAGAATACCAGTCTTTAAAATAAGATTACATTTTGGAAGTAGAAAGAAGTCATATTTTACCCAAAAACATATAATTGTAATATTTTTGGATACTTATTGTACTGTATAAATTTTACAGATCAGCTAGACAAAATGTAATTATTTCCACAGGATGGAATTGACGAGATAGAGAACAGGCAGACTCCATCTTTATTTTTAAAAAATGATTTCTTCTTTTGCATAACACCAGCAGCACATATATTCTTGCAGAGCACAGTATGTTATCTGCCCAAAAATTTACAATTTTTGCAACAGTGAAACAGCTGTAGAAAAACCGGGTTTAAGGCGCTGGCTGCACAGTGGTAGAAGTAGGTGTTAATATTGGTCAGGTGTGCCCATGAGGGCAGGAAATGGCAATAGTGACAAAAAGTGGGATTTATTTCAGGCCTGCAGCAACAAAAAGAGAAGCGTAGTCTGTACAGAAAATTATTACTTTGAGTGGCAGAATCCCCTAAGCCACATAAAATTCCCTCATCACTGCAGCTAATTTGCTAGTGGGCAGCGACTACAGGATCATCTGTACAAGCTGGTCCTCGCTGTCTGTTGTCACCTCCCTCTATGCTCGCATTGCTCTCCTAGTCACCAAGAGATGTAATTAATTGATGCACATCCTCTTGCAGCATGTGGCTGATACTGTGCAATATACTGTGCAAAATACTTAGCCAACTCTTCCAGGGGTACCTGAAGATTGGAAGCAGAACATGGTGCTTTAGCAGTTGCCAATGATTTCAGGCCACTCTTTGCTTGGAAGAAAGAGAAAGATGATGATAAATGCTTTTTAACCCCTCCACTGCCTCCTCCATTTGCTCTAGGTGCATAAACTACCCACTTCCAGAAAAGAAAGGCACATTTGGCTTGTATCTCTGCACCCTGACCACCATCTTGGCCTGTGGATAAAGATGCTACTAACCCATGATAGCTGCATTGGAACTATTTCTGCCTCTCTATGGACTGCCCTGACATGATGTTGATAACAGGGCTTACTCCCTACTTTTATTAGCAGCTATGGCAAGAGCTTAATGTGGGGGTTATGGTGCTTGGGTACAATAATTCTTTTAGTGTTTTTGTACATTAAAGTGAACCACAATAATTTGTGCTGCTCAGCTGCAAAAAAAGCAGTTTTCTGGAGCCACTAATAACTTCACACTGATGTTGATGCTGCTGACCCCGTCTACAATAAAAAAGAGAATAATAAAATTAAACTCAAATAAATATAGATGAAGGACAAGAAAATGAAATAACTAAAACAAAAAACCCAAGCAAGAACCCTAAAATACAAGCAAAATATACCCCATTTATATTGCAGAAAAAAAGAGTAAATGCTAAAGACAAAAGATGTAATCTAAACATCCAAACAGTCAAAGTTTGGTGTGAACTCTCAGCTCATCCCTATTCACAAGTTGCTGGGGCAGTCATATGTTGTTGTCTCGGAGGAGGGTAGTTGCAGAAATGACATAACCAATGAAAAGGTCTGTAAAGTGTGCTGAGGGGTGTTAACGTGTTTACGATAGTTCAGTAAAGACTCCTTACATGCCAGTTTTTCAAACTACATCAGTATTTCCAGATGACCATATTCTAAATTGCAATGACCAACATCATTTTGCACAGAATTAAATTACTTATTGATAGATATCAGACATGGAAAGGGGTAATGTGTCCCTCCCACTTTCTGGGCATTATGGCATTGGTAGTTGTACTAGATTTTGAAATATGTGTTGTATGAAAAGGATAATTTGGGGTCAAGAAGAGCCATACCTAAGCGTGTATTGTTTAAATTGCTTTTCTACACTATTTTACAACATATTTATTTATAATTTTGCTTTATTTTACACTAGCTATTAGCGAGTTTTGGCTCTGGAGGTTTACAACCCCCAATTCCAGTCAGAATACATTATAGTCTTTTGCGTGCACAGCTAGAGGTTATTTGAGATTGCAATTTTACAACAGGCTTAAGAAAAACTCATTAGAGACTTACAGACCCTCAAGTACTGTTTTTGCAACTTGATCTTTGCTGGTTGTTTTAGTGTGTGTGTGTGTGGGGGGGGGGGGTATATGGAATGTATCTCACACATAAGAATTTAAATCCATTCATCTGTCACAAATGGACATTTTGTTATGTTCCTCCTTTTTATTAAACAAGAGTTAAAATACAGTATACTGTAGGGTATAAAAGAAAAAAAGCAGAAACAAAATTTCAAGATTATACAATCCAGAAAAAATATTAGATAACATAGTACATGTCATTAATCTATCTCAAAGAAATACATTTCAAACCAGAATGAACCTTCTGTAGTGTAGCTAGTATCCATCACAGTGATGCTTACATAAGAATAAATCAAACAAAAAAAAAAGAGGCTAGGAGACATGACAGAAAAGGAAAGAAGAAGAAAGGAAGAAATGGACCTGGATACACTAAACAACTCATAAGTTAGGTAGCAATCAATCAGTTATTGAGACCTGCATATACTGAGCCCAAGGGTCCTAGACTTTATGAAATTGCTTAAAGGATAAGTTTACTTTTGGAAAAGTTACATGTTCCACCTGTTTTTATGGGGGAACATGTATTATGTTCTGGCTTCAGCAACTCCCCCCCAACCCCCTCCCACTGACAGTGAGCTGAGGTCTTCTCTCTGTACCCGCTGTCATAAATTCAAAAAAGATCATCTGTGGGGAGCTCCGCCCACACAGCTGTGTCATTCACTCACATGTTCTGTGAATGAATGTCCACATGTACAGTACCATCAGCTTTTGCAGCTGATGGCTTGTAGTTCTCAATGAAATATAAGGACACTGGTGAGTACTCTTATAGTCCACTGAGCTTCCTGGACTGAAGTAACTACATGCCTGTATCGGAGGTAATGGGCAGACAGCTACACTGACAGTTTGCAGGAGCCTGACATTGCATCCCCAATCTGCTAATCGTGGGTGCAATACCTTACAGGCATCTAAGAAAAAAAATAGTAAGAGCAAATTTTTTTTTTACCTGCATACATATATTTGTTTTGTTTAGCATGTGAAAGGGATACTGAAGATGTTTTCCAGGATTTAGCAGATTTAGCAAAGGTCATATTGGATGCTAATAATTAAAAAAAAACTTATTTGCAAATTACAGGATACATTGTCAACAGGTTTATTAAGAAGGGCAATTTGAGGTAATTGGGGTATAGGCAGCCTTGTGAGTCTTCGCAGCAAAGCAAATTTACCATTCCAGAATCCCCAAACTTTAGGACACTCCCAAAAAATATAGAACCTAAGAAGTCACAAAGGGATACCTCCCCTCTGACCTAAATTTTGAGAACATTATTTTTCATAGAGTGTAAGCTTCAGGGCAGCATAGGGCGCAGAGTTGGCACTTGTGGCGCAGAGTTTTCATTCTTGCATTGAAAAAAATGGTCTAGTTGGGGAGCTAGGAACGCAGAGAACTTCTTATAGTAAACAGCCGAAAAACCATCAGGTTCAGGGGCTGAATTGTGCTTGGTTTGTTTGATCACAACAGTTATCTCTTCAACAGAACTGGATGATTTTATAAGATTTCTATGGGACATGGTCAACTTAGGGATAATAAACACCTCTAGAAAACAAAATTCCTTGATTACCTGTTGAGAATTTTGAGTATAAATGCCTGCATACTGTTTTTAAATTTATGTGAAATTTAGTAGGAAGCATAGGTCCTATTCTGGTTTTTTGGAAATAGAATTTGGAGTACCACAGTATGCTTTTTTAAGCTCTCATGATAAGGGCCAAATTAAGAGAGTCTAAAAGGTTCAACTTTCAAATGTAAATCCTTACCAGGGATGTGTTTATGAGCTTTACAAAAGGCTCACAATTTCCTATCCAAACAGGCCACAACTCGCCATGTCCCGGACAGAAGTCCTTTGACTGCCCGAGAATATGGATTGTTACCATCAAGTGAAGAGTAGAATTTCCAGGTCCAACACAGACAGCACAGATAGATAGAAAGAAAGGAAAGAAAGTTATAGACAAAAATACATTTAACAAAGTTAAACCAAAAAGAAACCAATTCTCGTATAAATGTGAGACTGACACAGCCAGAACACTCAGTACCTGCCTTTTCCAGCCATATTACACATAAAAATATGGCTTTATTCATCGTTTGCAGTAAAAGGAAAATATATAATATCAAAATGCATTATAAAGAACAGAGGAATATGAAGAAAGCATCATATATTCCCCTGAAAAGCCTCTAGGTAGTAAAAAAAAGTCTACAGGAGTATTGTAATAGCTAATACTAACAAAAACATCCAGCAATAGCTCAAAAGGAAAGTCAATGTTCATATCAAGCAACAGTGAAAAAGTCAAGTCCCACAGGTGTAAACAACACAGATGTAGAACAAAAAGTCAACTTATGTCTCATGGAGAAAGAGAAATCTGCAGTTGTCCAGAGCATGTTCTTTGCCACACTGGAGAGATCAGATGGGGAAGAGAGAGTCATTTCTCTGATAAGGATCTGCTCTCTGAAGGCAAGGCATTGAGTTCCTGCAAGAAACTTCCTTCTGATTATGATGTCACAAATAATGGAAGCAAATCCTGCAATAAAAAACGCTGCAAACTGTGCAACCAAATCAATCCATCAAAAAGTGTCAGACACTCAAAAGGGATCTTCAATATCTCCGGATCATACAGCTGCACCTCTAGTAATGTTGTGTACCTTATCCAGTGCAGAAAATGTAATAAAGGATCTTATGTTGGCGAAACAGGACAGAAGTTGCAAACAAGGATGAATTTGCACAGACATACCATCAAGGAACATAAAGAAGATGACTTTTGCACACCTGTGGGACACCATTTCACACAACGAGACCACACTATGGAAGACCTCAATATTTTAGTTCTTAAAGGAAATTTAAATCCATTCAGGAAAGAAAAACTTTTCAACTAAGAATGATAATTCTATTTGACACAAGAGATAACGGCCTTAATTTGGACATGGGATTCCTCAATCATTATCCAACAGTTTTATGACTCCCTCTGTGAATGTTGCCCCCCCCCCCCCCCAGTCTTTGCTTTTGCTGTGTCTTATCTCTAGACTAATCCTAGTCTTTTAACCATTTATGTGTACATCTGTGTGTGTTTCTTTCTGGTTTTTTTTTTTCTTTCATCCCCCACATCTCTTCTATCATTCTGCTAAAACTTTGTAATGCTTTGTACTGCTTGGACCTTGAAGAAGGGGACATACCCCAAAAGCTTGTCCTCAAAATTGTATGTTAGTGCAAATAAAAAAAGTATCACGTCAGTACTCAATTGTTTCTGTCGCAAGTGCACTAATACGGCTACAATCACCTCAAGTTCCTGCAAGATAACACCCAGTTGCAGCAACACTTTTTTTTCCTGCAGGGAAGGAGGAGCATGAATACATCTTATTATTGAAGACAAAGAAAAGGCAGAGAGTGAAAGCCCATCAATACATGATCTTTTTGTGAGACAAGGCTAGCAGTGAGGGTTTGAGTGCCCAGCATTTATGGATAGAATAGGAAGAAATGTCTGCAAAGATTTGTACCAAATGGCCCATAATAGACAGAAAGGAGGAGTCTCTATAGATTTTCATCATCATTTCCTTCATGGCATAATATGGGTTTGTCAATAATATCCCTAGGTAGTCCATCCTGGCAGACTGGTTGTAAATCCCGGTGCCTTCTCCTCATCCCTAGGCGATGCTCAGGAATATCAGGTATAACATCCTTAAGAAAGGAGTAAATTGCAGCCTCAGTATCTTGAACAGACTTAGGAAACCCCGTGATCCAGGAATTATAGCACTTAAAACAGTTTTCCAGGTGATCTATCTTTGTTAAGGGAAGATCTCATTTCTCCTGAAACTCTTGAACCCTCTGCATGTTCTGATTGGTCTGTGGCACTGTCATCTCCATTTTACTCTGAATAGCTTCAAAACGGATTCCCAGATATCATAGATCAACTTTAATATCTGAATTGATTTGTGCTGCAGTTTTAGATAGGCTTTTTCCAGGCTTTCAGAAATCTTAGCAAACAAAGACTAAGAGCCCAAGTAGTCAGGAGAAAAGGAGGCTGGCAGCAAGTTCTGGTATAGCAGGGCTGTGAGGGAACACAGTATCACTGGGAAGAATTGTGCAGCCTGAAATTCCATGTGCTCCTCTCTGCTCTCTGCCGTGCTACCTGGCATTGTGTTTCATGAAGACTGCATATCTTACCTCTGTCTGCTGAGGCATTGTCTGGTTGTGGCAGCTGCGAATAAGCATAGCATCCTACCATGGGCTCATACAAAGTGATGTTCCCAAGGTCTAGCACTGGTGCAACCCCCCAATGTGGATCCAACAGGTGCTATAGCTGGGGAGAATTGGCAGGTCCTGCACAGAGCTCTTAGGCTAGGCAGCCATCTCTGAGAGCTCCATGCATGCTAACTTGGGCATATTGGTGAGAAGAGGATGCACTGTGTATATTATAACTCCCCATTCTCTTTAATAAGTTTGAGGTTCATCAAATCAAATTATTTTCACATTCAAATGCTGTAAATTTGAAAGCTGCATGGTTTGTTAACCTCCCTAGCGGTATGATTATTTCAGATTTTTGGTGCTGAAAGCGGTACCATTATTTTGCATGGAAATATGTTGTTTTTTTATTGTAGGCTGTAATTTTTAGGAATAACTCACTGAAATATGTCCAAACAAGAGTCTGTTAAACATCCCGGGTATGATAAAATTTGAAACACAAAATCATAAATTATAATTTAATAAATAATCATAAAAAATAATAATATAATAATAATACATTTAATTCAATAATATAATCAAACCGAAAACACTGAAATTTGAAATAGAGCGCCAAGTTCGTACATTGCTGAGCAAAGTCGCAAAATCGTTTTCAGTATCTGATGACGAATTTCCCCACGAATCATTATCACTCAATTCTGCAAGTGGTTCTGATTTACTATCGCTGTTATCTAGCTGGTCTAAAACCGCTTTTGACCTATAGGGACACTTTTTGGACGCCATGGACGTTTCTCAGTTTCCAGGCAGAAAGAGCAGACAAAATGCAGGCAGGGCACAAGACAAAGCACTAGGGACAATATGTATGTGAAATGGGTTGAAACAGCAATGTTTTACTATGAAAAATTTGTTTTGAAAAAAATGACATTTTTTAAAATTTTCAAATTTCCCGCTGCCGGCGGCGGCACCCGTACATCCAGACGTCACAGGGACCGGAACACAGAAGCCAGATGCTGGCAGCGGCCGGAGGAGATGGCCGGGGACGCTGCAGGGGACACATCGCGGGAGCGAAGGACAAGGTAAGCTCTGCAGGGACTCCCTATGCAGCGCCACATGGTAAGCCCGAGTGTAGCTCGGGGTTACCGCTTTTGGCACTGACATTTTTCCCTGAGCTACACTCGGGAATACCGCTAGGGAGGTTAATGAACTATGAGAGTGCACATCTGCACCGTTGCAGTTCATTGAAAACTACAAGCCATCTTCCACAGTGGAAGATGGGACTGGTAGTTTTCTCATTCACAGATTGTTGTGAATGAATTACGGAAGAAAGTAGGGCAAGAACGAGTCTAGGGATAGGAAACAAAAATGGTGTAAGGTCTGTGGAATAAAACATATTGGGAGAGACTGTAGGAACTTAATATTAATAGTCTTGGGGAAAGAAGGCAAATGGGGACATGACTAAAACCTTTAAATACATTAAGGGTGTGAATAAGGTTAAGTATTTTTTATTGTGACACTAAAATCAAGAACATGGGAACATGGGGACTTTTCTAAGAAGAATTTAAAAAATGTAGGTTGCCATATGTCATTTAGTAGTGACCATTAGCTGGAGACATACTTGGAAGCATCTAAATTATATAATAATTAGAGATGAGCGAATCGAACTTGGCGAAGTGGAATTCGTTTCGAATTTTAGGAAAAATTTGATTCGCATCGAATCCGAATTTTAGCAAACTTCGGATGCACGAATCGAATTTTCCCCAATCAGCCGGCAAAAGTGTCACTGCAGAGAGCTCCGCTATTTCTGACAGTTCTCTGACAGTTCTGACAGTTCATTTACAGCGGTTGAAACATTGTATCTATTTGTTTCCATTTAGGATACAGATGTTTTTATTCGGAAATAAATAGATACAATGTTTCAACCGCTGTAAATGAACTGTCAGAACTGTCAGAGAACTGTCAGAAGTAGCGGAGCTCTCTGCAGATACACTTTTTGCTGTACTGGAATTCTTCTTCTTTTCATTCTTCTTCTTCTTTTCATTCTTCTTTTCATTCTTCTTCTTCTTCTTTTCATTCTTCTTCTTCTTCTTTTCATTCTTCTTTTCATTCTTCTTCTTCTTTTCATTCTTCTTCTTCTTCTTTTCATTCTTCTTCTTCTTCTTTTCATTCTTCTTTTCATTCTTCTTCTTCTTCTTTTCATTCTTCTTCTTTTCATTCTTCTTTTCATACTTCTTCTTCTTCTTATCATTCTTCTTCTTCTTCTTTTCATTCTTCTTTTCATTCTTCTTCTTTTCATTCTTCTTTTCATTCTTCTCATTCTTCTTTTCATTCTTCTTTTCATTCTTCTTCTTTTCATTCTTCTTCTTCTTCTTTTCATTCTTCTTTTCATTCTTCTTCTTCTTCTTTTCATTCTTCTTCTTCTTCTTTTCATTCTTCTTCTTCTTCTTTTCATCCTTCTTTTAATTCTTCTTCTTCTTTTCATTCTTCTTCTTCTTTTCATTCTTCTTTTCATTCTTCTTCTTCTTCTTTTCATTCTTCTTCTTCTTCTTTTCATTCTTCTTCTTCTTTTCATTCTTCTTTTCATTCTTCTTCTTCTTTTCATTCTTCTTCTTCTTTTCATTCTTCTTTTCATTCTGCTTCTTCTTCTTTTCATTCTTCTTCTTCTTCTTTTCATTCTTCTTCTTCTTCTTTTCATTCTTTTTCTTCTTCTTCTTTTCATTCTTCTTTTCATTCTTCTTCTTCTTCTTCTTCTTCGTCGTGCCCCGTGACTGCCCAAATGAGTGAAGTGTGCGGTGATTCTAAGATCGACGGCACTCATCTGCATGTCATACTGACTGACAGTATTATTTCTCTTCCCCAGCAGACTCCAAGGGCATTTAAATTAAAGGTACAGTGTTCTGCACTAATATAAAGGCTCTCTGAAGCCTAGAAACCCTTTAAATAAGTTAAATTCGCGGCGAATAAATTTGCATCGAATCGAATTTCTCCCGCAAATTCGGCGAATCAGCCGAATCGAATTTTTGAATACTTCGCTCATCTCTAATAATAATCTAAAGTCCACAAGACGAAGAATACACCATATTGTCCAATGTTCTGTTGGCAACTGACGCTTTCAGGTATATTAGGGAACCTTATCACATACATCAAAGTAACAGTGCTGAGTGTATTACAAATCAAATATTATTCTGTCTGGCTTTCTTGGTACTTTTTGCATTTCAGTATGAATGTCAATCTGTTATGATCAGAACAGGCTTAATTTTTTGGTTGATAAGCTTTAAATACAGTATTGGTTTTTGCCAAGCAATGTTTGCTTTAATAAGAATGTTAGGATACAGTTTTGCTGCTCTTTATCGAGTATGTCCTACATGGTAATATTAAATATGTTGTCATACTTTATGCCATGAAACAAGCATTCTCAGTTTCACTGTGGGGATTATTTTACTAATACCTACAAATACACTATATTACTAAAAGTATTAAGATGCCTGCCTTTATACGCACATGAACTTTAATGGCATCCCAGTCTTAGTCCATAGGGTTCATTATTGAGCTGGCCCACCCTTTGCAGCTATAACAGCTTCAACTCTTCTGGGAAGGCTGACCACAAGGTTTAGGAGTCTATGGGAATGTTTGACCATTCATCCAGAAGCGCATTTGTGAGGTTAGGCTCTGATGTTGGACGAGAAGGCCTGTCTCGCAGTCCCTACTTTAATTTATCATGTTGGAACATGAAGAGGCCATCCTCAAACTGTTCCCACAAACTTGGGAGCATGAAATTGTCTAAAATGTCTTGGTATGCTGACACCTTAAGAGTTCCCTTCACTGGAACTAAGGGGCCAAGCCCAACCATTGAAAAAAAACCCACACCATAATTCCCCTCCACCAAATTTTACACTTGTCACAATGCAGTAAGGCAAGTACCATTCTCCTGGAAACCACCAAACTCAGACATGTCCATCGGATTGCCATATGGAGAAGAGTGATTCGTCACTCCAAAGAACATGTCTCCACTGCTCTAGAGTCCAGTGGCTGCATGCTTTCCACCACTGCATCCGATGCTTTGCATTTCACTTGTTGTGCTAATCTGAAAGCCATATGAAGTTCGGAGGTCTTTAGCTATTGACTCTGCAGACAGTTGACGACTACTGCACAGTGTGCGCTTCAGAATCTGCTGACCCCACTCTATCATTTTAGATGGCCTATCAATTTGTGGTTGAGTTGCTGTTGTTCCCAGTTGCTCCCCAGTTGCCCAGTTGACCAAGGAATATTTAGTAGCAAGAAAATTTCACAGATGGACTTATTGCACAGATGGCAACCTATCATGGTACCACGCTTGAATGCACTGAGCTCACGAGAGCGGCCTATTCTTTCACAACAGTTTGCAGAAGCAGTCTGCATGCCTAGGTGCTTGATTTTATAAACCTGTGGCCATGGGGGTGATTGGAAAACCTGAATCCAATGATTTGGAGGGGTGTCCCAATACTTTTGGCAATATAGTGTATATATAAATCAAGGACTTTTTTAATGGGCTTTTTTCCATCAGACAAGTCTGGAATGAAAAACCCTGGAAGCAGGTTAAAGCAGGTTAGAAGGCAGTCAACTGCAGGTCAAAAGCACCTCTCAATGAATATTAGATTTCAGAAGTGTCTCAAACTGATGTCAAACTGATGCAATCAACACAAGCCCAAAGCCGATCAACAAAGTCCCTTTTAATGGGAAAAACAAGTTTTGTTTATGCTGTGCCTTAAATATGTACCCAAAGGTGAGATGGTTCTACCCATAAAAAAGCATACAAATCACATTTCTAAGATAAGTAATCTATTTTACCCAAAGCTTTCACCCATCACTATGTTTATATGTGCTTGAATAAAATTCATTTTTCTCCTTCACTAAGTATCTGTGATTGGTTTGAACTTACTTTTCATGTGTACTGTTGGTGCTATATAAATCCTGTATAATAATAATAATAATAATAATGTGTTAGTCTTTCTCTGTAGAAGCATCATAGAATCATAAATTCTTTATCAGTTCTTGACATACCAACCTTTATTTATTATAGAAAGTGTTGGTGAGTTTGCTTGTTTACCTACTGATTTCAATATAGAGATAAGTGGCTTGTGTACATATTTGAAAGGCCGCATGAATGTTTGTAATTATAGTAAACATGAATATGTACAAATACAGAAGGATTAAAAAAAAACCGAAGTGAATAGTTTGGAGATGTTTATAGTGTATTTTTTATTTTTCTATTGGGGTGAGTTGTTAGGATGAAAAGAAATTATACTTTGTAAATAAACTAATAAGAGGGCTTTGCAAACTTTCGGATCGAGTGTCAATGCATTTTAACTCTCTGGGGGCTATTTACTAAAATTTGAGAGTGCAAATCCACTGCACAGAAACCAATGAGCTTTCAGGTTTTATTGCCAAAGCTTAATTGAACACGCTGAAGTTAGAAGCTGCTTGGCTACCATGCACAGCTGCACCATATTGTGAGTGCACCATTTTTAGTAAATCCCTCTCTCTGTGTCTTTATTTTCCATTTTCTTAAAATATTGGTTAAACATTTTTTCTCAAAGTGTATTGTGTCCTGGATTGTTGATCTCAGCCAGTTATATGTTTAATAGTGCAAAAGGATTGGTGTACGTATCACAGTAAAATCACCAGAACAATTTAGATTTTTACCAACTAATAGTTCAGATAGAGAACTTGAGCATTTAGCTGTTTATTAAAATACTATTGATTATTTATAAAGCATTTAAACACAATTAGTGGGTACTGTCATCAATGTACCTATGACAAAGTAATTAATGTCCTTCATAAAAGAATACTTTTAAAGTATAGAAAATATACAGATCACCTTATCAACAGCACAGTCTGAAGTAAACCCCTTTCAGGATAACCACAAAATGTATATGTAAGATTTTGCTCTAATTCTAGTAGCAACTAGAAATTCTTTTTATTTTTGCAAGACCAAGCATCACAAGAAATTGGCCTTCTGGGTTTTAGCATGATCCATATGTCTCAACTGAGAGAAATAGTGGCACTTAAGCACGTAATTAATGGATAGAAAGGAATGTGGCACTAGTAGATTGCATTCTTATTTATTTATAAGCCCTCTGTTCACAATATACTCTCGCTTTGCTGGCTGGCAGTCATCTTGGTCTCTTCCTGTGCCAAGCACTTCATATTATTTGAGAGTAATTTACCTGAAGGGTAATAAATTTAGACTCTCAGGAGGTGTGAGCTATCCAGTGGCTAAAAAAACTGGGGCCTAGTGGTGAAAGGGGGGATGTTATTATTTTGAGGGTCATTACCATCCAGAAACTGAATACCAGCTTGAAGATTGATTCACATGATGAGCCCTTGCCCTCTAACTCTACATTAAATTGTCAACATAATTTATAAATAATTCTCAATAGAGAAATTGAGGGAGGTTAAAAAAATGCATAGTACTTTCAGCCGAAATTTCATAAAGACCTTGATTGTTGACCAGTCTTGCCCATTGTATCAGTTACTATATCCAACACAAAACAATTCTGTAAGTGCATGGATCATGTTTTTAAAAGTTGTTATATTTTGGACTCTCTCCCATTTAAAAGGTCAAGATTGCCTTCAGGAATTAATGAGCAAAAAAAAGTTAGTGGTTTCCTAGGAAACTGATTACCCTTTGTAAAAATGTTCTTTCAAGTTCTGCTAGTTTGTTGTTGTAGCTCAAGACAATAACAAAGAGTTATATGCAGTGAAACATTTGAGTTTGGGTGAGCCTCAGACACCACATCCACATGCTTATAACCAGCCCTTCCAGCAGGTTGTTAAGCCAGATCCAGATTCAGGGTTATCTTTCTTATCAGGCAGTTAGGGGGAACCCAATCTCTTAACTCTGGGTTTATTCCTTCACAGCATCAGTACTAACTCGGAACAAGAGGCCTCTCTTTTTCAGTAATTCTATGTCACCACCCAGGGTTACTTCTGCAACACCAGGGATATCAAGTTGACAGAACCGATGGTCTGTGGTGCATTTCAGAAGCAGGGAGTCCTAATTACTCTATACCACAGCAGTACATGCCACTCAGCAGGCCAACTATCCCTTTTCCAAAAAAGAGCCTATTCACCTCATGTGATCAAATGTCTGCAGAATAGATATTACTTGGTGCACCTATATACCTCCCTGGCAGTATTCCCGAGTGTAGCTCGGGGGGTAAAGTTTCAGTACCACAAGCTACACTCGGGAATACCCTGCAGAGCTGCTCCGGGATCTGTTCTTCTCTTACCTTGTCCTGCGCTCCCGCGATGTCCCCCCCTGCAGTGTCCCCTACAATGTCCTCCGGCGGATGCCGGCATCTGTCTTCTGGGTTTCCGTCCCCTGAGACGTCAGGACATATGGGGGACGGAACTGGCGGGAAATTTTGTAAAAGTGATAGTTACTAAATTCACTAAAATCACATAGTAAAACATTACTGTATTAAACCATTTCACATACATTTTGTCCCTAGCGCTTTGTCCTGCGCCCTGCCTGCATTTTTACTGTTCTTTCTGCCTGGAAACTGAGAAAAGTCCATGGCGTCCAAAAAGCAAACCCTTTATGTCAAAAGCGGTTTTAGACCAGCTAGAGAACAGCGATAGTAAATTAGAATCACTTGCAGAATTGAGTGATAATGATTCGTGGGGAAATTCATCATCAGACACTGAAAACGATTTTGCGACTTTGCTCAGTGATGTGCGAACTTGGCGCTCTATTTCAAAATTCAGTGTTTTTGGCTTGATTATATTATTTAATTAAATGTATTATTAGATTATTATTTTTTAGGATTATTTATTAAATTATAGTTTATGATTTCGTGTTTCAAATTTTAACATACCTGGGATGTTTATTAGACTCTTGTTCGGTTTCAGTGATTTATTTCTAAAAATTACAGGTCTACAATACAAAAAATACATATTTCCAGGCAAAAAAAATGTACCTCTTTGAGCACAGAAATATGGACATAATCAGACCGCTAGGGAGGCTACGCGTATGGCTAGTCAAGATTGTTTCCCGGAATTTATCACTATTTTCTCTTTCTTTTGATCCCAGGGAGGATTCCAAAAGCCAGGACCATTCCATGTGCCAACACTGCTTCTCATGCAAGATCATTTAAGAGAAGTCCCCATTCCCAATAAAGAAAATCCCAATTACAGTGTATTTACAGAAATAATAGATCTTTACTGAAAATAAATATTTAATGTAAACAGGGATGTACATCCTTAGTTAAATGGGAAACAGTGCTCCACTGGAGAATTATTCAAATATTAAACTATGCTTCCATACTTCTAAAGAGAAAAATGTTTGCCCTCAGAAAGGTACACTGTACTGAAGGAAACTCTGTACTCTTAGTTCCATGCCTGCAGTCTGGGCAATGCTGCTTCCCTCAGCACAAAAAAATGCATACATGCATCTTCTTCCAAAGTTAAAAAGGGCTTTAATTTACAGGTCCCCTCCTGCTTACCACATGCTCCTATGAGATATACTGTATATAATCTGTGTAATAAGTCCATCCGTGAAATTTCCTTGCTACTAAATATTACAAGATCAACTGCTAGTGGTGTTATAACAAAGTGGAAGCAACTGGGAACAACAGCAACAAAGCCATGAAGTGGTAAGCCATGCAAAATGACAGCGCAGGGTCAGCGCATGCTGAAGCCCACAATGCGCAGAAGTTGCCAACTGTCTGCGGAGTCAATAGCTAAAGACCTCCAAACTTCATGTGGCCTGCAGATTAGCACAACAACAGTGCATAGAGCACTTCATGGAATGGGTTTCTATGGTCGAGCAGCTGCATCCAAGCCTTAAATCACCAAGTGCAATGCAAAGTGTCAGATGCAGTTGTCTAAGCACGCTGCTCTGGACTCTAGAGCAGTGAAGACATGTTCTCTGGAGTGATGAATTATGCTTCTCTGTCTAGCAATCCAATGGATGTGTCTGGGTTTGGCAGTTGCCAGGAGAACAGTACTTGCCTGACTACATTGTGCCAAGTGTAAAGGTTGGTGGAGGGGGGATTATGGTGTGTAGTTATTTTTCAAGGGTTGGGCTTGGCCTCTTAGTTCTAGTGAAGGGAACTCTTAAAGCGTCAGCATATCAAGATATTTTGGACAATTTCATGCTCCCAACTTTGTGGGAACAGTTTGGGGATGGCCTGTTCCTGTTCCAACATGACTGCACACCAGTGCACAAAGCAAAGTCCATAAAGACATGGATGAATGAGTTTGGGGTGGAGGAACTTGACTGGCCTGCACAGAGTCCTGACCTCATCCCGATAGAACACCTTTGGGATGAAGTAGAGCAGAGACTGTGAGCCAGGCCTTCTCATCCGACATCAGTCCTTGACCTTAAAAATGCACTTCTGGAAGAATGGTCAAACATTCCCATAGACACACTCCTAAACTTTGTGGACAGCCTTCCCAGAAGAGTTGAAGCTGTTATAACTGCAAAGGGTGGGCCAACTCAATATTGAACCCTGCAGACTAAGATTGGGTTGCCATTAAAGTCCATGTGCGTGGAAAGGCAGGCATCCTAAAACTTTTGGCAATATAGGGTGTGTCAGATCCTAAGCTAACAACCGCACAGTAATATTCTTTCTTGGGTTTTGGTGTGTCCTGTTTTCCTGTGGTGAGGTATACCCACTACAGAGGAGCACCCATGCCATCTTATAACTGATATTTTTAACTGTGAAGCAGTTGGCATGCAATTAAATTTCAGCTTATGGCTTTTTCAGGGCAAAAGGTCTCCAAGTCCCTTGTAATTGCTTGTGATTTTGTAATTGCCAATTCCCTGGTACCTGCTGTTTCTCTGAATGATGCATGCATAGAGTCTTCTGCTTGTGCTACATCTCAACTTGAATACTCCCTACCCTGATATTTGTCTTGCTCTTGTCTGACAGTTTAGTACTTTGATACTATATATATTTTAAGTGCAGTGCAACAGTTCAAAAATTACAGTATATATTTATTATATGTATATATACCAAACTCAATAAATCCCAAACCACCGTATTATTGATCCTTATTTAAGTGTCCATCAATAATCAATAAATATCCGCTGTACAACAATAGTGTATAGATCAAATGTCGCTATTTAAATGCCAGCTGAATGTTTACTCATGGTTGCCTGGAAACAGAATCGCCATCTTTGATCACAGAGTCCAATGCCAGCAGTAGAGATGAGCGAATCGAACATGACGAAGTGGAATTCGTACCGAAGATTTGGAAAAATTCTATTCACAACGAATCCGAAGATTAGCAAACTTCGGATGCACGAATCGAATTTTCCCAAAAATGGCGGCGACATGTGTGGCGACAGGAGAAAATGGACAGAGAAGATGGGGCGGGGATCTCTGGGAAGGCGCGCAGACAAGGCGCGCTGACCCATAATGCATTCATGAGTCATGAATCATGACATGTGATCGCATTAGCCAATCAGCAGCCAGCCAGCCAGCACTGTGTAATGGTGGAGCTATAAATCGCGGCCATCTTAGAATTCTCCATTAGCCTCCGGTCATTCAAGAGAGACAGACCTCTGTGTATTGAGGGACAGAGTTAGGGCCACAGAGACTTTAGGGCCACAGAATCGTTACTCAGGGACACAGAATTGTTACTCAGGGACACAGAATCGTTACTCAGGGACACAGAATCGTTACTCAGGGACACAGAATCGTTACTTAGGGCCACAGCTATCAAAGAATCGAAAATTTAAAGTGACATACACCATTTTTTTTTTTGGTGGCTGTCGTGCACAGTTGGTGCTGCAGTTTGCCGATTGTGTACAATAAACTGACTTTATGCTTCACAACCACTATTGTACGTTCAAAGAGTTAAATCCATTTACACGCCGGCTGGCGGTAATATTTTTTGGGTGATTAGTGCATTCCAGTGACAGAAACGTACAGTTTCCAGCCAACAGCAAGCTGCAATTGACCGATTGTGCTAAATAAACTGACTTTCTGCTTCACAACCACTATTGTACGTTCAAAGAGTTAGATCCATTTACACGCCGGGTGGCGGTAATATTTTTTGGGTGATTAGTGCATTCCAGTGACATAAACGTACAGTTTCTAGCCAACGGCAAGCTGTAATTGACCGATTGTGCTAAATAAACTGACTTTCTGCTTCACAACCACTATTGTACGTTCAAAGAGTTAGATCCATTTACACGCCGGGTGGCGGTAATATTTTTTGGGTGATTAGTGCATTCCAGTGACATAAACGTACAGTTTCCAGCCAACGGCAAGCTGCAATTGACCGATTGTGCTAAATAAACTGACTTTCTGCTTCACAATCACTATTGTACGTTCAAAGAGTTAAATCCATTTACACGCCGGCTGGCGGTAATATTTTTTGGGTGATTAGTGCATTCCAGTGACAGAAACGTACAGTTTCCAGCCAACGGCAAGCTGCAATTGACCGATTGTGCTAAATAAACTGACTTTCTGCTTCACAACCACTATTGTACGTTCAAAGAGTTAGATCCATTTACACGCCGGGTGGCGGTAATATTTTTTGGGTGATTAGTGCATTCCAGTGACATAAACGTACAGTTTCCAGCCAACGGCAAGCTGCAATTGACCGATTGTGCTAAATAAACTGACTTTCTGCTTCACAACCACTATTGTACGTTCAAAGAGTTAGATCCATTTACACGCCGGGTGGCGGTAATATTTTTTGGGTGATTAGTGCATTCCAGTGACATAAACGTACAGTTTCCAGCCAACGGCAAGCTGCAATTGACCGATTGTGCTAAATAAACTGACTTTCTGCTTCACAACCACTATTGTACGTTCAAAGAGTTAAATCCGTTTTTATTTTTGGGGTGCTTATTGAATTAAAGAGTATGTCAGACAACACGCAGAGGAGTGGCAGAGGAGGCAATGTTTCAGGAGCGAGCAGACGTGGCAGCAGAGGAAGGGGTCGAGGCAGCACTAGTCGCAGCCAGAGGCCAGTGCTCCCGGTGTCATCCAGCGGTCGTGTCTCCACCGACAACCCTGCCGTCATCGATTGGTTGACTCGGTCGTCTTCCTCTTCCCAGGTCACCTCTGACACCTACAGCCAACGGTCGGTGGGTACGTCAGACACAACCGTTAGTTGGCATGGCCCGGGAGCAAGCCCACTGAAATCACGTGTCCTCGACCTGCCCCTGTCCTTTGGTGTTCCCTCACCAAGCGAAGTATCGCATGCTGTGGGCTCAGCCCCACTGTACAGTGAGGAAGAGCTAACAGAGGGCGGTCAGGAACGGGGGGAGACATCCGCCTCTTCAGCAGCCAGGCGAAGAAGTACTGGAGAGGAGAGTGGCTTGGTAGCCGGTCTAGAGACAGGTCTGTCTCCTGACCCACACGCAGCCGAGGGGGCTAGTAGTGACGCGGAGACCCTAATTGATGATGATGAGGCTGATCGCACTTGGCAGCCTCGTCGTCATCAGGCTATTGCTTCCGCATCATCAGGAGAAGAGGGTGCCAGCTTGGCAGCGAGCAAAACAGTCGGTGGGTTGCCCAGGAGGCAGCAGGGTCTCAGCAGTGTCAGTGGAGGCAAACGGCCACGGAGTAGAGCACCAGCTCCACTGCAGCCTACCACCACGGCCAGTAGTGGTGCCGGTGTGCACGGAGGAAGTAGCAGTCAGCCAGTGAGGAGTGAACAAAAAGAGGGCGCACAGGCCTAGTGCATTACCATAAAAAATGTTTAATAAAAAATAAAGTAGGTGTTGTACTCACAAACGACAATATAGTCAAGGCACATCATAGAAGAACAGCTGGATCAACACCGCGCTGAGTAACAGTCCACAATAGGGAGTTTAGACATCCAAAAGGCTGACGCGTTTCGAGGACTTGCCTCTTCCTCCAGTGAGGAGTAGCGGGGGCAAAGTTTCCTACTCGGCGGTGTAGCAATTTTTCGTCAAGCCGCCCGAGGAAGTAAACATAGCCGTATGTCGACTATGTGGCCAGAAAGTCAAGCGTGGCCAGGGGGCCAATGTTGGGACTACAGCGTTGCGTCAGCATATGCAGCGTCGCCATTCGGTGGCCTGGGAAAACCGTGATAAAGATACGGCGGTTCTGCCTGCCCCAGCCCCCGTTCCATCACCCGCTCTGTTACTTGCTCCGTCACCCGACGTCAATCGTCCTCTATCAGCCAGTCAAGGCTCCAACACCTCTGCTGAGGGGAGTTGTCGCTCGTTGGCATCTTCCGCTCGTTCAGATGCTCCTTCTCTTGCTACTCCTCTTCACGGATTCCGTCAGCAGTCTTTCTTGGAATCCGTTTCCAACAGACAACAGTTTGCGAGCACGCACCCGACGGTGCAGAAGCTGAACGTCCTCCTGTCCAAGTTGCTGGTGCTGCAGTCCCTCCCTTTCCAAGTGGTGGACTCAGCACCTTTCCGAGAAATGATGGCTTGTGCCGAGCCGCGGTGGAGAGTGCCAAGCCGTCATTTCTTCGCCAAAAAGGCAGTGCCAGCCCTGCATTCACATGTAGAAGAGATGGTGGGCCAGTCTTTGAGCATGTCGGTCTCTGCCAAAGTGCACGGCAGCGCCGACGTGTGGAGCTGTAACTACGGTCAGGGACAGTACATGTCATTTACGGCCCACTGGGTGAACGTGGTGCCGGCACAGCCGCACCAGCAACTTGGACAGGTCACGCCGCTTTTGCCTCCACGTTTGAACGTCCTTGGTCCAGCAAAGATGTCCGCCTCTACCACCTCTTCTTCCGCCGTGTCCTCAGCCGCCACCCCCGTGCCAAGTCCCATTACCCGACCAACATATCACATGTGCAGGGCGCAATGGTGTCACGCTGTGCTGCACCTGGTATGCCTTGGCGAACGTAGTCACACAGGGGAGGAACTTCTGAGTGTAATGAACAGAGAAATCGACAGATGGCTGTCTCCGCGCAAACTGAAAATCGGAACCATGTTGACCGACAACGGAAAGAACATGGTGTCTGCTCTGCGTCAAGGAAGGTTGTGCCATGCGCCATGCATGGCTCACGTGTTCAATCTGGTTGTCAAGCGGTTCCTAAAATCCACCATCCCACTGCAAGACATCCTTAAAATGTCACGTAAACTTTGCATGCATTTCAGCCATTCCTACACCGCAAAGCACACCCTCCTTGAGCTGCAGCGGCAGAACGGAATTCCACAGCATCGCCTGATCTGCGACGTTGCAACAAGGTGGAATTCAACCCTACATATGTTAGACCGCCTTTACGAACAGCGAAAGGCCATCACCGATTTCCTGATGTTACAAGCGGATAAAGGTACTCCCCTGTGTAACTTAGATGTCAGCCATTGGCAGCTCATGCGTGACACCTGCCGCTTGCTCAGGCCCTTTGAGGAGGCCACGCTATTCGTGAGTCGGAAGGACTATGGGATGAACGACGTCATTCCTCTGTTGCACGTCCTGGAACAAATGCTGTTAACAATGGCTGGTCAGGGTGCGGTAGACGTGGCGCACAGATCTCAACGCCACATGACCCCTGTGGGGGCAGGACAGGAAGAAGAGGAGGAGTTAGAGGAGGACATTGGTGCTCAGGAATTATTGAGTGAAATGGGTTGTTTTTCCACTCAGCGGACAGGAGTGGAGGAGCAGGAGCATGTGGTAGAGGAGGAGGAGGAGACAGAGGACCCAGACGCACCGTGGCAGTATGCTGTGGAGATGGAGGCAGGGAGTCCCTCGCATTCCTTGGCACAAATGGCCCATAGCATGCTCGGTTGCTTGCGTAGCGACAGCCGAATAATAACCATCAGACAGAGGGATGACTTTTGGCTGTCCACCTTGTTGGACCCTCGCTACCGTTCAAAAATGGTGGCCTTTTTCACACCTGCTGAGAGGGAGGCCAAAATAAAGTACTATAAAAACCACCTATGTAGTCAGTTGGTCTCTGCCTTTCTGCGCCAACGTCCATCCTCAGACACTGTGGGCCCTGTGTGCTCGCGTTCCGCTGCCATGGCAGCAGGGGAGGGGTGGGGTGGTAGGAGCAGTGGCAGCTCCACCAGCAGCGGCTGCCTCAGTCTGCAGTCGATGATGAGTAGCTTTCTTCACCAGCGCAGTGAGGAAACTACTAACCAGCCGCAGCAGCAGCAGCATCAGGTGGACCTGGAGCAGGACCTCAAACAACAGGCTTGGGCCTACTTGGACAGCACCCTGCCAACCGAGGTAGACAATCCCCTTGACTACTGGGCAACGAAACTTGACCTTTGGCCCCAACTAGCTGAATTTGCCCTTGAAAGGCTGTCATGCCCGGCCAGTAGCGTGGCATCGGAGCGCGTGTTTAGTGCGGCAGGAGGTATTGTAACTCTGCGGAGGACACGACTGTCCACCCAAAGTGTGGAGAGACTCACGTTTGTAAAAATGAATCAGGCGTGGATTAGTCTGGATTTCAAACCACCAGTTCCTGACACAACTGACCTAATAACCTAGCCATTCAGGCCGCTCCCTGAACACCTCGGGAATTGCTTTGTATATCTGTCGCCTTAGAGGCCGCTGTCTGAACAGCTCATGAATTGCTTTCTATATGTGTCGCCTTTGAGGCCGCTGGCTGGACAGCTGATGAATTGATTTTTATATATGTACTTATTGTCCGCTGTCCGGACAGCTCATGAATTACTTTTTGTATATAGCCTTCCAAACCACTCTCAGAATAAGTCATGATATTCATGCTGTGTATAGCCTTATAGGCCGCTGTCTTTACAACTTTATAATTCCATGCAGTATATAGCCCTATCGGCCACTTTCTGGCATCCAGTTGCTGTAGCCCCCATCACCACACTGTGCCACGGCCCCTGTACCGCCTTCTCATACTGCTGCCAGATCCATCCTCTGCCATGTGTGTCTTTGTCGTCTGCTCACGCTGCTGGGTTCCAGTTTTAAACCTAGGCCTGTGTATGGCTTCCGAATACTGCTGCCTCCACCGCCACCCTGTGCCATGTGCCTCTGTCGTCTGCTCACACTGCTGACGGTTTCCGCTTTGTAACCGAGGCCTGTGTTTGGCTTCCGAATACTGCTGCATCCACCGCCACCCTGCGCCATGTGCCTCTGTCGTCTGCTCACGCTGCTGACGGCTTCCGCTTTTTAACCTAGGCCTGTGTATGGCTTCCGAATACTGCTCCCTCCACCGCCACCCTGCGCCATGTGCCACTTTCAGGTCTCCTTACACTGTTGGTGGGTTCCATTTTGTGATAGGGTGCTGTATGGCCTTCCATTGCTGCTGCCTCCACCGCCACCCTGCGCCATGTGCCTCTGTCGTCTGCTCACGCTGCTGACGGCTTCCGCTTTTTAACCGAGGCCTGTGTTTGGCTTCCGAATACTGCTGCATCCACCGCCACCCTGCGCCATGTGTCTCTGTCGTCTGCTCACGCTGCTGACGGCTTCCACTTTTTAACCGAGGCCTGTGTTTGGCTTCCGAATACTGCTGCATCCACCGCCACCCTGCGCCATGTGTCTCTGTCGTCTGCTCACGCTGCTGACGGCTTCCGCTTTTTAACCGAGGCCTGTGTTTGGCTTCCGAATACTGCTGCATCCACCGCCACCCTGCACCATGTGTCTGTGTCGTCTGCTCACGCTGCTGACGGCTTCCGCTTTTTAACCTAGGCCTGTGTATGTCTTCCGAATACTGCTGCCTCCACCGCCACCCTGCGCCATGTGCCACTTTCAGGTCTCCTTACACTGTTGGTGGCTTCCATTTTGTGATAGGGTGCTGTATGGCCTTCCATTGCTGCTGCCTCCACCGCCACCCTGCGCCATGTGCCTCTGTCGTCTGCTCACGCTGCTGACGGCTTCCGCTTTTTAACCGAGGCCTGTGTTTGGCTTCCGAATACTGCTGCATCCACCGCCACCCTGCGCCATGTGTCTCTGTCGTCTGCTCACGCTGCTGACGGCTTCCGCTTTTTAACCTAGGCCTGTGTATGGCTTCCGAATACTGCTCCCTCCACCGCCACCCTGCGCCATGTGCCACTTTCAGGTCTCCTTACACTGTTGGTGGGTTCCATTTTGTGATAGGGTGCTGTATGGCCTTCCATTGCTGCTGCCTCCACCGCCACCCTGCGCCATGTGCCTCTGTCGTCTGCTCACGCTGCTGACGGCTTCCGCTTTTTAACCGAGGCCTGTGTTTGGCTTCCGAATACTGCTGCATCCACCGCCACCCTGCGCCATGTGTCTCTGTCGTCTGCTCACGCTGCTGACGGCTTCCGCTTTTTAACCTAGGCCTGTGTATGGCTTCCGAATACTGCTGCATCCACCGCCACCCTGCGCCATGTGCCTCTGTCGTCTGCTCACGCTGCTGACGGCTTCCGCTTTTTAACCGAGGCCTGTGTTTGGCTTCCGAATACTGCTGCATCCACCGCCACCCTGCGCCATGTGTCTCTGTCGTCTGCTCACGCTGCTGACGGCTTCCGCTTTTTAACCGAGGCCTGTGTTTTGGCTTCCGAATACTGCTGCATCCACCGCCACCCTGCGCCATGTGTCTCTGTCGTCTGCTCACGCTGCTGACGGCTTCCGCATTTTAACCTAGGCCTGTGTATGGCTTCCGAATACTGCTGCCTCCACCGCCACCCTGCGCCATGTGCCACTTTCAGGTCTCCTTACACTGTTGTTGGGTTCCATTTTGTGATAGGGTGCTGTATGGCCTTCCATTGCTGCTGCCTCCACCGCCACCCTGCGCCATGTGCCTCTGTCGTCTGCTCACGCTGCTGACGGCTTCCGCTTTTTAACCGAGGCCTGTGTTTGGCTTCCGAATACTGCTGCATCCACCGCCACCCTGCGCCATGTGTCTCTGTCGTCTGCTCACGCTGCTGACGGCTTCCACTTTTTAACCTAGGCCTGTGTATGGCTTCCGAATACTGCTGCCTCCACCGCCACCCTGCGCCATGTGCCACTTTCAGGTCTCCTTACACTGTTGGTGGGTTCCATTTTGTGATAGGGTGCTGTATGGCCTTCCATTGCTGCTGCCTCCACCGCCACCCTGCGCCATGTGCCTCTGTCATCTGCTCACGCTGCTGACGGCTTCCGCTTTTTAACCTAGGCCTGTGTATGGCTTCCGAATACTGCTGCCTCCACCGCCACCCTGCGCCATGTGCCACTTTCAGGTCTCCTTACACTGTTGGTGGGTTCCATTTTGTGATAGGGTGCTGTATGGCCTTCCATTGGTGCTGCCTCCACCGCCACCCTGCGCCATGTGCCTCTGTCGTCTGCTCACGCTGCTGACGGCTTCCGCTTTTTAACCGAGGCCTGTGTTTGGCTTCCGAATACTGCTGCATCCACCGCCACCCTGCGCCATGTGTCTCTGTCGTCTGCTCACGCTGCTGACGGCTTCCGCTTTTTAACCTAGGCCTGTGTATGGCTTCCGAATACTGCTGCATCCACCGCCACCCTGCGCCATGTGCCACTTTCAGGTCTCCTTACACTGTTGGTGGGTTCCATTTTGTGATAGGGTGCTGTATGGCCTTCCATTGCTGCTGCCTCCACCGCCACCCTGCGCCATGTGCCTCTGTCGTCTGCTCACACTGCTGACGGCTTCCGCTTTTTAACCGAGGCCTGTGTTTGGCTTCCGAATACTGCTGCATCCACCGCCACCCTGCGCCATGTGTCTCTGTCGTCTGCTCACGCTGCTGACGGCTTTCGCTTTTTAACCTAGGCCTGTGTATGGCTTCCGAATACTGCTGCCTCCACCGCCACCCTGCGCCATGTGCCTCTGTCGTCTGCTCACGCTGCTGACGGCTTCCGCTTTTTAAACTAGTCCTGTGTATGTGTTCCGAATACTGCTGCCTCCACCGCCACCCTGCGCCATGTGCCACTTTCAGGTCTCCTTACACTGTTGGTGGGTTCCATTTTGTGATAGGGTGCTGTATGGCCTTCCATTGCTGCTACCTCCACCGCCACTCTGCGCCATGTGCCTCTGTCGTCTGCTCACACTGCTGACGGCTTCCGCTTTTTAACCGAGGCCCGTGTTTGGCTTCCGAATACTGCTGCATCCACCGCCACCCTGCGCCATGTGCCACTTTCAGGTCTCCTTACACTGTTGGTGGGTTCCATTTTGTGATAGGGTGCTGTATGGCCTTCCATTGCTGCTGCCTCCACCGCCACCCTGCGCCATGTGTCTCTGTCGTCTGCTCACGCTGCTGACGGCTTCCGCTTTTTAACCGAGGCCTGTGTTTGGCTTCCGAATACTGCTGCATCCACCGCCACCCTGCGCCATGTGTCTCTGTCGTCTGCTCATGCTGCTGACGGCTTCCGCTTTTTAACCGAGGCCTGTGTATGGCTTCCGAATACTGCTGCCTCCACCGCCACCCTGCGCCATGTGCCTCTGTCGTCTGCTCACGCTGCTGACGGCTTCCGCTTTTTAACCGAGGCCTGTGTTTGGCTTCCGAATACTGCTGCATCCATCGCCACCCTGCGCCATGTGTCTCTGTCGTCTGCTCACGCTGCTGACGGCTTCCGCTTTTTAACCGAGGCCTGTGTTTGGCTTCCGAATACTGCTGCATCCACCGCCACCCTGCGCCATGTGTCTCTGTCGTCTGCTCACGCTGCTGACGGCTTCCGCTTTTTAACCTAGGCCTGTGTATGGCTTTCGAATACTGCTGCCTCCACCGCCACCCTGCGCCATGTGCCACTTTCAGGTCTCCTTACACTGTTGGTGGGTTCCATTTTGTGATAGGGTGCTGTATGGCCTTCCATTGCTGCTGCCTCCACCGCCACCCTGCGCCATGTGCCTCTGTCGTCTGCTCTCGCTGCTGACGGCTTCCGCTTTTTAACCGAGGCCTGTGTTTGGCTTCCGAATACTGCTGCATCCACCGCCACCCTGCGCCATGTGTCTCTGTCGTCTGCTCACGCTGCTGACGGCTTCCGCTTTTTAACCTAGGCCTGTGTATGGCTTCCGAATACTGCTGCCTCCACCGCCACCCTGCGCCATGTGCCACTTTCAGGTCTCCTTACACTTTTGGTGGGTTCCATTTTGTGATAGGGTGCTGTATGGCCTTCCATTGCTGCTGCCTCCACCGCCACCCTGCGCCATGTGCCTCTGTCGTCTGCTCACGCTGCTGACGGCTTCCGCTTTTTAACCGAGGCCTGTGTTTGGCTTCCGAATACTGCTGCATCCACCGCCACCCTGCGCCATGTGTCTCTGTCGTCTGCTCACGCTGCTGACGGCTTCCGCTTTTTAACCTAGGCCTGTGTATGGCTTCCGAATACTGCTGCCTCCACCGCCACCCTGCGCCATGTGCCACTTTCAGGTCTCCTTACACTGTTGGTGGGTTCCATTTTGTGATAGGGTGCTGTATGGCCTTCCATTGCTGCTGCCTCCACCGCCACCCTGCGCCATGTGCCTCTGTCGTCTGCTCACGCTGCTGACGGCTTCCGCTTTTTAACCGAGGCCTGTGTTTGGCTTCCGAATACTGCTGCATCCACCGCCACCCTGCGCCATGTGTCTCTGTCGTCTGCTCACGCTGCTGACGGCTTCCACTTTTTAACCTAGGCCTGTGTATGGCCTTCAATTGAAGCTGCTTCTGCTCCGCCACTCTGCCATTGGACTCTTGATAGTCGTCTCCCCACGCTGCTGCTGGGGGGACTTTTTAACATAGGCCTCTGTATGGCCTTCAATTTTAGCTGCTTACGCTCCGCCACTCTGCCATGGGCCCCTGTACCGCCTCCTCATGCGGCTGCCAGGCCCGTAATCTGCCATGGGCCCCTGTACCGCCTCCTCATGCTGCTGCCAGGTCCAGAGTGTGTCATGGGTCCCTGTACGGCCTCCCATTGCTGCTGTCTCCATCGCCACACTCTGCCATGTGCCACTTCCAGGTCTCCTCACACTGCTGGTGGGTTCCATTTTGTCATAGGGTGCTGTATGGCCTCCCATTGCTGCTGCCTCCACCGCCACACTGTGGCTCCACACTCTGGTTTTGGCCCCGTGACTGCCCAAATGAGTGAAGTGTGCGGTGATTCTAAGATCGACGGCACTCATCTGCATGTCATGCTGACTGACAGTATTATTTCTCTTCCCCAGCAGACTCCAAGGGCATTTAAATTAAAGGTACAGTGTTCTGCACTAATATAAAGGCTCTCTGAAGCCTAGAAACACCCTTTTTATAAGTTAAATTTGCAGCGAATATATTCGGCACGAAGCGAATTTAATCGGCGAATTCGGCGAATCAGCCGAACCGAATTTTTGAATAATTCGCTCATCTCTAGCCAGCAGCTTAGTGTTTACATATTGTTGTCTAGAAAGTAGGCGCCATACTTCAGATCTGATTCATAACTCCCATATATATCGATGCTGGACATAAGCTAGTATTTTAAATAATGGTACTGCCTTCAGATGGACATTAATCAAATCTAATGATATATGTTATAATTATTTGGCTGCGTTAATTTAGCTTAATTTAGTTTAATATTTAAGTTAAATATTAAAAAAAGAACTCAGATACCGATATACTAAATGTTAACAGTCCCCCCTAATTAACACAAAAAAATATTTTAATCCTTTGTGCTCAAAAGTTTGCATACCCTGACAGAAATCATGGAATTTTGGAGAAACAAAGGCTGCTCTGGAAAGAGATGGTGTGGTTTTTAAGGAAGCACAATCCGACAATACTTGAACAAAAATGAGCTGCATGGTTGAGTTGCCAGAAAGAAGCCTTTACTGCACCAATGTCACAAAAAAGCCTGGTTTCAATATGCCCGACAACACCTTGACATGCCTCTGGCATTTTTGCCACATTTGCACAGTAAAATCTTCTTTCTGGCAACTTGACCATACAGCTAATTTTTGTTCAAGTATCATCGTATTGTGCTCCCTAAAAAACATGGTCTTTTTCCAGAGAAGCCTGTATTTCTCTAGAGGTTACCTGTGGGGTTTTGTTTGTATCTCAAACAATTCCTCTGGCAGTTGTGGACTGCAGTTTTTCTTGGTCTACCTGACACTTGGCTTGGTATCAAGATCCACAAACTTTCCACTTTTTAATAAGTGATTGAACAGCACTCACTGGCATATTCAAGGCTTTGGATATCTTTTTATATCCTGTTCCATCTTTATAAAGTTCTATTACCTTGTTACTCAGGTCATTTGACCATTCTTTTCTGCTCCCCATGGCTCAGTATCTAGCCTGCTCAGTGCCTCCACTTGAGAGCTAACAAACTCACTATTTATACACAGACACTAACTGCAATGTAAAATGTCACAAATGAGGGAAATTACTCTTTAACTACCATTTTAACCTGTGTGTGTCTACTCGTTCATCTGTACCAAGGTCTTTCCAGGGTATGTAAACTTTCGATCAGGGCTATTTGGGTGATTTACATCATCATTATGATTTAAAAAGGAGCCAAACAACTATGTCATAATAAATGGCTTCATATAATCACCATCCTTAAATAAAATACATTTTTTTTGGAATAATCAGTCATATCTTCAATATAAATACCAAAATTTAATGATTTCTGCCAGGGTATGCAAACTTTTGAGCACAACTATAAATACTGCATATATTAAGAAACTAAAATCTATATCAAAGGGAATAATTAAAGTAGAACTTTTTTTTTCATTTTGGACAGACTGACCCCTCTCAGTCTTTTATTTTTGTTGTCATCTGTGTCCCATTGGGGATATTTCCTCTCACATTCTGTCCCATAGTCAAAACAGGATGTGAGAGGAAATCCCTAAAAATTAAGAGGATCCCTTTGCCCCCCCCGTCCAGCAAAACTAGTGTCCCCATTGGAAGATTTCCCCTCTATTATTTTCTGGGGACAGCCTAATATGAGGGATTTTATTTTATTTTCACTTTCAATGATAACAGGACAAACAAAGAGGGAGAATCTCTCTAATGGGGGGAGAGACAGAAGAATCCAATATGTGTTCTAATCCCATACTCTATCAATAAGTAAAAAGTTTTTCCTTTAGTTGTACTTAAAATAAATAAATAAATATGGTTATTTATTTTTCAATTCCCCAAAAGGTCAATCCAATTGTATTCTTATTATGAGCCACTGAAAAATTTTTGGTGGTGTTTATTATATCCTATTTTGATATAATATACATTTTCCTGTATCCACTTTGCCAATTTTCTCTTTGTACATCCAACATGCGGCAATCCACATGGACATTGGATGCAGTAGATCTCACCTTCTGTATTGAATGTAATGCAACCCTTGATAGTATTGTATACTCTTTCCCAGTTAGTTGAGATCTAAATGTCTTCCTTCTATTTATGTTATACTTAGTTCTAACACAACCATGACACCTCCCACGGGCATAGAAGCCTTTTTGATAAAAAATTAGAGTGCAGTATTAACCAGTGAATCTACAACATTCCTCACAATACGGTCTAATATCATGGGTGCTCTTTTATAAAGGATTTTTGGTTCAGGTAATAAGCTCCCAAGCTGTTTATCACCCTTCACATAGCCCAATTTGCTATTATATTTTCAGCTTTTTATGTTGGCTATTGTAATCCAATACAATGACATATGAAAAATCATTATTCTGGGTGATTGCCTGCTTTTTCTTAATCAGTTCATTTCTAGTTACCTAGTTACCTCACCCATCCTTGTTATCTGTTCCTGAATATATCCTGTCTCATATCCTATTTTAATAACATTTTCAACAACTTTCCATGCCTTCTCGATATAGTCTGCTTCCTCATTACAATTCCTGCGTATTCTAAGTGATTGGCTTTTGTGGATCTTAAAAAGCCACAGACTATGATGGCAACTATCATGGGGAATGTAGCCATTCCTGTCTGCTGGCTTAAAGAATGTTTTCACGATGAATCCCTACATCATAACCACAATTTCTAGGTCCAGAAATTTATTTTTTTGTTTACTTGTCTCCCATTATAATACTTTATTTTTCAGATTATCACTAAGTTTTTTTATTAATCTTTGTAGGCTCTTGCCATCCCCATTCCAAATAACCATAATATCATCAATGAATCTACAATATAATACCAACTGTTTTAGTTTATTTGCAAACATTATTTTATTTTCCTTTTTGGACATGAAAAGGATAGCCACACTTGGCACAAACCTAGCACCCATGGCAATACCTCTAATTTGTTTATAATATTTTCTTGGTACCAAAAATAGTTGTGGTTGAAGCAAAGGTCTAAACATTCCCTTGGGAATTTCCTTTGCTTGATACATAGGCTGTTATCCCTATCCATGGCCTATGAACTTTGTCCATACTTTGATAGCTTGTCAGTGTTGCCAGTGGAGCCAACCTTAAAGCTATGATCTGGGAGTGCTACATTGGGAAGCATAAGCCCCTTTACAATGGTCCTTCCAAAAATTAGGCACTCCTTATACTTCATTTCTGGTGTCAGATCTTGTCCACAACTGGTGACCCGTAGAGCCTACGACAATCTATGACAATAAGCTTTACCTTACAGTCCTGATTATTTATGTACACACTGTGGGCCCCTACAGCATTTTGTCATAAGTATGCTTTCAATATATGATAGGCTTAAATCCAAGTTTGGCCTCCCCCAACAGTGCAGGGTCCATGCTCCCATGCGCCCTCTGCTGCTGCTGTCATTTTCTCCTGGTCCTCTTCCACATACAGCATCTTCACTCATTGGCCATTGGGTGGCCACTGCTGATGTAACTCTGGCACATGCATGTTGGAGTTACATTATTCTATTTCCCTCTTATCGATGTCCCCAATGGGCTGTGGTTGTACACTGCACTGTGCATACCCCAGAGTTTGTGTACATGAAATTAAATATGATATTGTCATTGCTGGTTTTCCTCTAACAATGTTAGTTGTCTGGTTGTATCTGGCTTCTATACTTTTAAAGCATAGCTTTGGAACAAACGTACTGTAAATGCATGTAAGAAATAAACTAGAATTTCATATCTCTATGTATGCCCCAGGTCAATGACTAAAAAATTTAAGTCAAAGACACAATATGACAGCTGGGGAACTAACAATCTCAGAAATAATAGATGCCTAAATAAGTATTTCACGACACAGTACTGTACTGCATTTTCATGTACTTTAAAGGAATATTTTGAAGTTTTTATGAATTTGCAGATTTTCTGAATACTGCTATCAGTATCTGTAGTGAAAATACTTGCCACTTATATTGCTCTGTGACTTCAAGCCATCTAGAATGCTGCAAAATATAGTAGGTAGTAACAGTTCCTAAGATACCTGGAAAAGAGTGGACATGATCTATACATATTAAGATACTTAGATCCAGAAGGTACTATTGGGGAAAAATGTGACAACACAGTGGAATGGATTTTATGGTTGTTATTGTCAGGAACTGGTACAGTGGCATAATGTTTAGAGGTCTTAATCAAACTGATGGCCAACACATGATTCCCAGGACGATGAGCCAGAACAGAGCCTTGTCATATGTGTGTTCATATAATTGGTACTGAACATGCTAGTTGGCAGTACATTATCTGTAATTTACTAGGCTTTACCTGTTTCACTTCCGTACATAACACACATTCAACCCTTTGGGAGGATAAGCAAGTAAAATATTGTTTTTATTACTTCTAGCAGAGCTTACAGTACTCCCCTTGAAAAATTATTTCACCTGATTAGGGATGAGCGAATCTGCTCAGGTTTGATTCACAGGAGTTTCTTTGAATCCGGCTTGAAATCTTTGAAAACCCCTAAATTAGCAGTGAACCCCATGTAGTGCTTTATGTAGCAATACAGAACAGTCATGTCAGCATCAGCAACACCATATTCTGGCTTAATGTATTTTGATTTCTTTTTACATTTAGTTTGGCTTAAACACAGCAGCAGCACCCCATTCAAATTAATTTTAGCTTGAAAAAAGACTTTTAACCACCTCAATACAAGACACTTTTACGCTCTTCCTGCCCAGACCAAGTTTCAGATTTCAGTGCTGTCACAGTTTGAATGACAATTACTCAGACATGTAACACTGTACCTAAATGAAACTTTTATGATTTTACTTTAGACAGATAGAGCTTTCTTTGGTAGTATGTCATCACCTCTAGATTTTTCTTTTTTTTTTTTGTTTCATAAACATTTTATTAAGGAAAAAGGAGCAGTATACAATATTATAATTGAACATTTAACTTCCAAAAGTACATGGATATTTAGAGGAAAAGCACACATGAAACATGTAGACAGGCCCTTGATTAAACATGCCTATTTCCAGTTCAGACCTGACACACTGAAAAACACATCAATTGTGAAATATTGTAATTCTATTAGTAAAAATGAGTCCCCATTGTGTGTATCACATTGCCTTTTGGGTGTTCCCTTTCAGACGTGTTACAACACAGCAAACAAAAGCAGAGAAGATTGAAAGGAAGGGAAATCAGAAAAGAAAGAACCATAGAACTCAGATGCGAAAAAGAGAAAGAAGAGAAGAAGTAAAAAAAAAAGGAGGGGGGGAGAGAAAACAGCAGCCCTTTCGCAGCCCCCACTTGCACTTGCCCACTGGATCCCATCCTACCCCATTTCCCAAAGTCTGAATGGAAAGGGGGTGGGAGTTACACCAAATTTCACATATAAAGTGGGCCCCAAAATAATTTATTGATGGGATCTATATTCAGGTGATGTCTTGAAATCCATCCAGCAAGCCCATATGATAGAAAGCCATGACATTCTATCTTGAGTAATGTGAATCAATTCCATCTCTTTCATCTTGTTGATTCTGTTGAACCATTCCCTTATTGTGGGAATATTAGTATTACGCCAATGACAAGGTATACATAGTTTAGCCGCATTAACCATGCTCATAGCCAAAGACTTGTTGTATTCTCTCTTGGTAAGTGAAGTATGATGGAGTAAATATTGCGCTGGGTTAAACTTTAACATATAAGATGTCACTCTAGTGATAATAGCATGGACCTCAGTCCAGAATGGCTGTAGATGGGAACATGTCCACCAGATGTGGAGCGTTAAACCCGGAGCCTCTCCACATCACCAAGAGAGATAGGAAACCAAGGGATAAAATTTATGCAGTAGAGAGAGTTTATGGTACCAGCGAGATAAGACTTTGTATCTGTTTTCCTAAACAGCAACATTTGAGGAGCCTTTATGGATGTATGTGCAAATGGTCTCCCAGTCTTCTTTGGAAAGAGAGAGGTCCAGGTGTCTAGACCAATGCGTGTAGTCTGAATTTGCGAATGCCAAAGATGTGTCTAGCAAAGAAGTATATAAGGTGGAAATAACGTGCCATTGGGATAGAGTGCACGTCCAAAGAATTTCCAAGGGTGACAGTTGTCTAGTCCACATAGCCCTGGAGCCCCTTGTAGACAAGAAATGGTGGATTTGGAGGTAAGTCCAATGTGATAGTTTAAATTGAGTTAATTTGGCATTAAGAGCATCTTTAGATAAAAGTACTCCCAGATCAAAGAAATGCATGGCCAAGACATATTTGTGTGGCCAACCCTGGTGGGAAAAAGAAATAGACATTCCAGGTGGAAAGAAAGGATTCAAGTGTAAGGGTGTTAAGGGTCCAACATTAAGCCTTCCTCGAGTTAGAAGGAAATGTCGGTGGAAAGTTTGGAGGGGTGGACCAATGAAGGGGTGTTCTTTAGCTTCAGAAGGAACCTGAGATGAGTGTATCCAAGGCAGTAGGTGTAGCCATGCCAAAATCAGTGAGCCCTCCAAGGAGACCCAATCTTTAGACAATGCATGAACATTCCAATCCACTAGATGAGGTAATAAATAAGCCTTGTAATAGCTATAGAGATCTGGCAGGCCAATGCCTCCTTTGTGCTTTGGACTCGTCAGTCGGGTGTAATTAATCTGCGGGGGTTTATGGAGCCAAATGAAAAGGGTACATTCTCTCTTGTAAGTGGAAAAGAAGGTAGTAGGAACTAAAATCGGGACAGTTTGCATAATATATAAAATGCAGGGAAGAAGGGACATTGTTACTAAGGCTGCCCTACCAAACCAAAATACATTCAGTGAGATCCAGGTTCGTGTGTCTCTATGCATGTCCTCCAAAATAATTTGGTGATTCTGGTGGAAAAGGTCCGAGAGACAATGTGGTATGTGTATGCCTAGGTATTTCAAGGTGTCAGAGCACCAAAAGGGAATCTAGATTGGCAGTGTCCCATCTCCTTATCTGAAAGAGTAATATTCAGAGCTTGTGATTTGGAATTATTAATTTTAAGATTAGAGAGTGATTTGAACTGCTCCACATCCTGGATTAGGTTAGGCAGAGATAAATGGGGTTCAGTTAAAAAGAGGAGCATGTCGTCCACGAAGGCGGCCACTTAACATGTAGTGCTTCTATCCCGTGTATGCTAGGGTTTGACATTATTCTATTCAGGAATGACTCAAGGGAAAGAACATATAAGACAGCGGGCAACCCTGCCCCTTGCCATTATTCAAACAGAAATTGCTGGAGAGGTGGCCATTCACAAGTACCCTTGCCGAAGGATTAGAGTAAAGAGCCTGGGTGTTGTTGAGCATCTTCGGTAGGAGGCCAAGTGCCTTAAGGTTTGCTGCTAAATAATCCCAGCCAACCCTATCAAAGGCCTTCTCTGCATCAAATGAAAGGAATAACTCCCTTCTTTTCTGTGAGGTCAGCCATTGGTGAAGATTTAGTGCCTTAATGGTGTTGTCATGGGCTTCTCGGCCTGGAATAAAACCTACTTGATCTCGGGAAACCTAGCAAGATAAGAAGTGTAGTAACCGATTGGCTAAGATTTATGCGTAAAGCTTCACGTCCACATTTAGGAGGGAGATAGGGTGGTAATTCTTGACTAGCGTATCATCCTTCCCCTCCTTAGGTAGGACCACAATATGTGCTTCCAAAACATGAGAGGTCCGGGTGGGGAAGAAGCCAAAGAGGTGAAGGCAGCTATAAAACGTAGCTTCAGAATATCCAAGAAGGTTTTATAATATTGGAGGGTTAAGCCATCTGGGCCAGGACTTTCACCTAATTTCATTTCTTTTATGGCTCTATCCTCCAGTAATGGGGGCTTCAAGGTTCTGGGCCTCTTCCTGTGAGATAAAAGTAGGGCTGGATTTTAAAAAAAAACTTTGAAATGCTCCAGAACCTGGTTGAAGAGTCTGTAGGTGGGGACGAGAAGGGGCAGGGTGAATCCGACAGGTTATACAGGGACTGTCAGGGATGCAGGTGTGACCAGAAGTGTGTGGACTGACACAGGGAAATGCAGGCCTCAGATATGGTATAAATAAGACAATTTATTAAGACTAACAATACAAACATAAACGCAGTGCACCAAACCCCAAGCTAACACAAATACATACAACAAGGTGAAACAAACCCAAACCTAAACTGATAAAGATACACAGGTACATACACATATAGAGCACAACGTAGTCAGGCAGGCAGGGTTGATAACTATCGGGCAGGTAGGTACAGGAGGAGCAGGCAGAGAGAATGGTCAGGGTCACAAGCCAGGGATCAAACAGGAGAAGTCAGCAGAGGTCAGGATCAGGCAGGGTCGGCAACAAGTCAGGCAGGAACAGGAACAGGAATGCAGGTTACAAGGTACAGGGGCCCATGGAAAAACACACACCAAGGCACAGACTGCAGGTCTGGCCATCCCTTAAATACACCTGCAATCAGCCCCAGGTGATGGCTAATTGCCGAAGTGAACCTCTGGTTGTTGAGAGCACCCGCTGGCCAGCCCTGGTACTGCAGCCCACAAGGCAGGTGAGTCCCACCATTATTGGCAAGTCCATTCCTGACAGGGACATATAGAAATCTTCAAATTGCTTAGCTATGGCCTCATTCAAACAGTATTTGCTTCCTTTTGGGTCTCTAATATAATGCACTGATGCATTGCCTTTCTTAGCTTGGACCGCTCTAGCTAGCAGGCGGCCACATTTATTGCCTTGCTCATAAAATACTTTTTGGCGCAATACATATTGACACCTTGTTCTCTTTCCGAATACCTGCACAAGTTGTCATCTGGTTTCCATCAGATGTTTGAGAGTGGTCGCCGCATGAGTGAGTTTGTGTTTGGTTTCCAGTCAAAGAAAAGCAAAAACAAGGCGCACTCTCTTCGTGCATTAACGCGGTGAAACACGAGTTTATTAAAAAGCATAAAAGTGTATACTCACAAACCAAAGGAAATAAAACAGAGATAAAGAGTGAGTGGTGACGGTCACAAGTGATAGGAATACCCTTAATGAGGTAGGCTGATGCATTTCGGGAGCTCCCTATTTTTGTTTTTATTCAACAGTACCAAGGTTTCCTGATCTTCTAAGGGCTGCACCTCAGTGAATGACAGTTACAGTATCCCTAGTTAGCATGGTTTAGTTTTTTGGATTATATGGTTTCTAGTTGTCTGATGTATAAAAAGAGGGATTTCACTAAGGCTTGGTTTGCCCTTTTGAAAGCAGCAGACAGTGATAAGAATTCACCTCCAACAGAGCACTTATGGGCTTCTCATTGAATTAGAGGGTCGACCCCGAGGGTGTAATTGAAAGCAAAGTATTCTTGCAAGGACAGCTTAAGTTTTTCAACAGTGCTATAAAGAATAATTCTTAAAACTAGTGCATCAGTACACCCAAGCATGAGGATGTCAGTGTGGGATTAGCTCTCTACATTAACGTGAGTGGGCATTTATTTGTGATAAATAAAGGAGATTTAACTAAAATAATACACTATGGAGGATCTCTTTTTTCTCACCATGAGTATTGGTGAGAAACACATTTAACAGACACATCCTTCCTGAGAGGCCTGGAGTATCTGATATAGTACTTGGGAGAGGAACTACAGGTCAACTAATACCAGCCAGGATTGGAGTAGGATCCAGGAGTGATCCTGAAAGTGAAGTGGCCCATTGGGTCACCTAAAGGAGGTGAGGAGGCAATCTAGCCACTGAGGATTAAGTGTGCTGACACTTTCATGGATATCATCACCATCTTCATGTTGCATGTTTTTTGTGTCGTTTGAACCACTTATGGACAATTAGAAATTTTATTTTGAGTTTTTTATATGATTTGTTGTGTGGTCACATTTGTCGCTCGTCACTTTTGTACCATATCCCCTGTATATAGGGGTCTTTTGTTATATTATAGGTTGCAGATTTATATGAGTGATTTCACATTTTGCATTGTTGTATTCCACTTTTAATAGGTCACTTAGGTGACCATAGGTCACTTTGGTTTGGGCACTTGATGCACCTTTATGTATATATTTATTTTTACCCAGTGGGTTTGTTATTAATATGACTTTGAGCTATATTTAGGTTAAGTGCTGCACTAGTTTTAAGAATTATACTTTATAGCACTGTTAAGGTATCAGTTTGAAGTGTCGGCTGCTATATTTCAGGTTACTTCCTTTAAGCGCAGGAGGATTTTGTGTATATATTTAAGTTTTTCAACATTTGCCATGTCCTTAAGTAGGGATGCATTGAGTCTCCAGATTTTACTTCTAGGACGCAGTTTGGGAAGTTGAAAAGTGAGTGTTATAAGGTGATGTCAGATAGTATCATCGATTCTATAGTTGCCAAGCTAAGAAGAATAAGGTCATCCTGCAACAGGAATAGGTAATCAAGTCTAGAGTATTTAGCACGGGGCACCAAAAAAAAGGTATAATCTCTATCTTTAGGATGTTGTAAACGCCAAGTACCGTGAAGCCTAAGGTTCCGGAGCTGCAAGTTGATTTGGCGAAAAGCCCAATAGGGCAATGCAGAAGAGCCTGTTGAGGAGTCTATAAGTGGTTGTAGAGAAATGTTGAAATCTCCCCCCTGAATTAGCATGCCCATCATAAAACTGTCCAGTTCTTCTCCCAGCCAGTGAAAGAATGTGACTTGACCACTGTTGGGACTGTAAATGTTGGCAATGGTGATAGGGAGGGATCCAATGCTGCCTAAGTGATCAGTCACTGTGAATCCTGCGCCCCTTGTTTTCTCTCTCTGAATGGAGGAGAGAGATACATTGTATCTCTCTCTGTCCTTTCAGAGAGAAAAAAAAAGTTTGTGTAATAAATAAATAAGTAAATAAATAAAAAAATAATAAAAAAAAAAAATAAACAAAAATAGCTAGATCAAGGTTTGATCTAGGTCTGTGCCAAAGTTATTGTTTGGGTCAAGGTCAGGATCAAAGGTCAAGGTCAGGGTCAAAGGTCAGGGTCAAGGGACAGGGGGGGTTTTGGTCAGGGTTTTTTTTAATTTTTTTAATTATTATCAGTGTCGATGGCAGGATAAAATAAAAGCAAGTTGCACACTATTGTTTCTGGGCTGTACTACGGGTACAAACAACAACTAACGTATGCACATGTGGTATCGCTGCAATCGTCAGGAGCAAAAGAAATAATTTTCGGTTGTTCTTTGGTGGTAGATTAATGTAGCAGCAAGAAATATTCAGCTAAGTTTTAAAAAAATTGTTTTTTTTACTATTTTGGGCCAGTTTTCCTTTGGTAATAATAAAAAAACCAGGAGATATCCATTGCCATTTACCACCAAATGAAAGCCCAATTTGTCCTGAAAAACCAGAAATAATCCACCTGCATGCACAAAGTCATTGTGATGATATGCATGGTTTTGTTAACACATGTCAAAGTTGCAAAATTTTCAAAGTTGCAAAATTGTACTTTTTAAGATTTGTTTTATCCTTATGTACAAAGGGGGAAACAAGTTATTTGTTACGCATAGCATGGGCATACTTAGAATTACCCACATTCTGCTATGACTCCTGAGTATGGGGATACCACATGCGTAAAACTTTTTCATAGCATGGAGGGGCCCAAAATCTAAGGAGTACCATTGGCCTTTCAAAGAACATAAATTGCTCTTTTTTTTTTTTTCTCACATTTTTGGAGGCCCTGCTGAACCAGGAAAGGGAAAACACCCACAAAATGACCCCATTTCAGATGGCAAATATATATTTTCTGAAAGGCATAGTGTCTTTTGAAAATTTAATTTTTCATCACAGTTTTTTTGGAAAATGCGGGAAATAAAATGAAATGCATTTTTTTACACAAAGTTGTCAATTAATAAAATATTTCTAACACACATTATAGGCATACTTACACCCAAAAACACATTCTGCCACTCCTTCTGAATATAGTGATATCATATGTGTGAGACTTTTTCATAGCCTAACCATACAGAGGGGCTCCAAATCCAAGGAAACACCTTCAGGCATTCTAGGGACATAAATTATGCTTCTAATTTCCTGACTACTTATCACAATTTTGGAGGGCTTGAAGCACCAGGACAGTAGCAAAACCCATTTTTGGTGATTTTTTTAAGTGGCATGATGAGTTTTCTGAAGACTTCATTTTATTGCCACAATTGGAAAATGATGAATGAAAAATATTTTTTTACACAAAGTTGGCAATTTAACAAGATATTTCTCCCATGCAACTTGGGCAAAATTTCACCCTAAAATACATTCTGCTACTCCTTCCGAGTACGATACTACTACATACGTGAGACTTTTGCACTGTCTGGATTGATTATATACCAGGCATTTTATCTTGTGTATCACACATATCAACCAATTGTGTCAAAAACAATGTACATTCCTCTAATGGTCTCCGCTATGTGAGTAGTCAGGGAATAGAGTGTAGCGTAGCATCACCTATAGGAGTAACTGTTCCCTAAAAGCCAAGCAAGCCTAACCTACTGATACATGACTTCCCCCAAGCATGCCATTTTCACTAGCCTGGTGTTTCACAGGAGCATAGTCAATGGGATGTACAGATACAATAGGTATGTTTAGCAAACATGGTAAGGCAGCAGACAGAAATATGGCCAATAAACAGGCCAGGGTTAGTACAGGCAGAGGCAACACTACACTGGTGTAGGGACACTGCAGCTGGAGTGCCAGTGACCAGTGACACTACCTAGTGTGGTGCACATCAGGGACAATATGACTTGTGTGGTGGTGATCGTGGACACTGGGACTAGTGTGGCTGTGATCAGGGACACTTTAACTGCTGTGGTTGTAATCAGGAACAGAGTAAATGGCATTTCAGTGATCAGAGACACTGTAACTGATGTGGCGGTGATTAGGGACAACATGACTGGTGTAGTGGTGATCAGGGAAAGAAGGACTGGTGTGGCAGTGTTCAGGGACACAGTGACTGGTGTGGCATTGATCAGGGAAACTGCACCTGTGTGGCAATGTCCAGGGACAATATGACTGGTGCGATGGTGATTAGGGACTTTGTACCTGTTGCAGCAGTGACCAGGGGCAATATGATTGGTGTGGTGTTGATAAGGGACACACTAACTGGTGTGGTGTTGATCAGGGACACTGTAACTGGTGTGGCAGTGATCAGGGAGAATATAATAGGAGTGGTGGTGATTAGGGGCACATTAACTGGTGTGGTAGTTATTAGAGACAATATGACTGATTTGGTGGTGATTTTGGATACTTACTGGCAGCAGTAGTCTGGTGACATTGTACAGCTGTGGTGGTGATCAGAGATAATGGCTGGTGGCACTGACATATGCTGATATCAGAGCAGCCAGGCATCATATGTGACAGTGGTACCATGTGATCATAGTGACACTACACTTGCTGTGGTGACAGCATGTCCCAAAAACATAATATAAATTAATTAATTAACATTTTTTACAATTTTGTTTTTACATATTGTCACCAAAACAGTGCAGTGTTCCCATAGTGACACTGTACTAGTTTGGTGGGGGTGATTAGGGTTTCTTTCTTTACAGTCTGATTGGTTATTACAGTAATAATCACTGTATACCCAATCAGTAACACTTATTTATGAAATCATTGTTTATTACTGTGATGCTGTGATTGGTCACAGCTATCACATGGTACAGGGCAACTGTGATTGGCCTTGGTACGATGTGATCACTATGACCAATCACAGAGATTACACAGTAGTAAGCAAGGCATCATGAATGACAGCCTTCTTCACTACTGTAACTGAGAATGCTGCCCCAGGGCATGTGTGAAGTGCAATTCTGTGAGGACATGTGGGTACGTCCTCCTGGAACTAGAGAGCATCTGCCAGGCCATTTCTTTCTTTTCAATCAGCAGTAATAGGCCTAAATTGAATGGTGGAGGTAGCAGTCAAAACAGATCTAAAAGCTATAGGAAAGTTTACTCTTAAAAAACAAAGCTAAAGCCCTCAACTTCATACAAACTGACCAGTGGCAAAACAGTTTAACCACTTGCCTACCAGGCACTTATACCCCCTTATTTACCAGGCCAATTTTCAGCTTTCAGCGCTGCCGCACTTTGATTGACAATTGCACGGTCATGCAACATTGTACCCATATGAAATTTTGATCATTTTTTTCTCACAAATAGAGCTTTCTTTTGGTGGTATTTAATCGCCACTGGGTGCTTTACTTTTTGCGCTATAAAGAAAAAAAGTGCAAAAAATTTGAAAAAAAAAAGTTTCTTTGTTTCTTTTATAAAATTTTTCAAACAGGTATTTTTTCTTCTTCACTGATGTGCGTTGCTGAGGCAGCACTGATGGGCACTGATAGGCGACACTGATGGGCACTGATAGGCAGCACTAAAGGGCACTGATAGGCAGTACTAATGAGGTGGCACGGATAGGCGGCACTGATAGACAGCACTAATGAGGTGGCACGGATAGGCGGCACTAATATGCAGCACTGATAGGCGGCACTGATAGGTGACACTGATTATGGGTACTGATAGACGGCACTGACTGGCATCACTGCTGGGCACTGACTGGCGGCACTGACTGGCACAACCCCTGGGCACTGACTGGTGGCACTGACTGGCAGCACTGCTGGGCTGCACTGGTGGGTGGCACTGGTGGGCAGCACTGGTGGGTGGGCACAGGTGGGTGGCACAGGTGGGTGGCACTGGTGGGCACAGGTGGGTGGGCACAGGTGGGTGGCACTGCTGGGCACATGTAGGTGGCACTTCTGGGCACAGGTAGGTGGCACTGCAGAGTGGCACAGGTGGGTGCACTGCTGGGCACAGGTGGGTGCACTGCTGGGCACAGGTGGGTGATCTGCTGGGCACAGGTGGGCGGAGCTAGTGGGCGCACTGCTGGGCACAGGTGGGCGGAACTTGCGGGTGGCACTGCTGGGCACCGATCATCAGGGCACTGATCATCAGTGCCCTGATGATCGGTGCCGATCCCCGCTCTGACAACTGCCGGTTCTCGGCAGTACTTTCCTCACGATCTGACAGCGTGAGGAAAGTGCAGCCGAGAACCGGCACTTGCATTTCCCTCTGATCAGCGTGTCATTGGACACCGCTGATCAGGTGGTAAAAGGCCGCTGTGATTGGCCTTTTACCACATCGCGTGATCAGCTGTGTCCGTAGGACACAGCAATCATGGAGATCGCCAGGTGCGCGCCCCCTGGGGGGACGTCCACTCAGAACTGGCCGGCCGCAGTGCAGCCGTCATTCGGCTATCTGCGGTCGGCAGGTAGTTAATAGTAGTCTGTGAGCCTCCGTCTACCACACTGCAAACACTTTTAAACAACCTCACATTCCTCAAGCTGCCTCCAGTCCCTGTATCCCAAAATATTCTTAAAATAAAGACTTCAGGTATGTGTTTGGTAGAAATTGGCATTCATCAGGATAGTATAAAAGTGTGTTATCTGGGAGACAATAGCCACAAATATTTTTTAGAGGCTGGACAGTATTCAAGCAGCATGGTTAGTCAGCAATAATAAGCTACACCATAGTGGCAGGAAACCAGCCCAGAAGATCAATTCCCAGCAGCCATTATTTTGCCCAGAAGGCTATCCCTATGATCAATTAGAATGTGAAATGCAATGAAGCAGCAGGATGCAGAGGAGGGTTTTGAGAAGGGCTGGGTGCTTGCAGTGAAGGAGGAATTGTATTCAAGCACCCTTTGATACAAATCAGCAATAACTAAAATTACATATGCAGTGCTACTCCTCAAAAATATATATTCAAGGTACTAGGTGTAATCCTGGGGTCTGAACTCTCCTTTTGCCCCCCCATCAAATCAGTGTCCAAATCTTGCCACCTCAACTTCCACAACATCTTCTTACCAATGACACCACAAAGCTTCTAATTCACTCCCTGGTTATCTCTCACCTCGAATACTGCAACTTCCTCCTCTGTAGATTACCTTCACATTTCCCCTTCAGTCCATCATGAATGCTGCCTTGTCTCAAAATACCAAGCAAATCATTTTGTTCATTCCTCCGCAGACCTCCTACTCTCTAGCTTCCTTGTCAACTCCTGTCATGTTTGCCTCCAGGACTTTTTCAGAGCCTCTCCCATCCTCTGGAACTCCCTATCCCAATCTGTCCAAATATCTCCTACTCTGTGTACTCTGGCGAAAAAAAAACCCTCTTCTTTAAAGAAGCCTATCCTGCCTCCACCTAACAACTGTACTTTTATTTTCTTGATTAGCTCATCCCCCACAGTTAATACCTTTTGTATAACTTGTCCCTCCTTTTTAGATTGTAAGCTGTAACAAACAGGGCCCTGGGATTCCTCCTGTATTGAATTGTATTCTAACTGTACTGACTGCCCTCATATTTCATAGTGCTGTGCAACTATATAAATTCTGAATAATAATCATAACAATATATCAACTGTCACCACCGTATGTGAAATTATGGGCATATAACTCATGAATACCAAAATTAAATGAGTATTTAGGTAATATCCCTAAAAATATTCCAGTCCTCAAAAGTAGCAAAAAGTTCAAACAAATACTTCCTATATTCCACGTGTAACACTTATTTACTTGGTAATCCTCTTCACACTGTGATCCCTCCAACTAAAATCGAAAATACATGAAAATACATGACTGAACCTTTTACTTTTTTTTTTTTTTTTTTTCTTAAACAAAGGCAAGTAGCACTCCTAAAACTCCCATGTCTGTAATCCTTTAATTCTTTAATTAGGACCCACTTCACCTTCCTTATCGCTCATGTGTTTAAGCCTGCAGTAAGTTATAGAAACAGCAGAAAGACAACCATAGCATAAAACTGTTTAGTTAAAGTAAAATAAAACCCCTAAAATTCCAAATAGAAACACACACACTCACACGCAACCAACCAACTGCAAGTACTACAACCTAGTACTATATCTACAGTGTTGATGCAGAAAAACAGAAGATGCTCTGGCCTCTTCTGAGCCCCCACTCTCGCCATACTGATGCAGTGTACTGCAGCTCTGGGTATAGCCTGTCCTTTTTCTGAGAGTGTGGTAGTTTCTTCCCCTGACAAATTTTGTCACTGTGGACATTTAGTTTATTTTGGTTATTAAATGCTGGGAGTTGTAAATGGGTGGGTGTTTCTTTTATGCTCAAATGCCTTCACAAAGACCCCATGATTTAGGTAATTTTAGTTTTAATATTTCTTTAAATTGTTTTATTAATTTTTCTTTTTTCTTTGTTATTGATACTGTGATTAGACAGCACACAGCAGAGGTACAGTAAGTTTGCAATTCACCTCTTCCTCCTCCACCTCATCCTCTAATGTGATAACTGCACAAGTTGTACAAGGAGAAACTTTGGGGAACTGGGATTATATGCCAACAGAATCAGACATGGTAAAGAACATTTAAGAACAGCTCCCTTCCAATTCATAGCCTGTGCAGTCGCATACAGGCAGCCCATGCCTTGGTCAAACAAACATGGGCATGGACAGCAATGCAAACTGGGTAAACATAATGGCATCTGGAAAGGAGGACCAACCTGGAATTTGTACGTCCACCACATTTGGTAGGAGAATATCTTCAATGCCATTTGGTTCCTATTTTGCTTATTCTTGTGAGTCTTTTTCCAGGGATAACAGAGAAAGTGCAGGCAGCAGCAAAAATTAACTCAAAGTAGGAGTTGCCATCACCTAGCCCACTGTCTCAGCAACAATCTTCCCTTGCCAGGTTTTTGCTGAAGTAATATGACAAAAATGTGCCAAAGCCCCCCACATGCTCAGTACCTGTATAAGAGCTTGGCACTTCAACTGCTTTTATACCACTTGAACAAAATCCTCTCTTGTTCATGGAGTGAGCATGCTGTTCATGAGTTGGACATGTCCCCATTAAACTGTTCCCACTTTCCCACTTTACCATTACCTTTAATGGTTTTTTTTTGTTTTTTTTTTAATAGTATTTACATATTTACATCAGACCTGGATCACCGAGGACTACCAAACACCAACTGCAGATGTTACTGATAAAAGCAATACATTTATTTTACATAAGTGTAACTATGATAAGGGTATATGGGTAAGCAGCAGGAGGATGTGGTGCACCCTGCCTTGGGGTTTTCATGAGCTGTAAGACATAATCATCACAAGTATGACAAATCACAGCTTGAACTATCTTGCTTTGCATGTAATGAGTCTATCTCATATATTAGTTTCACCTTTTAAGTTGCATTACTGAAATAAATGAACTTTTGCACGATATTCTAATTTTTTGAGTTAAAATACACTATAGCTATATGTAACATGTTGGGAATCTATTCATGCAAATTATGCATTTATTTATTCAAGTTTCACCTTCAGACAGATATTAAAAACACCATTTAAATGTATGGTATGTATTAACTGGGAAAAAACTAGAATATGCACCTGAATTTGTCTTTATGCAAGTCTTTTGTAATCTCCCAGACAGCAGCACTCTGATTGGGAGAGGGAGCACTCTGAGCCAATTCTAGTTTCATAGCTTTGTCACCACTGAGTTTGAACATGTTCCCATCAACTAAAAAATAACCAGACTGAAAATATGATTGAAATGAAGTATAACTCATTTTTCTTTTACAGAGCAGAAATATACAAAGAACTTCTACACTTTGAATAACATCCAATTATGCTTCAATTCAATTGCTTTTGGAGGCCAGTTGTTTTCTAAGTAATGGGAATTTTCACTCATCTGTGGATCTAACAACTGCACACTATAACGCTTCTTTTTTATCTGTAAATATGCTAACAGAAAAGGGAAGCACACGCATGACCTCATCAGTGAGCTGCTGCTTCTTCATAGTCCAAAACCAGGCCGGGGGAGTCCTATACTGGGATGTATTGTTTAACTGTAGTGCAGTCTACACAAAGGTCCATGATGTCAGAGGAGTGTAAATTAGAAAGGTAGTTAATTATACTGCAAATCCTGTGCTGGTAAAACCATTCACATATAAGTATTTCAGCTTCAAATTTAGCTGCATAGGCTTAGGTTTATATTACCCTAAATATTTTTTTTCTCTGTGTTCCCATGTATATGTGCATTTTATAAATCATAGTCTCTATATTTTTCATGTACTTCTTTCATCTGAACTACCTGGTTTATCCTGCCAGTCACCTTTCATCCTTGTTCTAAACTGTTCATACAAAGCACAGAAGCTGATTTGTGTTGGCATGGCCAGTTTTCATTCTTTTGGCTGGCCATTTAGAAGTACAGGACACTGTGCAGATACTCAACATGCCTGTTTGGGTAGCTTGTTCAGTCACCAAAACCTCCCACTCAATCACAACATGGCATTGGGACACATTCCCTCTCAATCACAGCCTGTCTTTTGAACACACTCCTGCTCAAACACAGCCTGGATCTTGCCCCAGGCTGAACAGACTAAGGAATACTGGCACACTGTGTTTTTGCACAGTGTCCTGAAACCCCGCCCTATGTATCAGAAAGAAGAGATGCCCTAGGCAACACAAAAATTGTCTGCCCCCACAGACACCAACCAACCAGGAGTGGACTGACAACTCATGGGGGGGATCATGGGGCCCATGTGTCCTTGCCCAAACTCAAAAAAGCCTATGAAAAAGGTACCAGGGGAATCTCATGGGGCCCCCTACTGACCCCGGGCCCTCGGGCAGTGCCCGAGTTTCCAAATGGTCAGTCCGCCCCTGCAACCAACGCAAACTCCCCCTTCCCCCTCCTGCATAGAAAGCCGGACATTGGCCAACAACACCCCTGCCCCCCACCCAGGAGAGCCTTCCACTACCCCCCCCCCCCCCAATGATAGAGAGACACTCATTTTCACAACTCTGGACATCCCCGGGAATGAGAGTCAGGCGCTACATACACCATCAAGCAGCCTGCAGCCTCTCTCGGATCCCCCCATGGTGCACATGTCCCTTCTTTCATCCCCTATTCTCGGGGGGAGGTGCTGCCCCCCTGAAAAAGGCCACCCTAGGCAAGTGCCTTGTTTGCCGTGTGGTAAATACGCCCCTGCCAGTATTATTAGTACAATTCCAGCAAAAGCATGCAACACTTATGAATCTCTCTTTCTTTGTATATACAGTATATATGCATTGCGATATGGGGTGATTAAAATTATATTCATTTTTTTTAAATAACAAACCTGTTATACTTACCTGCTCTTTTGTAGTGACCCTGATCTGGGTTTGCCAATGCTCCTGGCCCCTCCCTCCTGAAGCTTGCTATGGAGGCACTCAAGCACGCTCGCTCCTGAGCAGTTCCCTGGAGTGTCCATTCACACACAGAGTTGCCGCTCGGCTCTGCCCTCTCTCTCTCCTCATTGGCTTACTGTTTGTGATTGACAGCAGTGGGAGCCAATGGCTGGTGTCTTAGGGAGAGACTCCAGAGGGCTTTCATCCACATCACTGGTTGGAAATGGGGCTCAAGAAAGTATTAGGGGGAGTTGGGGGGCTGCTGCACACAAAAGGTTTTTTATCTTCATGCATAGAAAGCATGAAGGTAAAAAAAACCTTGAGCCTTTACAACCAGTTTAAGATAACTTGGTAGATGTATGTTTTAGTGAGTCGTGTCAGTCTGAACTACAGTTTAAGGGCATGGCATTTTCCAACAATAAAATAGTCAAGTGCTGACCCACCTGGATCTTTTGTCAGCAGCACTTCTGCTCTTAGCTCCCAACTTTATGGCTCTTCAGGCTTACTTTATCTGTAGCATCTCACTGCATGGGCACATTCCTGGCCTCTAGCATCTGAGCTCTCTTACTCCTCCAGAGACTAACAGACTCAGTCCCCCTTCAGTCCCCCTGGACTTGCTAGCCTCCTCAGCTTTCTCAGTCTCTACAGACTTGTACAGTTTTCCTGAGTTTGCCATTCCTATGGGCAAGGAATCCCCCAACATGAGGTCTCCTGGTAGAAATACACGTCCATTCTGGCTGAAGCACACAGCTCTGTATCCAAAATGGGAGCTCTGAGCTATGATCTGTTTGGCTTAAAACAACTCTGCACATCTGGGTACTCACACAGTCTGCTGGCCACAAGCATGACCCAGAGACATGATTGAAGGCTCCATCCCTGTTATGATCCGCCAGCTGGAGCCTTCCAGCTGCCAACTGACAGACCAACCCAGAGCGTGGGGTCTAAGCCCGGGCTGTGCCTTCACCAGGGCCCCTGATGGTGGGGATGGACTTGAAACAGTCCCGGGCCAGGTCACGACCTCTGAGCGGGCCCACCAGCGGCTGAGGAGGCCTCCGGGGATGTGTGTAGGTACCGGGAGAGCCAGATATGAAGAGGATGGCGGCCCCAGCAGGATGGTACGGATAGTGGTCCCGTGGGGGTAAGCGGGGTACCGAATCGGCGGGCAAGGAGTAGTCGGGTCACATGCAGGGTCAGCCAGGTAAATCAGTCCGTAGAATAGTCAGGATAATCCGAGTCAAAACACAGGAGCGGGCAGAATAGTCAGGACAAGCCGGGTCAATCACAGGAGCGGGTAGAATAGTCAGGGCAAGCCGGGTCAATCACAGGGGCAGGCAGCGTAGTCAGGGTCAAAAACAGGGTCACAAAACGGGTGCAGGAACTCAGGATCACAGGAAGACCTTGCGGCAATTGGTGACAGTGCAGGGCATCTTTAAATAGTGCGCCCTGCACTGTCATTGGCTGGCTAGGACGCGCCCCCGGCTGTCATTGGACACCTGAGGCGCGCCCGCGGCTCTCTCCTGCGCATGCGCGGCTCCCTGTCAGCCGCGGCTCGCCGGGACCTAGTGCCCGTGTCCCGGCGCGATCCGCCGCCAGTGCGCATGCGCGGGGGACGGCGTCGTGACACAGGAGTCCGGAGCCGCGATCCCTGACATTGCCCCCCCCAATGGGCACCCTCCGGGAGCCCCACTGATCTCTCCACCGCGGGTGACCACGAAAAAACTCCCGGATGAGCCTGGGTGCGTGAATGTTCTGGGCGGGTTCCCATGAGTTCTCCTCAGGGCCATAACCCTTCCATTTTATCAGGAACTGTGTCTGGCCCCCCCTCTTTCGGCAACTGAGGATAGTCTCCACTTCGTATTCCTCCTGGTCACCTATGGTGACTGCCTCGGGAGTTCTGGATTCACGGTCCGGGAAGGAATCCGGTCTGGATGGCTTCAGGAGAGATACATGGAACACAGGATGTATCTTGAAGGTCCGCGGAAGCTCAAGTTCGTAGGCCACCTTGTTGACTACACGCTTTACCGGAAATGGGCCAATGTACTTGGGTCCCAGCTCCCTTGAAGGACACAGCATCTTCAAGTTGGTCGTTGCCAGCCACACCTGATCTCCTGGTTGAAGCAGTAATTCTCCTCTTCTCTTCCTGTCGAACGCTCTCTTACTGTCCTCTTGGGCTTTAGCGATGGCTTCCTGAATTGTTTTGTTATTGACAGAAAAGAAGTTCAAGACGTCTTGAGACGCCGGTACCGGATTTTCAGGCATCAAATCAGGGAGATATGTGGGATGATACCCGTAATTGGAGAAGAACGGGGATTGCCCCGTCGCTGAGTGACTTGAGTTGTTGTACGAGAATTCTGCGGACGGCAACAACGTCAGCCAGTCATCCTGGAGGTAGGACGTGTAACATCGTAAGTATTGCTCCAGAGTTTGGTTGGTCCTCTCGGTTTGGCCGTTGGTCTGTGGATGGTAGGCGGATGAAAGTGACAGCTTGATTTCCAGTGCCTTACACAAGGCGTTCCAGAACCTGGAGGTGAATTGGACACTATATCTTCGGGAACCCCATGAAGCCTCACTACTTCCTTAATGAAGATTCGTGCCGTTTCTGGTGCCGATGGGGTCTTCTCCAGGGGTATAAAATGTGCCATCTTTGAGAAGCGGTCCACGACCACCATTATTGCTGTGTAGCCTTGGGATGGTGGGAGTTCGACCACAAAATCCATGGCTATCATTTGCCAGGCCCGCTTGGGTATTAGTAATGGACGTAACAATCCCCATGCCCGGCTCCTGGAGGGCTTGTTCCTTTGACAGGTGGAGCAGGTCTGGACGTAACGCTCGCAGTCCTTATTCATGTTCGGCCACCAGAACGAGCGCCGTAGTAGTTCCAGAGTTTTCGCAACCCCGAAGTGACCTGCCATTTGATGGTCGTGGCAGTGCCCTAGGACCAAGGTTCGCACTTCTTCTGGGACCATGATCCGGTCTTCCTTCCAAAACAGCCCACCGTGGTTCAGGAGGGGTGACCCAGATGGAACTGGTAGTCCTATAGAAGCGTCGAGAAGTCTGGAACGAAGTTCCGTTTGCAGAGCAAGGAAACTTCCGGAAGGTAAGATGGTGTCAGGTACCACTGCGTCGTCGGGGTCCTCAAACATGCGGGACAGAGCGTCTGGTTTTGTGTTCTTAGTACCGGGTCGGTACGTTATTTGGAATGTAAATCGCGAGAAGAAAAGAGCCCATCTTGCCTGGCGAGGTCTCAGTCGTCTTGCTGTTCTTAAATATTCAAGGTTTTTGTGATCTGTGAATATTAGGATTGGGTGTGTGGCTCCTTCCAGTAAGTACCTCCATTCTTCTAGAGCGGATTTGATGGCCAGGAGCTCCCGATCTCCAATATCATAGTTACGTTCTGCCGGTGTCAACTTCCTGGAGAAGAACGCCACGGGGTGCAGTAGTTCCTTGGTTCCATTTCTTTGGGACAGAACCGCTCCTACCGCGTTCTCGGAGGCGTCCACTTCCAAGACATATGGGAGAGAAGAATCCGGGAGGCAGAGAATGGGAGCAGAAGTGAACAATTTCTTGAGTTTCTCGAACGCCGTCTGAGCTTCGGGAGTCCACTTAAAGCGGACCCCTTGTTTCGTCAGTTGCGTGATCGGGGAGACCAGACCAGAGAAGTTCCTAACAAACTTTCTATAAAAGTTGGAAAAGCCGATGAAACGCTGTACCCCCTTTTTATCGGCGGGTATTGGCCAATCTAAGATCGCCGTGACCTTCTGGGGATCCATCGCGACCCCCGCGGAAGAGAGAACCAGTCCCAAGAACGTGATTTCGCGCTGCTCGAAACAGCACTTTTCTGCCTTGGCGTATAGCCCGTGTTGACGCAACCGTTCTAATACCCGTAATACATGACCTCGATGAACCTCCAGTGAAGGGGAGAAAATTAGGATGTCATCCAAATAAACCACCACAAAAACATCGAGGAAATCACGAAAAACATCGTTGATAAAATGCTGGAAAGTTGCCGGTGCATTACAGAGCTCGAACGGCATCACTAAATATTCACAGTGACCGAATCTCGTACGGAAGGCCGTCTTCCACTCATCCCCCTCCCTGATACGGACAAGGTTATAGGCCCCCCCCAGGTCTAGTTTAGTAAATATCATTGCTGATCTTAATCTCTGGAGGAGCTCGGGGACTAGTGGTAAGGGATAACGATTTTTTACCGTTATCTTGTTCAGATCACGGTAGTCTATGCAGGGCCGTAACGATTTGTCCTTCTTCTCTACGAAGAACAACCCGGCCCCGGCTGGGGATGTGGATGGACGAATAAATCCCTTCCTAAGGTTCTCGTCAATATATTCCCTCAGTACTCCCGATTCTGTTTCTGACAAAGGAAAGATACGGCCGAATAAGATTTCAGATCCGGGTAGGAGGTCTATGGGGCAATCGTATGAACGGTGCAGGGGAAGAACGTCAGCTCCTCGCTTACTGAAAACGTCTAAGAAGTCATGGTAGGCCGGGGGAATGGTCTGGGATAGATTGGCATCGCCATCCACGCACAGGAGGAACCGGGGACCCACGGATCCTGCGACGTGGCAGTGATTCAAACAGTAAGGTGACCTGAATTGAATCGTTCCCCTTTCCCAGTCAATCTGGGGGTTATGGGCCCGCAGCCAAGGGAGCCCCAGAATGACTGGAAATAGGGGAGATGCGATGGCATCCAAACGGAGGAACTCCTGGTGATGGTCTGCCATTGTGGTGAAAATGGGTGGTGTCTCCTGGTCCACCACCCCTGATTTTATACTGGACCCGTCTGCCAAGAAGATGTTGAACCCCCTTTCTTTGGTCTGAAGTGGTATTTTTTGCCGGTGGGCAAAAGTCAGGTCGATAAAACAACTACAAGCTCCTGAGTCAACGATTGCGGTCACCGACAGTGTTCTTCCCGGGAGCTGTAAAGACACAGGTATGGCCAGGTAATTTGACTGATCATCCCTTCCTGCAGGTAAGGTAAAAGAAAAGGAAGCGGACTTACTCATTTTTGCAGGACAGGAGCGCACCTGATGGCCAGCTTCCCCGCAGTACAGGCATAGGTTCAGCGATCGTCTCCTTTGACGTTCCTCGACCGATAAGTGGGAACGGGCCAGTCCCAGTTGCATGGGTTCCGGGTTGTCCCCCGATTCCGTGCTTCGGGGATGGTTCCCTGGGGTTGGAGCTGTGTCTCTTGGTGGGATCCATGCCACCCTTTGACCCTGGCTGCTCCTTTCCAGCCGACGTTCCCTTAACCTACGGTCAATCTGGATGGCCAACTCAATCAGTTTATCCAGGGAGTCAGGTAGGCCTACTCGTGCAAGTTCGTCCTTGAGAGATTCAGACAGTCCGATGCGGAACTGGTGACATAAGGCCGCATCGTTCCATCTGGTGTCTCCCATGCATCGCCTAAAATCGGATGCGTATTCTTCGGCTGCCCGGCGGCCTTGCCGCAGAGAGTATAGGGTAGCCTCTGCGGAGGCAGCCCGCTGAGGGTCGTCATACAATACTGCCATGGCCTGAAAGAACTCGGTCACGGAGTCAAGCTGGGGGTCGCGCCTCTCCATCAGACGGTGAGCCCAATCCTGGGGCTCATCCTGAAGGAGAGAGACTATAAACCCCACCTTGACGGTCTCGGTGGAGAACGTGCGGGGCTGCAAGTCAAAATACAGGGTGCAAGCGTTTCAGAAGGCTCGGAAGCGGCTCCGGTCACCACGGAACCGTTCCAGCAGGGGAACGCGGGGCTCAGGAGCTGAGGGTGTGGCAACCGCTCCGGATGCCGGGGTAGCGGGAGGTTCCACAGATGGATAACTCTGAGCAGGGGGAGTCTGGGGGGCTAACGTCTCCATGCGGTCCTCCAGTCGGGCGCAGCGACTGTGGAAGTTCTGGAAAGCCTGGGTCAAAGTTGCCAGGTGCTGGCAAATATCCTCTAGGGACGCCGGTCCACTTCCTGGCTCTGTCATGGCCGCAAGGTACTCTTATGATCCGCCAGGCGGAGCCTTCCAGCTGCCAACTGACAGACCAACCCAGAGCGTGGGGTCTAAGCCCGGGCTGTGCCTTCACCAGGGCCCCTGATGGTGGGGATGGACTTGAAACAGTCCCGGGCCAGGTCACGACCTCTGAGCGGGCCCACCAGCGGCTGAGGAGGCCTCCGGGGATGTGTGTAGGTACCGGGAGAGCCAGATATGAAGAGGATGGCGGCCCCAGCAGGATGGTACGGATAGTGGTCCCGTGGGGGTAAGCGGGGTACCGAATCAGCGGGCAAGGAGTAGTCGGGTCACATGCAGGGTCAGCCAGGTAAATCAGTCCGTAGAATAGTCAGGATAATCCGAGTCAAAACACAGGAGCGGGCAGAATAGTCAGGACAAGCCGGGTCAATCACAGGAGCGGGTAGAATAGTCAGGGCAAGCCGGGTCAATCACAGGGGCAGGTAGCGTAGTCAGGGTCAAAAACAGGGTCACAAAACGGGTGCAGGAACTCAGGTTCACAGGAAGACCTTGCGGCAATTGGTGACAGTGCAGGGCATCTTTAAATAGTGCGCCCTGCACTGTCATTGGCTGGCTAGGACGCGCCCCCGGCTGTCATTGGACGCCTGAGGCGCGCCCGCGGCTCTCTACTGCGCATGCGCGGCTCCCTGTCAGCCACGGCTCGCCGGGACCTAGTGCCCGTGTCCCGGCGCGATCCGCCGCCAGTGCGCATGCGCGGGGGACGGCGTCGTGACACAGGAGTCCGGAGCCACGATCCCTGACAATCCCATCCAAATCTCTTTAACGCCTTCAAGCTCCAGCCCTAATCTGGAATTAAAAAATCCAGAGAACACTGACTAGCCAGTCTTCTTCACACAGAAACAACAGTCTGGAGCCTTGCACTCTGCCTTAATGCAAATCTTGTGTGTCTTTTCCCCACACTCACAAGGTAGCGGGGCCTCACCCTGGACACTTACTGCCCAGCCACAAAACAGGTTGCAGGTCAGATTCATGCCAGAGATACTAACAAAAAATCGACTGGGCAACTTTCCTATCTGTGTGTGCTGATGCCCTGCTGATTTCCTATTTTTAATAGATGGAAATAAAGAAGACACGTTTTTAGCCATAATTTGAGGTGTGCAGTCATCCATTGTTATCCTGTACAATAAATCCTGTATAATAATTGTTATCATCTGTCAGGGTTCCTCTGTGGCAAGGGTGCCAGACAGGCCACAAGGGGGGTCAGGAACCAGGGCCTCAGCTTGTATGAAGGCTCACGCTTTACTCAAAGCTTCTCTCTCTTCACTCTACTTCTTTGACACAGGTGCTAATTTTCCTCTGCTGCCTTTCAAACCTCTCCTGCCTGGGGCTTAACTCCTTCAGGACTAAAATCCTGGTAGTAAGGGTTTGGAGGTTCTTACCACCCAAATCTCTTTGAACCTCCAAAATTTCGGGTCCCTAACACTCACTTATCAAACCAGAGAGTACTGGAAATTTTCTCTGTTCCAGTTCCCTCTCTGTTAACCAAACTTCCCCAGATACAGCAATGTCTCCACAACTGTCCCCCTTAAAGTGACCACAACCCAACCATCGGGGAAATGTTCCTTTCGTCCAAGAGATATTCTTGGTGCCCTGATATTTATATATATATATATATATATATATAAATATATATACACAAAATCCTTTTGCCCTGTTTGATGTGCCTTTCACATTCTTTACTAATACTATTTTTGTGTTCTATCCATCAATGTCTTGTGATAAATTGTATAAGCAAACTTACATATTTCACCCTAAACAATTTCATCTAAAAATCATCAGAAGCAGAAGGAAATCCTCTAGTGCCAGCAGCTTGAGGAGAAGATGCTGCCATCCTACCTTTCATTGACATTTGTGATCATACCATCACTCCTCAAACCTTTCAACTGAGCTCTATGTGCCAGCCTTGCCACTGACTTTGTAGCTCAGAGAATTTCATGCAGCTGCCTCTCTGGCCCCTGAGGTGACACTTGAGGCACTTCCAAACAGATTTACATCAAGTTAAAGGTTCTGCTTCCTAAGCATTTCTTCCCTTCCTAACTTCATCCTATAGTTTTCCATTCAGATCAGAAAGTTATGTGCTGTCTGAGTCCGAAGAAGTAATTGGGTACTAGAGCTGAGAGACAACACACAAAGTATAGATTTTTCTGGATATTGCTGCCATATCAAAGAGTTGTGTTAGTGTGCACAGGGCTTATTTTGTACCTAGTTGAAATCTATTACTAGGTGAAAGCTTTCTACACTGTATGTTGGATAGCTACAGGACGTATTTTTTTTCAAATATATTTTATTTTCTATACTATACTACACATCTTTTATTTTAAATAAAAAATGCATTACAATTAAAATGGTTGTAAACCTCAGACATGAAATAGGCCTTGTTCCTCTTCCATCTGCATGAGTCACTTCTGAAAAGTTTTCCTGACACCAAAAGAAAAATGGTGACAGGGAAGGCACAGCCTGTGATTGACAGCCTCAGCTCTGTTCCTGTGTGCTGTATGAAGGGGGTGTGTTCCTTCCCTCCAATCAGATCTCAGAGCTCTCCTCACTGATGTAAGGGTTTGCAACCACCTAAAAGATTTAAACAAGTAATCTCACTTCATATACTATATGTTTGATTTATAATGTCTCCTAGAAGATAAAGTGCATGTAGTTTTCTGTTGTTCTATAGGGAGGAAGGTAGAACACAGGTAGGGGGAGCGAATCAGCCAGGGGGAGGAAATGTGTCAGCCAAAGGTTAAAAACAATGGTGTCCTGCCAGAGTTCTCCATTTCTATGGGGTGTAAGGTAGAACCTACAGCCCTTTTTTCTTTAGTTGCCTGGAGCAGCATCATTATATTTCCTTCATGCTAATAGTGGGTAGAAGCTGGAAAGGACAGTGCGGGGGCAAGGGCAGAGATAAAGGGAAGAACAGTGGGGTCCAAACTCCAGCCATACCAGGCACCTGAAACAGGAGGCACTCCTGCAGCCTGTTAGTTCAGAGCAAAAGAGGCTTCTCCTCCCCAGGAGTATAGGATGATTTCTGCTCTGGTCTGGCAAATGTGTTTTATGGAGGGAGAAGAACTGTATTGAGAGGACAGAGATGTACTGAGGGGACAGAGTTTTACTGAGGGTGAGTGTTGTAAAGGGGGGGGGGGTCTCTAGATCTCTACTGGGGGGTGGGGAGCTGTACTGGGCGGGGGAACTGCATTGGGAGGCTGTTCTGTGGGATCAGAGCTGTGTGGAAATCTGTACTAGTGGAATGGGAGGGAGGTTTGTACTGGAAGGGGGGGGGGGGAGATTTTGGCTTAGAGGTATTTGTTTGTTGTCTACTGACCTGTAAATTGTGCTCTCCTGACCCCTGTGCTCTGTGTTATGCATGTCTAACCCCTGCACTCTGTATGTTATGCACTCCTCACCCATACACTCTGTCTGTTACTTACCCCTAACCCCTGTACTCTGTGTTACGCACTTCTGACCCCTGTACTCTGTGCATTACACACTGCTGACCCCTGTACTCTGTGCATTACACACTGCTGACCACTGTACTCTGTGTTACTCACTTCTGATCCCTGTACTCTGTGCATTACACCCCCCTGACCCTTGTACTCTGTGTTAAGCACTCCTGGCCCCTGTGCTCTGTGTTATGTTTTTCTGACCCCTGTATTCTGTGTTATGCTTTTCTGACCCCTGTACTCTGTGAATTACATACTCCTGACTGCTGTACTCTGTGTTACATACTCCTGACCCCTGTACTCTGTGTTACTCACTTCTGACCCCCGTACTCTGTGCATTACACACTGCTAACCGCTGTACTCTGTGTTACGCACTCCTGACCCCTGTACTTTGTGTTACTCACTTCTGACCCTGTACTCTGTGCATTACACACTGCTGACCACTGTACTCTGTGTTAAGCAATCCTGACCCCTGTACTCTGTGTTATGCTTTTATGGCCTCTGTACTCTATGCATTACACACTCCTGTCCCCGTACTCTGTGTTATGCTTTTCTGATCCTTGTACTCTGTGCATTACATACTCCTGACCCCTGTACTCTGCGTTACTCACTTCTGACCCCTGTACTCTGTGCATTACACACTGCTGACCCCTGTACTCTGTGCATTACACACTGCTGACCGCTGTACTCTGTGTTACGCACTCCTGACCGCTGTACTCTGTGTTACGCACTTCTGACCCCTGTACTCTGTGTTACTCACTTCTGACCCCTGTACTCTGTGCATTACACACTCCTCACCCCTGTACTCTGTGTTAAGCATTCCTGACCCCTGTACTCTGTGTTATGCTTTTCTGGCTTCTGCACTCTATGCATTACACACTCCTGACCCTTTACTCTGTTTTATTAACTTCTGGCCCCTGTACTCTGTGCATTACACACTCCTGTCCCCGTACTCTGTGTTATGCTTTTCTGATCCCTGTACTCTGTGCATTACATACTCCTGACCCCTGTACTCTGCGTTACTCACTTCTGACCCCTGTACTCTGTGCAATACACACTGCTGACCTCTGTACTCTGTGTTACACACTGCTGACCGCTGTACTCTGTGTTACACACTCCTGACCCTGTACTCTGTGCATTACACCCTCCTGACCCCTGTACTCTGTGTTACACCCACCTGACCCCTGTACTCTGTGTTAAGCACTCCTGATCCCTGTACTCTGTGTTATGCTTTTCTGACCCCTGTACTCTGTGCATTACATACTCCTGACTGCTGTACTCTGTGTTACGTACTCCTGACCCCTGTACTCTGTGTTACTCACTTCTGACCCCTGTACTCTGTGGATTACACACTGCTGACCGCTGTACTCTGTGTTACACCCTCGTCAGTGCATTACACCCTCCTGACCCTTGTACTCTGTGTTACACCCTCCTGACCCCTGTACTCTGTTCATTACACCCTCCTGACCCTTGTACTCTGTGTTACGCACTCCTGACCCCCTGTACTCTGTGTTAAGCATTCCTGACCCCTGTACCCTGTGTTATGCTTTTCTGACCCCTGTACTCTATGCATTTCACACTCCCGACCCTTTACTCTGTGTTATTAACTTCTGGCCCTTGTACTCTGTGCATTACACACTCCTGTCCCTGTACTCTGTGTTATGCTTTTCTGACCCCTGTACTCTGTGCATTACATACTCCTGACTGCTGTACTCTGTGTTACGTACTCCTGGCCCCTGTACTCTGTGTTACTCACTTCTGACCCTGTACTCTGTGCATTACACACTGCTGACCGCTGTACTCTGTGTTATGCACTCCTGACCCCTGTACTCTGTGTTACTCACTTCTGACCCCTGTACTCTGTGCATTACACACTCTTGACCCCTGTACTCTGTGTTAAGCATTCCTGACCCCTGTAGTCTGTGATAAGCATTCCTGAGCCATGTCTCTGTGTTATGCTTTTCTGACCCCTGTACTCTATGCATTACACACTTCTGGCCTCTGTACTCTGTGCATTACACACTCCTGTCCCCATACCCTTTGTTAAGCATTCCTGACCCCTGTACTCTGTGTTATGCTTTTCTGACCCTTGTACTCTGAGCATTACACACTCCTGACCCCTGCACTCTGTGTTATGCTTTTCTGACCCTTGTACTCTGTACATTACACACTCCCGACTCCTGTACTCTGTGAATTACAGCAGAGTGGTGATGTCACTGCTACTTTTATAGAGTATTATCTGGGCTTGCAAAGGCATTTGGTACAGACCACATTTATTTATATCCTTTGTGCCTTTTGAGAAATAGCTTTAAATTACAGTTTTGTGCCTGGAGTTCAGCCTTAAGTTACCTAATTGCAGAATACCGAAATCTGCTTGGTTGCATTAGGTATCCGCAGCTTGTACACAGTCACTGCTGTTTGGTCCATTCTATTAAATAATAATGTAGTTGCATCATCTGCGATACAAAGCACAATAACCCATAGCAATCAATATATATATTGGGCTGACTTTGATAAACGTATTAAAAAGGAAACCCCATTTAGACTTTGTGTAAAGAATTGCTGCTCCATGAATAACACAATAATATACACTGCACCATCTTATATGTAAGGACTGGCTATTCATCCTACTTACAGTGTTAGGTTACAGAAAGGTAGCATCTGCATATAGAACGCTGAAATATACAAGAATATTGTTAACCTGTCGTGATGTAATTTTAATGCCCTCCATATGAGGTAACTGTAAATTAGTCCCAAGGTTGCTTATAGTTATAGAAGTGCTAGGGTTTACACCACATTTCACAACTGCAAGAGCAATATTCTTGCCGTTAATTGCTCCATCAGCAGCCGGACACGAAGCCCTTATACTCCATATAAGCGCTTTTATGGCTTGGAATAGCTGTAGAGGGCTTAGAACTGCTGACCTACAACCCTGGCTCTTATGCTGCAGTTTTAAACAATAAGCTTACGCACAGCAGAACATCCTTATCCTTTGGATTCCACTGGGGCCTTCAGGATCTATACAAGGTGTACTGGAAAGGCCCATACTGGTTTTATCTTAATTAAGTCTAATTAGGTGGTCGAGTCAGGAAAAGAAAACAGCTTTGGCTCACAAAACGTGACTTGAAACTGTAAACTGTAAATTGTCCAACTGCACAAAAAGATGCAGCCGCACAACATGAAAAGCCTCTTTCAACAAGCAATAAAAGAAGTCTGCAGAATAGCAGGGGGCAGAAGAGCCGCTCCCGCTCAGAGCTGTCGGGAAGCCGTTATATATGTGGCAGCAGGAAGCACAATTCTCAAACACACATATGTTGTTTCTGACAAACTCATCTTTTGCTTTGTTTAAAAAATAATAAAGATGCAGAAAAATGTGGCAGTAGTGAGATGGATGCTGTGGCATACACTCCGAGCTGCCTGGCTTTGGAAGTGGAAATACTTTTCATCCATTTTGTGTTGCCAACCAGTATTAATAAATATTCTTAGTGTTTGTTGCAGAACTGTTACTCTCGGTCCCAAAAGTGTTTTCAATCCGTCATTGTACATACTGTGATATTAGGAACTTTTTTTTTACTATGATAAATATTTTTTAATACTGGAACTTAAAGGGCAACTACAGCTAAACAGGTAAATACAGTTAAAACGCATTGTTCGTTTTTTTACCACATTGATTTGCTAAATCTTTTAGTTACTCTATAAGTATAAGAGAATAAATTCTTGGCATGTCTTAAAAGACAGCAGCAGTATCATTTTTCAAAAAAGTTCCACCTGTATCATTTAAAATTCATCCTTGCAGTCAAGTAACATTTACCTTGGCTGAGGTGAGGTCATCCGTCTGCTGCAGGCAGGAGAAAGCATTTCCTCTATCTCTCATTGTTCAGTGATCAGACCGTCACATTGTAATTGTGTAGCAGGCCGATAGGTGACAGACTGCAGCAGAGGTCTGAACTGTGCCAAATATGTGAACTTGTCAGGAAAGTACTGCACAGGCACTAGCATTTACATGACTATGTCATTTGTAACCACTTCCGCACTGGCCTATAGCAGAAATACTGCTACAGGGTGGCACAGGTGTGTAAAATCACATATATATATGTATATACGTGCAAACAGACTGCACAAAAAGCACACAAAAATGCACATTCATAAAGCGCTAGGTGTGAACCCACCCTTAATGAATTTCACCTCATTGTGCCATGAGCAATCTTCTCTCCTACTACCCTAACTTTTCTTCTTTAACCCCTTGGCACCAGAGCCTCTTGACTCTTTAGGGGTTTGTGACACCTGGAGGCGGGGCAGGGTTTAGGGTCATGTGATGCCCATGATTGGCTGTCACAGCGATCACATGATTGGAAAGGTCCCGATCACAAGTAGTGATCGGGACCGTTCTGTGAGGCAGCAGTAAATTTGTTGGGAGCACGCTGGGCGCATGATCTTGGCACATTTTTGTTTACTTTTGGTAAAGATGCAACCACTCAGCATCAAGACCCAGCCGCCGAGAGGCCACATATTTATGTACTGTCAGTGCCAACAAGTAAAAGCACTAATTTTGTTTCCTAAAATAAAAAAAAGGTTAATATTAGTCATCTCTGTGTATTGCACAGAGCCCCCCAAACCTCCTCTTCTGGGATCCCCACAGGAGCTCTTTTGTGTCTGCCCCCCCATAGCAAGTCGCTTGCTATGGGGGCAGACATGCAAGCTCGATCCTGAGCTATGCGGCTTGCATAGCAAATACTAGGCAGATGATACATCTGTCAAAAACAAAAATAAATTCCCAGCTCACTTACCAGGGAGCCTTCAGCAAAATCAAATTTCCCCTTTACAATGGTTCACATTAAAAACAAAAAATATGTGTGAGCTGCAGTGGCCACATCAAGGCACCCCAGTGTACTGCCGTCCTAACTCTATAATATTGAGATCTCCCAAACTGAAGCACATAGAGCAGTGGCTAGATTAAGGGCAGGTGTGCCTGGAGGGAGCCCACCCCTCCTTAAATGTACAAGGATGCATGGGACACTGAGCAGGAGCACAGTGGCAACTGAAGATATTCCATGCATCCCCACAACAACACATATATTTGCAAATGTGTGCAACTGAACCCCTTGTTTATAACATGAACTGTTGGACAGGGTCAATTTGTATTTTTTGCAGTCTGGTTGGTAAATGAGCTGGGAATTTTTGTTTGTTTTTGTGCATTGCCCTTCTATGTGCTCCTTGAGGAGATGCACAGGATACCTTCAGCTGCCATTGTGCTCTTGCTGGGTGTCCCGTGCATCCCTGTACCTTTAAGGAGGGGTGGGCACCATCCAGGCATACCTGCCCATAATCTGTCCTCTGCTCTACAGTATGTGCTCCAATTTTGGAGACTATAAATTATAGAGTTTGGACTACAGTACACTGGGGTGCCTTGATGTGGCCGCTGCAACTTACACATACTGTATATTTGCAAATGTGTGAGACTAAACATCTTGTTTTTAAAGTGAACTGTTGGGCATGGTCAGTTTAGTTTTGTTGCAAGCTGGCAGGTAAGTAAGCTGTGATTTTTTTGTTTGTTTTTGATGTGTGTTGCCCTTCCATTGCTCCTTGCTGCAAAGGCTAGTTATAGGTTTCAGCGGTTGCCATTTGTTTGTATAGATGACATATCTATCCATCTACAGATCACATAACAGTACTAGGTTTGTCATTGTAATAGAAATGTTAGGTGCAATAACTAAAAACAAGTCATATACACTCACATAATCAACATGTAGTCATGCAGGTACCTTTTTAATCAGCATTTAAACCATTACATAATCTACGCATATGAAAGACCATCTACCAAATGAACACCTACCCTGGCACATCATAGCATTCACCCAGCACTCCAAGAAATAACAGAATCCAACTGCAATATTCTTGCACTTTGAAAACCTCCACTTTTGTTATCACACGACACACAGGAGGATATATCTTATAGTCATCACAATCTGCATAATAACACACACCAATAAGAATGAGAGCATTACAGCATGAAATAGACTCATGATTTGACAGTGTCACAGCATAGAATTAATACATTACTAAAGCTATGTTAGAAGCTGGAAGGAACAGATCCCATTGGAACCACACTGCCCAGGGGGTCACAGGGAAGCCGTAGGTGTGACCAGATGATAAGCCCATATAGTCTTGGCAAAAATCGCAGAGTCAGAGCATCCTCTGGACAATAAGGGGGGCTTCTGCCTGGTCTCGCACGGACCTCCACCTTATAAACCAATTTTCTGGAAGCTGGCCAATAGTGGGTGGGCACCACACTCACCACATGAAGAGCTTGCAGAAGGGCTCCATGAGGATAACAGAGTCATGTTCAACCACCATATTCATTATCTGAAAAGTCACACTTTTGCTTCTTATCTACCCCAAAACTTCTCACTTACCCTAGACGTAAGGATTTCTAACTTCTTAAGCAAGTAGATGTCTTTAAACAGGTTTTTATCTTCTAATGTGAGATTACTAGATGTCATAAAAACATGTTCAATTTCCATAAACAAGTTTTTATCTTGCTCTCCTGTTCCTTTGGCCTAGATAAATGACACATCAGTCACCTCTCATGCCCCTAGCATTTGGGCAACAATGCTTTATTGTAAAAATTACCCAAGAAACAAAAGGGTCCAAGACCAACACATTTCAAAGGCATTACAGTCATTTAGCGTATGTCTCCTCCTTATACCCATACTGTTGCTAACTCTCTTGGTTTCTGTACAGGTGAAGAGGGGACACTGGCGTGCCTGAAACCCAGCGTCCAAGACACCGCAAGCATGCACCCTCGGTACTGGGCTCTTAGGGGGAGGAGGAGTTGGTTCAGGGAGAGTCTGCTGGGCTGCCGCTTATATGCTGTGCAGTGCTTGACACTATCCTAGATGTAGACCCTGGAGGACACAAGAAGCTGTGGCTCGGCAGTAGGGAAGCTGAGGCCCAGAACTGAGCCATGGCCTGGGCGTTGAGAACCACTGCTCTAGAGGAATGCTATGAACACCTGAGAGCTAATACTTTCAAGTGTTACACTTACCCATTACTTTGCTTGCTTGCATGCACATACTATGAAAAAATACATTTGATGTTTAGTCTGCTTTAAAAAAAAATGTTTTCTCTAGGTTCAGCAGCAAAAATTATAGAAGTTACAAAGCTATAAATTTATAATCCCAATGATATTCTCTAAAAACAAAGATTATAAGGATGTCACATATTTCATACCTAGTTTATATCATTGTCAACATTCAAATGCATTTCTTGTGTAACTTTTTGCTCTAAAAGGTGATACTTTGCTTTTTCATCTCAAGAGATTTTGAAAATTGTTCAGATAGCAGAAAGATATTACATGTTTTATCTCTTCTGTAGTCACAGAAACCGACTAGACACTGAGAGCAAAGTATTTAACACTGTCTAAATTGATTTAGAAAAATGAACAGTGTAACATAATGTGTAACTTAATGGAGCAGATACACGATTTCGATGTAGGCCTTTTGCATAGGGAGAAGCCTTTTGTGTACATAGATAATACACAGCGTTAAAACATCCACGGTCTGGTTAGCAGTGCTGCCATTATAAAAAGACAGACGGAAAATGAGGAAGCTATACACAGGTGTCATAACAAATGTCTGGAGATTTGGTAAACATATCATTTTCATTTTCAATCACTAGTTTGTGCTATTTGGACAAAATATTATATTTTGCTTGAAATGTTATTTGTAAAGTAAATTGCAGTTTTCAGCGATAAGTATTTTAATCCTTTGATATTACTAATAGCTGTGTATCTATAGATGCCTAACACTCTAGGACAGATTTGTGAAAAGAAAATTAGGGCATTATTAATTTCTACCCAGGCATATGCAGAGGGGACAGGAGCAAAAGAAAATGTAAAGTGATACTAAACAAACATTATTCCTTCTCTTTCTGTATGTGGATGGTGGCACTGTAATTATTTTAATTATAAAAAAAAGTACCTTTTTCCTAATCGGTATACAGTTGTCATATGAATGTTATTTATTGGACTTTTAAAGGGAAGCCCATCCAAAAGAACCAAAAAAAAACAGGGTACCACCCCAAATTCTATACCAGATCCTTTGAGTCTGGCAGTGATTTTAAGGGGGATACAAAGAAAAATCAAGAAAACAATGTGAGGTCCCCACAAATTCCACACCAGAACCTTATCCAAGCATGCAGTCATGCCCCCGCTCCTAAGCCATACCAGGCAACAACATTGGTGGTACCTTGTTAATGAAGACAAGGGGCCTCTTTCCCACAACCCTGGCCTAGTGACTATGGGGGTCTATGATTGTGGGGCTTATTGAAATCTGGCAGCCCTTTTAATATTGTGGAGGCCTGTTATGTGAATGACTAAGGGGTAAACAGTATTTAGAAAAAAAAACACTAAAGAAAGTCCCATGATGTACATCCATCATCAATCACATTGCCCAATGATGTAGAGACATGTCAATCATGATGCCCACTGATTACTGAAAGTAAATGCTGACAAGCCTTGTGTCATTACTTTCCTCACCCTCCCCTCCCCAAATGACATCTCTGGCCAGATGACAGCTGATATATTGTTGGGGTCTCCTGGGTGGTTATATCCATATATAGTGGCCAGGAAACCAGGCCACGTTTGTTTACATTTTAGCAGCAGGGACCAGAGATATAATTTGGTGTGAGGGAAGCGACAAGTCTAGCATTGTAATCAACATGCATCCACATCTCTGGATGGCATAACTGATGATGGATAAACATCATGGGAACCTTTTTTTGTTTTATTAATCACTCTCTGACCATGCTATAGCTGAAAGACAGCTATAGCACAGTCAGCTAGTTCTGGAAGGGCATCCATGGACATTATCCCAGAAACCAACCTCCTGCTTGCCCCTGCGGTGTGCATCTGGTGCGCTCTGTGACAGCTGTTTTTTTTTGGACACACCTTATCACAGATCAGGGTAAAAAGCCAATCACAACAGCCCTTCTCCATGTGATCAGCTGTGTCCAATCACAGTGTATCACATGTAAATAGACTTGCCGTTATCGGTGGTCCTTTCCTTACTTGCTGTGTCTGCATGATAAAAGGAGAGCTGATAACCAGAATATGCAGTTTTGGGCACCAGTTCACAGAAAGAACATTGGGGAACTGAAGAAAGTACAGAGAAGAGCAACCAAACTGATAAGTGGCATGGAGGAGATCAGCTATGAGGAAAGATTAGAGGAACTGAATTTATTCTCTCTTGAGAAGAGGAGATTAAGGGGAGATATGATCAACATGTATAAATACATCAGTGGTTCATATAGTGAACTCGGTGTAGAGCTATTCATCCTGAGGTCATCACAAAGGACAAGGGGGCACTCTGTACGTCTGGAGGAAAATAAATGTAATCTCCAAACACGGAAAGGTTTCTTCACAGTGAGAGCTGTGAAAATGTGAAATAGGCTCCCTCAAGAGTTGGTTCTGGCCAGCTCAGTGGATTGCTTTAAAAAAGGCCTGGATTCTTTCTTGGATACACAGAATATAATATAGGTAAAGTTGATCCAGGGAATATCCGATTGCCTCTTAGGGAATCAGGAAGAATTTTTTTCCCTGCAAGAGCAAATTGGATCATGCTTTGCTGGGTTTTTTGCTTTCCTCTGGATCAACTCTGGGTGTAGGATTATAACTTTTTCTTTATGGTTGTACTGGATGGACTTTTATCTTTTTTCAGCCAGACTAACTATGCAACTATGTAACCAGCAAGGCTCTCAGTACATTGTTTACATTGATAATCAGGGTACTGATTAGCACTGCCCTGATTATCAATGCAGCCCCATCAGTGCAGATAAGTGCAGCTTATCAGTACCCATCAGTACCACCTATCAATGCCCATAAGTGCCACCTATTAGTTCCCATAATCAGTGCAACTTCATCAGTGTCTTCTCCTTAGTGCCCATCAGTGCAACTTTTTAGTACCCATCAGTGCCGCCTCATCAGTGTCACCTCATCAGTGCAGCCTCATCAGTGCCCATCAATGCAGCCTCATCAGTGCCCATCAGTGCAGCCTCATCACCACACATCACTGAAGAAGGAAAATTACTTATTATTTACTTATTACTTATGCAAAATGTTATATCAGAAACTAAGAAAAGGGGTTTTTTACTTTTTTGTTTGTGTAGCAAAAAATAAAAAAAACAGTGGTAATGAAATACCACCAAAAGAAAGCTCTATGTGTCTAAAAAAAATTATAAAAATGTAATATGGGTACAGTGTTGCATGACCGCACAATTGTCATTCAAAGTGCAACAGCAATGATGGCTAAAAATTGGCCTTAGCAGAAAGGGGATGAAAGTGGCCAGTATTGAAGTGGTTAAAGAACTTTTCCAACACTGTGTATGTATAGGGGTATTTATTTACACTTTCCATGTTTTTTGTGAATGAGAAAGGGTAGTATGTACCACTTTCTTATGTACATGTGGCAATATCTGGGGACCCCCTTATTGTTAAAGGACATAATCAAGATTGATGTGGATCTACATTGCTGGATAATGTGATTGATGATGCATGTACATAATGGGACTTTTTCAGTTTGTTTTGTTTTATTAATTAAATAACTCATCAAAAATTGTGTCTGCCTTTATTTACCCTTAACAGAGGTATATACCCCTTACTCATTCACATAGAGGGGTTGGTGCCTGGATGTAACCTTCCAAATTTTGAAGGGTCTGGTATAACATTTGAGGGAGACCTCAAAATATTTTTTGGGTTTTTTTTTTGGTGAGGTCTCCTTTAAAATTTACACCAGACCTGAAGGGCCTAGTATGAATTATGAAGAAACCCCAATGCCATTTTTTGAAAACTATCCCTGACTCCTCCTTAGTTTATATGGCTGGGGACTCCCAGCCAGTAAATGAATTGGGCCAGGTGATGTCACTGGTTGCTAAGGACGCAGCAGTTGCAGACATTGACAGGATGGAAGCTGTCATATATATTATAAAGTAGTGGGATAAAATCCAGTGTTTGGATGAATGACTGAACAAACAAAGTTCGATTTAAACCTGTGGTCAGACTGAACTGGGAGAGCAACCCCACTAGATACGAATATCAAACAAAGTGATCATATGTATATATAAAGCCATTCTGCTAATGTTTAGTTTGTTTTTAATAAAATGTACCTTTCTGGAATGAATACTAACCTTTATGGCTACATTTTTACAATTATCACAACATGTCACACATGAATCCCACTATCCATTTTCATAGCAATAGAAAATGAACATATGATCCTTTAATACAACCATGTAAATGAAAACTTAACCATGCTCTACTGTAAAATATCTTGGGGAAAGAGGGATATCTTTTAAAATGTTTGTGCTTACTTGTATTTGGAAAATGTAATGCAATATTTTTCATAGATTTATGTTCTCTTGGAATTGCTTATGGAAGAATGTTTGTGTATGTGCACAGTGGATATTTATTTGCATACATAAGTCTGCTATAATATATAAACCTGTTAAATCAGATAAGTTTGTCACTATAGATGAGAAAATTCCTTAAAACCCTGCTATACCAATGATTTGCCTTACTTATCTCCATGATCCTCTTCTTGACATGAGAATCCATAGTGATTTGCAGAATTTCCACTATGGGCTGTTATAAGGTTCAGTTTTTTTTTATTATGGTATTTTTTTAGTTTTCATCTGAAAGTCAAAATGTATACATAAAATGATTGAATACACATGTATTAAAGTAATACAAATGTGCTAAAAAAAGTTACTTTTGTGTAAGGTAAGACTGACACAACCAGCTCAACGTAAGACAACATGCTTGGGAGAATAACTACCAAGTCAATAAAATTGCACAATCCACACAGATTCAGAAGAATATTTTTGTCACTGTCAGCTAATGGTTCAAAATCATATGTGTAGATTAGCGTGCTTTGCAATTCCCGATAGGAATGGTTAATTATACGTTTGAGGTGGAACCTAGACACAGCATTTTCAGTAACTATCATAATGAGGATGTGAATGGTGCCATGAAGATGCACCAGGAAAGGAAAATTACATGGGATGGTGAGTATACAATTTTCTGTTTTCCTAGCAGCATACAATAGGAATTAACTCACAGAAATTGGTAGGCTGCAATAAAGAATGGATTTAATGAGCAGAACAGGAATTGTAATGCTGAGCTATGTCTCTGCTGAATTCCCCTGTCATTAAAGGATCCACTATAATGAGAAATAAGGTGTTCTGCAAAGTCCAGGTTACTGTTTTAACGATTGTCTCTTGAGAAACTTAACAATACATTGTCCAAGAAGCTGCCACTGCCCTACTCGAACATGATATCAGATCTTATGGTATCATGTACTTGGATATTAGTCTCCATTAATTCCTTTTAGTGAGATATTGGTGTTATTCTCACTTTTCACAACTAGATGCACCCACCTGTCTTTAGTTCCCTAATTGAAATCATCTTGCAGGGAAATTCCTTCCTTTTGTTTTATTTAGAGGGTAGTAGACATGCCACCAATGTGCCCTCTGCCATGGACTTCGGGCAACATCTTGGAAAAGCCTGTGTCTTACTTAACCCAGATTTCTCTCAAGATTTGGGCGACCATCTTTGAGACAGAGGAAATATAGAAAAACCATAAACTGTAAGGGATTGGTGAGGACTAAAAAAAGAAAATGTGTCTGTGTGCTGTCCCAAACTTAGCGTTAACTAATCCTATCAGGTTTAGGAGGCAGAGCCACAACCCATTGTATGCTGCCATGAAGGTGAACCAGTAAAGGAAAATTATAGAAAGAAAAAATTGTGGTTTTTTTACTGGAAATAATACCTGTGTTGTTCATTCCCCAATCTTCTAAAAGTTTGAAATTGCAAGGCAAATAAATAATAAATATAAAATAATTAAATATAATTTAAAAAATCATGCTGCAAGCTTTAGTACAGTGGTGGTCAACTTGAAAATTACATAGGGCATCAAGTGCATCTCCCAACACGTTGAGAGGGCTGAACAGTATTAGTGCATTTTCATGTGTAGAGGTGCATTGCATTAAGTTGGGCAGGCCAATTAAAATGGATGGGCTGTAAGGCACCACAGCACCAAAACTTTTGGTCCTGCAGCATTTTTTTGCACTGCACTGCCTAAGAAGTGAAAGTAAAATAAGCACCATTGTTGGAGTCAGTCACATTAATAGCAACCCCCTGCACTAGTGTCAGTAACCCTCTTTATTGGTATTATTGGCATCAATATTTTTGAAGCAAATAATCTTTTTTAAAGAAGGCTTTTTGATTTTATAAAAAAAACTGAGCCCCTAAGGGAAGAAAAAACTCAACCAAAACAGGCAAAAGTACAGATCCAGCCAGTAATATATACACAGCTTACTGTATATATGCATATGAATTTACACACAGTAAACATAATAATCCATAATAGGAAATTGTTTTGCATTTAAATGATCTTACTGGCATGTATTATGAAATAGTCACATAACGGATTAGAGTTGAATACCTATATCTATGTAACCAACAGCGGTTACTACTTTCCATATGAAATTTATCTTCGAGATAAAGATAGACTATATATGTTTTGATAAGTGACCCTCTCTTAGTGAAATAATAAATGCATGATATTGTACCTCAGCGAAATAAAAATAAACAATTGCATGAAAGATCCAGATGTTTCGTGTGTACATTGATTTTCTCTCCTTATAACATAGACACCTCAAAATGTCTCTGTACTAAAACATTGTTAGAGTAATATGTATTTTTTCTAGCTCAGACATCTATCACGGACCAGTTGAGTAGGAGCTAGCCCAGTGGTTTCCAATCAGTTGTCCATATTTTAATACATTTTTTAGGATAGGCATTTTCTGCGTTGATCCACATAGTAGCATATGTTGGGGAAGTTGGAGAGATCCATTTTTGTGCTCTGAGTTTACATGTTACAAATAATAGGTGGGAAGGATAGCTGTATGGGTATGTAATGTATAATAGTCCTCATCCAGCCATACCATTGGCAGCAATATTAAACACCATATGTCAGTGGATGCAATAATAACCCCCAGCATTGGTGTCACTGGCCACAAAGAAACCCCCAGCATTAGTACCAAATGCCACAAAGTGTACCTTAGCATTGGTGTCAGTGGCCACAATATACTGCTTAGCATTGGTGTCAGTGACCATAATATAACCCTTAGCATTGGTGTTAGTGGCAACAATATACTGCTTAGCATTGGTGTCAGTGACCATAATATAACCCTTAGCATTGGTGTTAGTGGCAACAATATAAAGCTCAGTATTGGTGTCAGTGGCAGCAATCATAAACTCCACACTGGTGTCAGTGTCTGCAATACCCCCCCCCCCCACACACACACACGCACACACAAGCTCTTTCTCTCTTTTTCTCTCTCTTTCTCTCTTTAGAAGAACTTTACTTATACTGTGGGCAGAGATCAATCCGCCTCACAGCGGAATCTTTCTTTTTGTGCCAGGTGCTGGAAGGCAAAAAGCGTTCCAGAGCCTGGCATGCCACTGCTGCTCTGCTGCCCTCTGGAGCCCAATACATGGCAGGGCCAATAGGCTGTGTGTCAGACACCACTGCCTAAGTGTCTCAGGCTCTCAGTTTCCCATACTTATTAGATTACAGGATTTTATTCCTAAAATGATACAACATGCTAATCTACATACAGTCAGGTCCATAAATATTGGGACATCGACACAATTCTAACATTTTTGGCTCTATACACCACCACAATGGATTTGAAATGAAAAAAAAAACAAGATGTGCTTTAACTGCAGACTGTCAGCTTTAATTTGGGGGTATTTACATCCAAATCAGGTGAACAGTGTAGGAATTACAACAGTTTGCATATGTGCCTCCCACTTGCTAAGGGACCAAAAGTAATGGGACAATTGGCTTCTCAGCTGTTCCATGGCCAGGTGTGTGTTATTCCCTCATTATCCCAATTACAATGAGCAGATAAAAGGTCCAGAGTTCATTTCAAGTGTGCTATTTGCATTTCGAATCTCTTGCGGTCAACTCTCAAGATGAGATCCAAAGAGCTGTCACTATCAGTGAAGCAAGCCATCATTAGGCTGAAAAAACAAAACAAACCCATCAGAGAGATAGCAAAAACATTAGGCGTGGCGAAAACAACTGTTTGGAACATTCTTAAAAAGGAAAAATGCACCGGTGAGCTCAGCAACACCAAAAGACCCGGAATACCACGGAAAACAACTGTGGTGGATGACCAAAGAATTCTTTCCCTGGTGAAGAAAACACCCTTCACAACAGTTGGCCAGATCAAGAACACTCTCCAGGAGGTAGGTGTATGTGTGTCAAAGTCAACAATCAAGAGAAGACTTCACCAGAGTGAATACAGAGGGTTCACCACAAGATGGAAACCATTGGTGAGCCTCAAAAACAGGAAGGCCAGATTAGAGTTTGCCAAACGACATCAAAAAAGCCTTCACAGTTCTGGAACAACATCCTATGGACAGATGAGACCAAGATCAACTTGTACCAGAGTGATGGGAAGAGAAGAGTATGGAGAAGGAAAGGAACTGCTCATGATCCTAAGCATACCACCTCATCAGTGAAGCATGGTGGTGGTAGTGCCATGGCGTGGGCATGTATGGCTGCCAATGGAACTGGTTCTCTTGTATTTATTGATGATGTGACTGCAGACAAAAGCAGCAGGATGAATTCTGAAGTGTTTCGGGAATATTATCTGCTCATATTCAGTCAAATGCTTCAGAACTCATTGGACGCCGCTTCACAGTGCAGATGGACAATGACCCAAAGCAGACTGCAAAAGCAACCAAAGAGTTTTTTAAGATAAAGAAGTGGAATGTTATGCAATGGCCAAGTCAATCACCTGACCTGAATCCGATTGAGCATGCATTTCACTTGCTGAAGACAAAACTGAAGGGAAAATGCCCCAAGAACAAGCAGGAACTGAAGACAGTTGCAGTAGAGGCCTGGCAGAGCATCACCAGGGATGAAACCCAGCGTCTGGTGATGTCTATGCGTTCCAGACTTCAGGCTGTAATTGACTGCAAAGGATTTGCTACCAAGTATTAAAAAGTGAAAGTTTGATTTATGATTATTATTCTGTCCCATTACTTTTGGTCCCTTAACAAGTGGGAGGCACATATGCAAACTGTTGTAATTCCTACACCGTTCACCTGATTTGGATGTAAATACCCTCAAATTAAAGCTGACAGTCTGCAGTTAAAGCACATCTTGTTTGTTTCATTTCAAATCCATTGTGGTGATGTATAGAGCCAAAAATGTTAGAATTGTGTCAATGTCCCAATATTTATGGACCTGACTGTATATACAAATATTGTGGAAAATGTTTCAGTTAGCTATATATCACATAGATGAAGGCAAATCATTATTAGAGCAGGTTATTAAGAAGTTTTCCCATCTTTAATGAGAGACATAACTATTTTTTTTAGCTTTATAACTTATAGCAGAGCAATGTATACATATAAATATCTAATGAGAACATACACCAATTTTCCTTAAAGAAATACAGGAGAATAAATCTATGCAACCTTTTGCATTAAATTTCCCAAATAGAAGCAACCACAAATCTTTGAAAGGACTTTCCTCTTTTTACTTTGGTGTTTTATAGACGAGCATGTTTAAGTTTTAATTTGCAGGGTTGTTCAGATCAGCATCACAGACAACCTGACACACGGATATACCATGTAATATGGTCTGTGAATGGGAGAAAGAATTCTTTGACTGACCAGACTCTCCCCCATTCACAAATTGTGTTGCAGGCTGTGTAATCAGTGAAAGAGTTTTTCTCAATGGAGGAGGAAGAAGAGGGCATGTCCCCATTGAACAGGGGTGGACTGACCACTTGGAAACTCGGGCAATGCCCGAGGGCCCGGGGTCAGTAGGGGGCCCCATGAGATGCCCCTGGTACCTTTTTCATAGGCTTTTTTGAGTTTGGGCAAGGACACAGGGGCCCCATGATCCCCTATTGCTCAGGGGCCCCATGAGTTGTCAGTCCACCCCTGCCATTGAAAGATCTATACTGCTGTACTGTCATAAGCTATAAACCATTCCATTGGATGTTCAGAGACAAGAAGAGGACAGGCATCCTTGCAGTGAAGATTTCTCTAGTATACAGCTGCTTGCAAAATGTGGGACATACTTCCTTACGTAATGTGACCAAAGCTAAACTTCATCTTTAAGTTTATAGAGGAGTTGGAAATAACAATAGTATTTATTAAGCTAATAACTTACACCATTTAACCATATCCAGTTGCCTGACACCATGCCGACATTTTGCTGCAGCTTACTGACCAAGCATCTGCACACCATAGTTGTGCCTTAGGCCCATGACTTATTGCAAACATGTTGTTGCAATTGCCCATTTATTGCCCTCATAATCTCATTATTGCCTATTTGTTGTTCACGTATTGTCAGGATTGTCAGTTTGTTGCCCACATGTTGTAATATTTGCCTGTTTGTACTGCCAGTTTGCCATTTTTGCATATCGTCTAGTCACAGCTATTTGTATAGAGGACCATATTACAATGAATTGAATCCTCTGCAGGCCTGTCACTATCTAACCACAGCACTGTTAGGCAGGCCATAGATGAGTCAAAAACCGAACAAAAACTATTGGTCGTTCATTTTTCCCATTATTAGTGTGCCAGCTGCAACGTGCAATTCTCAAGTCGCAATCGAAAGTGCCTGATCCAATATACTGGATTTTGTTTTGAAAAATGAAACAAATGATGACACAATTGTATTCACCATTTTAGTTTTTCAGTTGACAGAACATTTGATTTTTGACTCATCTATGGCCTGCCTTAGCTCAATATTTAGCTATATCAAATTGGGGGTGATATACTATAGGCCAGTAGACTGTGCACTTTGCAAGTGCAGTTGCTCTCTGTAAGGGTATTAACTCCAGAGCTTAGTAAATGAGGTGAAGCTTCATTTTGCAACGAATACCCAATCACATGCAAAGAAAAAAAAACAACACTTTTGTTTGCAAACCACCACTTTTGTTTGCACATGATTGGATAATGGAAGTCAGCAGAACTTCCCTTCATGTACTAAGCTCTGGAGCAAATTCCCTTGCAGTCTATTTGCCTTTAGTATATCAACTTCATGGTGTGCATCACTATTAAACCCTGCAATTTGCTGCAGTCCACAGCACACTGCAACTATACCCACCAATTCTCTTTGTCACGCTTTGTGTGCTAATTTTATCACCTTTCCTTATCCCGCCAATGATTGCATGCTCACCAGCTCCCAAAATTTTCCAGATAGTTCCAGTGCCAGGAAATATATTTCTACATGCCTACATTATACTTGAAATAGAAAAAAATTAAAATGTCAGCATTTGTAGTGTTATTTAGCAAAGCTCAGTGTTTAAGTCAGTCAGTCCATTTTTTTTCTATCACTGTACCCTAAAAATCATACATTTATCCTTTGGTTCTATGTTGCTTATAAAATATGACCAGGATTTATTGGCAATACAAAGGCAAATGTTTGGATGTCTGATTTCTCAGTTCCTAAAGTGTTGCTAAATCCACAACAGTAAAATCAGTCTGTATATGCAGTAAGCATGCTTGTTATACTCACTGTGGAACCTAAGGGGTTAATCCTCTGCATTGAATTAAAATGCAGTTTGATCCTGTCTTCTCTGATCCTCCCCTTATTCCAGTGTCCCCCTCTTATCTCCTGATAAGACATGTCATGTGGAGACACTCTGCACATGCTCAGTTTGATGTGTATTGCTAGAGAGGTTTTATTTTTTGCTTGGGAGAGCGCATGTGATCAGCACAGGGCTAATCAGCACTGTCCAGACAACATTTAGGGGTTCTGCATCCTCCTAGAGCAGAATGAAAACTCAAGCTTTAACCAGTGCTCTGCTGGAGAATGATAGAAGTCACAAGACTGCTCCAACTGCAGCTGAGAAAAGGTATTTAGCAGTTTCTATTTTCTAAAAATAATTGCACTTTCATGTTTTGTGTACTGTGGGAGACCAGATATAGTGAATGCAGGGTTCTGGGTTTAGTAACACTTTAACCTGGCCATAGGCAACTAACAGATTCCTCCATCTACAGAAATGTGGTGGATGGTGGAATCCCTTCCCCAGGGACATTGTGTGCTGACAATGACACCCACTGCTGTCAGAATACCCTGATCAGTGGCTGAAAATGATGGGCTGCAACCATTAAATGAGAAACATTTTCCAATGTGCTCCTTCAACAGAAGTTGATCAGCTGTTGTTGTGCAGAAATAGCCACACAGCGGGGGCGGACTGACCATTTGGAAACTTGGGCACTGCCGAGGGCCCGGGGTCAGTAGGGGGCCCCATGAGATGCCCCTGGTACCTTTTTCATAGGCTTTTTTGAGTTTGGGCAAGGACACAGGGGCCCCATGATCCCCTATTGCCCGTGGGCCCCATAAGTTGTCAGTCCACCTCTGCCACACAGCATTTGAAATGTGGACAGTCCCTGTTGAACCGGCTGAATTTTGATCCATCTCTAGGCTTGTAATAAATAGAGGACAAGGAACACGTGGTTCCTAAATTTCCTAAGGCTCCATGTACATGAGCCTACCCTGACTGCTGGCTGCGGGAAACCGCAAATCACAGCAAAATGCGTCAACCGCGGTACCACGGACAAAATGTTCCTATCCTGAATGTGATTCTTGCGTGTTCAGGAGAGGAAGGTTTAACCTTACCTAAACTCTGCTACAGGCCCATGTGTACATGAACACATAGGCTTTTATGGAGTTGAGTTTAGGAGCTTTGGCAAAAAAATGCGAAAAAAGCTCCTAAACTCCAGTTTAGAAGCTGATTGTGTACATGAAGCCTAATACTGGTCTTATATCTGCCCCTATCACTAACACTAAACTTCAGTCACTAACACATTGTGAACGTTTCCCTAATACATGTTAGCCTTTGAGTGTTAGGGCTCATGTACACTGCAGCTGATAAACTCACGTTTAGGAGCTGTTCAGCATTTTTTTCATCAGCCCCTGAACCCACCCTAATGTTTTCCTATGTATCCATGTACACATCTTCGTTTACAGTCGTTTACAGGCATTTGAGTTTACAGTCGTTTTTTTTTACGCAGAAAACTTGCGTTCAGCAGTCAATTTTATCAGCGTTTAAAATGCAAAATGCTTGTAAACGCGGCAAATCGCGTTCATAAGCATTTGCGTTTGAAATTTTTTTCCAGGTCCCGATGCTGTCCAGAGCCTTTTTTCATCATGAAAAATGCATGCAAAGAGTTTTCAAGGTACTCAAATGGACAAAACACTGAACACAGGATGTTCCTACCAAGCTTGTCACACATTGTAATGACCAATTCACACCTCAGACCTCTCCTACCCTTGGAAACAAAAGATATGATAATGACCATTCACACCTCAAATTCCCCATGAAGACCCCCTGCCAGGTGGTCTTAATGTCTCCACCAGACACCTTTTCCACCCCTGCAAAACAAAATAAATGTTAATGAGCAACTCACACCTAAGCTAATCTCAATACATACTACTCTCTCTGCTTCTACTCTCTGTATTTCTCTGAAAGTCTGAAATAGTTAATAATTTACCACTTTTCAGTGCATTCTGGGCATTTGGGAGGTTCTCCTGTGCTTATCTTTAAAAAATGCTTCTAAACTCAAATGCGCATAAATGCGTTATGCAAACACGGCTAAACAGATGTTTTTAACCTACATTTTCCAGCAGTCAGTTTCCATCGTTCAGAAGTGTCCCATGTACATGGGGCCTTACAGTGGTGATGCAAAGAGTCCTGATCCACTAAAAAAAGGGCAAACAATTAGTGATAGCCTGTAGTGAGCAATACCAATTATTAAATTCAATGTGAAGGTAATGAATGATAATTATGGCACTGAGTGAGAGGTAAGAATTAGTGACAGATGTAGCGAACACTGCACTTTAGCAAAAGCTCTGTGAATGTGATATGAGAAATGTGACTGTGAGCAGTTCACAATGTACATTCTGGCTGTGAAGCACTGTCTGGGACACATGGTGGCATTGAGCATCACCAAGATGTACAGTACAGACATACCTCGGCTTACGAATGTAATTCGTTCTGCGGGACTTTTCGTATTATGAAAAATTCATAAACCGAAACGCGGTTTCCCATAGGAATGCATTGAAAACCAATTAATCCATTCCGGAGGTTAGAAAAAAGTAAGAAAAAAAGTTTTTTATCTGTTCAAAACTCTTTATAAAGTGCACTTTAATGGCATAGTACTGTACAGGGACATGATTTTAAATACATTTTTAAATGCATTAAAAACCAAATAATTTGTTCATATTGCAAAAAAAAATCATAAAACGAGGCATTGATTTCAATGGATTTTCATTCGTAAAGCGAAAATTACGTAAACTGAGGTATGCCTGTATGTCTTAACTCACACAGAACAAAACAAATATAGTCCCCTTCAAAGCTTTTATGTTGGGGATGGGTCAGATGCCTGTGGAAAAGGACAGAGTATGCTAAGCAACACTGGAAATGCCCCCAAACTTCTCCAAGAATAAAGTCTTAGGTACAAATAACTAGTCATTTGCATAGTGGAAATTTTCATTTTGTTTTGGATGCATTTGTTCATTGAAGAATTAAATTTCATCATATTCATTATAATGAATGGATTCCTTTTTGGGATGTATTTCATATCTTCAGAATTCATTTTGTATATTTGTTGGTCTGGGTTTTGCAGTTTTTCTGGAAGATTGCTATATATTCAATATATTAACAAATCGGTCGGATTCGATTCAGATGGATTCAATATTTTTGGACACTATTCCAACCCACCAAGAGAAATGACATGAGTTGATTGGACATTATCAACTAGTGTCATGAGCATCCGAATTAACGAGTGGAACGAAATTCAGATCCATTCATCATCTGAATTATCGCACAATTCAAAAATGTAACTAACTTTCCCATGGGCCCAAACTACTATTGCATCATGTGACGCCATCCGAATGAAGTGAATGAAACAAATGCATTTGTTAATTTTGTTATAACTTTTTTTTTTATTCATTGACATTCATTACTATGTCCATTCAGAGGTTTGTATACATCCTAATCTCAGAAAATGAAATTTTCGTCCAATAAATGAATCGAAATGAAACGCATGTCTACAAATAACGTTAAAGCCTAAGTTAAAGTGATTGCAAAGGGGAAAAAAAATATCTTTTGATGTAATAAAAAAAATTATACTTACCTGCTCTGTGCAATGGTTTTGCACAGAGTAGCCCTGATCCTCCTCTTCTTGGGTCCTCTGTCAGAGATCCTGCCTCTGCCCAGCTGAGTGCTCCCATAGTAAGTGACTTGCTCTAGGGGCACTCAAGCAGACTCTCTCCTGAGCCCTGCTCTGTGTGTCCATTGACGCACATAGTGTGGCTTGTCCCCATCCCTGCTTCGCCTTCACTGGTGATTGACAGCAGCAGGAGCCAATGGCTCTTGCTACTGCCTCTGAGCTGGTGAGGAGGAAGACAGAGAGTAGCGAGGCTGCTCTTCGGCACAGCACTGGATCAACACCTTGCACAGGTAAGTATAAAAGGAGGCTGGGGGGAAGATACATACAGAAGGCTTTTCACCTTAATGCATAGAATGAATTAAATAGAATGCTTTAAGGTAATAAATCTTCTGTGTTTAGAACCACTTTAAGTAAAAAAAAAAACAGCACAAGGGACTTTACTAACAATCCGTGTGAAGAGTCTCTGGCATTTAATTGAAATCCTGTGTCCTCTGATCCACTTCTACCCCTGCAGCCATAATATTTTGGTGCTGAAGTGGTTAATATGTTAATATGATCTGAGAGACCCATCATGTGCACTCATCAAGAGTGCTGTCTATACCTGCCCTTTCTGCCAACCTCCTCCATTCAAAGAAGCTGCCGTTCATTCATCCACCCATCCTCCTATCACAGTGTGATTTGCATTAATGGAAGCTATAGTGCAGCGCCTATTAATGGAGGAGGGTTGTGAAAGAGGCAGGCATAGTTGGAAGTCCCTCCATTCGTATTACCTCAGCACAGAGGATGCAGCACCAGAAGATTATGGCTGCAGGGGTGGGGTGGGGGTTATTCAGAGTTTAACTAAAACTACGGCCGGCAGCACAGGGGACACTTCACGTTTATTGCTTCCGGTTTCTTAGACCATGGAGATGATTGGAGCAATTCTGATTTCTGAACATCTCTATGGTCAGCCAATGGAACTGCCGGCTGCATTCTTGGATTCCCTGGTGGGCCAGGAGAGCCCGTGAAAGCCGTGGAAGGTGGCGAGAGGGAGGGGGGATGTCCCTTCTCACTGCTTGTAAAAATTATCCAGCAGCTAATTATCCGCTAGGATTGCTTTTACATGAAAGCCAACCACCAGCTGAAAAAAACGATACCAGAATGATGCTTGCAGCTGCAGGAATCATCCTGGTATAACCACTCAAAGTCCAGCAATGTACCAGTATGTTGCTGGTCCTTGTAGGGAATATATGTACCAGCAGAGAACATGGGCATATGATGAATCCCGACTGTGGAGCAATATGACCGCAATTCATTCTTTTTTGTAATGCGCATGCTAAAAGTTAGGCCCAAAAAAAGTTTTCAATTCAGAAACCGTGATAGATTTCCATATGAATTGTCTGGCAAGAGCTGAATTTTGGTGAGTGGCCATATATTGTTGTGCATATAAATTGGTTTGGCCAACAATCAATTGATACAAATCTGCTGTGAAAAACAGCAGAGGGGCTAAACGATAGTGTGGGCAGCAAATGGGGCTGATCCTGCTAACACTACCTTTTGGGGGACACTATACTAAGGAGGCGCTAGTATAGTTCTGTTTGTGATCAATATATTGATCTATACAAACACTATACTAGTAGTAGCAGTGATGAGCGACCTATAGCATGAGCGTGACAGTGTGCAGGCAATCTAACGCTAGCTGACCCTAGCTGGGAGGGAGCCTACAGACCTTGACGTTATTTGATGTCACTAATGGCAGTAATACAATGATCAGTGAAAAAGTCTATATACAGCCACTGTAGTGATGGCACTGGCTGGGTGATGAGGTGATCAAAGGGTTAATAGGGAGCAATCAAAGCGTTAAATGTGCTAATCTACCGTTTGCGTGTAAAAAGTAGTGCTTTTACTCACAGTACGGTGTTCTCTCTTCTCTCCTTGGACCGACAGGTGGGGGCAGTGGGTGGCTCAGGCTCATTCGCAATCCAAAATAGAAAGCAACACAAGGTTACATCACTTTGCCCAGAGCCGCTGCTTGCCCACACAATGCGGGCAGGCAGTTGGCAAGTGATTTAAAAAAAAAAGAACCTTACATTTTTTTGTTTTAATTTCTTAATACAGTATTTTTTATATTATTTTATTTTTTTTATTAATTTCTTTTTAAATACTTTTATCAGAGTAGTGCAATCTTACCATAGTAGCATTGTACTACTCATGGGGTTATCAGGGATTTTTTTTTTTCCACTTTGCTTTGCAAAAGCAAATGAGGATTATTGCTCTGCCATGTAAAGCTTGCTTTGAACTGTCATGAATGAGTTAAGCTCATTACAGTTCAATATAATAGTAATCTGTGATTGGCTAGACCTGGTCACATGGTACAGGGTGCTGTGACTGGCCCCATGTATCATGTGAGAGCTGTGGGCCAATCAGGAAGACAAGCAGAGCTGTGATCTTCATTTCGTGGATGGGGAGCAGTGTCAGTACTGCCAGAGCAATGTACCTGTACGTCGCTTTGCCTGTAGCTGCCTCCCATCTGCAGTACATTGCGGGCGGGCGGCAAGCGGTTATACACCTGCAGTATTCTGACTTTCAGTAATTAACAGAACTGGCTTTTTCCTCGCAACAGTATTTAAAGACAGCCCTAACTTGTATAACAGTCCCCATTCTATCCCACTGGCCATTGAATGATGAAAAACAAATAAAAGTTAGCTGGCAAAGTTGGGGGTCCTTGTAGAAAGGACAGCAGTTCTCAGCAAACAACAGGTTAAATGTTAATCTCTTGCCAGACCCTGAGCTCCCTCTTCTGCTCTGATTCAGTTCAAGGCCTTAGACAGAAATAGGAGTTGCTGTGAATTCTCTCTTTCAAGCCAATTCAATTCAATTCAATTTGAAATCTCTTTTTGATTTGCTATTGATGAAATAAAATATCTCCCTGTAACTTGCTAATACTTGTAGTGCCACTCTAAACAAAGAAGGGGAAGATATTTAGCCCCATTTAGTCTCCAAGAATGGGATGCTGGCTGAAAATATCATCATCCAGTAGAGTGTAGCATACTCAGAAAAATCACAACTCAACCCAATTCAGACTATTTTTGTTAACAGCTTCCTCGCCCCCCTATAGCAAAAATACTGCTACAGGGCAGCAAGGGTGCACAAAATCACGTATATATATATATATATATATATATATGTGATAGAAAAAAGATTGCGCCGCGCTCCTATATATTTATATATACAGCTAAAGCTTCTAAAGTGTATCAAATAACAATGTTACCAAATGTGAACTGTGATTATACCACTAAATGCATATGAAATAATACATATAGATAGCATGCATAGTAAATAATCCTAAAGCAATAGTGCCTTAATGGGTGCCACGGTATAAACCTATGTTGCACCTATATATAACTGTGTAAACTCTATATTAATAGTGCAAAAGCATATGTGCACGTGCTAATATTAAACAAATATATATACAGTCTTTAAAGTAAATGTGCAGGTAGATATTCTGTTCCTTTTCTCCGAGTGCTAGATGGTCTCCTTATATGCTCACCTCTATATTTGCCTGAATGAATCCAGGCAAATACGCTTTTTATCCTTCCAGGATAGATGAAATGGGATGATGCCTTTGCTCTAGCCGTCCTATGAGGTGGACATGCATATGGATGGATCCTCCTGTTATCTCCTTTATCTCCCTGTGTATCTATGAGTACACTGAATAGCTCTCTTGGGATCTCCCAATTCCCCTCCTGGGGTTGTTTCCTCGTTCACTCCTCCTTATATCAGCTCATGGGATGTTTGGTCAAAAAGAGGATCCAATCAAATTCCCCCTGATGAAGTCACATGACCCTGTGACGCAACGCGTAGGGGAGGGGCTCTGACGTCACGACATTGCACTGGAGAAGCGAGCAGATCCGAGCACAAGCACAGGCAGACAGCACTGCAGGGGCAGCTGCAGAGAGGTTTATTTTTACCTACTTTTTACCTGCTGATTGCCATTCATGCCTGTTTGGATCATATATGAGCTGCATACCATCAAGTTATACCTGTTACTGGCAGGAATAAATCCATCTTGTGTATAAGGATAAGACACTATGGTCTGCTTTTTCCTCTTTTTGACCAAACATCCCATGAGCTGATATAAGGAGGAGTGAACGAGGAAACAACCCCAGGAGGGGAATTGGGAGATCCCAAGAGAGCTATTCAGTGTACTCATAGATACACAGGGAGATAAAGGAGATAACAGGAGGATCCATCCATATGCATGTCCACCTCATAGGACGGCTAGAGCAAAGGCATCATCCCATTTCATCTATCCTGGAAGGATAAAAAGCGTATTTGCCTGGATTCATTCAGGCAAATATAGAGGTGAGCATATAAGGAGACCATCTAGCACTCGGAAAAAAGGAACAGAATATCTACCTGCACATTTACTTTAAAGACTGTATATATATTTGTTTAATATTAGCACGTGCACATATGCTTTTGCACTATTAATATAGAGTTTACACAGTTATATATAGGTGCAACATAGGTTTATACCGTGGCACCCATTAAGGCACTATTGCTTTAGGATTATTTACTATGCATGCTATCTATATGTATTATTTCATATGCATTTAGTGGTATAATCACAGTTCACATTTGGTAACACTTTAGAAGCTTTAGCTGTATATATAAATATATAGGAGCGCGGCGCAATCTTTTTTCTATCATTTATACACACTAGCTAAGTGAGTCAGTGCAAGTGCCAGCGCACCCCATACACTTGTATAACTTATTGAACACCTCGATTCATAATAGCTCACAAGTATTCACCATAATTATATATATATGTGATTTTGTATTTCCGCATAGGGGGTGTGCAAGCCCTACCTGTGCCTCCATTCGCAGCTGCGGCTCTCAATCACGGGGTCCCGGCCGTTGATTACCCACTGACACCCAGTGATTACCGAGGATCTTCGATGGGGAGGAGGGCTGCTTTGCTTACTAACAGTCCTCCTCCTTGTCGACTCGGGCACACTGCAGTGAAGCACCAACACACTGCCCCTCCAGTAAAACACTCCGAGTGCCCTTCCCGTGCCGCCATTCGAGGCTGATGATTACTTGCCGGCACTCAGTGATTTCTGAGGATCTCAGACAGGGAGGAGAACTGTTTTGTTTACTAACAGTTCTCCTCTCTATCAGCTCAGGCACACTGCATTGGATGGCTGTGCAAAGCAGTGTGATTACAGTGAAGCACACTGACACCGCCCCCTAGTAAAACACTCCCAGCACACAGTTAACCCTTTTGATCGCCCCTCATGTTAACCCCTTCCTGCCCTGTGCCATTAGTACAGTGTCAGTGCTTTTTTTTTTATAGCACTGATCACTGTATTGGTGTCTCCGGGGATGTCAGTGACACCAAGTCAGTGTCAGAATGCCCGGAACAGTCCCACAGTCTTGCTATACGTCGCTGATTGCCACCATTACAAGTAAAAAACAAATTCCAGTATATATGCTGCTATTTGTAAATGCTATAACTTTCACGTAAACCAATTAATTTACATGTATATGGATTTTTTTTAGCAAAGACATGTAGCAGAATACATTTTGGTCTAAATTTATGACAAAATTTGATTTTTTAATTTTTTTTACTGGACATGTTTAATAGCAAAAAGTTAAAAATTTAGTTTTTTTCTCAAAATTGTTGGTCTTCTTTTTTATAGCACAAAAAATAAAAAACACACAGATGATCAAATACCACCAAAATAAAGCTAAATTTGTGGGAAAAGAAGGATGTAAATGTCATTTGGGTGCAGCATTGCATGACTGCGCACGTCAGTTAAAGTAACGCAGTGCCATAACGCAAAAAATGGCCTGGTCAGGAAGGGGGGTAAATCCTCAGGAGGGCAAGTGGTTAACATGTGTAAGATGGCCTCAGCCTTGCACCACTCCACAAGCCACACCTTCTGGCATATTTCGCCCCACTCACCAGGGCTTAGTCATAGATGTAAAGGGCAGAGGAAGGATAAAACAACGTATGCATCGCTGGCTGTGAAGATGTGAAGGTAAACATGTACAAGTGATTAGGGTAATGAAGTGAATGGAGGAAATGGAGTTTGAAACTGAAGGAAAAAAAGTGACAGTATGTGAGAGACAGGTAAAGAAAAAAAAGGAATGTTAAGGGATGTGAGAAATAATGCTTGAAAGTAATGCAAAGTGAAAAGTTGAAATAAGGATTGAAAAGTGAAAAAAGCGGAAAAAAATGTTATAAAGATTGAGAATATGAATTGGATAAAGATCAATTAAGAAATGTAATGTAGTGATCACAATAAAAAAACAATGAATGAAGATTGAAATATTGAAAGACACTGTGTGGTGAAGATGAAAAGAAAAAAGTGTATGTTTTTGTGAAAAAATGTGTGTAAAAAACTGTGAAAGAGTATGTGAAAAAAAAAGATTTTTTTTTTAAAAAGTAGAAAGCCTGCCTCTGCCTTTTACCTCTATGACTGGGGCAAAATATGTCAGAGGGCGTGGCTTGTGGATTGGTGCAAGGCGGAGAGCAGCGTAGACTGCATTGGGTTTTAGCAGCTATTTGTTTTAAGCATAAACTGCTTCCCTGTCACATAGTACATAGTAAACAGTGTGTTGCCTCTGGATTCATCCAATGTACAGAGGGGCATTCCAAGAAACTGTAGTCCTAGCCAGGGGCGGACTGACAACTCATGGGGCCCCCAGGCAATAGGAAATCATGGGGCCCCTTTGTCCTTGCCCACACTCAAACCACACCCAAAAAAGTCTATGAAAGGTACCAGGGGCATCTCATGGGGCCCCCTACTGACTCCGGGCCTTCAGGCAGTGCCCAGGTGCCCAAATGGTCAGTCCACCCCTGGTCCTAACAGCAATCTAAGGTATCATACAGACTGAGAATTATGTTAACTCCACTAGAAGCCAGCAGCATTTTGACCAAAAAAATGCTTGATGCTTGTAAAAGTGTGTACCATGTTTACCAGTGTCAAGTGTTTGAGCGTTAATTAAATTATTTGGCCAGAATAAATTATTTATTCTGGATATTGAAATAAGTGAATGCTCAAGCAATAAATGCACAGAGCGTTTAGGCGCATTTACACGTGTTTAAGGGGGGTCAACCTTTTTTTTTCAGCCAAAACAGTGCTGCTCCAGGGCACCCTGTCAGTGGGTTTTTTTCCTTCTACTTAACCACTTCTATACCAAGAACTTTTACCCCCTTCCTGCCCAGGTCAATTTTCGGGTTTCAGTGCCTTCACACTTTGAATGACAATTGCGAGGTCATGCAACACTGTACCCAGACTAAATTGTTATCATTTTCTTCACACTAGAGCTTTCTTTTGGTGGTATTTAATCACCACTGAGATTTTTATTTTTTGCTAAATTAACAAAAAAAGACCGAAAAATTTGAAAAAAAAAAACTCGCTGGCAAATAAATTGTTCTTCATAAATTTAGGCCAAGATGTATTCTGTTACATTTCTTTGGTGAAAATAACCCAAATCAGTATTTATCATTTAGTCTGTAGGAAAGATATAGAGTTCACAAACAATGGGATACATCTGAAAATTGAACAATCCTGAAGTATTTGATGAAGAAATTAGTGAGCGCTCAAGATTAAAATAGAGTCAGCAGCAAATGCACTAAAAAGGAACCCAAAAGACCTTAAATAACATATATAATCAATGCAGAGCTATAGGGTTAATAATTTGTGCCAAAATATATGAAAATAAATTAAATGCAAAAAACAATGAATACATAAAAACTCCTCTGCAAAGACACTAGGCACTATATATTAAGTGCAACTACAAAAAGTCAATACACAAAAAATAACCATGTGTTGGTGAAAATCTGACATCAGTCAGATAATGGTGCTACGTGAAGATCCAGTGCCCAAGTGATTTCAAATGGATTCTATGTGATATTAATCCATTCAGCAAAGTGCAGGGGATATGATAAAAGATCCTCTAAAACCAATGAAATGAAATCAGAAAAAAGATTGCATAATGGTGCATAATGCACGTTGTAAAATACAGATTAAATGTAGCATTAGAAGTATGAGCATTGCATACAGATGTAAACTATGCAGACTGTTCTGTATCTTTCACTGGCTGCATACTGACTCCACTATTGACCTTTCACTCTCAGTAAGACTTAAAAAGCGGCTGCATTGCTCCGTATTTGTCATAAGTAATCAATTTCAGGCATTAACATCCTCTTGATTACCATGACCATAACAGAGTGTTCATATAGTTTAAATTAAGTATCAAATATAAACAATTTTGTAATACATTATTGGATTTGGTTCATTTGATGACTTAAATGGAAAATCCAGGGAAACAAATTAAATTAAACACTTATATGAATTGAACAGTAAACATTTTACCTGAAAAATGATTTCAGGTTCCATGCTGTAACTTCAAAGAGTTACATTCATGGACTGTGCAATAGAATAACAACTATATAGACTATAGACTTTCGTCCAGCCTGCAGCTTGATGTGCTGTGTTACTGGCCAGTCAGCTGTCACCTTCAATTCTACAGACCAAGGGTACTATACTCCAATGTCACCTCACAGAGACCTCCGCCTAGATTCCCCCGACTGTCTCCAATCACTATGACTGACTATTATCTCCTAGTGTGTTCAGCATGTACTCTAATTGTATCCTTGTATAACATAACAAGCTAAAAATAGAAATATACTTCCCAACAATTCCTAGTCAAGTGTTTTATTTATCATGCTCAACTGGGCAATTTTCTAGAATGCATTTATATTTCATTAAATTTTATCTGATCCCATTCTTTTGGTTTTCCATAATGGACAAGTAGCATCTGATATGCATTTATATTCACTGATAGTCTCCAAATGAAGACCTGCTCTTCTGATTCTCGGAATTTAATGGAGGATTTCCAAAGGAAGAAATGGAGATGAGGATATAACTCAAGCAAGATGAAAATACATGACTTATGGAGAATCGTGTTTTGTCATAATTTAGGGTTGTTTAGGCCATGTTCACACTTTGCCAGTGTGGTGCATCAACACATATCCAGTAATGCACTTTTTTTGTTAAAATGCTTTGCATTGAGGTAAACCATTTGAAGGAATGGGCTTGCAGTGCACCAAAATATCCAAAAAAGAACATGCATCATTTGCAGTGCATGTTGGAGCAGGTTGTGCCTTGGTGAGTTGGGGTGCCAATCAAAAGTAATGGCATAGAAATGTGCTAGAGCACATGTGTTACACACAAGGCCTGTGGGCCAAATCCAGGCCATTTCATGTGGCCCTCGCACCTTTCCTGCACCTGCAGCACCCCTGCTGTCTCTACCCCCACCTTGTCTCAGAAGTGGGAGAGGCTTGCTTATGCCCCCCCCATCTCAGCAGTCAGAAGCAGAAAAGAGGACATAACTCCTCTTACAGATCCAGTGCCTCTCTGTGCAGCTGCAGCACACCCTCATCTCCACCTCCCTAGGTCTCAGTATTCAGCAAACTCCAGTAGCTGACTTCAGCCCTCCTCTGGTCCTCCTCTAGAGCCTGCATTTTCTGCTTTCAACTCTGTCCCCAGCTTCGAAAGGGGGGTGCACTGTGATGTGGGGAACTCTTGACATCTGGTGGTTGGGGGAGCTTTTGACATCTGATGTAAGGGGAGGGGGCAGAATATAACAGTTCTATGCCAGTTGAAAAGGAAGGTTGCCCACCTCTGGTATCAACCACAAGAAACTTTATTTCAGACTGCTCAGACAGAACACCATGGAAGAATCATGTTCTGTCTGCGCAGTCTCCAATAAAGTTTCTTGTAGATGATACCAGCGGTATGCAACCCTTCTTTTCAGACTTGCATCATCTGCAACAGGAGTGTGAGTGGGCTCAGTGCTTGTCTGCACGTGCCCTTCACAGCTTAAAGTGGAGTTCCACTCAAAAACAGAAGCTCGGCATATTTGCCTCCCCCCCCCTCCACTGCCATATTTGGCACCTTTTGGGGGGGGTGAGCAGATACCTGTTTTTCGCCGCAGCAAAGTGAGCCAGAAGTTCAGCCTTCTCTTTCCTTCACAGGTCCAAGAAGACTGCCGACCCAATCAGGATTCACAGCGCGACTCGTGCATGCGCAGTAGGCACCCAGCTGTGAAGCCGCAAGCTGTCACAGCCTGGTGCCCACAGTTGTGATGCCGGAGAGAGAAGAGGCAGAGAAGGGAAGGCACAGGTGAGTATAATGCTGGATCCTGGGACAGGTAAGTATGTGTTTATTAAAAGTTAGCAGCTTTAAGTCTTGTTATTACTAAAACCAGTAATTTTCTAACGGAGGGGCAACCATTTAATATAATAAAGAATAGATACATTTATATAGTCTTACAGATACAACACGCCCTTTGAGGGCAAGCATAATGCTGATGTGGCCAGCAATGAAATTGAGTTTGATAACCCTGTGCTAGAGCATGTAATGTGGGTTGTTGTAACAGAAGGGTGTGAATGAGCTCCTAGTACTTTGACCATGAGCATTGTAGTTAGATATAAACATTACTCCTTTACGCCTTCAGTGGAGTGAGGCTTTTTCATACATTCATGATCACAGAAATTTTTTTTTTTTGCTTGTGAAGAATTTGGCTTTCTTCTGGTAGCCTAATATAAAAAAAAATCACATTTGATTTATGCCTTTTATTCAGTAAATTACTTTGAAAAAAATGGGACAAATAATTTTCTTCTATAAATATATGATTATGAACATTACAGATGAGCGAATTATCCAAAAATTCGATTCGGCTGATTCGCCGAATTTGTGGAATAAATTCGATTCGATGCGAATTTATTCGCTGCGAATTTAACTTATAAAAAGGGTTTCTAGGCTTCAGAGAGCCTTTATATTAGTGCAGAACACTGTACCTTTAATTTAAATGCCCTTGGAGTCTGCTGGGGAAGAGAAATAATACTGTCAGTCAGTATGACATGCAGATGAGTGCCGTCGATCTTAGAATCACCGCACACTTCACTCATTTGGGCAGTCACGGGGCCAAAACCAGAGTGTGGAGCCACAGTGTGGCGGTGGAGGCAGCAGCAATGGGAGGCCATACAGCACCCTATGACAAAATGGAACCCACCAGCAGTGTGAGGAGACCTGAAAGTGGCACATGGCAGAGTGTGGCGATGGAGACAGCAGCAATGGGAGGCCGTACAGGGACCCATGACACACTCTGGACCTGGCAGCAGCATGAGGAGGCGGTACAGGGGCCCATGGCAAGAAGAAGAAGAAGAAGAAGATGAGGATGAAGAAGAAGAAGAAGAAGAAGTAGGATGAGGATGAAGAAGAAGAAGAAGAAGAAGTAGGATGAGGATCAAGAAGAAGAAGAAGAAGTAGGATGAAGAAGAAGAAGAAGTAGGATGAGGATGAAGAAGAAGAAGAAGAAGAAGTAGGATGAGGATGAAGAAGAAGAAGAAGAAGAAGAAGTAGGATGAGGATGAAGAAGAAGAAGAAGAAGTAGGATGAGGAAGAAGAAGAAGTAGGATGAGGAAGAAGAAGAAGTAGGATGAGGATGAAGAAGAAGAAGAAGAAGAAGAAGTAGGATGAGGATGAAGAAGAAGAAGTAGGATGAGGATGAAGAAGAAGAAGTAGGATGAGGATGAAGAAGAAGAAGATGAAGAAGGATGAGGATGAAGAAGAAGAAGAAGAAGAAGCAGAAGAAGTAGGATGAGGATGAAGAAGAAGAAGAAGAAGTAGGATGAGGATGAAGAAGAAGAAGAAGAAGAAGTAGGATGAGGATGAAGAAGAAGAAGAAGAAGAAGAAGAATTTGTGGAATAAATTCGATTCGATGCGAATTTATTCGCTGCGAATTTAACTTATTAAAAGGGTTTCTAGGCTTCAGAGAGCCTTTATATTAGTGCAGAACACTGTACCTTTAATTTAAATGCCCTTGGAGTCTGCTGGGGAAGAGAAATAATACTGTCAGTCAGTATGACATGCAGATGAGTGCCGTCGATCTTAGAATCACCGCACACTTCACTCATTTGGGCAGTCACGGGGCCAAAACCAGAGTGTGGAGCCACAGTGTGGCGGTGGAGGCAGCAGCAATGGGAGGCCATACAGCACCCTATGACAAAATGGAACCCACCAGAAGTGTGAGGAGACCTGAAAGTGGCACATGGCAGAGTGTGGCGATGGAGACAGCAGCAATGGGAGGCCGTACAGGGACCCATGACACACTCTGGACCTGGCAGCAGCATGAGGAGGCGGTACAGGGGCTCATGGCAAGAAGAAGAAGAAGAAGAAGATGAGGATGAGGATGAAGAAGAAGAAGAAGAAGTAGGATGAGGATGAAGAAGAAGAAGAAGAAGAAGTAGGATGAGGATGAAGAAGAAGAAGAAGAAGAAGAAGTAGGATGAGGATGAAGAAGAAGTAGGATGAGGATGAAGAAGAAGGAGAAGAAGAAGAAGAAGTAGGATGAGGATGAAGAAGAAGAAGTAGTAGGATGAGGATGAAGAAGAAGAAGAAGAAGAAGTAGGATGAGGAAGAAGAAGAAGAAGAAGTAGGATGAGGAAGAAGAAGAAGAAGAAGAAGTAGGATGAGGATGCAGAAGAAGAAGAAGAAGTAGGATGAGGAAGAAGAAGAAGAAGGAGTAGGATGAGGAAGAAGAAGAAGAAGAAGTAGGATGAGGATGAAGAAGAAGAAGAAGAAGAAGAAGTAGGATGAGGATGAAGAAGAAGAAGAAGAAGAAGTAGGATGAGGATGAAGAAGAAGAAGTAGGATGAGGATGAAGAAGAAGAAGAAGAAGATGAAGAAGGATGAGGATGAAGAAGAAGAAGCAGAAGAAGTAGGATGAGGATGAAGAAGAAGAAGAAGAAGTAGGATGAGGATGAAGAAGAAGAAGAAGTAGGATGAGGATGAAGAAGAAGAAGAAGAAGAAGAATTTGTGGAATAAATTCGATTCGATGCGAATTTATTCGCTGCGAATTTAACTTATTAAAAGGGTTTCTAGGCTTCAGAGAGCCTTTATATTAGTGCAGAACACTGTACCTTTAATTTAAATGCCCTTGGAGTCTGCTGGGGAAGAGAAATAATACTGTCAGTCAGTATGACATGCAGATGAGTGCCATCGATCTTAGAATCACCGCACACTTCACTCATTTGGGCAGTCACGGGGCCAAAACCAGAGTGTGGAGCCACAGTGTGGCGGTGGAGGCAGCAGCAATGGGAGGCCATACAGCACCCTATGACAAAATGGAACCCACCAGAAGTGTGAGGAGACCTGAAAGTGGCACATGGCAGAGTGTGGCGATGGAGACAGCAGCAATGGGAGGCCGTACAGGGACCCATGACACACTCTGGACCTGGCAGCAGCATGAGGAGGCGGTACAGGGGCTCATGGCAAGAAGAAGAAGAAGAAGAAGAAGAAGATGAGGATGAAGAAGAAGAAGTAGGATGAGGATGAAGAAGAAGAAGAAGAAGAAGAAGTAGGATGAGGATGAAGAAGAAGAAGAAGAAGAAGTATGATGAGGATGAAGAAGAAGAAGAAGTAGGATGAGGATGAAGAAGAAGAAGAAGAAGAAGAAGAAGAAGAAGAAGAAGAAGTAGGATGAGGATGAAGAAGAAGAAGAAGTAGTAGGATGAGGATGAAGAAGAAGAAGAAGAAGAAGAAGAAGAAGAAGAAGTAGGATGAGGAAGAAGAAGAAGAAGTAGGATGAGGAAGAAGAAGAGGAAGAAGTAGGATGAGGATGAAGAAGAAGAAGAAGTAGGATGAGGATGAAGAAGAAGAAGAAGAAGTAGGATGAGGATGAAGAAGAAGAAGAAGAAGAAGTAGGATGAGGATGAAGAAGAAGAAGAAGAAGAAGGATGAGGATGAAGAAGAAGAAGTAGGATGAGGATGAAGAAGAAGAAGAAGAAGAAGAAGAAGTAGGATGAGGATGAAGAAGAAGAAGAAGAAGAAGAAGTAGGATGAGGATGAAGAAGAAGTAGGATGAGGATGAAGAAGAAGTAGAATGAGGATGAAGAAGAAGAAGAAGAAGAATAAGAAGTAGGATGAGGATGAAGAAGAAGAAGAAGAAGAAGTAGGATGAGGATGATGAAGAAGAGGAAGAAGAACAAGTAGGATGAGGATGAAGGAGAAGAAGAAGAAGTAGGATGAGGATGAAGAAGAAGAAGAAGAAGAAGAAGTAGGATGAGGATGAAGAAGAAGAAGAAGAAGAAGTAGGATGAGGATGAAGAAGAAGAAGAAGAAGAAGGATGAGGATGAAGAAGAAGAAGAAGTAGGATGAGGATGAAGAAGAAGAAGAAGTAGCATGAGGATGAAGAAGAAGAAGAAGTAGGATGAGGATGAAGAAGAAGAAGAAGAAGAAGTAGAATGAGGATGAAGAAGTAGGATGAGGATGAAGAAGTAGGATGAGGATGAAGAAGAAGAAGAAGTAGGATGAGGATGAAGAAGAAGAAGAAGTAGGATGAGGATGAAGAAGAAGAAGAAGAAGAAGAAGAGGAAGAAGAAGAAGAAGTAGGATGAGGATGAAGAAGAAGAAGAAGAAGTAGGATGAGGATGAAGAAGAAGAAGAAGAAGAAGAAGTAGGATGAGGATGAAGAAGAAGAAGAAGAAGAAGTAGGATGAGGATGAAGAAGAAGAAGAAGAAGAAGTAGGATGAGGATGAAGAAGAAGAAGAAGTAGGATGAGGATGAAGAAGAAGAAGAAGAAGAAGAAGAAGAAGTAGGATGAGGATGAAGAAGAAGAAGAAGAAGAAGTAGGATGAGGATGAAGAAGAAGAAGAAGTAGGATGAGGATGAAGAAGAAGAAGTAGGATGAGGATGAAGAAGAAGAAGTAGGATGAGGATGAAGAAGAAGAAGAAGAAGAAGTAGGATGAGGATGAAGAAGAAGAAGAAGAAGAAGTAAGATGAGGATGAAGAAGAAGAAGAACAAGAAGAAGAAGAAGAAGAAGAAGGGTGAGGATGAAGAAGAAGAAGAAGAAGAAGAAGTAGGATGAGGATGAAGAAGAAGAAGAAGAAAAAGTAGGATGAGGATGAAGAAGAAGAAGAAGAAGTAGGATGAGGATGAAAAAGAAGAAGAAGAAGGATGAGGATGATGAAGAAGAAGAAGAAGAAGAAGAAGTAGGATGAGGATGAAGAAGAAGAAGAAGAAGTAGGATGAGGATGAAGAAGAATTCCAGTGCAGCAAAAAGTGTATCTGCAGAGAGCTCCGCTATTTCTGACAGTTCTCTGACAGTTCCTTCACATTTACAGCGGTTGAAACATTGTATCTATTTGTTTCCGAATAAAAACATCTGTATCCTAAATGGAAACAAATAGATACAATGTTTCAACTGCTGTAAATGTGAAGGAACTGTCAGAGAACTGTCAGAAATAGCGGAGCTCTCTGCAGGGACACTTTTTGCCGGCTGTAGAAGGGATGAAAATCGGCCGATCGGGGAAAATTCGATTCGTGCATCCGAAGTTTGCTAATATTCGGATTCGGCGCGAATCGAATTTTTCCTAATATTCAAAACGAATTCCACTTCGCCAGGTTCGATTCGCTCATCTCTAATGAACATATAAAAATAGAGAAATATATAAAGTGCCTAAAAAGTGCCAACAAGGAAACAATACAGTAATGTTATGGCTGGATAAATTGTGAACAGTGAGCAAAATAAGTGCACTAAATAGTGCACCTAAAGATATATCTGTATATAAATCAATTAAGTTGAGAAAGTGCTACAATAGTGCTCAATAGTCTGTAATCAAGTACAATCGTGACCGGATGAGAATCAGAATGATTTCAAACTTCAAACCCAATAGTGATTTGGTGGTTGGGATTAGGGATGACTCCAGTGCTCATGACATCAGGTTGTGAACAATTAATATGTGCTTGCTCTTACCAGAAGCGCAAGTCATATGCGCATGAAGTAATAATTTCCAAGCAAAACCCTGGTGGTCATCATGGATCTGGTCAGGACAGAAGGGGGCTCCACTGGCACACTCATATAACAGGGGAATCACTCCACACACGTCCAACAGACTAATCCAGCACAGGGGATGGGGAAGGAACTTCTCCTTAAAACTCGGTCTCAGCTCAGCCACGGCACTAATGGATGTCAATCTTCCTCCTTAAAAATGGCTCAGTAAACCAGGCCACCAAACAGGAATCATATAGTGTAGTATTTTTTTATTAGGGTCAAGTAAACCAGGTAAAAACAGTAGCAAAAAGAAATCCAGATTACATAAGTAATCAAGATGGCCACCAGACCAACATGCGGCCTTGGCGGCGTGACATCAGCACGGCAAGGCTCCTCCCCGACGCGTTTTGTGCGACAGCACGTTCTCAAAGGGATCTTCGAGAAAGTGCTGTCGCACTAAACGCGTCGGGGAGGAGCCTTGCCGTGCTGACGTCACGCCGCCGAAGGTGCATGTTGGTCCATAACATTACTGTATTGTTTCCTTGTTGGCACTTTTTAGGCACTTTATATATTTCTATATTTTTATATGTTCATAATCATATATTTATAGTACATTATATATATATATATATATATTATTAGTGTAATATTTTTGGTGCTATATTATCATTTTCATGTGTATCATTCGTTATTATCGTTATTCATCCATTCACTATTTATCTTGTTACTAGATTTTAGTTAGTCCTTTTACATTTTATCAGCGCTGCATATTTTATCTATTATTTTTTTGGAGGATTTAGGGGCTCTATCCTTTTATGCCAGCAGCTTTTTTTGATTTGATGTGATTTATTGTGCGCTCACCTACTCTCTATATAAATAATTTTCTTCATTTTCTTCTACCAGAGGAAAGCAGTCATTTTTGGTGCCCAGATATAACTATAAACATAAACTGTGAACATATCCTCTTGTGATGTTCTGATTACAGAGGTTAATTACATTTTGCATTTATTACTCTGCATTAGAAAACCACCATCAATTTTACAAAAGACTCTCCATGTACGATAGTTGCTGCAGCTGATATGACCTGAAAACCGATAAAATGCATTGGTTTCCCGGGGGCCTTTTTCCATGGCTTCCATTTTGACTCCATATGTTGTTTTTGAGGCCTGGAAGAGCCTAAAAAAATGACTATAAATAAATTAACACCCCGATCACATTAGGTGTGACTTGGCATGCGATTTGCATGCCATGCGACTTGCAAATCATATGCCAAGTCGCACCCTATTGTCCGCAATTACAGCGGTCAAATCAGTGCAGTTCTGACTTGGTCGGAGCCGCACTGATTTCTAAACTAGTACATGTACTACTTTTGGTGCGATTTGCATAGTCATCTGTTTCAGATGTCTTGCAAATCACACCTGAAATCAGCATCTCACCAGACTTTGAAATCGTGTGACTTCACTGTAAGTCGCACGATTTCAAAGTTGGGCTTGGTGTTACTGGGGATGGTAAACCCACTATTGTATTACTCAGAAGGTAGAGCAAGAAATTGGGAACACTTGTTTTTGCTGAAATTTAACTGGAAGTTATGAATTAAAAAGAAAGCTATTTTACTAAATGATTTTTGCCATAGACAAAGTAGAAAAAAAGATTCAAAAATAAATTCAGGAGCTTCTGTTGTTTACAAAAGCTAAGTGGTTTTGTGGGTAATTTGAACTCATTGAGTACTTAGACTGGGAGTGCTCAATATTTTGAAGAGCAAGGGCCACTTAAATGATTTGATAACTGGTTGCAAGCCACAATGAAATTAAATGGTTCACAATTTAAATTTTTTTTCTCAATAGCATAATGAATATAACCATTGAATATGTGGCGGGACAGGAGGAGAAGCTAGCTTTCAGCAGTTGCAGATGGAAAATGGAGAGGATTGGTTCCTCTATATGCCAACCCTCTTATCCAAGTGTAAAACATAATGTGACTGGGAGGCTACACGGGCCTCCTGGAGCATAGGGCAGAGTCACCATTGCGACCCCTGATGCACCAATGGTTTTTCGGGGGGAGGGGATAGAAACATGTCTCAACTATGGGGTCCCCCCCCAAACTGCAAATATAAATGAGCCCTTACTATCCTGAGCTCCCTTCAAGCCTTCTTTTACACAGAAGTGCTGTAGTTTTCCTGCTTACCAAAGCAAGTGCATCTCAGTGCATCTGCGGTTTTCCTGTGGGTTAGCTGCACTTTGCTATAGACTACTAGTATATCTTGTGGGTGTGGAGCACTTTCTGAAAACGCACCAAAACTCCTTAATTCAGGAGTTTTGGTGTGCTTTCAGAAAGAGTACTAAACTGCAGGATATAATAGAGATGTGCTTCCCTGGTTTTGAGAGCTTCAAGAGCTACATGTGGCCCATGGGCCACAGGTTGATCACCCCGACCTAGACCATAGAGAAAAAAAATGTCCTAAAAAACAAAACCTTAGCCTATCCATATGACTGAATGCTTTACAGTCTAACAAATGAAAAATTGCTGCATGAAGAACCTTTCTATACATTGCCATAAACAGGACTAATACTATTTGTTAAAAAATGGTCATTAGTATATGGTCATTTGGTTATCTTCTAAAGATCCGCTGTCAGAATTGGACTACAGTTTGTTTTCCAATTGGAGAGATTTTCTTTCACATCCAAAAAAAACCCCCAAAAAACAAAACAAAAAACAAAACAAAAGCAGTAAACATGCACAAAAACTGCCTTATAAAAAGGTAAGGATATCTAGCTCTACAATTCAATTACTCTGGAAATCCAAGCTAGGAAAGATATTTCATACAAACAATCAATTTGGACAAAGGGACATTTGAATTATAACTATTTTTGTATAGCCTAACCATAGTCATAACACTAATGAAAGAAAAATGAACTGCCACACTTTAGAATCAGGAAGTCCTTCTAGTATTTATTGGTTAAAGTATGCGTGAAGTGTTATCTTGTAAAACAACTCATTTAGTTTAAAACAGAAATGCAAAGCAAAACTTTTTTGTATGTTTAAACGACATTCTAAATACCTTTTCTTTTCCTTTTTTTAGTCACATGACCTATGTTCTCAGCTGCATAAGGAACTTAGAGAGCTGTGGGTGGTGATTACAAGGGGTGTGTCAGCAGGAGGCAGAGAAACAACAGCACACTGACCTTCCCAGTGAAGAGCTATGCTCTAAGGGGGTGTTAGCACACATTTGACCATTAGTGTACAGACAGGCTGAGCTTTCAAGTAGAATGCACAGAAGAAAACTGACCAAATCGGGACAGATGTGCTTCCATGCCTAGCGTTGTTGGTTTTAAATAGGAAAGCAGGAGGACTGGCAGGATCACCAGGTATTTCAAACAAAGGAATTAGTGCAAAGAGAACAGGATGTTTTTTTAATACAAGTACATGTACAACAGATACATATCAGGAATATGAAGCGTTGGATACACTTTAAGCTTCACTACTACCGTGTTCAGGTTTACTTCTTCTGGATCAGTTCACTGCTGCCTAGATTGAGGATGAGGATTCCAATTTATTGTCCAATGAACAAGCTGGCACATGAAGAAAAGGTTGCCAATATTTGTGTAGAATTAAAATCCCTTTAGCAGCAAAAACTGCAAATGTATCTTTCACCTTTGTAGAAGGAAGTTTGCTTCTACTAATCATTTATAATGTTTCAAATCCATATACTATAACAATAAATGTCTGCTTTCTGTATGAGAAACGTCAAACTTCCCTCTCACAAAGAAAGGCTCTGATTGGTTGCAGGAAATATGTCTAAAACCAAGGCTGTAAGAAATCATACATGCAATAGAAAATTTTGGAAATGGATCTTACCTCCTTCCAGCTGCCACTTTCCAGCCATTTCAGAGGTTCTAAATGCTGGGAGGACAAGGTGGGCATTCTGATCATGTGACTGATGTGATTGGCAGTCACAGCTGTCACATGGTCGGAAAGCTCCAGATTGCAAGTATGCATCATGAGCTTTCCAGTCCCTGATGGTAAATTTGCTGGTAGTTTGTAGGATGAGCACTCTCAGCACAGAAAACTGTTTATCATGTACCTGGTGATGGAGGCCAAAAGAGAGGGCTTCCCTTGTGGCTAAGTTCCATACTCCCCTGAGAGTGGGACAGCGGGAATCAGGCCCAAAGTTGCAAAGGTCGCCTGTAGGAGTGCTGGTTGGTGGTCCACTCAGAAGCACAGCTGGTGCATGTAGATAGGTCTGCAGACAGGAGGCGCCTGTGCGTGGTATGCAAGACCTTCCGGGATTTAGATGTCGGTTCAAGCCAAGGTCAGGTACCAGATGGGAATCAGAGCAGACGTAGTCAGATGGGACAGCCGAGGTCATACATAGCGGAGCAAGAGAGAGAGAGAGTATCCGTAAGCCAGGCTGAGGTCAGATCAGGGGTAAGGCAGAGTAGGCAGGTCCAGGAGCAAGCCGAGTCGGTAACAGGAAATCATGGGTCAAAGTCACAGGAAACAGGAACAGGGCACGGGGAGCTAAAGATCATCCAGCAACTTGAGGAAGTGATGAGCCTCCTTATAAAGGCAGTCTGGCACCAAACTGAGGCTGATGTGTCCTTCTGCGACCATGCAGAGTACTGGCAGAAATGCCAGATCTTCCAGAACTTCTGCCGTGGACAGGACCCTGACACTGTTTGTAAAGGGCTGCTTATATGGTGGTAAGGCCCACTCAATGAAAGGTTACATATATGCATAACTTTGGAGGGAAGTTGTTAAGCCTTTTTTGAGAATGGCCTGCACACGAGGCCAGGCTTCTACTGCCTGTGGTTATTAACCGCTTCCCGACTGCCCTATAGTAGAAATACTGCTACAGGGTGGCACGGGTGTGCAAAATCATGTATATATGCATGATTTTGCTCTTCTGGGTAAGGGGCGCACGCCCTACCCACGCCGCCATTTGCGGATGTCAATCACTGAGTCCCAGCTGGTGATTACCGTATTTTTCGCACCATAAGACGCACTTTTTTCCCCCCCAAAAAGGGGGGAAAATGTCACTGCGTCTTATGAAGCGAATATAAAGTGGCCGGTCCGGTATTTTTGCGGCCACCATGTCAGAATACCGGGCCGGCCGCTCAGCTGTTGTCTCCTGCAGGGCCTTACCTGTTCCTCGCTCCAGCACTGCACAGTCTTCCCGCGCTGGCTTCTGTGACAGCCGGGTGCCCACTGCGCATGTGCTGCGCTTTGTGAATGATCCAGTGTCTTCTGGGACACATGAAAGGTCCCAGAAGGCGCCGGGCCATTCACAAAGCGAAGCGCTTCTCGCACCTGCGCAGTGGGCACCCGGCTGTCACAGAAGCCGGCCCGGGAAGAAGAGGGAAGGACAACTCCACGGAAGTGGGAGCGGGTACCTGTCAAATTCAGGTACCCGCTCCCCCTCCCTCCCCAAAGGTCAGCAGTCTCTGGTCATCCCCTTCACTGTCTGCAGTCTCTGGTCATTCCCTGCACTGTCTGCAGTCTCTGGTCATCCCCTGCACTGTCCACAGTCTCTGGTCATTCCCTGCACTGTGTCCGCAGTCTCTGGTCATTCCCTGCACTGTGTCCGCAGTCTCTGGTCATCTCCTGCACTGTGTCCGCAGTCTCTGGTCATCTCCTGCACTATGTCCGCTGTCTCTGGTCATCTCCTGTACTGTGTCCGCAGTCTCTGGTCATCTCCTGTACTGTGTCCGCAGTCTCTGGTCATCTCCTGTACTGTTTCTGCAGTCTCTGGTCATCTCCTGTACTGTGTCCGCAGTCTCTTGGTCATCCCCTGTACTTTGTCCGCAGTCTCTGGTCATCTCCTGTACTATGTCCGCAGTCTCTGGTCATCTCCTGTACTGTGTCCGCAGTCTCTGGTCATCCCCTGTACTATGTCTGCAGTCCATTGGTTCAGAATATTTTTTTTTTCTTGTTTTTCACCTCTAAAACCTTGGTACGTCTTATGGTCAGGTGCGTCTTATGGAGCGAAAAATACGGTACTTGCCGGCACCCGGCGATTCCGGAGGATCGCCGATGGGGAGGAGAACTGTTTTGTTTACTAACAGTTCTCCTCTCTATCAGCTCAGGCACACTGCTTTGGATGGCTTTGCAAAGCATTGTGATTACAGTGAAGCACACTGACACCGCCCCCTAGTAAAACACTCCCAGCACACAGTTAACCCTTTGATCGTCCCTCTTGTTAACCCCTTCCTGCACAGTGCCATTAGTACAGTGTCAGTGGTTTTTTTTAGCACTGATAACTGTATTGGTGTCACTGGGGATGTCAATGACACCACGTCAGTTCCCCCCCAGTGTCAGAATGTCTGCTGCAGTCCCACTATAAGTTGCTGATCGCTGCCATTACTATTAAAATAAAATAAAAATCCCACTATATATACTGTCATTTATAAACACTATAATTTTCACGCAAACCAATTAATTTACACGTATTGGGATTTTTTTTTTACAAAGACATGTAGCAAAATACAGTTTGGTGTACATTTATGATGAAATTAGATGATTTTAATTTTTTTTTTACTGGACATGTTTAATAGCAAAAAGTAAAAAATATTGTGTTTTCTCACAATTGTCGGAGGGTTTTTTATAGCGCAAAAAATAAAAACCGCACAAGTGATCAAATACCACCGAAAGAAAGCTCAATTTTTGGGAAAAAAAGGACGTAAATTTAATTTGGGTGCGGCGTTTCATGACTGCGCAATTGTCGGTTAAAATAACACAGCGCCATAACGCAAAAAATGGCCTGGTCAGGAAGGGGGGTAAATCCTCTGGAGGGCAATTGGTTAAAGTGGGACTAAACCCATCAATTTACATATCGTAACTGTTTCCCACAACAGTTACATTCAAGGCATGACTATCATGGTTGCTGGTGCTTTCAACCAAACTGCCAAGTAATCAAATGGCTGGCTTCATAACTGATCACATGTGCAGCACCATGGCAACTGCAGATAAAACAGAGGCTAAGATGACAGCTTCCTTGGCTCTGAAGGTTAGGAGGGTTTAGTTCCACTTTAAGGCCTCATGCACACTACAGCTTGCAAACTGATTTTTTAAAGGTGTTTGACATTTATGTCTTCAAGCCCCTGAATGCCCCTCTATGTTATCCTATGTATCCATGCACACATAGGCATTTAGAGAAGTTTAGAGGCAGGAGCATTTAGAGGCAGAATACAGAATGCACCAAACGGCACTCAGTAGAGAAACTTTCAGGAATAAACAATGGTAAATGCACCTAAAATCTGCATCAAATTTTCGTGATGAAAATGACAATCCAGGAAATCCTGTATGTGCAGGAAGCTCCCTATAACCTTGCTCCTACCCTTGTGTACACACTGCTGCAGAGAGTTACAATGGCTAGAGATGTGAGCCAGTCACAGCTGATCACAGCCAGGGGCGGACTGACCATTTGGAGACTCGGGCACTGCCTGAGGGCCCGGGGTCAGTAGGGGGCCCCATGAGATGCCCCTGGTACCTTTTTCATAGGCTTTTTTGAGTTTGGGCAAGGACACAGGGGCCCCATGATCCCCTATTGCCCGGGGACCCCACGAGTTGTCCGCCCCTGATCACAGCTATAAATATGCACCCCCAAATTTGGGATCAGGCCCATCCTAGGTATGGAAACCTCATATATAAAATAAATATCTGAAATTTGGATGGAAGATTGGCACAATCTTACATGCAGGCAGAAGAAAGGTAAATTCTTTATTGGTATGTATGCTTACATAACATTTTTGTGTTTTTGGGTTTTTTTTTCCAATTGACATCCTCCAGACGCGGTTGATGTCCCTGCATGACTGTGTGCGTAGAGATTTCAATCAAGAAAGTGTAGTGGAGCCTCAAGCAAGCACAGGCAGCATCCTATGGCTGCAGAGCTTGGTTTTCTAAGGACGTCCATTTTCATTTATAGAGTGGAGGGGTTGTGGCAGGGTTTTTGATTGTTTTTATTTGTATCTTTTTATCAATTTTTTAAAAATGTGTTTTCAATTTTGTTTTTACATTTTACATTTTTGATAAAAACAATTGTTTTATATATTTGATTTTTTTTTTTAATTTGAAGTCAGATTGTGATGTATAATGTGAGCTGACACAGTTGTACCCTGTGCCTGAAGGTCACCTTGAATTTGTCTGGGAGTTCATTGAGGTTCTTTATCCACCATTTGAACAATCCTTCATTGCAATATTTGATCAAGTTTTTTTCTTTTGTCCAAGTCCAGGGATATTAACTACAGTGCCATGGGCTGTAAACCTCTTGACAATGTTGCGCATAATGCACACAAGAACATTAAAATCTGTTAATTGATACAGGTGAGTTTATTTACAAATTACAGGAGCATCACAATCTTGGAATGCAGTTATTTCTTACAATTTTGAGAAGGTGCCAATAATTTTTTCCAGTCCGTTTTTGGGCTTTTGCGTGGAATGTGTCAGATTTGGCTTGTTTCTCCACTTTTTTGTGTCATACCAATATAAACAAAAGAAATAAGCATGAGAATGCCTAAACATTTGTAATAATTTTCTTGGCAAAGTGGTGCAATATCTGACAGAAATGCAGGGGTGCCAATATTTGTGGCCATGACAGTATGTGCTCGTACTATGGAGGCTCTAAAATTCATAGAATTTGCCCCTTAGTATATATAGTGGTCCCTTGATGTGGGCACTGTGGATAGGGCAATTTTGTTGTTTTGCAGGCTGGCTGGTAAGTGTGCTGAGAAATATTTTGTTTGTTTGACCTGTGTGCTTAAGGAGCACAGATCAGTGTAAAACAATTGCACGGTAAAAATTATTACAGCTTTTTGAGCCTTCTGATTTAATAAGTTCACACGTTCACCATCCTACCTAAGCTACTAGTTTGGGGAGGGGTTCATAGAATTGTGTATGTATTGATCAACAACATGTGCAGCATAGGAATCAATAAACTGTAGCAATATGGATTTTATTTATTCATATACATTTCTACACCAATAATTGTAGCAGTTTTGCATGATTCATGTATTGCTATGTGAATCTTAATATTGTTTATGAAAGTAAAGTGCTGAGTGAGCAAAAGCAATTTAAGTGTTACCAAAGGCAGAATTTTTTTTTTATTAAAATAACAAACGTTATACTCACTTGCTCTGTACAGTGGTATTGCACCGAATGGCTCTGATCCTCTTCTTCTCGGGTCCGCTGTCGGCAACATGGGGACATAGGTACACCGCTGCGTGTTTTCTGCCGACCTGTGTGTCATGGAGCTGTGCTACGTAGACATACACAACGGGACTTATGCAGGCCATAGATGGGTTGAAAATCTGCCAATTTATCAGCCGAAAAAAAAAACTGGCCGATTTTCACACCGTTAATGGGTTAATTGGTCAGCCGTTTTTCTGGATTTTGCCACATTTTTTTAATCGGTAAAGTTGGGAAAAAATCGTAGATCGGTCGATTTTCGCGGCAATGATGGGCAAATCGGGCCGATCTTTTTACCAATACAAAATCTGCGCATGAGCCTTGACCTGCAAGAAAAAGAAGAAGAAGAACATGAAAAAGAAGAAGAAGAAGCAGAAGCATTACAGTCGCTATTATATTTGACATGAAAAAGTATTGCTGTTGCAACAATGTATCTATTTGTATCCGAATAAAAACATCTGTATCCTAAATGGATACAAATAAATACAATGTTGCAACCGCAATACTTTTTAATGTCAAATATAATAGCGGAGCTCTCTGCAGGGACAGAAGTAATTAAATGTCGGCCGTAAACAGGACGAAAATTGGCTGATTTTCTTTACTGTTGGTAAAAAAAAATCGGCCTATTGAACGACCGTTTTTTCGTTTCTTTTTTTTTTTTAAAACAGCCGGTTTTCGACCCATCTATAGCCTGCAATAGTCCAACTCCCACCACGTCCTCTTCCCTGCAATGGATTGATAGCAGCAAGAGCCAATAGCTCCAGCTGCTGTTCGAGTCCTTGTGTGAAGTGGAAGTCAGGGGACAGAACAGGGGCGGACTGACAACTCATGGGGCCCCCGGGCAATAGGGGATCAAGGGGCCCCTGTGTCCTCGCCCACACTCAAATCACACCCAAAAAAACCTATGAAAGGTACCAGGGACATCTCATGGGGCCCCCTACTGACCCTGGGCCCTCGGGCAGTGCCCGTATTCCCCAATGGTCAGTCCGCCACTGGGACAGAATATGCAGCTGTGTACAGCGCTGATCTCTTCTCCCCTCTTTTCCCCTTCACACAAGGAGGGGGGGAGCACATGGAACTTAAAACGTTTTTTACATTAATGCAAGCAATGCTATAAAGCGATTCTAAAGGTTAATTTTTTTATTTTTAGAAAATAACATTCATGTCTATACTTACCTGCTGTGTGCAATGGTTTTGCACAGAGCAGCCTAGATCCTCTTCTTCTAGGGTCCCCTGCAGGCTCTACTGGCTCTTCCTGTCTGTCGGGTCCCCCCACAGCAAGCAGGTTCCAATGGGGGCACCCACTGCTCCGTGTGTCCATTCTCACACGGAGCTGTGGCCCCCTCGCTCTCCTCATTGGCTGACAGGCTGTGATTGACAGCAGCAGAAGCCAATGGCTCCTGTTTGCTGTCTCAGCCAATGAGAAGGCAGAGTGCTGGGAAAGCCAATGCTGTCATGCACATCCCTGAATATTGATGAGGCTAAGGTAAGTATTGAGTGGGCTGGGGGCACTGCTGCGCATAGAGTGCTTGAAGGTAAAAATCATTGAGCCTTTACAACCACTTTAAGGTAAAAAACATTTTAGGTTTAGTATCACTTTTAACACGTATCGCCAGGGTGAAGGGATATTTGTCCATGACAAGATTCATTTAAGGGACTACACACATCTTGCAGCTCTCTAAAAACACAGCCTGGAGGCATTCATTAGTAATCTAAATGCAAAATACAAAGGGCAAAGAGAGCACAAACATAGTGTAGCAATTGACTTTATTAAAAATAAATATATTGGAGAGAGGCACTCACATGTGTATGACATACAATCACTTATCTGTGGCCCAGAGGTGACTCTGGAATGCAGTTCAGAGAACCTTCTGACATAGCCATTGGTGATGGTTAGCATTGTCACATGTTAGTAACACAAGGGTTGGCACACCGAGATCCACTGTCATATTGTACAGAGTATGGCATCTAGCAGTCAAGAGGAAACAGGGGAGAAGCTGCAAAGCATGTAGGAATTTCTTGAAAGAGATGGCCAGCAGACAGGAAACACTCACCACATGAAATGCATTCTTTACCAGATTATCAAAAATAACAACCACCAGGGGCGGACTGAGAACTCATGGGGCCCCGGGCAATAGGGGATCATGGGGCCCCTGTGTCCTTGCCCAAACTCAAAAAAGCCTATGAAAAAGGTACCAGGGGCATCTCATGGGGCCCCCTACTGACCCCGGGCCCTCGGGCGGTGCCCGAGTTTCCAAATGGTCAGTCCGCCCCTGACAACCACTTGTATTGTTAAAATAATGCTGATAACATTAAAGCAGTATAAATGGTACAAATACTCGGCTATGCCCTATCAGTTCAACGCCAGTGAAGTCCAATGCTCCAGATGCTAGTCTTTGGCCATCGTCATTGGCTATCGCAAGATGACATCACTCCCATGCATGTGCAGGAGTTCAGCCATCCCAGCACAGAGGGAGTGTACTGGAATGTAAACCAAACTTTGCATTGGCAGCTCAGTGTACATTCTAGAGGGGATTGCGAACAGACAAGTAATTGTATTTTATTGCAGATGAGACACTGCATGTCTCTTCGGCAATATAAAGCCTGGCTGCTCGCAATTTTTAACATTTTGCCTTCAGTTTTACTTTAAAGTGTTTGCTGTGACTTTAGATCTCCTTTAACATTGTTTATAGAGATCAATTCATTCCTAATATGCATTATTCATGTGTGAATGCACTAAGACCTGAACATTTACTTTTTTATTATATCTAATCTAATGTGTAAAATAAATGTGTCCTGACTTGTCCACCCATTTTAAACCTGCAGTGCTGTTGTTGCGCTGCTGTGGCTGCCAGAATAATATAAATAGGATGCTACAATGGAAGCAGTAGGCTCATCTGAAATTATCTTGCAACTCTGGCTTGCAGGCAACATTTACAATGAAATTTTGATAGATTGAAAACAACCTCTGAAAAGCCTCTGGAAGTCCCAGCACGGAACCACTAGTGGCCAGTTATTGATCCTTTTGCTTACAGGAGGTTTAGCATTCATCTTCCAAGTAATGTAATTGTCAAGCTTCTATCTCTAATAAAACACTGTCAATGTAAAAAGATTATTTACTAAAGGGCACTATTAAAGGCCAGCTCAGTGACCATCCTGGGCACTCTCCAGCTTAGCAGTGGGCCACATGGATGCCCTCTGCCTTGCTATTCTTTGTTAGAAACATATTAGACTACGGATAGCACTTCTCTGTTATGTTGACTATATCTGTAATAGGGGAAAAAGCACTTGTAAATTCTCAGTGGAGTTACAGTAGCTGAAGCATTTAATTAAAAGAGAGGTGGATGGATTAATAGAAAGCTTGGGATTGGATACTTTAATTAAATCCAGGACTGCAGGCTTTATTCATGATGTTTCCTTATTATCTTAGAATCGTTATATCCTGTATAACAACCACATCAGCCTCATTTATGTGTCTCCATACAGATAAAACTCAGTAAGCAGTATGAAGGTATCTCTGCGCCTGACATTGTGCAAGAAAAACTGCAAGGAGGCAGCATTATGGCCATGCTCTTATAGATCACTGCTTGTGTTAGCATCAGAGGCATCGCTAACAAATTTATTGGTTGCAGTAATGTTGGTGGCAAGTGTCCTGTTACTTTATAGTATCAAGCTATGTCTAGTTAGGTGAGTATCGGTTCACACGTCACAATTTAATTGTTGGCAAATCTAAAGGAGATTGTACAGACATTGTACAGTTAAGTAAAGGAGGGAGCCTATCTACAATTCACTGAATTTATATCAACTCATTACATAGCTGTTGGCAAATCTAAAGAGGATTGTACAATCAGGTTGCTACATTTTAAGTAATAAGTATACATTTTTATAAGATATCTGAGACCTAAAGTTGCCAACGCACAAGGCCGGACTGACAACTCATGAGGCCCCCTGGCAATAGGGGATCATGGGGCCCCTGTGTCCTTGCCCAAACTCAAAAAATCCTATGAAAAAGGTACCAGGGGCATGTCATGGGGCCTCCTACTGACCCCGGGCCCTCGGGCAGTGCCCAAGTTTCCAAATGGTCAGTCCGCCCCTGCCAACGCACCTTATATAATTAATGAAATGTCTATTCCTATGGTCTCATAGAAAAAGAGATGACAAGCCATGAAGAATTATGAATGGTGTGCTGGCAACAAGAGATACAAAAATAGAGAAATGTTGTACAGAAAATATTGATATAGAGGTGGAGCCATCTGCTCTGACATTTCTAGAACCCAAATTTGATTAAAAGTACTTAGTTATGCAGTGCGAAATTTCACCTCCTATAATTCACAAACATATACAGTACATCATTAGCTGATTAGCTTTTCTATTGCTTTTTTCCATATCTTTTTTTGTACCTTAATAGGCGCACTTCTTTTACTATATATAGAGAAATGCATATATGATTTTCTATATAAAATATTGTACTATTATGATTATCTTTGTGATAGAGTGCACTTTTACACATCTATATGAAATAATAATAAAATCGTAAGATGTAATACATACACACATTGATGTAACAGTAGATAAAACATGTATGGTGCATCAATTCAAGCATTTACCCACATTATACAAAAGCACAGTGGGAGGGATTCCCCCATCAACATTGAGTGTGTCAATGGGAGAATCAAGTCATTTTCCAACCTTAGTCTGCAGAGCGAGATGTAGAGCATGTTCATTAGTAGGTATGTGATGGAGGACTTACATGTACAGTCCTCCATCACATACCTACTAATGAACATGCTCTACATCTCGCTCTGCAGACTAAGGCTGGAAAATGACTTGATTCTCCCATTGACACACTCAATGTTGATGGGGGAATCCCTCCCACTGTGCTTTTGTATTCTGGCAGGGGGAAGATTTTCCCTCCCTCAGAATGTACTAATCACCACTGTCAGCTAAAGCCAACAGGCTGTTTGTACACAAGTCAATTGACAGATCAACGTGTATACAACCAGCCTGCCCATATATTATTATTATTATTATTCAGGATTTATATAGCGCCAACAGTTTTCACAGCATTTTACAATATAAAGGGAGACAGTGCAGTTACAATACAATAAAATACAAGAAGGTAAAGAGGGCCCTGCTCCTAAGAGCTTACAATCTAATAGGGTGGGACAAGTGGTACAAAAGGTTATAACTGTGGAGATGAGCTGATGGAAGTGATAGAAGTTTAGTTGGAAGCGTGATATGCTTCCCTAAAGAGAATACTTTTAGGGACCACCTAAGGGTAACCATTGTAAGAGACAGCCAGACAGATTGAGCTAGAGAGTTCTAGAGGATGAGAGAGGCTCTGGAGAAGTGCTGGAGATGAGCATGGGAGGAGGAGACAAGGGAATTTGAGAGCAGTAGGTCTTGAGAAGAGCAACAAGGATGGTTTGGATGATACTTAGGGACAAGTTTGCTGATGTAAATAATTAAATAAATGTTGCGCTCCTAATTAATATCAGATACCGCCAATATAATGATGATTGGTGATGTAGCTTGGTGCAAGCCAGGGTAGTCGAAATATGGATCAAAATTCAGCTTGTTCCCGCTGAACCAAATTAATTTTGATCCATGTACCGCTAACTTAACAGTTCCTCTCAAATCCAACCTAAACCTTCACTGCACTCTGCAGACCCTGAGAGAGCCCATCTTAGATCCACCAAAACTAATAGACACATCCTGCACCATTCCCTGCAAAGTGACAGCTCCCCCCTAATTCATGCAAAACTGGTAGACACATCCTATTCAGAGCCGTTACTGCCATACGTTTTATACAAGTACAAAAAAAATACCAGTTTATACTGTCTGAAATCTTGTGTCCTTGCAAATTTCAGTGGACTAGACTAAAATCTCCAACAACATTATCAACTTTCTTAGCTATTTTCTGTGAACTACAAAATAACACCCTCTATGTAATGAAATTGAGGAGAAGGTGATGTATTTATCATCCAAATTAGCAGAACAGCCTAGGGACTTAGCTCCCAATTGTGCCTCATTTTGAGGGACCATCCTTCTTTTTCAAACAAAATTCATCTGTCTTTGTTTGCTCCCCATTTGTCCCTTTTTTTGGTCATTAAGTAATGTATTATTTAAGTACCAAAATTATTACACTATGCTAAACTTTTCATCCGTTGTCTAAATTTTTACATTTGGTGTTTTGAACAGCCAATATAAAGGATAATTTGAAATAAAAGGACCTTGTGATGTACCCAATCATTTTCAGGAATGGCAGCGGTGTTTTTTTTTGCCTCCATACCTTGTGCTACTCCTTTCCCATCTCAGAAAGTTGGAAGATATGCCTTTGGTGGCAATGCTACTTCTCTATAGATACCTCACAGTGAGTGAGTGTTGTCACTCTAGGAGAGGATATGTGTAAATGGAATAAAAGCCAGGTTTGTTTTTCGGTGTAAATGAGCTTTAGCTTGGCAAAAGTGAAACAAGAGTCCAATATTAATGACAATGTTATAATATTCATAATAATTTCTTATAACTAATGCTGTCCAAACTGTCCCAAACAGAACATCCTTGGGCTCATGCATATTGTTTTTCTGTAATTGTAAGCTTCTGCTTTCTCCTTCCTACAGTTGCTTGTGACCCCTGTCTCTTCTGAATTCTCTGTACTTCTGAATTTTCTGTTCAAAGTTTTGGTTTTTGATTTATTAATAAGCTTCTGTCTCAAGTTGTTTGTTTGATAAGGGTACCTATATTAATGGCATACACTATCAGAAAGTGCTAGACATCCTGAAAAAAAATGTTGGTGGTCAGATAAGACAGGCTGTACATTTGACTACTCTCTCTTGTTAACATTATTCTTATTTTCACGGGATGGTAGAGGATGGAATGCCATACTAAAGAAGATTGATTGCACTTCAAATAACATTTTGTACGTTTATGAGTGTTTTTAAAGATAAATTGCTCATAGTAACAGGATCAGAGAAAGTAGTGTTCTTATTTAGAGGACAATGTGTTTTAAAACTCAAGGTAAATCTTTCAAGCCATACTCTTCCCCTCACATTACATCATGTCTACATACAAATCTTGCTTAGACACTAATTACTACTGCCCATAAAAGAATATAAAGTACATGGTAGAACCAAAAGTTTGCAGAAGAGAGCGCCTACAAAATTATAGTCTTACCTATTTTATTAATTATCTTTGTAACTTTTAAAAATTCAAAAATGATGCAACTGTTTAAAAATTTTGTAAAAGAGACATATTTGTAATGGTTCAAAGAAAACTTGGCTTAGAGTAGACTTTTCGGAAACTTGAAGACTTTTCATGAATAATTTCCTAATGTCATATTTAGTGAGAGCATCATTTTTTGGAAAAGTCATACATTTCATGATTAAAAAGCCATTTATAAGCACCAATCCGCAACAAATAATTTATTTATTTAGGTTTTTCTTTCTTTTTAATTGGTTAAGCTCAATGAAGTTTTGTGACTTTTCTCAGCCTGGGTATCTAGTAACTATGTAACACTGCATAGGTTGAGATAATGGGGTTAATCTATTGAAGGCAAATAGGCTTTAGGGATTTCCACTGTGAATTTTCACTTGGCTTAGTTAATGTGATGAAATTTCACTTTGCAAGAATATCCAATAACATACAAGAAAAATTAAAAAATGATGATGGATGGACGATGGAAGTCAGCAGAGCTTCACCTAATTTGCTAAGCTAAGGAGAAATTACCTCTTAAAGTAAACAGCCTTTGGTAAATCAACCCAACTGTCTCAGTCTACAGCAGGCAGGAGATAGGAATGGGGTTGATTTACTAAAGGCAAATAGTCTATTCACTTTGCAAGGGAATTTTCACTTTGCAATGGAATTTTTTCTTAGCTTAGGTAGTGAAAATTCAGTTTGCATTAAATACTCAATCAATTAAAAAAAAGTATTTTTATATGCACATGATTGGATGGTGAAGGGCAGCAAAGCTTCACCGCATTCACTAAACCAATTGAAAACTGCCTTACAAAGTGAAAATTATTTTGCAGAGTGAACAGCCTATTTGCCTTTAACCTCCCTGGCGGTATGATTATTTCAGATTTTTGGTGCTGAAAGCGGTACCATTTTTTTGCATGGAAATATGTATTTTTTTTATTGTAGGCTGTAATTTTTAGGAAAAACTCACTGAAATCTGTCCGAACAAGAGTCTAGTAAACATCCCGGGTATGATAAAATTTGAAACACAAAATCATAAATTATAATTTAATAAATAATCATAAAAATAATATAAAAATAATAAAAAATTTAATTCAATAATATAATCAAACCAAAAACACTGAAATGTGAAATAGAGCGCCAAGTTCGCACATTGCTGAGCTCAGTCGCAAAATCGTTTTCAGTTTCTGATGACGAATTTCCCCCACGAATCATTATCACTCAATTCTGAAAGTGGTTCTAATTTACTATCGCTGTTCTCTAGCCGGTCTAAACCGCTTTTGACCTAAAGGGACACTTTTTGGACGCCATGGACATTTCTCAGTTTCCAGGCAGAAAGAACAGACAAAATGCAGGCAGGGCGCAGGACAAAGCACTAGGGACAATATGTATGTGAAATAGGTTGAAACAGCAATGTTTTACTGTGTAAAATGTAAAAAAAAAAAAATGACATTTTTTAAAATTTTTAAATTTCCCGCCGGCGGCGGCGCCCGTACATCCCGACGTCACAGGGACAGGACACAGAAGCCGGATGCCGGCATCGGCCGGAGGAGATGGCCGGGGACGCTGCAGGGGACACATCGTGGGAGCGCAGGGTAAGGTAAGTGAAGAACACTTGCCGGAGCAGTGCCGCAGGGTAAGCCCGAGTGTAGCTCAGGGTTACCGCTTTTGGTACTGAAATGTTACCCCGAGCTACACTCGGGAATACCGTCAGGGAGGTTAATAAATCAACCCCAATGCTTTCCTACCCAAAAGGTTAAAGGTTGCTGCAGGCTGATCTGTGTCAGATATTTCTGAACCCAACCAATAATTATACAGGCATCAGAATTAATATGAATGTAAGGTGTAGCCAAATCATGCTTAAAAGTGGGAGGAGCTTAAAGGATAGGTCAAAGGTCTACAGTAAATTACAAATCAATAAACAGTACTGTTTTATAGGTTACTAATAAAATACATACTGTATGAACCAAAAATAAGCAATAAAATAATACAAATAAATAATAGAAAAAATGTCCTGATGGCCTGCTTGAGTTCCTCCTATGTTGTGCTGACTAGGATGTATAAGAATGATTTTCACACTTAGCCACTAACTCGGCACTAAAATATCCAATGGCCACCACTGTTACCTTCAGCTTCAAAATCAAACATTTCCCTAGCCCTTGGGCCCTAAAGAAGCCAGCACAGCCAGTACAGTAGGCAGCCACATACACTGCCACCAGGCAAGTCGCTCCACACCTCAGCCAAAAATCTAATTGCCACTGAGTTTGTTAGAGTACACTCACAAACATTCACAGTTTTCCCACCATATAAGCTGAATGACACCAGAAATGTATCAAATCCATCAGTATGTGTTTATTTTATAGGCTGAATGACACTAAAGGAATGTTTGCAGTTTAGGCTGTCTTAGGTTTATCTGGTTTCATCTCCCCTGCGCTATAAGCAGTGTGCATTGCACCTGTTATTCCCAGCAGATTCCAGATCCTGAACTTCTCAACCCCAGGCTGAGAATCTCATTTGCCTCATGTCACTTTTGAAATTGTCTCTGCAGTGGCATCAGGTAGGAAAAGCAGCATGCGTGGCCTAAAAGAATGGCGTTATGGCATTCTCTGTGAACTTGGGAAAGTTCACAGGTGTGTGGATGAGAATTAAACAAAGGTCATTTGCAGGTACTTCAATTCTTTAGCCAAAGGTGGCCTAATCCCTCCAGAGGCTCTATTGGTTCACATCATGGTGCATGGTGGTTTGTAAGGATCCTGCCCTGCCACAAAGGTACCGCCCAATATCGCTGCTTAATGTAGATATCAAGATTTTTGCAAAGATTCTGGTGAATCGCTTGAAGTATCTCCTACAATCTATTGTACACCCAGATCAGCTGAGATTTATTTCCATCTAGAAAGCTAGAGATAATCCAGTACCCAACTTTATTTTATCCACAGACGCTGAGAAAGCATTTGGCAATACTGGAGACTCTGGGCTTGGGCCCACGAATACTGCAGTGGATCATGGCTTAGTACATGATTCCTAGTGCTCAGGTTAGGGTTAATGGCCTATTTTTTTCTAGGTTCCCCATACGGAATAGCACGAGACAGGGGAGTCCTCTTTCACCCCTCCTCTTTGCTTTGGTCTTGCAGCTGTTTCAGACCATCTGGGCAAATCCAGATATGAGAGGGGTAATTGTGGCACCCACTAAACACAAGCTATCAGCCCACGCTAAAGATGCCCTGTTTCACCTTATGGATCCAATTGTCTTGATGCCTAACCTGATGCGGGGACTTCAGCTGTTTGGTAAGATATCTAATTTCAAGACTAATTACTCTAAGTCCGAAGTTCTACCTATCACTCTACCCGAGACGCTAGCCTCTACTTTGCATGGGGCCTTCCCTTTCAACAGGGGGTCCAGCCTACTGATCACTTTGAGACACTATACTCGAGTTATTATCCTACTCTATTAAATAATGTGCGTAAAGACTTGCAGACCTGGACGAAAATGGCCTTCACTTGGCTGGGTAGCGCTAATATTATTCAAATGAATGTCCTTTCTAGAGTACTCTTTCCTATGCATATGCTACCTGTGCCCTTACCCAAAGACTTCTTTGCCCAGCTCCAAATCATGCTCATTGACTTTGTGTGGAATAGGCAGAAACCATGACTAGCAATGACAGTGCTACAACGGTCTGAAAAGGTGGGCGGGTTTGGGATGTCCCGACATTCAGAGGTATCACAGAACTACTGCTCTGCAGTGGATTTTGAATTGGTTTTGTGTGCCCACACCAAACTATGGGTCCCCTTGGAGAAATGTTTGGCGGCACATAGTTTATCTTACACCCCATGGTTGCCCTGTGAGTACAGAGGACTATCAGAGACCTTTTCTCCATTGACAACCCATGTCTTTGCTTTTTTTGGACCGGGTTAACCAACTTTTTTTCTCTGGCCCCCTCTGTATCCATGTTGTATCCATTGGGAGGTTTCCTGTGGTTCCCCCCAGGTGAATTCATGGCCTTTTTTTGGATTATGGGCTATAGATGGTAACCTTAGCTGTAGTAAGTTCTGGGAGGGCAGTAGATTGCTCCCACTAGAGACCCTTAGAGATCATATTGTAAGCTTTCCCATGGTTTTCAGGTGCTACATGCAGCTACACCACTTTATGGCTATTCATGTCTACCCTCACCCCATTTGTGCATCTATTTATAGCGAAGGAACCCTTATCCCACCTGGTATCAGAACTCTATAAACTGCTGAGCTTGGTTCATGTTACTGTGCAGCCTGCTTTTGTCCAAGAGTGGAATTGTGATCTTTAGGTGGAGTTTTCAACAGAACAACTTGCACACCTGTCAGGAAACTAGTACAGCTAATGCTAATTCTCGTGCAGCCAATGCTAATTCTCATACAGCTACTGCTCATTCCCATGCAACTAATGATCGTGCACGTGTACCAGTACACAGATAAGCTCAGGCTAATAACCAGCGTTCACTGACACGGGGGCATTTCTGTGTGCCAGTGCTCATTGGCGTCCACATCTTCGCGCATTGACGCCAAGCTGCCTATTTGAAGGAGATTTTGCTGTGTACTAATTACTGGATGTTCTTCAGCTTCCTATGATCTGTGTTCCTGTGTTCCTGTTTGTGCTGACTGATCTTCCATTGCTGACCCGGCTTATTCCTGACCTTGCTCTGTGGATTCTGGATTCTGACCATTGCTTGCCTTAGACTACCTTCTGCCTGATCTCCTGGTGCTGACCTCGGCTTGCCTCTGACTATTCTTTGCCAGATCTCCTGGTACCGACCTCAGCCTGCCTCCTGACCACACTGCTGTCTCCAGTGGTGTATTTAGGTTTTGTGCTGCCCTAGGCAACACAAAAATTGTCCGCCCCCACAGACACGACCAACACAATCCCCCCTCCCCCACCCTTAGAGAGAGCCTGACATTGACCAACAACACCACTGCTCCCCACCCAGAAGAGTCTTCCACTACCCCCCGACGATAGAGAGACACTCATCTCCACAGCTCCGGACATCCCCAGAGGCTCTACATACACCATCAAGCAGCCCGCAGCCTCTCTCAGATCCCAACTGGTTCCCATGGTGCTCGTGTCCCTTCTTTCATCTTTTCTTCTGGGGGAGGTGCTGCCCCCCTGAAAAATTCTGCCCTAAGCAAGTGTTTTGTTTGCCTTGTGGTAAATACGCCCCTGACTGTCTCACTACGTATGACCCTGGCTCACCTCGACTATGTCCCTGACTGTGGCAGTTACCTGCTATCAAGCTACTGGCACCCGTGCTTCTTTGAGCTTTGAACCTCTGTCACCACATTCAGGGGTACTCAGACCAGAGCCACAAGGGAAGCCCTCTCGTTAACTCGGCCTCCAACCAAGGTACATGATAACACCTTTATCCACTGACACATTCCATTTACATTGACTCCAAGACTCAGGAAACTAATTATAAGCTGCTGACATGCTGGTATTGTGTGCCTACAGTCTTGTCACATATTTACCCTTCAGTCTCAGATCTTTGTTGGAGAGGCTGTAGTGAGTGGGGCATGCTCCTACACTTATGGTGGAAGTGTCCCTAGATTCACCCCTTCTGGACTGATATTAAAGCCCAGATAAAATATGTTCTTGATGTAGACATTCTCTTGTTTCTGATTCATTTCCTGCTCCACGTCCTTAGCCTCCCTCTTAACCATTATAAGTGATGCTCCTTTCTGAATCTCTTAATTGCGGCCAAAATACTTATACCTACAGTATATATATTGGAAACAGGCTCATGTCCCAAGCAGGGAGGACTGGATTAGGAAAGTGAACGAGATCATGGGAGCTAAGAACTGGGTGGCAATGTGCATGGGCAAATGAGAGTGTTTCACAGGTATCTGGGCAACATGACAAGATCATACATCTGAACAGGTCCCAAGCTTGGATGTTCCCTTGTTGAAACTAGCCTAAAGTACCTCACTGATTTGTATAGCCATTGCCTGGTTATGGTGTCCTTCTTTTTCTTTCTTTGTAGCAGCCTTGGAGTCGATACTCCCTTTTTTTTTGACAGCGGTACAGATTGGTGTGGGCGATTACGGTCCTGGTATTTTATATATGGGCGTCTGCCTGTTAATGTTACCGCTCCCTTCCGTTTTTGTTTTTCACTATTTCCTCAGCACTTTTTTCAATCTTATAGTGTACAGTTTTGGTGCCTTATGCTTCTACAATGCTGCGGTGTCCCTCTCTGGAAGGATTCTGTTTTCCAGCAGACGGCCCCCTTATTATTTTAGTGCAAGTTCCTGCACTTTTGGGTACACTAGTACACTGTTACATTTACAGTATTTTGTGATTCCTTGCTTGTATTATGACTTTATAGGGTGAATGGTGTTGCCTTGCTGCTGATGCTGAAGACTGCAACGCTTTCTTTGCTACTACTATTCTGGAGTAAAAATCAGTAGAATTTTCTGGTAATTCTGGAGAAAAAAATCAGAAGAATGCATTGCCAGTATGATACCGGTAGTAGTCAGTAGAATATTATGTTTTATGTAAGATATGACAAATACCTGTAAATTGATAGTGTAATTGTATGTATCACGTACGTTTCTCACCAAAACATAGTGAAGGACTCCAGGGTTTTTGACGAATGTGGAAGAAAAAAACATTTGTTTTCTCAGAATCTTAACAAGTTCTGTTCTGGCTCCTGGGATGAAGACTCTCTTCTCCTTCTTCTCTCAATCCCTCTCTCTCTCTCTTTCAGTCTCTCTGCTGTGGAGTGTACAACTACTACTGGGTGAAAAGGCTGAGTGCTGACGGAACACTAATAATGTGATGCCCATTTTGGGGAACCCAAAAAAGGAACACCCTTACTGTCAGGAACTGACATGTGCTTAGCTAATGCTGTTGCTATGCATGGTTGTCCCATACATATACATTGTATATATATCAGGTCTGTTTTTAAGAATAATATTTTTGTCACGATATACACATTAGGAAAAAAATGTTTTAATACTATATTACAAATCTGGGATCTGGAGAAAAGTAAAACACAACACAATGGGCAATTCTTAGTCAATATGAACAAGAAATAAAAAAAAAAAAACAAACAATCAGCACTGAAGCTGATAACTTCAGAAAAGTTGAAGACCCTAAGGCCTGTTTCACAAGGGCTTTACTTTAAGCAAGCTGCTAGCAGGCTTAAGCAGGCTTTCCACAAGCTTCAAGAAGTGCTGGAGCCTACAAGCAGCTTTTTTAAAATGGAAATCAGCGCTCCCATTAGGATCTGTGTTCAACATTTACAAACTAGTGTTGAATGGTACTTAAAAGCTTCAACAAAGCTTGCTGAAAGCGCTGCAAATGCTGTCAAATCTTACTGTTGACACTGCTCTTATGCAAGCTGAAGTCCATGTGAAATATGCCTAAGGGAGCATGGACAAAAAAGTGATCCATTTGTAACCAAGTATTTTTTTTTTTATAACACAGGTGCATAGGTGTAAAGATCCATAATGCAGTCATGAATTCAGAAGAAGAATTTTACACATGTATAAACATATGCACGTTTACATGAACAATTACATGCCTGTGCATGTGTATATGAGGCCTCTATGAAACAGATTATATTTTTTACTCAGGATCTTTTTGGAAGCAAGATCCTGCATACATAGATCAGTATATTATTGCATCTGTGTGGAAGAGGCCTAAAACTGACTGTCCCTCACCCTCCCAGTCTGTACATGAAAAAATAGCACTGTCACCAACCTCTGAAAGGCCTCTGAAAAAAAGCATAAGTAGTAAGTAAGGGTAGGTGTCAACTCCTATTGACCTCTACCATTTCGCAAATTCACTGTGAATGCTTATGGTAATGAATGAGCAGAGACAAAAATTAGTGATGGGCTATGTAGTTAGCTCTATGGTTTAGCAAATGCACTGTGCCTGAAGAGTGGATAATGACGAGAGTTTGTGAAAAACAATCTAGGTTCTGAGCAGCTCTTGGAAGAATTGATTAACTTGAATACATGCAAGAAACATGCACAGTATATCTGAAATGCTTTTTCTACAGATGTTGAATTTGATGAAACATCAACTCTTGCTTGGCTTATGAAAAGAAGTGGAAAGGTATAGGAGAGGATGGAAGGTTAATTAAAATAATATGGGAAAAATCAGAAAACATCACGAAGAACCTAAAATTGATCAAATGTTTTGGCATGAACTGCTGAAAAATTGCAAATAAACACATCAAATAAGTAAGCATGACCTGATCATAATCCCAATTTGTACAAATCAGTTAGAGCCTCTCTATTCATAGATAACATCTTGGATATAATTTGGCATCTAAAAAAACAATTTTATCATATCCAGGCAAATACTGACACCCCCTTCCCCCAAACACGCCTCCCTTTCATCCCTCTCTAACTGATCCTGCACTTTGTTAAACCTATGAATCAAGATATATGTACTATACTCACTTATTGAAAAATGTCAGTTATGGATATTTTAGACATACTTACATTGGTCTAGCTTGAACCCGTGTACTTATGCATATACCATACCTGGGTGGTGTCTCTGGAAGCTGGAAATCATTGCAACACAGCTACTCCAGTGATCTCCACTGTGTGGCTTCCCTGCTGCATTCTAAATACTGGAAGTCGGCCACTTAACATGGCCATCATTAGGGAATGCTTTGAATTTTCTGAATGAATGCAAACTGTTCTCAGATTAGAAGAGGTGGAGAGGCAGGGTGTTAACATCATGCTCCTCACCTCATGCTCTGAACTGCATTCATGCCGAGGGGGCCAACCTCCTGTATTCAGAATGCACCAGGGCAGCCTTTCAGCATTATACCAGGAAGCAAGTGAAGATTACCTCAATAGTGGTGCTATTTCAGTGATTTCCAACTTCCAGGGGCATTGACCAGATATAGTATATACATAGTTACAATGGTCTAAGCTTGACCAATGCAACTATTGTGACAGTGTGAAGCCCTGCCACTTTGTGAATTTAGGTTATGAAAATAAAAATGACACAGAACTCTCAAAGGGTCAGTTTGAGAAGCTTAAGCAAGTGTCTTGTCAGAAGAGAAAACTGTGTGTTAAGTTTTCTCTGGATTTGGTAGCTCCAGATTGGGGCCTGGAGCTTGAAGGTTCCAAAGAGTATTGTGTGGGACAGAGAATTCATTCTTGTGTCTGGGCTTTGCTAGTTGCCTACAACCTTTGCTAGTTGCCTTGTGTGAATGCACAAGCAGTGAGGATCGTTATAATCCAGACCTGCGCATAACTCAGGGCAGTTCTTGCCTGGAGAGAGAGCCAAAAAGTGAAAATAGGGATGTGCTCCAGCCAGAAGGGTTATATTCTTGGGAGACAAGACCATATTTTGGGCGAACTTCTTGCCCAAAGGAATGAAAAAGTCAGGACTGCTACACGGGTCTGGAGGAGTCGAGAAAGCTGAGGTGACTAGTGAGTCCTGGGCTGGAGGGAGTCCTGTGTTCCCAAGAAGTAACAGTCACCACTCTCTACTTAGAGCAGATAGAACTCAGCAATCAGGGGTCATGTAATTGCTGAGTTCTCACACTTAGGGCAGAAAGGGTACACAGATGAGGCATCGGACCGATGCTTCATCCACCTAGGTAATTATAAATGAGGGAAAAAAACCCTACTTATCTTTTAAGTCACTGGTGCCCTTTCTTTTTTTGTTTCCATAAAGTTTTTATTGAGTTCAACAGCATAAAACAAGTGCCAACAGTAGGCGCAGTAGCATAAGTTACAGAAAAAGAAAAAAGGCAATCAATGACATTAAGCAGGTATGGCAATACCAAAAACAGGTGTATCAAGGAACAAGGAATGTTTCGTATACAAAATAAAAAGAGAAGGGAGAGAGTATCAGCACGTCCTAGCTCAAAGGTCAGGAGATGGATTAGGAGTAGCTGTAGGACCAGTTGAATAGCAACTTAAAAGGAGGCTATCTAGTTATAACCTGGTTCCATGTGCTTACATGCAAGGAATATTGCCCAACTAAGAACCGACAGTCGTGAAAAAGCGAAGCAAACACAGAGAGAGAGGAGAAGTTAGAGGACAAAGTAGTAAAAGAGAGGAAAAATAGAGGGAAGGGAGAAGGAAGAAAAAGAGAAAAAAATAATAATGGGGGGGGGGGAGAAAAAAGGGATCAGAGAAAAGGATGGGGAGGGAGGGGTATAGGAAAGGACTGACCACTCGCATCATGTTCCGACCTCCACAGCTCCCCCCCAACCAGCCCCCACAATGAACACCTGAGTACATCTTCCCAAAGTAAGAAGGAAACATAATTCAGCTCCTGTATATGGCCCGTCTAGTGCATATAATGTTTGTACTGCTCCTTAGTTTTAAATTGAAACCAACAGGACCAAACAGTTGTGAAATTGTGTATCCAGTCATGGGAAATGGAAATCAACTCCTCCATTTCTTCTATTTTATTGATTCTGAAGAACCATTGTTTGATTGAAGGAACCTGTGTAGTTTGCCAATGGACAGGTATACAGAGCCCTGCCGCGTTGACCAGGCACATAGCCAGAGACTTACCATATTGTTTTTTTTGAGAGTGAGGTGTGAAGCAGTAAATATTGTTCAGGAGTAAAATCCAGTGTGTCCAACTCAATTATCTTGTGAACCTTTTGCCAAAAAGGACAAAGCTGGTCACAAGCCCACCAAATGTGGAGCATCATGTCCACTTCTCTAACACAGCTCCAGCACGTATTTGGGACAGCGGGCGCAAACTTATGCAGAAGAGCTGGGACTCTATACCAGCGGGAATGAATTTTAAAACTATTCTCCTGGATAGCAACATTGAGAGACCCCTTATGGGAGTATTCATCTATTACAGACCAATCTTTGTCAGTAAGGGTATGAGCAAGTAGCACAGTCCAAGGATAAAGGAGCAGACTGAAGCAATAAAAAATAAATTGAGGACACTTGATGTCTCTGGGGGCCTTTTTAAGACACAAGGATTCAAACTGTGTACAAGATCTTGACCACTGTTCTAGAAGACCTGGTTGGGTTAAAAAATGTCAAATCTGCAAATATATCCAGAAAGGAAAGGAGCCCTCCTGTCCCAAAATAGACAGCTGGTCACGAGCGTCGAATCTCCACCTAACAAAGAAATAATGAGCTTGAATGTTGCCATGCGGCCAAATGGCCGAAAAAAATGTGACAGCATCACCTGTGGGGAAATCCGGATTTCCACGAATCGATATCAAAGGACCAGGGGAGAAGAAATGCCCAGGATTCAACAAACCCACCGGGAGCTAAGTAAAATAGGCCTATAAGCTGGCGGGCAAGAAGACAGGAGGGGATGCTTTTGGGAGGAAGCCATGGGAGTAAGTGGAGGGGAGAAGGGTAAAATTAATTTTCCAATTGAATCCACACCTTCCCACGTGCATTGGAACACCAGTCTACCACCCTAGTAAGCAGGCAGGCTAGGTATACTTATGTAGATCAGGGAGACCAATTTTGCCTTTCAGCTTCGGGAAAGTAACACGGGCAAATTTAAGTCTAGGGGTAGAATGTTTCCAGAGAAAAAAGTGCAGCATTTCTTGAAAGCATCAAAGAAAGCAGGTGGAAGAGAGATTGGAATAGTCTGCATCAAGTAGAGAAAGCGTGGAAGAAAGTTCATTTTGATCAGCACCGAGCACCCAAACCAAGAAATATTGAGACAAGTCAAGGTCTTATGTTCCTTCTGGACCCTAGACAAAAGTGTACGAACGTTTCTGTGAAATAGTTCAGATAAATCAGAAGGGATCTGTATACCCAGGTATGTGATGGCATTCCTCCTCCAAGTGAATGGAAAGTGTTCTTTGCAGTTAGAAATAAAGAGGGCGGAAGGGAAATAGTCAACGTGTGAGACTTGGCATAGTTGATTTTCAAGTTCGAGAGATGCCCAAAGAGTTCCAAGTCACTGAGAAGGTTGGGTAGGGAGGTACGAGGTTCCGTTAGAAAAATAACAAGGTCATCAGTAAAGGCCGCTAATTTACATTCCTGAGCGCCCTTCCGGGAACCACGGATATTCTGGTTAGTCCTAAGTTTAATCAGTAACGGTTCCAGAGTCAGCACAAATATCAAAGGCGAGAGTAAGCACCCCTGGCATGTGCCATTGGTGATGAGGAAGGCACCAGATAGGTGGCCATTAACCCTAACCTTAGCTGTAGGAGTAGAATACAGTGCTAATATACTAGCGCACATGCGGGGGCCCAAGCCAATTGCCTGGAGCACGGCCGACAAATAGTCCCAGGCCACCCTTTCAAATGCCTTCTCTGCATCAAGGGAGAGGAAAAAGCCTTGCTGTTTGCTAGTGGAAAGCCAATGATGCAAATGAAGCACCCTGATAGTGTTGTCCTTCGCCTCCCTACCCAGCATAAAACCAGGAAATCAAGGAAGGGAGAAACGTAAGAACCCTATATGCTAAGACTTTTGTGTATAATTTAATATCAATGTTAAGAAGGGATATTGGCTGATAGCTAGAAGTTTGTGTGGGGTCCTTACCCTCTTTAGGGATCACTGTGATATGGGCTTCGAGTAACCGACACATGGATTTGTGAGAAGAAGGCAAGGAACTAAAAGATTTGAGCAATCATGGAAGGAGAACTCCAACAAAGTTCTTATTGTATTGGATTGGAAGACCATCAGGGCCTGGACCCTTACCCAGCTTCATTTGCTTAAGAGCCAGCTCCTTTCCTGTTGAAAGAAAGGGCTCTCCAAATCTTGGGAGAGTTAGGCTGAAATAGCCTGAGGACATTGCGTGGAAAGGAAGTGTGTTATCCAGTGAGCGTGAGAATGCTTTTTGGGAGAGTCAGAACATGTCGGCTGTAAATTATAAAGCTGAGCATAATAGCTTTCAAATTGATGCGCAATGTCCTCATTCTTGTTAGGAACACTGCCCGACGGAGTGCGGAGTTGATGGATATTGAACGAAGTGTGAGGCGGTCGAACAGCTCGGGCAAGCAATCACCCACTCTTGTTGCCATGTTCGTAATAGACTTTCTGGTGAAGCATGTAGCGCCATCAGGTACGAGTGCCCAGTTCCTCTAGTAGCGTAGACCGAGCCTGCTCAATCTCTTGAAGTGTGCTCTGAGCCTGTGTCTGTTTGTTGGCCTTTTCTAATGTTTGAATACGAGCAATCAAAGAGCGAATCAATGTTTGGCATTCTCACAAAGTGTCTGGAGTGGCATTCTCCAAGAAATAGCTCTCAAGACAGGAATTGAGAGAACGCATGTTGCCATCATCCTTCAATATGGAGGTGTTCAAGCGCCAGAACTTACATCTCTCTGGAAATAACAGGGTTATCATGACCTGATGACGGTCTGATAAAAACATGGGTTCAATAGAAGCCTGATGGAGGAAAGGAAGAAAAAAGTAATCGATCCTAGAATATTTTTGGTGTGGGATTGAGTAAAACATGTAGTCCCTATCTTTAGGGCAAAGCGTATGCCAAGAGTCATTACGAGTTAAGTCCTGCAGTTGTGCTCTAATTTGACGCAGTGCTCTATATGGCAGAGCCGAGGAATTGGAGGAGGAATCAACTAACAGGCACAACGGGATGTTGAAGTCCCCACCCATGATCAACAACCCGGCACAGAATTACAGCAAAAGATCCCAAATCTTCCTGAAAAAAGAAACCTGGTGCTCGTTAGTGCTATAAATCTTACCTAACGTAATGGGTCGAGATGCAAAAGTACCCCATAGGAACAAATATCTACCTTCTGCGTCAATCAAGGAGTCCAGGAGTTGGAATTGAGAGTTCTTATCTACCAGAATGGACACTCCCTTGGTCTTAGACTGTGGATTTGTGGCGTGGAATGCCGATGTGAAGGTTTTGTTTGTCGATTTGGGTATAGAGTCCAAGCAGAAATGTGTTTCTTGTAAGAAAATGAAGTGGGCTCTGTGCTTGGTCAAGGCAGCCAAAACCTGCAATCTTTTTGCCGGAATATTGAGTCCTTTAACATTCAGGGAGACACACTTTAAAGACACTGGAATAGCGAGAGCAGTCAAGTGGGATATTGTAGCCCTGAAATGCTAGACTGAGGTCAGATCAACACCAGGAGCAGGAACAGAACGATTCAGAGCTTGGCCAACTAGCTTAAGGGGGAGCTTGGATAGGGAGGGGGGCAGCGAGGGCTGGAAAATGAGCAGAAGGGGAGAGAAAGAAAAAAAAAGGAGGGGGAGGGGGGGGGGGGAAGGAATTAGAAGATTAAGCAGAGGTAAATGAAAGCAAATATACCGGAGATGGCAATAGATCAGCTACACCACCTAGAGGAAAGTGAGAAAAAGTAAAAAAAAATCAGGTCAGCTAACCCACAAGTGAGAGCTGTATGGGTTTGTAGGAAAGACTAATGCGATTGTGAGACCGCAACCTGGAGGACTACTAGAGTGAAAAGAAAAATAGGAAGGATTACAGTGTAGGGGGGACACCCAGAGATACCAAAGGAGATGGGCAAAAATGAGGCATATCACAGAGAACAGGAAAGGTCTGGCAGGGGAAGCAAACCTCTTCCTACCCAGGATGCATTATAAACATTAATAGGCACCAGCAGAGGTACACACCAAGTAACTGCAATGGACTCCCATTCGCAAGCATCACCACTCCAGATCCAATAAAGGAGAAAGGGGGCAATAACAGCCGGAGTGGCCAGGGCGGATGAGTGTCCATGGCAGACACCACCTATCAGTATAAAAATAGACCAGGCTATATAGAATAACAGTGCATAGTAACATGCAACAGGACATTGAGAAAACTGAGAACAACATCAGCAACAAGCAGAATGTCAAAAGTAGAGTATCGCCGCAGCCCTGTAGCCAAGTGTCAGAATGGGAAGAGTCCCGCTCAAGGAGGGATAGGATAGCAACCGCATATTCAATCCAAATGGAGACATGCGGCCAGGAGGTGAATGGCAACCAGGGGCTGAGATGAGTGTCCCAACAACACAGCAATGAGAACCATTAAAACCTTATCAATACATGGCAAAATGCGAATCCAGAAAAAAAAGGGGTGGGGGAGGTCACAATACCGTATCTCACATCATATACTGGTGAAAGTCCCATACACAGGTAGGTAGGGTGGGACTATTGACAGTTGGAATCAGAGAACATGTTACATACAGCATGAGCGAGTCCATGTGTGAAAATACTTCAGGAGGACCCTAGAACATCAAGGGGGGGGAGAGAAAAAAAAAACAGGGAGGAAGAGGCCGGACTTGGGATGCAGGCGAGGCAGCTATGTAGTAAGGCCTCTACTTCGTGGTCTGTGTGCATTGGACCACCTTGTGAGGAACGTCAATACGGCAGCTAATAAGGCAAATTCAAGGGTCTAGAAGCACTGGAGAAATGGCTATGGAGAAAGTCAAATGTCAGAATTGTGGAGTTCTGGTTCTCTTCTTACTGGACGTTGCAAGGGGGAGAAAGGATCAGCATGGTGTTTGCGTGTTCTGTTTCGCTGTGCATTAGGTGAAAGATTACAGGAGATATGACACCAGGGTTCCGCCAAGAAGAAAAAGGGGTATCAATTAGGTAAATCCACCTGTGAAAGAGCTAACTATTCACAGAAAGCAGGCAAATCTTCAGGAGTCCTTAGAAATGCTGTGCTCCCTGTTGGTGGGAGAGAGGCAGAATGGAAATTTCCATTGATACGCTACATGATTAGTGCAAAGGGTTTCCAGTAACAGACACAAGACCCGCCTATTTTGTAACGTTATTTGCAAAAGATCCTTAAATAAGTGAATGTCAGTTTCATGGTAGATAATACGGCCCCTTTCTCTAGCATTGCGTAGGATTTCTTCTTTGAGGGGAAGCTTCCCAAGCAACATACAATATCAGGAGGCTCTGCGTCCCTAGGCCAAGGGCGGAGGGCCCTGTGGATCCTCTCCATTTCAATTGGGGACTCAGGTGGACGGGCTAATAAATCATTAAAGATGGCACATACCATTTGTTCTAGGTCCGCCTCTTCCACCGCCCCTGACAGCCCTCTGACCCTGATGTTATGGCAACGGCCTCGACTGTCCAAATCCTCCAAATGCCTATGCATTTCAAGGAGGTGCGGTAAATGTACATCATATATTCGCTGAACTTGGCACTAAATCTGCACTGACTTTTCCAAATCCCCCAGGCGGGGGGGTTATTGTTTGCAGATCAGTCCGGAGGTTTGCTATTGCAGTCATCAGAGTATTTTTTACGTTGGAGGCCACCAAGTGGAGATCCAGCAGGCTGGGTTGCTGGTTAGACTGGCTAGACAGAGGGGAGGCCTCCTCCCCACTGTCAGCGTGAAGATCGGGCCCGCTCTCATAAGAGTGCGTGGTCACGGCCTGCTGCTCTGCTCACTGGGAGTGAAACAGCTCTGGGATAAGGCAGGTCAGCAGCGTCCCGGGGTCACGCGGTGCCCGGGGGTGGAGGCACTCCTCCCATTCCTGCCCATGGGCACAGTGAAACTGGGGAGTCTGAGGGAGCAAATTTAAATCCTCCAGGTGCGGGAGCTCTGCAGTCAGGCTGCCATCTCGGATCACGGTCAAGCCACGACCCCACTGGTGCCCTTTCTAGGTATAGGGGACCACTAGTTACCAACCATTGCAGACTCCTTTTTATTGGTTCTCAGAGGACCCCACTTCTGGAAAGCCAATAGGAAGTGTCCATGCCATGCAGGCAGTAATATGAACACCCAAAGAATTACCTCATCTCTTGTAAACAGAAGTTCAGAGAAGACCCAGGACTGGAGTGTCACATGACTGTGGCTTCAGGTGACTAAAAAGGGCATTTAGATGCATTTTTTTCCCTTAATGCCAGTGATCTGTTAGAGAAGGTGGACATAGGGAGACTCCAGAGATCAGCTTTAAAGACTTGAATATATCAGAATAATTCAATATCTGGCTTCCATACAGGATCATTTTTCTTTTGTTTAACAACTGTTGTCACAAGGCTGTAATAAATGCTCAACGTTAAGTACTAAACAGAAAACATGAATAAAATGTAAGAGGCAGCAATCAGTACAAATGAATACAACATTTGAAACCTCATCCTTTGTACTAGTACATAAACACTGATGAGATCTGCAGAAAGTCATTAGCATAGTAAATGAATATTTTCTAATCATCTCTAGCTACAATGCAGTAAAAAGAAATCATCCACTCTGCCTGGCAGCAGGACCTTGCTTGTCCTTAATGTTTTGGCTGCAGCTACCTGCCATTGCAGCACACAGTTCACATTGTTCTATTCTTAGTTCTCTTCCCCTGAGATCACTAATTATGGCTTCCTGCAAGCAGGATTATGATTTAACCCAGTGGTGCTCAACCTCTCATCAAGGGCCCCCAATAATTTATGTTTTTTAGTTCTCTTCACAGAATCATTGTGTTTACTAATTAGTGTTTTTTAGGCCAAATCCATTGCCATGACAATAACTATTTGTTTTCCATGGGTTCTCCCAGATATCAACTTCTATGCAAGAGCTCTGAGTTTCTGTTCTGGTTCTGTTTCTCTGTCCTGCTACAAAAAGGGATGTCACTTCAGGCTCATAAGACAAAGCCAAGATCAGATGGACAATGAAAGTGGTAGGAGGATGCATTTTTACTCTTCAATAGAATCACCTATCTATGTACCACACGGTCTATGCACCTTTGGCTGTATTGCTCCAAAAGCTAAAAAAAGCAAATTCACAAAAAATTATTTCAACACAGAGAAACCAACAGTTATAGTTTTTGGGGTGGAGTTAAAAAAAAAACACTTTCTCCGCAAGTGCCCTGATCTCTAACTTTAAGCAAACCTTTTCCTAACCCTACCCATTAACCCTCTAAAATTAACTATTTTTAAGGTGAAAGTATACTTTCCAATGGAAACATATGTTTCAGGGACAACTGCCTTAGAGGCATATTCACTCACTTTATAGAGATTTCCATTCACTTTACGTTGTGTCTCCAGAACAGGAAATAAAGGGAAAGACATATAAGATAATAGTTTGCATATATACATATGTGTAGCACTGTCACTTTACATATATATATTCAGACAACCCTCCAAATCATTGGATAAAGGTGTTCCAATCACCTTCATGGTCACAGGTGAATAAAATCAAGCACCTAGGCATGAAAACGGCTTATATAAACATTTGTGAAAGAATGGGTCGCTCTCAGGAGCTCTGTCAGGAATTCCAGGGTCTGCCGTGGCGCATGGGACTGCGCACGCGCGGTTTACCTAGGCGCAGCAACATGCGGGCGCTAGAACCTAGGCGCCCGCGGCAGCAATCGCGGCTGTGCATGTGCACTCGCGCATACGGGCACACGCCCAGGCACTAATGACAGCGCAGGGCGCACTATTTAAATGGACCATGGCAATGCTCACATTGCCTTGTGGTCTTATTCCTGCTGTACCTGTTTCAAGTTCCTGAGATTGCCTTTGTTGCCGAACCTGTCTGACCCGGATTGCCGTGACCTTCTCCTGCCCAGATCCCTGGCTTGTCTGACCACTCTTCTGTCTTCTCCTGTTTACCTGACCTCCTCACCTGCTACTTGCCACTGGCAACTACCTCTATCACAGCTGGTTGTACTCGGGGGCCGCGACTTGGTCTCAGGCTGCTTCAAGTCCATCCCCACCATCAGGGGCTCTGGTGAAACAGCAGACTGAGGCTTAGACTCCGCTCCCTGAGGAATTCCGGTCTGTGGGTTTGCTAGAGGCTACCGCCAGTTGGCTCCTGACAGAACCAAATGGCCATGACTGAGGCGGGAAGAGGCCCCCCCCCTTGGATGAGGTATGTCAACACCTGGCGGCACTCACTCAAGCTGTCAAAACACTTCAAGAGGGGTATACACATCTGGAGGGACGTATTCAGACCCTAACCATGCCAGCAATCATGCCATCAGCCCCGGTTAATCCACCTCCAGCCAGGGGCTCCGCAGAACTTTCCGCTGAAGCAGTGTTCGCCATTCCCCCGCCAGAAGCTCGAGTGCCAACACCCAAGCATTTCATTGGGGATCGAGGGAAGTTCAGGGCCTTCCAGAATTCCTGCCTGTTATATTTTGACCTACAGCCACGGACTTTCTCTTCAGAATCTGTAAAGGTGGGGTTCGTCATATCCTTACTGCAGGGGGAACCCCGAGGCTGGGCCCACCATCTGCGGGAAGATCGCCATTCGCACCTAGACTCGACTCAGTCTCCTCATTTTTTAAGGCGATGGCGCAATTATATGACGACCTGCAATGAGCCGCTTCTGCTGAGGTGGCTCTGCATACCCTGCAACAAGGCCGCAGTGCAGCGGAGGATTATGCGTCCGAATTCAAGCGCTGGAGTGGGGACACCCAGTGGAACGACGCAGCCCTGCGTCACCAATTTCGTTTAGGCCTGTCCGACCCACTTAAGGACGAGCTAGCCAGAGTGGGCCTACCCGACTCTCTGGAACATTTGAGTACCTTGGTCATTCAGATCGACCGCAGATTGTGGGAACGTAGACAAGAAAGGTCCAGTCCTAGTCAGAGACCGACATGGGTGCTACCTCGGGTCCCGCTCCAGCCTAATTCCCCAGTTGGTAATCGAAGCCCAGAGCTGTCTGATGGGCCTGAACCTATGCAAATTGGGCTGATGCGGCCCTCTCTGACTTTTGAAGAACGCCAGAGGTGTCGGTTGAACAACCTATGCCTATACTGTGGAGCGGCTGGTCATATAGTACGCTCTTGCCCTGAAAAAATGAGTAAGTGTGCCTCTGTCACTTCTGCTGTGTCTCCTACTGGCCTGAATAACGCAACTCACCTAGCTGTGCCTATCTCTTTCCAGCTCCCTGGAAGAACCATATCAGTAACGGTCATTATTGATTCGGGAGCCTGCAGTTGCTTTATAGATCTTGGCTTTGCAGCTCATCAGCAGATTCCCTTACAGACTAAAGAGCAAGGCTTGAATATCTTCTTGGTCGATGGGTCTCGGATAAAATCTGGGTTGGTAGACTGAGAGACCCCCCCCGATCTGCACTACAGTGGCTGGTCATCATCAGGAACTCCTCCTCTTGGACGCCATCACGTCCCCACTCTTCCCAGTTATTTTGGGGCTTCCCTGGTTACGAGCCCATGACCCGCACATTAACTGGAAGACTGGATCAGTTCAGTTCATCTTATTGCCAAGAGCACTGTTGCCTCAGGACACCAGTAGCCACCCGGATTCTATGCTGTGTGAACACAGACGAAGAGTTAGCTCAAACAATTCCTTCGGCCTACCATCCCTAACTTAACGTATTTAGCCCACGGGGAGCAGACATCCTTCCCCCGCATCGGGTATATGACTGTCCAATTGATCTTCTTCCAGGGTCTGAGATCCCTTTTGGCCAAATTTTTCCCTTGTCAGAGCGGGAGTTGGGAGCATTGAAGGAATACATAGACGAGAGCCTCCAAAAGGGCAAAAGGGATTCATCCGCCCTTCCACGTCACTAGCTGGAGCAGGAATCTTTTTCATAGAAAAGAAAGACAAGTCCCTGAGACCCTGTGTTGACTATCGGGAGCTGAACAAAATTACAGTTAAAAACCGCTATCCTCTTCCCCTAGTCCCTGAATTGTTCCAGAGATTGAAGGCAGCATCTATTTTTACTAAGTTGGATCTCAGGGGCGCTTATAACTTGGTCCGTATACGCAAAGGGGATGAGTGGAAGACAGCTTTCTGCACCCGGTTCGGGCACTTCGAGTACCTGGTTATGCCATTCGGGTTGTGCAATGCGCCGGCTACCTTTCAGCATTTTATAAATTATATTTTCAAAGATTATCTGGACATCTTTGTTGTGGTCTATCTTGACGATATTCTGATTTTTTTCTCCATCCTTGGAGGCACATCGAGGTCACATCAGGAGCGTGCTGGAGCGACTTCGCCAGCACGGGCTTTACGCCAAGGCAGAGAAGTGCAGCTTTGAACGACACAGCATCCAGTTCCTGGGGCTAATTATTTCCACCACAGGAATTGCCATGGATCCCCAGAAGATTTCTGCAATTCTGGAATGGCCAGTACCTGCAGATAAAAAAGGTGTTCAGCGGTTTATTGGCTTTGCAAATTTTTATTGAAAATTCATCAAGAATTTCTCACTCCTGGTATCTCCCATCACCCAGCTTACAAAACTGGGGGTACGTTTTCATTGGACACCAGAGGCGCAAATTGCTTTCGAGACCCTGAAGAAATTGTTCACGGCAGCCCCTATTTTAAGTCACCCGAATGCAGCCCTGCCATACATATTGGAGGTAGATGCGTCCGAGAACGCAGTGGGAGCAGTCCTGTCGCAAAGAAAAGGCATAAAGGAACTCATGCACTCAGTAGCCTTCTTTTCTAGGAAGCTCACTTCGGCGGAAAGGAACTACGACATTGGGGACCAGGAGCTTCTGGCAATTAAGACAGCACTGGAAGAGTGGAGATACTTGTTGGAAGGGGCCCTGCACCCAATTTTGGTCTACGCAGACCACAAGAATTTAGAGTACCTGAGGACGGCCAAGCGCCTTAGACCACGGCAGGCCAGATGGGCGTTGTTCTTCTCAAGATTCGTCTTCCATGTAACCTACCGATCTGGGTCTAAAAACACAAAACCTGACGCACTATCGCGGATGTTTGAGGATCCTAAAGAAACTCCTAAACCCGATACCATTCTGCTGGCGGGTAATTTCTTAATTTTGCAGTCAGAACTCCTGTCGAAATTACAGGCTGCATCAATGGGGGCTCCCAACCCACCTGGAGTCTCGATACAGAGCAGAGAAGGGCTTTTTGGAAAGGGGAACAGATCGTGGTTCCTGAAGAAGCTCGAACCCTGGTCTTGGGCTACTGCCACGACCACCCATTGGTGGGCCACTTCGGACTAAGTAAAACTTTGGAGCTGATTCAAAGCACGTTTTGGTGGCCGAGTTTGGCCAAAGATTGTGAGACATACGTGAAGACCTGTGCCATCTGTAACAGGAATAAGTCTAGCCGGAGTAAAGCTTGGGGCCTACTGCGACCCTTACCGGTACCCGACAGACTGTGGAGTATGGTCTCCATACATTTTATTGTGGAACTGCCACCCTCACAGAGCCATACAGCAATTTTCATGGTGGTAGACTGATTATCAAAGATGGCCCACTTTTTGCCACTTAAGAGTACACCTTCTGCTCCCAGGACCACACAACTCTTTATTAAAGAAGTGGTAAGGCTCCATGGGGTTCCTAGGAATATAGTCTCGGATCATGGAGTCCAATTTACCTCAAAGTTTTGGAAGGCCCTGTGCGAAATGTTGGAAATTAAACTGTCTGTTTCCTCAGCATACCACCCGCAAACGAATGGGTAGAGGGAGCGGACCAACCAAACGTTGGAGCAGTACCTCAGGTGTCACACCTCGTTTCTTCAGGATGACTGGCTGACACTCCTGCCTGTAATGGCCTATAACAATGCAAACCATTCCGCCACCAAGCAGTCCCCATTTTACGCCATTTACGGTTTCCATCCCACTTTCCTACTGGACCTGATTCCTGAAAACTCGGTTCCGGCGGCTCAAGATACCTAAGATTGCTTCATACCCAACAACAAATTGTTACAGAAGGATGTGACAAAGGCCCAGGAGGATAACAAAAGAGCCTTTGATAGAAGGAGGAGGGGGGAGTTGGTGGTGCACCCAGGAGATCAGGTTTGGTTGGCAACGGCCAATCTGAGGATGGCGTGCCCATCAAGGAAATTGGCACCCAAATTCGTGGGCCCATTCCAGGTGAAACGGCAGATCAATGAAGTGGCCTTCGAATTAGCGCTGCCCGAATCTTTCAGGATACACCCGGTGTTCCACGTATCTCTGCTGAAGCCTGCAATTCCAGATCCCTTCCCGAATCGTAGATCAAAACCTCTGGTAGCCCTAGACATTGATGGAGAGGAGGAATTTGAAGGTGAAGCAATCTTAGATTGCAGGAAGAGAGGAGGTCGGATATAATACCTCATCAAATGGAAAGGCTTTGGTCCAGAGGAAAATTCATGGGAACCAGCCCAAAACGTACACGCTCCCAGGTTGGTGCAAAAATTTTTCTGCAACCACCCACAAAGGAGGAACCAATTGGGCATCCAGAGGCTGCCTGTAGGGAGGGGGCAATGTCAGGAATTCTGGGGTCTGCCACGGCGCATGGGACTGCGCACGCGCGGTTTACCTACGCGCAGCAACATGCGGGCGCTACGATCTAGGCGCCCACGACAGCAATTGTGGCTGCGCATGCGCACTCGCATTCACGGAGCACGTCGGGCACCAATGACAGCGCAGGGTGCACTATTTAAATGGACCATGGCAATGCTCACATTGCCGTTTGGTCTTATTCCTGCTGTACCTGTTCCCAGTTCCTGAGATTGCCTTTGTTGCCGAACCTGCCTGACCCGGATTGCCGTGACCTTCTCCTGCCCAGATCCCTGGCTTGTCTGACCACTCGTCTGTCTTCTCCTGTTTACCTGACCTCCTGTTGCTGAACCTGGCCTGTGACCCATTTATCCTTTTGCCTGCCACTCTGTACCGTCCGCCTCCACTGTTACCGACCCTGCCTGTCTGATTACGCTACACACCACCTCTTCACATCTGGCTCTCACCTGCTACTTGCCACTGGCAACTACCTCTACCACAGCTGGTTGTACTCGGGGGCCGCGACTTGGTCTCAGGCTGCTTCAAGTTCATCCCCACCATCAGGGGCTCTGGTGAAACAGCAGACTGAGGCTTAGACTCCGCGCCCTGAGGAATTCCGGTCTGTGGGTCGCTAGAGGCTACCGCCAGTCGGCTCCTGACAAACTCATTGAATTCAAGTGTGGTACTGTGATAGGTTGCCACCTTTGCAGTAAGTCCATCTGTGAAATTTCCTTGCTGCTAAATATTCCATGGTCAACTGATAGTGGTATTATGACAAAGTGGAAGCAATTGGGAACAACAGCAACTCAGTAATGAAGTGGTACGCCACGTAAAAATGACAGATCGGGGTCAGCGCATGCTGAAGCACACAGTGCGAAGAAATCAGCAACTGTTTGCAGCCTTACGTCACCAAGTGCAATGCAAAGCCGTGGATGCAGTAGTGTAATGCACTCTGTCACTGGACTCCAGAGCAGTGGAGACATGTTCTCTGGAATGACGAATCACGCTTCTCTGTCTGGCAATCTGATGGACGTGTCTGGGTTTGGCGGTTGCCAGAAGAACGGTACTTGCCTGACTGCATTGTGCCAACTGTAAAGTTTGGTGGAGGGGGGATTATGGTGTGGGGTTGTTTTTCAGGAGTTGGGCTTGGCTCCATAGTTCTAGTGAAGGGAACTCCTAAGGCGTCACCATACCAAGACATTTTGGACAGTTTAATGCTTTCAACTTTGTGGCAATAGTTTGGGGATAGACCCTTCCTGTTTAAACATGGCTGTGCACTAGTGTACAAAGCAAGGTCCATAAAGACATGAATGAGCGACTTTGGGGTGGGGGAACTTGTCTGGCCTGGCACAGAGTCCTGACCTCAACCCAACAAAACACCTTTGGGATGAATTAGAGCGCAAACTGCGAACCAAGACTTCTCGTCCAACAGCAGTATCTGACTTCACAAATGCACTTCTGGAAGAATGGTCAAACATTCCCATAGACACACTCCTAAACTTTGTGGACAGCCTTCCCAGAAGAGTTCAAGCTGTATAGCTGCAAAGGGTGGGCTAACTCAATACTGAACCCTAAGGACTAAGACTGGGATGCCATCAAAGTTCACATGCGTGTAAAGGCAGGTGGCCCAATACTTTTGGCAATATACAGTATATATATATACAGTCATGGCCGAAATTGTTGGCACCCTTGATATTTTTCCTGAAAATCAAGTATTTCACACAAAAAAGGTATTGCATTAACACATGTTTTGCTATACACATGTTTATTCCCTTTGTATGTATTGGAACAAATATAAAACAGAGGCAGAAAAGCAAATATGACATAATGTCACACAAAACCCCAAAAATGGGCTGGACAAAAGTATTGGCACCCTTAACTTAATATTTGGTTGCACACCCTTTGGAAAACATAACTGAAATCAGTCGCTTCCTATAACCATCAATAAGCTTCTGACACCTCTCACCCGGAATTTTGGACCACTCTTCCTTTGCAAACAGCTCCAGGTCTCTCTTATTGGAAGGACACCTTTTCCCAACAGCAATTTTAAGATCTCTCCACAGGTGTTCAATGGGATTTAGATCTGGGCTCATTGCTGGCCACTTCAGAACTCTCCAGCGCTTCTTTGCCATCCATTTCTGAGTGCTTTTTGACGTATGTTTGGGGTCATTGTCCTGCTGGAAGACCCAGGATCTTGGACGCAAACCCAGCTTTCTGACACTGGGCCCTACAGTGCGACCCAAAATCCTTTGGTAATCCTCAGATTTCATGATGCCTTGCACACAGTCAAGGCACCCAGTGCCAGAGGCAGCAAAACAACCCCAAAACATCATTGAACCTCCACCATATTTTACCGTAGGTACTGTGTTTTGTTCTTTGTAGGCCTCATTCCGTTTTCGGTAAACAGTAGAATGATGTGCTTTACCGAAAAGCTCTATCTTGGTCTCATCTGTCCACAAGACGTTTTCCCAGAAGGCTTTTGGCTTACTCAAGTACATTTTGGCAAACTGTAGTCTTGCTTTTTTATGTCTCTGTGTCAGCAGTGGGGTCCTCCTGGGTCTCCTGCCATAGCGTTTCATTTCATTTAAATGTCGACGGATAGTTCGCGCTGACACTGATGCTCCCTGAGCCTGCAGGACAGCTTGAATGTCTTTGGAACATGTTTGGGGCTGCTTATCCACCATCCGGACTATTCTGCGTTGCAATCTTTCATCAATTTTCCTCATCCGTCCACGACCAGGGAGATTAGCTACAGTGCCATGGGTTGCAAACTTCTTGATAATGTTGCGCACTGTGGACAAAGGCAAATCTAGTTCTCTGGAGATGGACTTGTAACCTTGAGATTGTTGATATTTTGCCACAATTTTGGTTCTCAGGTCCTCAGACAGTTCTCGTCTCCTCTTTCTGTTGTCCATGCTTAGTGTGGCACAGACAGACACACAATGCAAAGGTTAAGTGAACGTCTCTCCTTTTTATCTGCTTTCAGGTGTGATTTCTATATTGCCCACACCTGTTACTTGCCCCAGGTGAGTTTACAGGAGCATCACATGCTTGTAACATTCTTATTTATCCGCAGTTGTGAAAGGGTGCCAATACTTTTGTCCAGCCCATTTTTGGAGGTTTGTGTGACATTATGTCGAATTTGCTTTCTTTCCTCCCTTTTTTTGTTTTGTCCCAATACACACAAAGGGAATAAACATGTGTATAGCAAAACATGTGTTAATGCAATACGTTTCGTGAGAAATACATGATTTCCTGGAGAAATATCAAGGGTGCCAACAATTTCGGCCATGACTGTATATATATATATACACACACACACACAGTATACCCACACAATATACCCACAACAAAACTTGTGCAAAATTGTACAATCTGAAACAAAATGAAAAATAAAAAGTCTGTGTAGTAACACATGTGAAGATTCCACCAACAGCGAGTGAGGAAGCGGCTGAGAATGCTCATTCACCACCACCACAAATATATAAGCCTCCTGCTAAAAGATGAAACTCCTTTATATAATGATGTCAAACGTGCCCAACATTAACGTTAAAGATGATCAGCAATGGAATTCCTCAGAATTACTTTTCAGATCAGCTCCAAAATGTCCATAAAGCAAATGAGCAAAAACATATAACATCAATTAGCAGGCAAAAGCATGCACATTAGTGTCAGTTCACGCGCCCTACCCTGCACATTTCATCACAACTAACATCATCAGGGGAAACAGGAACTGATGACATCAGTTAGGATGAAACATGTATTGTGGCGCACATGATCTGATGCTACTGCACATGCATGAGAGCAGCATATCACTGCAAGTGTCACTGCCAGGGTACATAGAAAATGGTCTTCTTAAGCCTCATTCACATATCATCACACATGAATGCATATAAATGCAATGCCATGCATACAAATGCATGTATATTACTACACTTACATTTACGGTGTATTTTTATGTGCAGTATGGCGTGAAAGGACCCTAAGAGTCTATTCACACTAGTCGCTGCATTACAATGCAGTGGCCGATGCCGCGCTTTATTCAGAGCAAACCACCATAACACAGTAGTGTTAATCTGCCAGGTAGGAGACAAAGCATTATGCTTTGTCTTGTGGTAGGACTGCAGTGGAACTGCTTTGGAACCACCCAATGCAGTTGTCCAGCACCTGGTGTTACAACACCCTTATGCCCCATACACATGAGCAGAAAATTGGATAACAAAAATCACTTTTGGAGGGATCTTATGATAATCTGATCATTAGCACTCAGCTTTGAACAGCAAATCATGACAGTTCATGCAGCAATATCCAAAGAAACAAGCATGATCATTTTTCTCTTATGATAACAGCAAAAATGATTTTTGTTTAATCAGTACAGTATTCGTCCAAAAATACTCAAGAGACCAAGACCATGCATACTCAGAAACAAAAGAATACATTACAATACAATACATTACATCACTTCCAAAGCTGTGTTCTGTTGTAAGAGAATTTTCGTAACTTTAGTAATCTCTTCATTTCCAATATGAGACTAGTATGCAACAAAAAGCGAACGCTAAGTCATCCGATTACCTGATCGTGTGTACTAGCCATTGGTGTTAAGGAATACAGTGGTGTTACCTCCCTACATGCAGCCTGCTAACAATGATGGAGCAACAACAAACTGATAAGTTAATCAACTCTGCTCACTCTGCCCTCTCCTCCTGTTTGAATACATACAAGCATCAAAGTATGATTAGCTCCCATTGATGCCTCTATCTTTCTCAATCTAATTGCTGCTGTGCAGGAGGCTGCTATCAAGTTAAATTTAAGTTGTATGTAAGAGGTTGTGTGAAATGCTAAATTTATGTAAAAACTCCTATAAAATGTTTTTAATCAAACATGGCTACATTAAATAGTGTCTTATTTTTGCCTGGAGTTCAGTTTAATGCATAATCACTTTGTGGCAAAGTAACACTTCCTTGCCAATAATATTTATGCCCTCTTACAGCAGCATTAAGTCCATTATTTTCCTCTCATTTCCTTCCTTTTATTTTAGTATATAGTGTTCCAATAAGGACATTTTGGTTGGTCCTGGAGGATATGTATTTTTGGTTTCTGTAATTTGTATAAATAAATCATTTTTAACTGTGATACATTGATAATTTAAATAATCTATAAAAGATTTTATGTTCATCGTTTAGAAAGTTCTTAAGTATACCCATGATTGTTATACAAAAAAATTGCGTATTACTTTTGTATGCTACAAAGGACAACAGGGACAAATATACAGTACAGAGAAATCTTTTGACCAACTTATACTGTAGAGAACAAAGAGAAAGACATAATATATAGAGGGCATGTTCTTGTACTGTATTAATATGGTGAATATCCTAGTGACCTCTGATACCTAAGGAAAGCAATCTATTGTCCTAAATTAAAAGAACAGAAATTGCTCTTCAAACCTGTCAAGTAGGCAGAGCACATAGCCTACTTTACAGAATGCAGAAAAAAATTAAGGTGGATCGAAAATAAATCATTAAAATGTTACAAGGCTTCTAATTATAATGATAATTCAAATGGCATTTGCAGTCTTTTCTTGGGGTCCTGACATCATTCCCTTCTTCAGGGCTTGAGAGACTATGGGATCAACAATATAGAACAATATAGAACTTGTGAAGTGACTGAAGAATTGGAATTATTGTGTTCTCACTGCAGCATAGTGAAGTTCAGCTGCAGCTTTGTGGTCTGCTCAAATATTGTAAAAATGTGTATAATGCTTCCAATGCAGGTAATAATGAATAGAATATTCTGCAAAATAAGGAATGGACACATCTGTGTCTCTGCAGTGTTTTTGCTCTGTTAATACTTGAAATGAGGTATAAATCCCAAATGTTTTTGATATATAGCAACTTGTTTTATCTATACACTTGTATCAGCAACAGGAGGGCTGGATGCCGAGACGCAAAATAATCTTTCTTTGTTAAAACAACAAACAACAGCAAATTCAATGCTGACATATTTAGCACTAGGTGCAGTGCTTTACTAGCACAAAACATGTCAGGATAGAATTGTTGTTGCTGGCTATTTTAATAAAGGAAATGTGCATCATTTCTTTTGCTGACACTAGAAATTGCTGTGGTGGAGTTTAGCCAACCCAGCATCTGAGATGTGACTGTGGAGCTTGATTTTGCCTTGAGTTGCATGTAAAATATTTGACATTAGATGGATTCTTTTATATATAGCTAAAATGTATGTGGTGATTGTACCATGTATATTTAGTATCGTTGGGGGTTCGCTCAAGGGTAGCACCCTTCCTTTTTTGGGGGGGATCTTTTTGCCCAATTTTATTCAAAAAGTTCAAAAACACACATAAATTCACTCTTACATGGGTTTTCAGTGTTGGAGAGAAAAAAAATAGACAATTTACAACCTCCTGGCTATCTGGAATCCATAGACTTTTAGCTTGTCTCTGCACAGACTCACCACATTATCTCATTCAGCCTTGTGACAAACTGGCCAACTTTGGCTGCATAGACGTTTGCTTAATTATATACAGTCTCTTAATACCTCCCTCAGGGGACAGCCTGGTCACATCACCTCTCCTTGAGGCTAGAACAGGCCACACACACTGCTCCTGCATCAGCTTGCCTTCAGGGGAAGGAGTCATAAACCATAGGTAGCACCTTGACTAAAAGTCTGTGCACACATGCACAATGAGGATGCTGGTTTCCAGTAAAATGTGGATAAAGTGTTAGAGATTCCATTCCTCCCAAGTTTCTAAAAAGCCTCAGAACTCCAGAACCCAATCCAGGAGTTACCAATCCTGCAAACAACCTGTAAAACCTGTTTTCTATATCCTAAAGCCCCTCAACTTGCATAAGTGAGAACTGTGGGTGACATCTAATATTTCTGATGGGGGGTCACAGTATATTCTGTATTCCTTTGATTTATACAATTTACAAAGATTTTATTAGCTATCTTTATACATTTCTTTAATTATTATTGCATGGTATTGCAGACATAGGAGAAATGATTCAATTTGCTGTACAGCCAATTTTTATTTTTTTTTTAGATTTGTATGGAATGTAAAAAAGTTCGAACCCCTGTCATTTTTATTGCTATATCTATGTCCCTGCCACACAAATGTGCACTATTTGTCCTGGTGACATTTTGCTGCTGAGACCAAAGTTGATGGCAAATTCCCAAGTTTATAGGCATTTTAACCCTTTCTAACTGAACCCCAAAAAAAAAAAGATTTGACAATATACACATTAATAGTGATCCACGTTAATAATAGTTAATTTTTCTGTCACATGCATTAGTTCTGACATTAGTGACCTAACCATCATCCCTAGCATTCCCTGTTAACCTAGGAAGTTGCTTTCCTACCCTTTGCAGAAGCCAGTCAGCAGATATTAAAGTGGTAGTAAAGTCACTTTTTATATTTTTACCTACAGGTAAGCTTATAATAAAGCTTACATGTAGGTAAAATTAATATCTCCTAAATGTTCACCATTTAAGAGATATTCTACAGAGCAGCAGCCAGTGACAAGCCCGGCGCTTGCATTCTGAATACCCGCATATCTGTGCCATTTCTTCATAGCTGTGTGTCATGGGCGAAATCCCTGTGCGCATGTGCAGGAGCGACGTCATCGGTGGCTTGGCCATCCAAGGAAGACCGCGTGAAGATGGAAACCTTCTGCAGTGGCCTTAGAATGAACCCTCTGGAGGGCTTCATTCTAAGGTAAGTCTTTTATAATGTGCTAGTATGTGATGCATACTAGCACATTATGATATTACCTTGCAGCAGGAAACTTTATTTGGCAAACAAGTTTACTACCACTGTAAGTGAATAGACACAGCCCCATATAGCACAAAGTAGGAGGATGCTGTTTCATGTGTTGCATAGACAGGGAGAACAGAGGCTTGTGGCTCCGAAGGAGCAGAATGTGCAAAGGGAAACTTCTGCTGCAGAGTTCACAATCAAATCTTTATATTTCTCTCAGACTTTTATCTTTAATAAACTGCAGACAAAACTCCATTTCATACATACACTAGTAACAACAGAGCCAGTAAATCAAGTCAATACAATGCTGGTGTATTTGTCAAATCGCAAGAAGAGTATTCAGCCATACCATCTATACTTGATCAAAGCTAACACTTTGTTGAGTATTTTCACTCTAAGGAACAACACCAGTGACATCCAGCGTAATTTAAGGCCACCTTGTCAGTGCATTTAATTGCAAAGAAGATTACTCTGCCAGGCTGCCTTTTTTGCTGTAATACTGCTAAAATTGCTGACTATTTTCCCTCTGAGAAAAAAAACAGCAGTGGCGTGCAAGCACCTTGTAATTGCAAACAAATTATTCTGCTAGATAGCCCTTTTTCTGTACTTGTCCACAAAGCTAACATTGACTAATACTGACTGTTTTCATTCTCAGATCGAACAATATAGTCAGATTCAGTAACTAGTGCAACTGCTACATTGCAAACAGATTACTTGACCAGAGTGGCTTTTTTACTTTCCTGCATAATTATCAATTTTAAAATTTTCCTCAGACAAAAAATGTATTTCCATTCATTGCGATACTTGGCCTTGTGGTCTGTACTTGTAAGAGCAAACAAATTATACCGTCAGGTTGCATTTTTTTCTGAACTAGCTTGCAAAGCTAACAATTCATAAACTGTTAAACTGGCCAACAAAAGATCTGCAATATATATGGCTGATTTCATGCTGTCATTTTAAGTGTCTTGCACTAAATGCAATAGGAACTAGAGTGTGGTGGTAAACTGTGGCTCAAAGGGTTTGGTCCTCAAGAGCTGACCAGTGTTTTCTGGTGTAGCTCAGGGTGTCTACCAGAAAAGAAAAGAGGTGGGCGGCAGAGCCATTATAGTGTTGTAAATTGCTTAAAAAAGGATAAATTACTTATAAAAGGATACATGACTTGAACAGTGGCCCACAATAGGAAAAGAGAAAATAAAAAATTAATTACATCTGTTAAGGCCGCAGTCACACCAAGGGGTAGAAACCTGCAACCTTCCAAGTACACAGGCGGAGAATCTCAACACAGGATAAAGGAAGTCACTCTCTATGCCTCCGGGGTTCCCACCCTGTGTTCTCTATAGGGTTCTAAGGTGGGTGTATGGAATCAGTAAGTACAAGAGGAGTCTGCAAAAATAACCTGTCAGTGGTCAGATCGGCAGAGGTGCCCAAAGTTATGTGTCTAAGAATGGCTCAAAATCATCTGCTTCAGCGAACATCACATTTATTTATTTCACCAAATAAATATGCGTATCATGAAAGACTTCCAGAGATATAATCAGACCTACTGACATTATCTCTTCACACATAACATCAATGTTATCACCCTTGAACTGAAGAAGTGGCAATTTAAAGTCATAAAATGGGGTTGATTAACTGCAAAATGCAAAATCTGCTGCAGCTCTGCATGGAAACCAATCAGCTTCCAGGTTTTTTTTGTCAAAGCTTAATTAAACAAGCTGAAGTTGGAAGCTGATTGGCTACCATGCACAGCTGCACCTGATTTTGCACTTTCCAGCTTTAGTAAATAAACCCCAATGTGTTTCTATTAGATGCACATCAATTCAAATACATTCACTATGGCTGCCTTTCAACTTCATCTTCTTTATGATGCAGAAAGCATTGATTGTGGATGGACAATGAAAGGTCACATCTAATTTCACTCACTCGTGCTCTCAGTTCATGCTGAGAGCACTGGAATGATCCTTAATTTCTCTCAGAATAAATTGATATTATTTGATAGTGAGGTGAAAAGAAAATTGTGTCTGTCACCAAATAATATTTCCAAGAGCGAAAGAAAAGGGCAGAAGGTGAATATGCTCATGTTTCATCAAAAATGTAAAAAAAATATGTAAAGCATAGAGAGATCTGATAAAGCTAAAACTCCTGGCTCTTCAACAAGTATATATAAATCTAACATAATCAAATCTGCCATCACTTTCATAAAGGAAAGTGATTTCCTTCCTTATATAAGTCATCACGACTGTAAAGCAGCTCAGAAGCAGCTAAGAACAAATGAGAATTAGCCTGAAGCAACTCATAAGCTAATAATACGCACAAAAGCACATCATAGCAACTGAAACATGAGTCAAAGCAACACAAATGCTTACCACTGTACATTTTGCTTGCTTCTGAATCTAAACATAGAGAAAGGCCAGCAATATTCACTGATATTCCAGAATGACCATTTACTGAGGCCCAATATCAGCAAAAACACAAATGTATCGAGAGTACAATGACCCTCATTCTCAAAGTGAAAGATAGAATCAAGTAGTGTAAATGCATGGCTGTGTGGTTGGAATGCCTTGGCTGTCTATGATTGGCAGTCTGCAGTGACAGCTTCCTAACGGTCTCACAATGCTAAGACCAGGGCCATGGTAACATGAATGTGCTTCTAAATCGGATTCCTTAGTACGCAAGTCCTAAGACTAATAGGTGCCTGTGCACATAATTTCTTTGGACTATAGATGCAGTTATTACAAAATCACTGACATTTGGTATGGTACTATGGAACAAGATGTTCATAAATCCCATATAAATGTTTTTGTAACTGTAAAAGAAATGTGTTCACTCGTTGATTTGAAAGACTGTGAGGTAAGTGGGATAAATAACATATTTATTTTTGTATTCCTTTATACTTCTTGATCTACCATATGTAACTATACCCTTTTGAATCAAACTGATAACAATAATAAAATATTACTCCAACAGGCAAGCTATTTACATGCATATAAAATTACAAACCAAATGTTCCATATATTAGGTCTCTTGTATCTTGCCAATGAAAGCCCTCTCCAATCAACACCTAAATTGTTATTGTGATTACTTTCTGGATGAGATACTTTTTGGCTGATCTCTGTCAGTCCTGTCTGTTTGGTTATGATCATTTCAAATTACCAAGGTGCTTTCCAGGCTGACGTCTGTGCCAGTTCACCATTAGTTACACTGATGTCCACATTCTGTTTCCGCCAGTTAGAGATAAACATAAGGTGGTCGCATGATAAAAGGGAATTCATTTTTTTTTTCTTATTTAACCTACAGTATCCCTAGTTAAACCTACATGGTTACAGAGATAAATCTGCACTTGTGTTTTCATGCATCACCCACTCTAAAAAAAAAATCTTTCCCTCTATTAAATGTATATTTTCAATAATTCACCTTTAATGATCCAACCACTTTGTGATAGTTTTGTAGAATTTCATCCTTTTATCAATCAAGCAATGCATGTTTATGCACTGAGATGGCACCCTTGGTAAGCAACACAAGCAATCGAATAGGGATGTCCTGAATGATCAAAGTTTCCCTTAAGATCCATTAGCCAAGGGACGTCTGCAGAGAAAGTATATTATTTATAGACATATGATCATTGTCCAGTTTGACTGTAATTGGGTGGATTGAAGGAGGCTCACCCGGTGTCTTTTGGTGCCAGTATTCTCTGCTCATTAGAAGTTGAGTAAGTTGTAATTATTACAAGTATTTTGTCAGATAAGGTCATTGCAAGACTAAAACACCTAGAGAATACCAATGCTTGAGGGTGATTATGTCTTATTAGCAGAGTTGGATTTAGCAAGCAAGTGGCCAAAAAGGCAGTCATGCAGAATTGTCACATATCCCAGAGAACATGAGAAATCATCAGGGGATTGAATAAGTAATTGCTTTAATTTCTAATTACAAAATGTAATTAAACCTGTTACTTGTCTTTTTTGACCCCAAGTGCATCAGTGATTTTAAGGGTAACACACTGGCTTGAGTATCAAAACTAATCCATATGTCAAAGATGTTATAACTAGTGTAAATAGTTTCTGTACCCTACTACGTAAACAAAATTCACCCAAAATACGAAACACATCATACCTGAACAGGGGAAGTCTGTAGTTCAATTCATAATATGATATGGTTGCAAAGTAATGCCTAAAAGTTAGTGCTCCACAATACATTTTTTCATGTCATTTTATAAAGGTTCTCCCGTGTAATTTTAAGTGATATAAATTATGTTCTAGTATATTATTTTCTAGTATAGTTTACCAAGAAGAAAAAAAACATTTGATTAAAGCTGAGGTTTGAATAAAGATATATGAACTACAAAATCACATGATAGAATACAAATCTGCTTAATTTAGTGCCTTAGTGATTGGTCTAATAGTAGATTGATTTTACCATAATACAAATTGTGTAGAAACAGAAACAAGTGACATTTCTCCGTTTGTCTAGAGTTTCCAGTATAAATAGTTAACAAACATTATACAGACCTGTTTTAAGGACTTCTATGGAGCATTCTCAAATCCTCAGTGGACTGCTCATTGTATACGAGCCCTATGGATTGATCAATTTTCTTGATAATAAGGACCAACTTTGCTCTCACTCCTTTGGGAGGCAAACAGTGGATCAGTATGTTCTTTTCTGAGACAATATACAAATAGCCTAAGAGTCTTCAGTAATAGTGAAGGGCCGAACACCCCCCTGTTCGGTTCACAGTTGAACATCCAAACCTACCGAAAGTTTGACCGCAAACTTCGAACAGGGATAATTCACTAAGCGTTATATTACTGCATCTAAGTATGCGGTAAGATACCGCACAGCTACTAAAATACCCCATGAGTTACTGTATATTATTAAGTCATGCGGTATTTTAGTAGTGAAGACATTCTTTAATGTTATAGCTGTCAGAAGGGGTTCCCCACTAGCAGCTGAATGTAAAAAGAATTGCTGGCATTACAAAGCAATTAAAAATGTTTTTAAAAAATGGTGTGGAGTCCCCCCCCATTCATACCAAGCCCTTCATGTCTGGTATGCATTTTGAGAGGAACTCTTGGGTGTCCCCCCTAAAATCCATACCAGACCCTTGTCCAAGCATGCAACCTGGCAGGTCAGAAAAAAGGGAGGGGATAAGCGAGTGCCCCCCTTCCACTGAACCATACCAAGTCACCCTCGACATGGGGACAAGGGCCTCTTGCCCACAACTTTGGCCGGTGGTTGTGGGGGTCTGTGGGCAGGGGGGCTTATCGGAATCTGGAAGCCCCTTTTAACAAGAGGGCCTCTAGGTAGATGGTACCTCTACCCATTGAATGAACAGCCTTACAGTTCATGTGTTCATCGAACACACGAACAGCCCATGTTTGAGTCGAACTTACAGTATGTTCAACTCGAACATGAAGCCCAACCCTATTCAGCAATTCAAAGAGTGGAGTTGATTTCTGTGTTTTCAGGACATTAGAACTACAATACATATTTGGCCCAATATGGATAGTCATCTGCATTTACTTTGCACAGACGACACGGGTTGTGTTGTTTGATTTACATTTGAGAGAATATATTTAGGTTTTGTGGAGAGGAGGAGCCCATACTGTACCAACAGGGAGTTGAGTACATTTGATTAAAGGGACTCATTGGCATTTACATGTGGAATTAACATTTCTACACATACCTGTAGAGGTTAGAGGCCAATAGGCGATCAGTTAATATGTATAGTATACTTTTGATTCATGTTCCATATGGGAGTTGCTCCAGGCAGATGTACTAATAAGATGTATTACATGCTCTATTTAGAACATTAGGCACCTACCTATCTGGGCTTTTTTAAGGCACCATGGGTATATACACTATATTGCCAAAAGTATTTGGACGCCTATCTTTTCACCCACATGAACGTTAATGGCATTCCAGTCTTAGTCCATAGGGCTCAGTATTGAGTTGGCCCATTCTTTGCAGCTATAACAGCTTGAACTCTTCTGGGAAGGCTGTCCAAAAGGTTTAGGAGTGTGTCTATGGGAATGTTTGACCATTCTTATAGAAGCATATTGGTGACGTCAGGCATTGATGTTGGATGAGAAGGCCTCTGCTCTAATTCATCCCAAAGGTTTTCTATTGGGTTGTGGTCAGGGCTCTGTGTCAGGCCAGTCAAGTTCCTCCACCCCAAACTCCTCGCTCATCCATGTCTTTATGGACCTTGCTTTGTGCACTGATGCGCAATCATATTGGAACAGGAAGAGGCCATCTCCAAACTGTGCCCATAAAGTTGAGAGCATGAAATTATCCAAAATGTCTTGGTATGCTGATGCCTTAAGAGTTCCCTTCACTAGAAATGAGGGGCCAAGCCCACCCGCTGAAAAAAAATATCACACAATAATCCCCTCTACACCAAACTTTACACTTGGCACAATGCAGTCAGGCAAATACCTTTCTCCTTGTAACCGCTAAACCCAGACACGTCCATTTGATTGCCAGACAGAGAAGTGTGATTTGTCACTCCAGAGAGCATGTCTCCACTGCTCTAGAGTCCATTGGTAGCGTGCTTTACACCACTGCATCCAACGCTTTGCATTACACTTGGTGATGTAAGGCTTGGATGCAGCTGCTTGGCCTTGGAAACATATTCCATGAAGCTCTCTATGCACTGTTGTGCTAATCTCAAGGCCACATGCAGTATGGAGGCCTTTAGATATTGACTCTGCAGACAGTTGGTGACTTCTGAGCACTGTGCTCTTCAGCATGCTCTGACCCCGTTCTTTCATTTTACATGGCCTACCACTTCGTAGTTGAGTTACTGTTATTCCCAGTTGCTTTGTTATAACACCACTATCAACTGACTGTGGAATATTTAGTAGCAAGGAAATTTCACGGATGGACTTATTGCACAGGTGGCAACCTATCACGATACAACGCTTGACTTCACTGAGCTCCTGAGAGCGATCCATTCTTTCCCAAATGTTTGTAGAATTAGTCTGCATGTCTGGGTGCTTGATGTTATACACTTGTGGCCATGGAGGTGATTGGAACACCTGAATCCAATGATTTGCAAGGGCGTCCCAATACTTTTGGAAATATAGTGTTTATGGTTTTAGTTCAAGCACGAATAAACAGTTTTAAAAGGGATTGCACTCTTTGTCTTGATTTTGTCAAGAGTAATTTTCTGGACATTATTTTGTATGCAGAAATAGTGCTGTGAAAAAGTATATGCCCCCTTCCTGATTTTTTTTTTTTGCGTATCTGTCATACCTAAATGATTCAGATCATCAAATAAATTTTAATATTACACAAAGATAACCCAAGTAAATACAAAATGATGTTTTTAAATGATAATTTCATTTATTAAGGGAAAAAAGCTATCCAAACCTGCTTGGCCCTATGTAAGAAAAAGTAATTGTTCTCCTTGCTAAAGCATGAATGAACTGTGGTTAACTGCAGTTTTGGAAATCTGAGTTAAATTTCACTTGCCACACCCAGCCCTAATTACTGCCAGACCTGTTGAATCAAGAGGTAATTTAAATAGAAGCTGTTTAACAAAGTAAAGCACACTAAAAAGCAACACACCATGCCACGATCTAAAGTAATTCAAGAACACATGAGAAACAAATGAACTGACATGTATCATTCTGGAAAGAGTTACAAAGCCATTTATAAGGCTTTTGGACTCCAGTGAGCCATGGTGAAAGCCATTATCTATAAATGGAGAAAACTTGAAACTTCCCAGGAGTGCCTACCAAAATTACTCCAAGAGCACAATGACTGCTCATCCAGAAGATCATAAAAGAACCCAGAACAACATCTAAAGAACTGCAGGCTTCTTTTGCCTCAGTTAAGGACAGTGTTTATGATTTAACAATAAGAAAGAGATTGGGCAACAATGGCATCCATGGGAGAGTTCCAAGGAGAAAATCACTGCTGAACAAAAAGAACATAAACGCTCGTTTCACATTTGCCAAAAAAAAATCTTGATTATCCCCAAGACTTCTAGGCAAGTATTCTGTGGACTGATGAGACAAATTTTAACTTTTTGGAAGGTGTGAGTCCCATTTTATAAAAAGAACATCATACCAACAGTTAAACATGGTGGTGGTCTAGGGCTGCTTTGCAGCTTCAGGAGCTGGATGACTTGCCATAATTGATGGAACCATTAAATCTGCGCTCTACCAGAAAACCCTGAAGGAGAATGTCCAGCCATCAGTTTGTGACCTCAAGCTCAAGCGCACTTGGATTATACACCAGCAAGCCCACCTCTGAATGGCTCAAAAAAAAACAAATTAAGGTTATGGAGTGGCCTAGTCAAAGTCTGGACTTAAATATGATTGAGATGCTGTGGCATGACCTTAACCACCTCCCGCCATATAGTAATATGACGGGCGCAAGGTGGCTCTCTCGTTCTGGGAGGACTCATATGACGTCCTCCCATTCTCACTGCGCATGCGCGGCTCAGGGAGCGCGCAGCGCGATGATTGACGGTGTGCTGTGTCCCTAGGACACAGCGGATCACCGATCACGCAAAGAGCCGAAAATGTCGGCTTGGTCATGTGATCAGCTGTGTCCAATCACAGCAGATCACATGTAAACAGGGAAGTGCCGCCTGTCAGTGCTGCCTATCAGTGCCATATATCAGTGCCATGTATCAGTGCTGCCTTTCAGTGCCCATCAGTGATGCCTGTCAATGCCCATCAGTGCCACCTACCAGTGCCTCCTCATCAGTGCCCATCAGTGCCACCTATCAGTGTCCATCAGTGCAGCCTATCAGTGCCCATCACTGCAGCCTCATTAGCGCACATCAGTGAAGGAGAAAAATCACTTATTTACAAAATTTATTAACAAAAACTAAGAAAAAACATTTTTTTTTCAAACTTTTCAGTGGTTTTTGGTTTGTTTAAGAAAAAATAAAAAACCCAGAGGTGATTAAATACCACCAAAATAAAGCTCCATCTGTCACAAAAAAATGCTAAAAATGTCATATAGGTACAGTGTTGCATGACTGCGCAATTGTCATTCAAAGTGCGACAGCGTTGAAAGCTGGAAATTGGCCTGGGCAGGAAGGGGGTAAAAATGCCCAGTAGGCAAGTGGTTAAACAGGCCATTCTTTGCTTGAAATCCCTCCAATGTGACTGAATTAAAACAAGAGTGGCCCAAAATTCCTCGACAGTGATGTGAAAGACTCATTGCCAGTCATCACAAATGTTTGATTGCAGGTGCTGCAGCCAAGGGTGGCACAACCAGTTATTAGGTTTAGGGGGAAATTACTTTTTCACATATGGTCAGGTAGGTTTGGACAGCTTTTTTCCCTTAATAAATTAAGTCATCATTTAAAAACTGCTGTTTGTATTTATTTGGGATATCTTTGTGTAATATTTAAATTTGTTTAATGAGCTGACTCATTTAAGTGTAACAAATAGGCAAAACAATCATAAACGGGGCAAACACTTTTTGACAGCACTGCATACATTTGAGGATAGTCCATAGAAGTCCATAAGGCAGGCTTGTATAAAGTTTGTTTTTCGTGTGTTTCATGTCACCCTTGAAGTAGCATTAAAAGGACCCTTTTTCTGCTGTACCGTATTTGAATAAAAGGTTTGGTAAAGAAATCACACATAGGCATAGATGTGTGATAGATGCATGATTCATCTCCGCCACATCAGTTATTTGCCCTGATAGGGCATGGAGGGTCTAAGGAATAGATGCTCTTCAACAATAATACTATATATGCAGTCATGTGAAAACATAAAATACGCCATGGAAATTAGTTTTTCGATATATATATGAACAGACAAACATTAGATCTTGCTTCAAATAGTGCCTACAGATAAAGGTGATATACTTGAACAAAAAACTCATAAAATTGACATGGTATATTCATTACTATTATTTAAATAAAAAAAGAGATTTGTGATATGGAAAATGTAGCAGTACACTCCTGCATTTACTACCACTTCAAACCCATGAAATTAGATTCTAATATTCCAGAATAGATATCAGCGATTTGAACCTCCTTAGGGAGGGAGTGTATGCAGGATGAATGTTTCTTTTTTAACCTAAGGTCTAGTGTTCTCTTTGCTATGGACATGTGTAGAGTTATGACAAGATAAATGGGGTTTTCTAAGGCTCTCAAAAAGAAAGTTATGAGTGCCTATAAATCTGGCAAGGACTTAAAAAGATTGCCAAATGATTTAAATTAGTCATTCCACTGTAAGGAAATTAATCTATAAGTAACATTGATATCACACATATGCCAATTTGTCTAGGACTGGCCAACCCAACAAATTCATCTGAAATTGTGGCCATTTATCCAAAATACCTACAAGTAATTTCTGCTACAGGTTACAATACCAGCTTTTGATACCAAAAGTTTGCATACTTTTTCCATGGTAAACTTTTACATCAACTGATATTTTTGTAAAGTAAATGACTGAAAAGGCTTTTTTGTGTGTTCCTTTTAAAGATCCAATGTTCTCCTGTTAAAATGTTAAAAAATGTCAACCATTTCCATTGGGTGTACTTAGTTTTTCACATGGCTGTTTGTAATGATCCTGAGTTCACTAACAATGTATTCCTAACACACAAGAAATAAACAACTATACATGTTAATGTGTGTGTGTTTAGTGCAGAAGCCAGAATATTTACCACATGCACTTAAAGCTCAAACTGGCAGTAAGATGTATAATGAAGTCTAAATTCATGAGACGAACATAGATTATTAACTCTTGCTAATGAACAAAGGTCATTGTATTTCAGGAATTACATTTTTTGTACATCTCTCAGCGAAATTATTTAATTTGTAGAAATGCAGAAGAAAAGTATAATTATGATTCAATAAATATATCATTATATAGAAGTTAAAAATGTACCAAACACATGTACTAATAACAAAACTTTTTTTTATTATTTTGGATGTGCAATTCTGCAAGCAGTTTCAATTCTGCAAATTTGCTAGTTAAACAGGGGTCCAAGTAACTGTTTTGGTAGGGGTACAGGAGGGAATTGATGAAAGTTGTCTGTAAGAAAATGCAGGTTTTTCTCATCTGAGCTGCTGAGAGGATTTTTAATCCAGGGGAAGTGTGAGCAGATAATCTGAAAAGTGGAGTGTCCTATGTGATCCTCAGAACAGGGGCATGCATATGGATGAGATGATGGTCAGTCTGGTGAGGCTGTAATGGGTGGCTCTCAGGGTGCTGTGAAAAATTGTTAGGATAGGGAGAGCACAGGCAGTTTCTTCTGATTTCATGCTTATTTTTCTGTCAGTTGGGGATGATAGATTATGTATCTGTTAGTCCAGGTGACCGGGTGTTTTTGGTTCAGGATGAGCATCCACCAACTCAAGTGAAACATCACCATTATAAGTGGAAATGCCCTCTAAACGTCATGTGTAAAATGTGCAGTTGCAATTACCAGCATTGCTGATAGTTCCTTGTTCCTTTGCTTTTGCTCTGCAGAAAAACACCTTTCCTTTGGAAAAGAGGTCTGTGCCATGTTGCTGATATATTTTTTAGAAATAGTCATTAAAATTCTTTACAATCCAAGGTGCAACTTATACTAATTTTGAGTAACACGACTAGAGATGAGCGAATCGAAGTAGGCGAAGTGGAATTCGAGTCGAATATTGGAAATTTTTCCTAAAATGGCGGCGGACATGTGTGGCGACGGAGCGGGGATGTCTGGGAAGGCGCGCAGACAAGGCACGCTGACCCATAATGCATTCCTTAATGACATGTGATCGCATTAGCCAATCAGCAGCCAGCCAGCACTGTGTAATGGTCGAGCTATAAATAGCGGCCATTTTAGAATTCTTCATTTGCCTCCAGTCATTCAAGAGAGGCAGACCGCTCTGTATTAGGGACAGAGTTAGGGCCACAGAAACGTTACTTGGGGACAGAGAAACGTTACTTAGGGACAGAGAAGCATTACTCAGGGACACAGAATTGTTAATGAGGGCCACAGAATCGTTACTTAGGGCCAAAGAAACGCTAGTTAGGGCCACAGAATTGTTACTCAGGGACAGACAGAATTGTTACTGAGTGCCAGAGAATTGTTACTTAGGGCCACAGAAACGTTAGTTAGGGCCACAGAATTGTTACTCAGGGACAGACACAGAATTGTTACTGAGGACAACAGAACTGTTACTTAGGGCCACAGAAACGTTATTAGGGCCACAGAATTGTTACTCAGGGACAGACAGAATTGTTACTGAGTGCCAGAGAATTGTTACTTAGGGCCACAGAAACGTTATTAGGGCCACAGAATTGTTACTCAGGGACAGACACAGAATTGTTACTGAGGGCCACAGAACTGTTACTTAGGGCCACAGAAACGTTAGTTAGGGCCACAGAATTGTTACTCAGGGACAGACACAGATTTGTTACTGAGGGCCACAGAACTGTTACTTAGGGCCACAGAAACGTTAGTTAGGGCCACAGAATTGTTACTCAGGGACAGACACAGAATTGTTACTGAGGGCCACAGAATTGTTACTTAGGGCCACAGAAACGTTACTCAGGGACACAGAATTGTTACTGAGGGCCACAGAACTGTTACTTAGGGCCACAGAAACGTTAGTTAGGGCCACAGAATTGTTACTCAGGGACAGACAGAATTGTTACTGAGTGCCAGAGAATTGTTACTTAGGGCCACAGAAACGTTAGTTAGGGCCACAGAATTGTTACTCAGGGACAGACACAGAATTGTTACTGAGGGCCACAGAACTGTTACTTAGGGCTACAGAAACGTTAGTTAGGGCCACAGAATTGTTACTCAGGGACAGACACAGAATTGTTACTGAGGGCCACAGAATTGTTACTTAGGGCCACAGAAACGTTACTCAGGGACACAGAATTGTTACTGAGGGCCACAGAACTGTTACTTAGGGCCACAGAAACGTTAGTTAGGGCCACAGAATTGTTACTCAGGGACAGACACAGAATTGTTACTGAGGGCCACAGAATTGTTACTTAGGGCCACAGAAACGTTACTCAGGGACACAGAATTGTTACTGAGGGCCACAGAACCGTTACTTAGGACCACAGAATTGTTACTCAGGGACAGACACAGAATTGTTACTCAGGGACACAGAATTGTTACTGAGGGCCACAGAACCGTTACTTAGGGCCACAGAAACGTTACTCAGGGACACAGAATTGTTACTGAGGGCCACATAACCGTTACTTAGGGCCACATAATTGTTACTCAGGGACAGACACAGAATTGTTACTGAGGGACACAGAATTGTTACTGAGGGCCACAACCGTTACTTAGGGCCACAGAATTGTTACTCAGGGACACAGAATTGTTACTGAGGGCCACAGAACCATTACTTAGGGCCACAGAATTGTTACTCAGGGACACAGAATTGTTACTGAGGGCCACAGAACTGTTACTTAGGGCCACAGAATTGTTACTCGGACAGACACAGAATTGTTACTCAGGGGCACAGAATTGTTACTGAGGGCCACAGAACCGTTACTTAGGGCCACAGAAACGTTACTCAGGGACACAGAATTGTTACTGAGGGCCACATAACCGTTACTTAGGGCCACATAATTGTTACTCAGGGACAGACACAGAATTGTTACTGAGGGACACAGAATTGTTACTGAGGGCCACAACCGTTACTTAGGGCCACAGAATTGTTACTCAGGGACACAGAATTGTTACTGAGGGCCACAGAACCGTTACTTAGGGCCAAAGAATTGTTACTCAGGGACAGACACAGAATTGTTACTGAGGGACACAGAATTGTTACTGAGGGCCACAGAACCGTTACTTAGGGCCACAGAAACGTTAATCAGGGACACAGAATTGTTACTGAGGGCCACAGAACCGTTACTTAGGGCCACATAAAAGTTAATCAGGGACACAGAATTGTTACTGAGGGCCACAGAACCGTTACTTAGGGCCACAGAATTGTTACTCAGGGACAGACACAGAATTGTTTCTTGAGGGACACAGAATTGTTACTGAGGGCCACAGAACCGTTACTTAGGGCCACAGAAACGTTAATCAGGGACACAGAATTGTTACTGAGGGCCACAGAACCGTTACTTAGGGCCACGTAAACGTTAATCAGGGACAGACACAGAATTGTTACTGAGGGACACATAATTGTTACTGAGGGCCACAGAACCGTTACTTAGGGCCACAGAATTGTTACTCAGGGACACAGAATTGTTACTGAGGGCCACAGAACCGTTACTTAGGGCCACAGAATTGTTACTCAGGGACACAGAATTGTTACTGAGGGCCACAGAACTGTTACTTAGGGCCACAGAATTGTTACTCGGACAGACACAGAATTGTTACTCAGGGACACAGAATTGTTACTGAGGGCCACAGAACCGTTACTTAGGGCCACATAAACGTTAATCAGGGACACAGAATTGTTACTGAGGGCCACAGAACCGTTACTTAGGGCCACAGAATTGTTACTCACGGACAGACAAAGAATTGTTTCATGAGGGACACAGAATTGTTACTGAGGGCCACAGAACCGTTACTTAGGGCCACAGAAACGTTAATCAGGGACACAGAATTGTTACTGAGGGCCACAGAACCATTACTTAGGGCCACGTAAACGTTAATCAGGGACAGACACAGAATTGTTACTGAGGGACACAGAATTGTTACTGAGGGACACAGAATTGTTACTGAGGGCCACAGAACCGTTACTTAGGGCCACAGAATTGTTACTCAGGGACAGACACAGAATTGTTACTGAGGGACACAGAATTGTTACTGAGGGCCACAGAACCGTTACTTAGGGCCACAGAGTTGTTACTCAGGGACACAGAATTGTTACTGAGGGCCACAGAACTGTTACTGAGGGCCACAGAGTTGTTACTCAGGGACACAGAATTGTTACTGAGGGCCACAGAACTGTTACTGAGGGCCACAGAATTGTTACTCGGACAGACACAGAATTGTTACTCAGGGACACAGAATTGTTACTGAGGGCCACAGAACCGTTACTTAGGGCCACAGAATTGTTACTCAGGGACACAGAATTGTTACTGAGGGCCACAGAACTGTTACTTAGGGCCACAGAATTGTTACTCAGGGACACAGAATTGTTACTGAGGGCCACAGAACTGTTACTTAGGGCCACAGAATTGTTACTCGGACAGACACAGAATTGTTACTCAGGGACACAGAATTGTTACTGAGGGCCACAGAACCGTTACTTAGGGCCACATAAACGTTAATCAGGGACACAGAATTGTTACTGAGGGCCACAGAACCGTTACTCAGGGACACAGAATTGTTACTCAGGGACAGACACAGAATTGTTACTGAGGGACACAGAATTGTTACTGAGAGCCACAGAACCGTTACTTAGGGCCACAGAAATGTTACTCAGGGACAGACACAGAATTGTTACTCAGGGACACAGAATTGTTACTCAGGGACACAGAATCGTTGAATTAAAGAGTATGTCAGACAACATGCAGAGGAGTGGCAGAGGAGGCGATGTTTTAGGAGCGAGCAGACGTGGCAGCAGAGGAAGGGGTCGAGGCAGCACTAGTCGCAGCTAGAGGCCAGTGCTCCCGGTGTCATCCAGCGGTCATGTCTCCACCGACAACCCTGCCGTCATCGATTGGTTGGCTCGGTCGTCATCCTCTTCCCAGGTCACCTCTGACACCTACAGCCAACGGTCGGTGGGTACGTCAGACACAACCGTTAGTTGGCATGGCCCGGGACCAAGCCCACTGAAATCACGTGTCCTCTACCTGCCCCTGTCCTTTGGTGTTCCCTCACCAAGCGAAGTATCGCATGCTGTGGGCTCAGCCCCACTGTACAGTGAGGAAGAGCTAACAGAGGGCGGTCAGGAACGGGGGGAGACATCCGCCTTTTCAGCAGCCAGGCGAAGAAGTAGTGGCGAGGAGAGTGGCTCGGTAGCCGGTCTAGAGACAGGTCTGTCTCCTGACCCACACGCAGCCGAGGGGGCTAGTAGTGAGGCGGAGACCCTACATGATGATGAGGAGGTTGATCGCACTTGGCAGCCTCGTCGTCATCAGGCAATTTCTTCCGCATCATCAGGAGAAGAGGGTGGCAGCTTGGCAGTGAGCGAAACAGTCGGTGGGTTGCCCAGGAGGCAGCAGGGTCGCAGCAGTGTCAGTGGAGCCAAACGGCCACGGAGTAGAGCACCAGCTCCACTGCAGCCTACCACCACGGCCAGTAGTGGTGTCGGTGTGCACGGAGGAAGCAGCAGTCAGCCAGTGAGGAGTATCGGGGGCAAAGTTTCCTACTCGGCGGTGTGGCAATTTTTCGTCAAGCCGCCCGAGGAAGTAAACGTAGCCGAATGTCGACTATGTGGCCAGAAAGTCAAGCGTGGCCAGGGGGCCCATGTTGGGACTACAGCGTTGCGGCAGCATATGCAGCGTCGCCATTTGGTGGCCTGGGAAAACCGTGATAAAGATACGGCGGTTCTGCCCGCCCCAGCCCCCGCTCCATCACCCGCTCCGTTACTTGCTCCGTCACCCGACGTCAATCGCCCTCCATCAGCCAGTCAAGGCTCCAACACCTCTGCTGAGGGGAGTTGTCGCTCGTTGGCATCTTCCGCTTGTTCAGATGCTCCTTCTCCTGCTACTCCTCTTCACGGATTCCGTCAGCAGTCTTTCTTGGAATCCGTTTCCAAGAGACAACAGTTTGCGAGCACGCACCCGACGGTGCAAAAGCTGAACGTCCTCCTGTCCAAGTTGCTGGTGCTGCAGTCCCTCCCTTTCCAAGTGGTGGACTCAGCACCTTTCCGAGAAATGATGGCTTGTGCCGCGCCGCGGTGGAGAGTGCCAAGCCGTCATTTCTTCGCCAAAAAGGCAGTGCCAGCCCTGCATTCACATGTAGAAGAGATGGCGGGCCAGTCTTTGAGCATGTCGGTCTCTGCCAAAGTGCACGGCAGCGCCGACGTGTGGAGCTGTAACTACGGTCAGGGACAGTACATGTCATTTACGGCCCACTGGGTGAACGTGGTGCCGTCACAGCCGCACCAGCAACTTGGACAGGTCACGCCGCTTTTGCCTCCACGTTTGCACGTCCTTGGTCCGGCAAAGATGTCCGCCTCTACCACCTCTTCTTCCGCCGTGTCCTCAGCCGCCACCCCCGTGCCAAGTCCCATTACCCGACCGGCATATCACATGTGCAGGGCGCAACGGTGTCACGCTGTGCTGCACCTGGTATGCCTTGGCGAACGTAGTCACACAGGGGAGGAACTTCTCAGTGTAATGAACAGAGAAATCGACAGATGGCTGTCTCCGCGCAAACTGAAAATCGGAACCATGTTGACCGACAACGGAAAGAACATGGTGTCTGCTCTGTGTCAAGGAAGGTTGTGCCATGCGCCATGCATGGCTCACGTGTTCAATCTGGTTGTCAAGCGGTTCCTAAAATCCACCATCCCACTGCAAGACATCCTTAAAATGTCACGTAAACTTTGCATGCATTTCAGCCATTCCTACACCTCAAAGCACACCCTCCTTGAGCTGCAGCGGCAGAACGGAATTCCACAGCATCGCCTGATCTGCGACGTTGCAACAAGGTGGAATTCAACCCTACACATGTTAGACCGCCTTTACGAACAGCGAAAGGCCATCACCGATTTCCTGATGTTACAAGCGGATAAAGGTACTCCCCTGTGTAACTTTGATGTCAGCCATTGGCAGCTCATGCGTGACACCTGCCGCTTGCTCAGGCCCTTTGAGGAGGCCACGCTATTCGTGAGTCGGCAGGACTATGGGATGAACGACGTCATTCCTCTGTTGCACGTCCTGGAACAAATGCTGTTAACAATGGCTGGTCAGGGTGCGGTAGACGTGGCGCACAGATCTCAACGCCACATGACCCCTGTGGGGGCAGGACAGGAAGAAGAGGAGGAGGTAGAGGAGGACATTTGTGCTCAGGAATTATTGAGTGAAATGGGTGGTTTTTCCACTCAGCGGACAGGAGTGGAGGAGCAGGAGCATCTGGTAGAGGAGGAGGAGGAGGAGACAGAGGACCCAGACGCACCGTGGCAGTATGCTGTGGAGATGGAGGCAGGGAGTCCCTCGCATTCCTTGGCACAAATGGCCCATAGCATGCTCGGTTGCTTGCGTAGCGACAGCCGAATAATAACCATCAGACAGAGGGATGACTTTTGGCTGTCCACCTTGTTGGACCCCCGCTACCGTTCAAAAATGGTGGCCTTTTTCACACCAGCTGAGAGGGAGGCCAAAATAACGTACTATAAAAACCACCTATGTAGTCAGTTGGTCTCTGCCTTTGTGCGCCAACGTCCATCCTCAGACACTGTGGGCCCTGTGCGCTCACGTTCCGCTGCCATGGCAGCAGGGGAGGGGTGGGGTGGTAGGAGCAGTAGCAGCTCCACCAGCAGCGGCTGCCTCAGTCTGCAGTCGATGATGAGTAGCTTTCTTCACCAGCGCAGTGAGGAAACTACTAAACAGCCGCAGCAGCAGCAGCAGCAGCATCAGGTGGACCTGGAGCAAGACCTCAAACAACAGGCTTGGGCCTACTTGGACAGCACCCTGCCAACCGAGGTAGACAATCCCCTTGACTACTGGGCAACGAAACTTGACCTTTGGCCCCAACTAGCTGAATTTGCCCTTGAAAGGCTGTCATGCCCGGCCAGTAGCGTGGCATCGGAGCGTGTGCTTAGTGCGGCAGGAGGTATTGTAACTCCGCGGAGGACACGACTGTCCACCCAAAGTGTGGAGAGACTCACGTTTGTGAAAATGAATCAGGCGTGGATTAGTCTGGATTTCAAACCACCAGTTCCTGACACAACTGATTAAATCCGCCATGAATCATGCCTCAAACATGTGCCACTTTCAGGTCTCCTCACACACTGCTGGTGTGTTCCATTTTTTGTCATAGGGTGCTGGCAGATTACGGGCCTCCCATAGCTGCTGCCAGGCCCCTAATCTGCCATGGGCCCCTATACCGCCTCCTCATGCTGCTGCCAGGTCCACATTCTCTTATGCCATGTGCCACTTTCAGGTCTCCTCACACTGCTGGTGTGTTCAATTTTTTGACATAGGGTGCTGGCAGATTACGGGCCTCCCATAGCTGCTGCCAGGCCCCTAATCTGCCATGGGCCCCTATATACCGCCTCCTCATGCTGCTGCCAGGTCCAGAGTCTCTCATGGGTCCCTGTACGGCCTCCCATTGCTGCTGTCTCCATCGCCACACTCTGCCATGTGCCACTTTCATGTCTCCTCACACACTGCTGGTGTGTTGAATTTTTTGACATAGGGTGCTGGCAGATTACGGGCCTCCTATAGCTGCTGCCAAGCCCCTAATCTGCCATAGGCCCCTATATACCGCCTCCTCATGCTGCTGCCAGGTCCAGAGTCTCTCATGGGTCCCTGTACGGCCTCCCATTGCTGCTGTCTCCATCGCCACACTCTGCCATGTGCCACTTTCAGGTCTCCTCACACACTGCTGGTGTGTTGAATTTTTTGACATAGGGTGCTGGCGGATTACGGGCCTCCTATAGCTGCTGCCAGGCCCCTAATCTGCCATAGGCCCCTATATACCGCCTCCTCATGCTGCTGCCAGGTCCAGAGTCTCTCATGGGTCCCTGTACGGCCTCCCATTGCTGCTGTCTCCATCGCCACACTCTGCCATGTGCCACATTCAGGTCTCTTCACACTGCTGGTGTGTTGAATTTTTTGACATAGGGTGCTGGCAGATTACGGGCCTCCCATAGCTGCTGCCAGGCCCCTAATCTGCCATAGGCCCCTATATACTGCCTCCTCATGCTGCTGCCAGGTCCAGAGTCTCTCATGGGTCCCTGTACGGCCTCCCATTGCTGCTGTCTCCATCGCCACACTCTGCCATGTGCCACTTTCAGGTCTCCTCACACACTGCTGGTGTGTTGAATTTTTTGACATAGGGTGCTGGCAAATTACGGGCCTCCCATTGCTGCTGCCAGGCCCGTAATCTGCCATGGGCCCCCGTACCGACTCCTCATGCTGTGACGTTGCAACAAGGTGGAATTCAACCCTACATATGTTAGACCGCCTTTACGAACAGCAAAAGGCCATCACAGATTTCCTGATGTTAAAAGCGGATAAAGGTACTCCCTGTGTAACTTAGATGTCAGCCATTGGCAGCTCATGCGTGACACCTGCGCTTGCTCAGGCCCTTTGAGGAGGCCACGCTATTCGTGAGTCGGCAGGACTATGGGATGAACGACGTCATTCCTCTGTTGCACGTCCTGGAACAAATGCTGTTAACAATGGCTTGTCAGGGTGCGGTAGACGTGGCGCACAGATCTCAACGCCACATGACCCCTGTGGGGGCAGGACAGGAAGAAGAGGAGGAGGTAGAGGAGGACATTGGTGCTCAGGAATTATTGAGTGAAATGGGTTTTTTTTCCACTCAGCGGACAGGAGTGGAGGAGCAGGAGCATCTGGTAGAGGAGGAGGAAGAGGAGACAGAGGACCCAGACGCACCGTGGCAGTATGCTGTGGAGATGGAGGCAGGGAGTCCCTCGCATTCCTTGGCACAAATGGCCCATAGCATGCTCGCTTGCTTGCGTACCGACAGCCGAATAATAACCATCAGACAGAGGGATGACTTTTGGCTGTCCACCTTGTTGGACCCTCGCTACCGTTCCAAAATGGTGGCCTTTTTCACACCTGCTGAGAGGGAGGCCAAAATAACGTACTATAAAAACCACCTATGTAGTCAGCTGGTCTCTGCCTGTCTGCGCCAACGTCCATCCTCAGACACTGTGGGCCCTGTGCGCTCGCGTTACGCTGCCATGGCAGCAGGGGAGGGGTGGGGTGGTAGGAGCAGTGGCAGCTCCACCAGCAGCGGCTGCCTCAGTCTGCAGTCGATGATGAGTAGCTTTCTTCACCAGCGCAGTGAGGAAACTAATAACCAGCCGCAGCAGCAGCAGCATCAGGTGGACCTGGAGCAGGACCTCAAACAACAGGCTTGGGCCTACTTGGACAGCACCCTGCCAACCGAGGTAGACAATCCCCTTGACTACTGGGCAACGAAACTTGACCTTTGGCCCCAACTAGCTGAATTTGCCCTTGAAAGGCTGTCATGCCCGGCCAGTAGCGTGGCATTGGAGCGCGTGTTTAGTGCGGCAGGAGGTATTGCAACTCCGCGGAGGACACGACTGTCCACCCAAAGTGTGGAGAGACTCACGTTTGTGAAAATGAATCAGGCGTGGATTAGTCTGGATTTCAAACCACCAGTTCCTGACACAACTGACTAAATCCGCCATGAATCATGCCCCAAACATGTGCCACTTTCAGGTCTCCTCACACTGCTGGTGTGTTCCATTTTTTGTCATAGGGTGCTGGCAGATTACGGGCCTCCCATAGCTGCTGCCAGGCCCCTAATCTGCCATGGGCCCCTATACCGCCTCCTCATGCTGCTGCCAAGTCCAGAGTCTCTCATGGGTCCCTGTACGGCCTCCCATTGCTGCTGTCTCCATCGCCACACTCTGCCATGTGCCACTTTCAGGTCTCCTCACACTGCTGGTGTGTTCAATTTTTTGACATAGGGTGCTGGCAGATTACGGGCCTCCCATAGCTACTGCCAGGCCCCTAATCTGCCATGGGCCCCTATACCGCCTCCTCATGCTGCTGCCAAGTCCAGAGTCTGTCATGGGTCCCTGTACGGCCTCCCATTGCTGCTGTCTCCATCGCCACACTGTGCCATGTGCCACTTTCAGGTCTCCTCACACTGCTGGTGTGTTGAATTTTTTGACATAGGGTGCTGGCAGATTACGGGCCTCCCATAGCTGCTGCCAGGCCCCTAATCTGCCATGGGCCCCTATACCGCCTCCTCATGCTGCTGCCAGGTCCAGAGTCTCTCATGGGTCCCTGTATGGCCTCCCATTGCTGCTGTCTCCATCGCCACACTCTGCCATGTGCCACTTTCAGGTCTCCTCACACACTGCTGGTGTGTTTCATTTTTTGTCATAGGGTGCTGACAGATTACGGGCCTCCCATTGCTGCTGCCAGGCCTGTAATCTGCCATGGGCCCCTGTACCGCCTGGTCACGCTGCTGCTGGGTCCACAGTGTGACATGGGTCCCTGTACCGCCTCCCATTGCTCCCACTCTGCCATGTGCCACTTTGAGGTCTCCTCACACTCCTGCTGTTTTCCATTTTGTCATAGGTTGCTGGCAGATTACAGGCCTCCCATAGGTGCTGCCAGGCCCCAAATCTGCCATGGGCCCCCGTACCGCCTCGTCACGCTGCTGCTGGGTCCACAGTGTGACATGGGTCCCTGTACCGCCTCCCATTGCTCCCACTCTGCCATGTGCCACTTTGAGGTCTCCTCACACTCCTGCTGGTTTCCATTTTGTCATAGGTTGCTGTATGGCCTCCCATTGCTGCTGCCTCCACCGCCACACTGTGGCTCCAAACACTGGTTTTGGCCCCGTGACTGGCCAAATGAGTGAAGTGTGCGGTGATTCTAAGATCGACGGCACTCATCTGCATGTCATACTGACTGACAGTATTATTTCTATTCCCCAGCAGACTCCAAGGGCATTTAAATTAAAGGTACAGTGTTCTGCACTAATATTAAGTCTCTCTGAAGCCTAGAAACACCCTTTTTTAAGTTAAATTCACAGCGAATATATTCGACTCGAATCGAATATTGTCCACGAATTCGCCGAATCAGTCGAATCGAATTTTTGAATACTTCGCTCATCTCTAAACACGACAGCCAAAGCTAAGTACACTGACTGGGGAATGATGTATTCTTGTGCATAGGTATGGTGGTACTCATGGGTTCTTTTGGTATTTGAGATTCAGCATGGAAGGGGTGAGTGATGGTATAGACAAATGAGGTTTGGAACAAGGCAGTGCATATGGGATTTTTGTAGTGAGGAAAAGGCAGTGCATATGTGATTTTTGTAGTGAGGAAAGGGGTGCTTATTTTCTAGCTGCTTGAATTTAGGCAGTCCAACAAATTAAAAAATATATACACTTTACTGGAAAATAGTGCATGTCATGGATGGTGAAAACACTCAAAACACATGGATAAATTGTATCATGACAGGTTTAGAGAGGGAAGAAAATTAGAAAATTAGAAAAACAACTTCACTCAAATTACAAACCACCTTACTTCTACATTCTGCTGAAACAATGGCACCTTTATAAAATACATTATACGAGTGGGTTAATGGAATACCACTACAAACAGCATTTGGATCAGTTTTGCAGAGCTAGAAACAGAAGCTGATGCTGAGCAAAACAAGTAGTGCCATTTATTTCAATCCTGGAACTCTCCAGCAGTGTTTAGCTAGCACAGATTGGTGTATAGTACCATCTCTTTATTTGGCATGCATCTGCTACAGCAATGAACTAAGTGCCCCTGCTGATACCATGATGGGCTACATCATTCCTTCAAGGCAGATTTTCCTTCATTAATATGGATTCTATTTTTAAAACGAGTTGGAAAACAAGTCTGATTTTCGGCTCACTCCCAGCAAGCTTAATTAAATTAGGGTGAATCTTTCAGACATAAAACTCTGAGGGACTATTTAAACCCCATTTTGCAAGGCAAAGTGCAATGTGAAGGAATTAAGAACTTGGATTATCTCAGGCCTGTTTTATAAAAAGAAGAAAGTAGAGTAACCCTTATCAACCAATCAGCTATTACTTTTCATTGTTCTGACTTTAGTAACTAAAATCTGATCAGTTTCTGTAGGCGTCTGTTTCTTTGAACATGCTCATTACTGAACTGTTTTAATTAATGAGTATTGTAAACATTATCTGAATAATAAAGAATAAGTCAAGTAAATGTATTTCACAATTATTTTAAACTTTAGTGTCAATGAATAGAAACATGCACTTGTTTGCACCAAAACGTTTTGTGCCATTTGCATGTTCATCAGGCTTTCCCAAATGTTGTGTTGCATTCTTTCTACTCCTCCCTTATGCTTTCCCAGACTTTCCCACAGTCAGACAGAAAGTCATTATTATTATTATTATACAGGATTTAAATAGTGCCAACAGTTTGCACAGCACTTTACAATATAAAGGGATACAGTAGAATTACAATACAGTTCAGTACAGAAGGAATAAGAGCGCTGCTCATGGAGCTTACAATCTAAAGGAAGGGGGAGGTGGTACAAAAAGTGGTAGCTGCAGGGGATGATCTGATGGAGGTGGCTCAGGTACGGTTCTTAGGTGGAGGTGGGGTAGGCTTCCCTGAATAAGTGAGTTTTCAAAGATCTCCTAAAGGCAGACAGGATGGGGGCTGACTGGACATACTGGGATAGGAAGTTACAGAGGTTGGGAGAGGCTCTGGAGAAGTCCTGGAGGTTAGCATGGGAGGAGGTGACAAGGAAGCTAGAGATCAAGATGTCTTGGGAGGAGTGGAGAGGGCGATTTGGACAATATCTGCGGATGAGGTTGGTGATGTAGCTAGGGGCAGTGTTGTAAATGACTTTGTATGTTGTAGTTAGTATTTTAAATTGTATACGTTGGGTTAGTGGATGTCAGTGAAGGGATTGGCAGAGAGGGGCAGCAGTCGCCGATCAGATGGTAAGGTGTATAAGTGTAGCAGCAGCATTCATAACAGACTGAAGGGGGGATAGCCTGTGTAATGGTAGGCCAGTGAGGAGGGAGTTGCAGTAATCAAGGTGGGATATAACCAAGGCGTGGATACTTTTTTTGTGGTGTCATGCAACACTCTACCCATAGAAATGTTTATCATTTTTTTCACACATATAGAGCTTTCCTTTGGTGGTATTTAATCACCACTGTATTTTTTATATTTTGTTAAACAAATTATAAAAGACCGACAATTTTTAAACAAACAGTTTTTCTTTGTTTCTATTATAAAATTTTGCAAACAGGTAATTTTTCTCCTTCCCTGATGTGCATTGATGAGGCTGCACTGATAGGCAGCACTGATGAGCATTGATAGGCTACACTGATGAGGCATTGATGAGGAGCCACTGATGAGGATGTACTGATATGGGGCACTGGTGGGCATGGGCATTGATAGGCGGCAATAATGTGCACTGATAGGCAGCACTAACTGGCGGCACTGATAGGAAGCACTGACTGGCAGCACTGATGGGCACAGATTGGCAGCAGTGATGGGCAGAGATTGGCAGCACTGATAGACACAGAGTGGCAGCACTGCTGGGTACAGATTGGCAGCACTGCTAAACACTGATAGGCAGCTCTGCTAGGCACTGATGGGCAGCACTGTTGGGCACGTTTGGGGCTGCACTGATAATCAGTGTAGATGTCTGCTTTCACAGTTGCTGGTTATCGGCAGTACTTTCCTCACGCTGTGACAGCAAGTGTTTTTACATGATGATCAGCTGTGATTGGACACAATTGATCACATGGAAAAAGGCTGCTGTGATTGGCCCTTTACCATGCCATGTGATCGACTGTGTCCTAAGGACACAGCGATCACAGAGAGAGCTCAATGTGCGCTACTGGGGGTGCGTGGGGGGCGCGTTTTCGGAGGACAGCATATGATGCCCTCCCAGAACTGGACAACTGTGCTGTAGCCATTGTTCATCTATAGCGCGGTCAAGAAGTGGTTAAGAAAAAGTGGGGCCCCCACATGTTTGTGAAAAAAAAGCCCCACAATGTAAATACACTGTCAGTCATGTCATCTAGTGATGCAGAAACTCATTTACAATGAAAAACATCTCTGCTTGCTGACACGTCTGATCCCGTCCCTTCACTAGGAACAAATTACATCTTCCTGTCCCTGCTGCTTAACCACTTGCCTACCAGGCACTTATACCCCCTTATTTACCAGGCCAATTTTCAGCTTTCAGCGCTGCCACACTTTGACAATTGCGCAGTCATGCAATATTGTACCCATATGAAATTTTGATCATTTTTTTCTCACAAATAGAGCTTTCTTTTGGTGGTATTTAATCGCCACTGGGCGCTTTACTTTTTGCGCTATAAATAAAAAAAGTGCAAAAAATTTGAAAAAATATAAAGTTTCTTTGTTTCTTTTATAAAATTTTTCAAACAGGTATTGTTTCTCCTTCACTGATGTGCGTTGATGAGGCAGCACTGATGGGCACTGATAGGCAGCACTAAAGGGCACTGATAGGCAGTACTAATGAGGTGGCACGGATAGGCGGCACTGATAGACAGCACTAATGAGGTGTCACGGATAGGCGGCACTAATATGCAGCACTGATAGGTGACACTGATTATGGGTACTGAAAGACAGCACTGACTGGCATCACTGCTGGGCACTGACTGACGGCACTGACTGGCATCACTGCTGGGCACTGACTGGCGGCACTTACTGGCACAACCCCTGGACACTGACTGGTGGCACTGACTGGCAGCACTGCTGGGCTGCACTGGTGGGTGGCACTGGTGGGCAGCACTGGTGGGTGGGCACAGGTGGGTGGCACTGGTGGGCACAGGTGGGTGGGCACAGGTGGGTGGCACTGCTGGGCACAGGTAGGTGGCACTTCTGGGCACAGGTAGGTGGCACTGCAGAGTGGCAAAGGTGGGTGCACTGCTGGGCACGGGTGGGCGGAGCTAGTGGGCGCACTGCTGGGCGGAACTTGCGGGTGTCACTGCTGGGCACCGATCATCAGGGCACTGATCATCAGTGCCCTGATGATCGGTGCCAATCCCCGCTCTGACAACTGCCGGTTCTCGGCAGTACTTTCCTCACGATCTGACAGCGTGAGGAAAGTGCAGCCGAGAACCGGCACTTGCATTTCCCTGTAATCAGCGTGTCATTGGACACCGCTGATCACGTGGTAAAAGGCCGGTGTGATTGGCCTTTTACCACATCACGTGATCAGCTGTGTCCGTAGGACACAGGGATCACGGAGATCGCCGGGTGCGCGCCCCCTGGGGCGCGCAGGAGAGCCCGTTCTGGGAGGACATCATATGACGTCCACCCAGAACTGGCCGGCCGCAGTGCAGCCGTCATTCGGCTATCTGTGGTCGGCAGCTAGTTAAGTAAACAAAGGGGCAGGGTCTCTCAGGCAATTGCTGTCAAGATCAATGGGTATTTCTGTAAGAAATAATGCAGCCACTGCATCTAAGAGACACTAAAATGCAATATATTCTATTTTTGTCCTTGGGGTTCAATATCCTTTGCCCGTCACCATATAGTAGAAATACTGCTAGAGGGTGGCAGGGCTACACAAAATAATATACAGTATATATATATATATATATATATATATATATATATATATATATATACACAAGATTTTGAATTTCAGGGTATTGGCAGCTTCAGCTGACGATCACCGGTCCCGGCCAGTGATTCCCCACTGGCAACCGGCGATCTCAGAGTTTCACTGGTGGGGGAGAGGTCTGTATGTAAACAATACAGATCTCTCCCATCATCTGTAGCACACTGCTTTGTATTTCTCTGGCATAGAGCAATACAAAGCATTGCACTTACACTGTAAAACACACACACAGCACACAGTAAAACAGGACACAGTTAACCCTTTGATTGCCCAGATGTTAACCCCTTCCTGCCCAGTGTCATTAGTACAGTATCTGTGCTTTTTATTAGCACTGATCACTTTATTAGTGTCATTGGGGATGTCAGTGATAGTTAGTCAATCCCCCCCCCCAGTGTCAGAATGCCTGCCACAGTTCCACTATAAGTTGTTGACCACCACCATTACTAGTGTAAAAAAAAAATGATTCCAGTATATATACCGCCATGTGTAGATGCTATAATTTCCACATAAACCAATTAATTTGTACGTATTTGAATTTTTTTTAGCAAAGAAATGTAGACATACATTTTGGCCTAAATTTATGACAAAATTTGATTTTTCTGATTTTTTTACTGGATATTTTTTATAGCAAAAAGTCAAAAATATTGTTGTTTTCTCAAAATTGTTGGTCTTTTTTTGTTTATAATGAAAAAAAAATGCAGAGACAATCAAATACCACCAAAAGAAAGCTCCATTTGTAGGAAAAAAACATCAATTTCATTTGGGTGCAGTGACTGCGCAATTGTCAGTTAAAGTAACGCAGTGCCATTTCTCAAAAAATGTCCTGGTCAGGAAAGGGGGTAAATACTTGGGAGGGCATGTGACTAATTATGGTGAACCCTAATTGGCAACTAAGAGTTGTTGTATTTTGTTTACCTGGTGGCAGCATATTGTTTACAAGCTATGTGTTTTTTTCCTTCTTCTGCAAGTAGTATTCTTGAAAGTAAAATCTGATTAGGATACCAAAAAGAACAGTATATCCTAAGTATGACATTAATGCATGACAAGTATTGGAAAAATGAATACCGTGCATGTCAAAGGACAACATTTCTTTCTCTCAAATGTACTTTTGATTTGGAAGTCTTGTCAGGTCGTGCAGACTATCTGGTTAATCAGGGCTCCAAGGTTAGGCCTGTTTATTATACTGATGTGAATAATTACAGTATATAATTAGAATCAGAAATTCCAGAAAGATATATACAAACAACCTACGGGCATTCATCATGCATTCAGTAAAATAAATAAAACTAATTAAAGCCAGACACTTCCAAAAACAATAACAGAACAAGTTGACATGCCACGTCAGCTAAGTAAAGTAATCTACTCTCACTAAACCTATATCTAAACACATTGCAGTCAAAGGAAAATCAACCCTTCTAGACAGAAGAGTATACGTTTACAATGACATAATGGATAACTATAGGTTACTAAATGTCCAAACGAGCCAAATTCAGGCAGTATATGATGCAGAAGCCTCAACGTAAACAAAAATCTGTCATTACTCTTCCTAACTGAGCCAAATCCTTTTTCATTTATGTTCCACAAGCTCCCCCTCCCAGACACTGCAGCTCACAGTGGGAGGGTTTCATTGACCACTTGCCCTCCTGAGAATTTACCCCCCTTCCTGACCAGGCCTCTTTTTGCTATTCGGCACTGCACTATTTCAAATGGCAATTGCGCGGTCAGCCTTTTTTCACACAAATAGTGCTTTCTTTTGGTGGTATTTGATCATCTGTGCACTTTTTATTTTTTGCGCTATAAACAAAAAAACCAAACAGTTTGAAGAAAAACAATATTTTTTGCTTTCTGCTATAGAAAATATATATTAAACTCAAAGTTAGTCATAAATTTATGCCAAAATGTATTCTGCTACATGTTTTTGGTAAAAAGATCCCAATAAGTGTATATTGATTGCTTTGTGTGAAAGTTATAGCATCTACAAACTATGGTATAGATACTGTAATTTACGCCATTTTTTGCTATACAGCGCTGCACTAGTCTAACTGACAATTGCACGGTCATGCAATACGGTACATAAATTAAATTTCTGTCCTTTTTTCCCAAAAATTCAAAATTACTTTGAACCCCCAAAATTATATATTTTTTTAAAGCAGACACCCTACTGAATAAAATGGTGGGTTCTGCAATTTTTTTATGTCACATAGTACTCGCGCAGCGATTTTTCAAACGCTTTTTTTTAAAAAACTACACTTTTTTTACTTTTAATGCAAAAAAACAAAATATATTCACCAAATATGTGGTAAACTATAAAAGATGATGGTATGTCAAGTAAATAGATACCAAACATGACATGCTTTAAAACCACGCATGCCACATGCAATGGCGACAAACTGCATACATTTTTAATATCCATAGGCAACACTTTAAAGGCCTTTACAAGCTACGATTTTAGATTTACAGAGGAGGTCTGGTGCTAGAATTACTGCCTTTGATCTGATGTTTGCATTGATATTTCACATGCATGGTGTAACCGCTCCATCTGCAAATTTTTGCATGCATGGTGCAACCGCTGTTTGCATACTGGCATAGGGTCAACACTCGGGCACGCAGGTGTGCGCGCGCGGAGGAGAGAGGGTTTTTTTTTTATTATTTTGATTTTTTTTAATTATTTTTAAGCGGTCCCTTTCATTTTTTTTATCACTTTTAATGCTATCACAGGGAATGCAAATATCCCCTATAACTTCAATGGGCATTGTCATATATTCTTTTTTGAGAAATCTGGGCTCTATCAGACTCTAGATATCTCCTCTGCCCTTACGTTATCTAATCTCACCAAGATCGGTGTAATCAGATGCTTTCCCAATTTACAAATGGCGCTTTTTATATCCTGCAAAACTGAAGTGATGAAATGCTCATAGCTTCTGATGTATTAGGCTATAGAGATGATTGGCACCATTCTGGTCTCCAATCAGCTCTATGGTCAGAAATACCAGCTGCATTCTCAGGTTCCCCCGATGGCACGGGACTGCCCGAGAAGGCTGTGGAAGGCAGCGGAGGAGGGGGGGCATCTTCTCCCGCTGCTTCTAAAAGCAATCCTGCAGCTAATTATCCACTAGGATTACTTTTACATGAAAGCCGATCGCGGCTGAAAAAAACCATTCCAGGATGTTGCCTGCAGCTGCAGGCATCATCCTGGTATAACCACTCAAAGTCCAGTGATGTAATAGTACGCCGCTGGTCCTTGTTGGGTGTATATGCTATGTTCTTTTTTTTGTACGCAGCCTGTGGGCTGCATGAAAAAAAAGAAAATAAATCTCTGCCAGAAAAAGTGTGAGGTATGCCCACCATTAGATTATACCGCTCTGCATCCACCCACTTCTAATGGTGGGCACACATGAAATGTGCCTAAAAATATTATAAAATATATAAGTCGAAGCATAGGGGTCATCCACCAACTGCCTACCCCAGGCCCCCATGCTTCGGCACATATGCTCTTTTTTTAACTGCAGATGAAAAATCTCATCCAACAGCACTGCACACACCTACTTATGTATATTCTGAGAGCAAGACCCTGTTGCTGTCAGAATAAACAAGTCGATGCTGCAGCTGAATGACATCCTCATTTCTCAAGCAGGCTTTTTCCCCCTTTCTAAGATTGGTATTTACAAGCTGTTGGGGGAAGCCCCGGTGATTAGGTCGCACCGTGCCACATGTGCCAATTCCAAGATTGTACAAATGTGTAAATAGTGGCACACTTTAATAAAAATTGTCCACGTATAAGTGGTACCCCATATGGAAAAAGGATGACACAAAGTCCCAAACTATCTTGCCACTGCTCCCCATGTAGTCTGGGCATCCGGAGGGCTACACATGACTATCTTTTCCCTCATAAATTAAAAACTTATATGTATAGCCTGTTGCCCTCTCACAAGTCTTATACATCTTGACCCCATATCTGGCACGCTTGCTGGGGAGATATTGTTTGAATGCAAGGCAGCCAGAAAAGTTACTGATGGACTCATCAATGAAGATGTTTTGCTGGGAAGTATAGACATCTGCACATTTTTGGTTAAGGTGATTTACGAGGGGCCAAATTTTGTGGAGCAGGTCAAATTGAGGGTCACCCCAAGGATGACAGAGTGTGTTGTCATTGAAAAGCATAAAACACATTCTTTTTTTAT